>NC_085056.1:4255715-4855715 GCF_963662255.1 Cinclus cinclus
ATGTACGTTCTCCTGTTTTTCTCTCAAGACTGGATTTTGCAGGCAATTTGCTTTGTGTGTGCTCTGCTTAGGAGGAGGAGCCTGTGCTTTTCAGAATCTTGACTCCATCAGTTGTGATATCCTTCAAAGCTAGAACAAAAATTGACATAATAAATACTTTAGCAATGAGTAAGACATTTAAAGTTACTTTAAAAAATACAAGATTGTTATGATGAAAGACACCACATATCTTTTATTTTTTATTCTCTATACAATTATCACTTCAATCATCAGAGGTCCTAAAGGTCACTTCTACATTAAATATTTGGTATCACCAAACTTGAGTGGAACAAAACCGCTTCTCAAAAGGGGTCTGAAACGTCAAGTAATCAGACCAAGCAAAAAAATTAGAAAGAAAGACACAACATGGCTTGTCCCAGCAGGCAGCAAAACAAGGAACAGGCCTCAGGTCCTGTAGCTGGGAGCAGTAATTTTTCTTCCAGCCTCCACGGCCTCTCAGTTATCTTTTCTATTCAGATGTGTTCCTTCACCCTTTAGCTATTGTGACACTCGCTGCTCTGGACTGCAGTGGACTTGATCCAGGAGGAAAATGCCCTTTATGTGTCAAGAATCAGATGGATATCTGGAGACTGGGTGCTTTGATTTAGTACCCTCAAGGTTTAAATTCTAATTTCAGCAGTGCTGGGGTTTGGGTGTGCCACTGTGGACCAACTCCCTCATTTTGATCTGGTTAATCACAGCTAAAGTGACTCAGACCCATACGTGCAAGCAAGGCTGGGACCCAGGAGAATGTCTCCCTCTGTATTTCTAGAACTTTTTGTTCTTGCTTGTTCAAATAATAAAAAGGGAAAAGCCTTTCTTTGGTGGCATTTTGGCATTTCTGCTGCTGTGACTCAGAGGTATGTAATAACAAGAGGAAATTTTCCAAACTTACTGGCACTGGAAGGAGGCAAAAGTTTATTTTAATCCAGTTGCTTACATTTTCCCTTTTCTTTTGCAATCCCATTTGTAAAAGGGAATGTAAATTACTGACACAAACACGCAAAGAAGTTGAGCATTTAGAAAACTGCATGGAATGTACATTTCTAAATCTCTATGAAAGCGCAAAACATTAAACTCAACGACATTTTAGTATTTGGGCACTGTCTGAAGGACAAAGGATGCTGGAAACATTGCAAATGAACTAGCTTAATTTTTCAGTTTGTGATGGATTAGCTTTAACATGCGTGTTAATTTGTAGTTGGATTTTATCAGCTGTAGAAAAAGTTTGATAATCTCTTCTTGTTTAATTAGCACAATCCTCCTAGGAAGGAGAAAAGCACAGACAATAGTAATTCATGTTCTCTGACAATTTCATACTGACATCCTGAAATATCTTCTGTCTTTGAAACACACCTACATGTGGTTCTTTGAACATCCTTGTCCTACCTTCCCTTTCTGTAGTGCACGTACTTGTAAGGGGAAAATAAAGAGAAGGAGCTTACACTATAAAACAATTCCTCTGCATAAAGAGCCAAGAGAACGTGTAAATAGAGTGCATAAATAACAGCTGGCTCCTTAGAAACCAAGAGGAACACTCAGAGAGAGGCTCCTCCGTTATGCTGCTTGATAAGTGAATCCACTCATTAACACTGGGGCTTTAATCTGGCTGGTTTTGGGGTTTTCTTTGCATGGGTGAGAACTGAACAAGACCCTTTGTTTCCATGCTAAATAAGCATTTGTTGTTCTGGATAGCTGAATCCTTTATCTTGGATGGGGGGCTAGTATTTTCTACTGGTATAAAGCAAAGAAAATTTCAAGCCTCTGTTCAGGTTCCACCCCATAAATCCATCCTTTTCACAGGGATACTGTTCCACTTTGACCTGCTGTGGGCAGGGGCTGCTCGTGGATGCCCATGGGACCGCCTTTGTCAGGAACAGGGACTCTCAATCCCTTTTGGAGTTAAGCCTGTATCACCATGTCCATGAGGCCAGCAGGACCTCCAGGAACACGAGTAGGGGAGGGGAATGCCCTGAACCACCCTGAGAGGTGCTGGGGAGCAGCAGAGACACCCCGAGCTCCCTCCTCCATGCCAGAAAAGCCTTGCTGGGGCAGAGGGCAGTGACCTGTGGCTGCTCAGCTCATCCACACAGTCAACACTGCTGTCCCTGCTGGCTCCAGTCAGGCTTTTGCCCTTCCACTGGGAACAGCTCTTTGGGTTCCATGGCATGTAAGGCCAGCAGGAGCAAGGCTGAGCTTGCTCTATATCACACCCCTACATACATAAAACCATAGAAACCTGGCATAAATATTTTAGTGCATATTTTACACTGCAAGGCTTTTTAGGTCAGACTTTAAAAGGACTGGTTTTTTGTTTTTTTTCATTCTTGCCTTCCTTTGACACTGTTTTTAAAAATCAAAATCTTCCCCTCTGATTCTGGCAAGCCCTAATGGTAAATTAATGCTGTTGTAATAACTTGGGCTGTGCCTTTGGAAGGCATTAGAAGACTCTTTTATTGCAGCTGCTTCCAAAAAGCTCTATCCAGTTCCCAGCCCTCTGTGAGGCCGTTTCCCCAACCTTCCCTGCCAGTTTCCAAGCTGGAATAGATGAGTACTGCTCTGTACCCACGGATGGCTGGAACAGCACTGTCAGAGGTATCATTTTCAGACTTGTGGTTTCAGTATGCTCATTCTGACCTTTAGGGGAAGCAACAGTGCCCTGACATTTAGGTTGGTTTATATCCCCTGCAATCCCTTTTCAATTAAAACTCATATCTTCAGGGCTCCCTCTGAGCACCCCACAAACATTTATGATAAATCCCCGATGAACCAGCTCTAGATGGGCTGGACTGTGCTTTCACCTGGCTTCCAGGCTGCTCTCAGCATCAGAAATCCTTGATGTGACCCTCTCTGGATGTATTATTTTGGTCATGAAAATCCCAGAGCTGCCTTAAAAAGCTGTGGTGTTTCAGATGGAGGCAGTGTGGGAATATTCCAGCCTTCAGTGATGCAGAGCAAGAGGGCTGCTTTCCATGCTGATGAGGCCACTGGTGGTCCCCGTGGGGAGCTTGTCTCTTAATGATGTGTAAGAGTGGCTGCTGGATCAGGGAGAGGCTGGGAGCATCCAGCCACGGAGATAACTCCATCCTCTGCCTTGCAGTGGCTGCCCTGTGTCATTGGGAGCTGCTACATCAGAAATCCTGAGCAAAAATGCACTTAATGAATTAGCTGCTAAGCCCTGCTTCCCCTGTATTATCTGGTTCACACTGATGTCTCTACCTTCTCATTTTGCCTTTGAAGTAGCTTCTTTGAAAACTCATATTCCATGTGCTCAGGCTCAGTGGACTGGGATCACACTCCTTAAACTCCTCACCTTCCCTGATTATGCTTTTCAGAATAAATATATGCAGATATTGTTGCATTTTCTTGCTTAATCTCAGCGGGCAACCTCACTTTAAAGTAACTTCAGGTAATTACCACCCAGCCCTTCCCACAGCAGCTTCTCTGACATAGGACCCAGCTGTGGCCTGACAAGACCCAGATCAAAGAGTGCTCAAGTGTTGATTTTTGCTTTTGCACTAACACTGCATTGGGCCAGCACATGAAGGAAGATCTCACCTGTGTTTGGAGACCCCAAAGCAGAGTAAAATTCAGCTTTCAAAGCAGTGATTTGTCACTGCACAAGGGTGAGGCTGTGGCCAAGGGAAGGGTCTCAACAGGAATCTCAGCTAAAGAACCGAAGGAAGGGCTGCTGTAAAATATAAATGACAGCAAGCGTACCCATTTTTATCTAGGGTACTCTGGAATAGAGTTTATTTACTTCTTGTGTCTACCAAACAAAATTGTTTGTCCCCTTTTTTTTATTCGCCTCTATTCAGCTGCTCTCCCAGTTAGTGCAGGATGTTTGCAATATTGACTTGTTCAGACTCCCTGGGCTGTTTTAGGATGTTTTCAGGCCGTTTTTTAAACAGGTTGTTGTTGTTGTTTTATGTATTTTGCTTCTGGCCATAGTCAGCAGTAGGAGTTAAGTGCATTATTCATAGAGGTGGAGTGAACCTGTGAGCAAGCTAGATAGAAAACCCAAGATTTCTGCTACAGTAAATCATATCCTGCCTTTGCCTATCAGTAAATATTACTACAATTATTATTAAAATGTTAATACTCTCAACAGTGTTTTGCAGTGCAGGCATTAGGAGGCACAGCTGAGCTTGTCTGACCTGATCAGCTGAGGCAATGCATGCATACTAATGAATTCATTGCCTTATTTCTCTCCTAATATGTTTTAAAACGTAAATTAATGTTCTTCTACCTGGTCTTTAATGAATATCTTACATCCTGCATTAGGAACTCATTTACTTTCCTAACCTATTGCCAGCACCAGTCACAAAGAACAGTTAGAAATTTGCTGGTGCAGGAAGCCATCGTCTTCAGAGCTGCAGATTGCTTGATAATGGGATTTTTTTTTCCCTTTTCACACCTATGCTTGCAGCTAGGATAGTGTTTATGTCCAGCTGATGAACTGTATTTGAAAGATTACTGGAATAATTAGGATTTCAAACAGAAGTAATTGCACATTCCCCTTTCCCTACAAACTCATGTATAGGTGGCTGTGACTTCTACTATTGTAAATAAAGAGAATTATTGATGCTCCCTTGACATTTAGGAGCTATCTTAAATGTAGTACTATCATTTCCTCAATATAGCAATTTTTTCAGAGAGACTTTTTATTTTACACAACAGAAGTGGGTTATTTTGCTTTGCCTTGTGCACCCTGACATCTCCACAGCCACTGTAACCACCTTCCCTCAGGAGTCACAGTCGGCTGCAGCTCTCACACACTGCTGGGATACAGACTCCTCAGTATATGTAGTTCATAACAAAGAACTTTTCTTTTTGGGGATGATAAAAAGTAAAGAAACACCACATGGGGAGGGCTTGAGGTTCCTGAAATCTGCTTTGGCAGTGGCTATTAACAGATGAAGCCAGGAGCCCTCCAGATGTGAGCTCCTCTAGTGGATCTCCTCTGTTTTTTTCCTGTCATTCTCAGGGCCTTGCCAGATTTGTGATCTTTGTGAGCTGGCTCAAAGCACTGGGGTTTGACTTTGGCTGTAGCTCCCCTTGTCCTGTGCCACAAGAGCAGAAATTCAGGAAGGAGGCTGCGAGCAGGGCACCCTCCTCATCAGCTGCTGAAGGCTGGAGCACTTTACATGCACCCAGGCACCCCTGTCACATCACAGCCAGTGCCTAGATAAATATGGGATGCATGTTTTTAGCTGAAAAGTCTTACCCTGCATGTCTCTAATTTCACATCCCCACTCAGAAAGTGAAGATAAGGAACCTCAGTTCCCTCCCGAGAGAACAGTGAAAGGTGTTTGTTTATGTGTGTGACAACCAGAAACACAGAATTACAAAGGTCTATTTTAATGTTGCTCTGGGGGAAGGGGGGGGCCTTGAGGAGGTGACAAGAGGGAAATCTGGCTAATGAATGACAAAGTCCAGGTCCCTGTCAGTCACTGCTGATCTGGGACAAGTTTTATCACTCTTTGATTTCATGTTCCAGTAATGTGAGAGCATTGCAAGCACAGAGTGAGAGAAGGACCGCGGCTGGGAGAGCTTCTAGTTTAAGTGAGCAAGAGACTAAAAAGTCAAGGAGAAAAAGAAGGCCCAGGTGGAGCAGGATGCTCACAGCATAGGGTGAGGGGCCAAGCCCACATCTCCAGGACCTTTCCCCATTGTTCTGTGCATTGGACCAGGCTTTTCCCCAGAAACACATTGTGTGGATGTAGCAATGGCCCAAGACACGAGCCATGGGATGTCCTTGTCACTGGACAGCTTTGGTGCAGCTGGACTTTGCATTGGGTGCCAATGAGAGTTTTCACAGAGATAATAACTGGCATGATAACCAGTCCTCGCTGGGTAACTTCTTTGACTAATTTTGTCATTAAACATTTTCAAATTAAATATAAATTAATAAAAAAAAAAGTGAAGAAGGAGTAAAAGTATGGTTGGTTGCCTACTACCCATTTTAGAGTGTAATATTTCTGACAGTATGTGTAAGTTTCTCCATGGACAAAAGATCTCATGATTTATTGAGCCATTTATTAATTAGAAGATTACAGCATGACTGCTTCCCAGTAGCACAAAAAAAAAATAGACTTAGAGTTAATTATAAATGCTGTAAAAGAAAATAAGAAGATTCATAATCCAGCTCACACATTCTTCTTGCTTGAAGTTATCCATGAAAACACTTAAAATATGTTCAATATTAAATCTGCTAAATCTTCTTCAGCAAAAACCTTCCATTTAGGTAGATGCTGTTATGCTCATTCTTAGAGAGGTCAGAGGCATAAAATAAGATTTCAGCATTAAAATCTCTCTGCATCCTGACCTGGGCTGTGCTCCTCATGGAGGCTTCTGTGTTTTAGTGTCTGGAGAGGTTCTGTCCCTTCCTGGTGATGTTTCCTCCAAGCTTTTCATCCCTTTGCCCTTCAAGAATCAGCACTGTTAGAAACTGCAGCTCCTGACACCTGTCCCTCCAACATCTTCACTTTAGTGAAACAAGAAAATCTGATCTTGTCTTTTGCTAAGAGTTTTGTTCCTATTTCCCACAGGATTTCTTTTTCTGTCAGTTTAATAGCCATGAGCTCTCTCTTTGCGCTTGATAATCCCTTTGATCTTCTTCACTCATTGCTCAGCACAGTGCCAGAAGGACGTTACTACCTTTAATCTTTTTGCCATTGATCAGTAATATTTCTGTCTGCTGCTTCTCTGTGATTTCTTTGCTGAAATTGCCACTACATCCCCTCAATGTTTTCGAGGAGGAAGTGTCATAACATGGGGAGCTCTGCAGGAGAAGATCATAGATGCTGGAATGAGTTAAAGAGCTTTGGGAGAAGGGTTAGAACACTAAGAGCAAAATTTATTGGATGTTTTACGTATTTGTACTGTAGTTTTGGGTTTTTTCCAGATAGGGAAAAAATTACATTTAATCACAGTTTCTGGTCTTTTGAGCTGTCTCTGCTTCCTTTCTCTTCAAGGCATGAAGAAGGGATTCTATAAACTCTATGAGCTCCCATTTCTAGTGTCTCTCAATGGTTTGTGGGTGGAATGACATCCTTTTACAAGGCAAATAGGAGATTTCCAACTCAGCTCGAGATCTGAGAATACCCAGCTTTCCTGCAGCTTCCTGAAGTAGGTTATTGCTAGGAGCAGATTAGTTGATGATGTCTCTGGTGATAACAGGGGATGCAAAGTAAAACCTAACCTTCTTTCCACAGCTATATTGCTTAACAGCAATAGTAATAACTAAAAAAAAGAATATACTGTGAGGAAAGTGATGCCAGCATGACTCAGAGCCTTACAAAAGGTAGGCACTGGTTCAAGAAATCTTTTGCATATGCTCATTATTCTGGGTATAATTACACTTCACTGTAAATGGGCTTCACCTGCCACATTTTGTAAATAGGTTTTTAATTGTCTAAGTTGTGAGGCGGGGGAGGAAGGAGGCATATTTGGTTGTGCCCATTATATGTATGAAGAGCCTTTGCAAAACTGTAATTCAAATATGAGTCAGAATTTTGAGTGTACCAAGGAGTGAACCATAATTACCAATTTTATGAAACTAATATTGTAATGCATCAGTGGGAGAAATAACTTTATGTTAATCTGTTAATCATCTAAGAAGGGCAGAGTTTTGTTACACTTTGTTACAAAGGTGAGATCTGCTCTGCCACAGGTATGGAGATGGAAAAGGGGCATCTCCGATATCCCATTTTTTAATAAGCTCTCCCAAATGGAAAGTGGCTGTGTTGTTTGAGGGAGATCAAAGGGGATTTGTTGAATGTTCATTCCAGTAGTGCCATCTCTGCCTGCTGTGGTGCCATCTGACCTGCTTTATCTCTTTTTTCCTTAGTTGATTCAATAAGAATTTCCAGTTTGTTTCAATTCTAAACAAGCAAGAAATACTGCTGCTCCACTCACATGACTGAAGGTCTTACATTTCCAGAGGGATTCTCTTCCTCACAGCCCTGTCTTCAGATTTGCTTTTTTTTAACCAAGAGGGAAGACAAGTCTCTCTACCAGACCACAGGTTGTGCTGCAGTGTCAGGGTTTATGATGTATGGCAGAGTGCCACCTGTACAGAGAGGAATTATCCTCTCCACTCCCTCTGTATTTACACCTTGTATCTGTGAGTTATCACGTATTTTCCTGGCCAAGGTCTTGATTGCCAGAGAAAAGAGTAATGGGCATAAGGGAAAATTCCTGTCTGGCTTCACCTTGGAATGTGGAGGGTGGTTATTTTGAACACCCACCCAGGCTGTGCACAGAGAACAGCACACAGGGCTTCGTTCACCTCCTGATCCTGCGTGGAGCAGTTCAGCAAAGCTGTGGAGCCTCCTTACTTTTTTTCAAATGTTCCTCAGTTTGGGGAAAGTTGCGGGTTTGAAGGGAGCTGAGGAGCCCACCTGGGACCCAAAGACTGCAATCACAAATTTACAGGCTGAAGTCAGGCTGCCAGGAGGAGTGGCTGTCACCTGCAGCCCCCTTTGGTCACTGTCAGTCCCATGGGGACCCCCAGTGCTTCCAGCCCCAAATCCCACCCTGGCAGGTGTCCCCTCTGCAGGCTACAGTGTCATCAGCTGGCTGCAAAGCTGGAGGCTTCACTTTCAGCATCATTTGCTGTTTCTTGAATTATTTTTTGCAATTATGCTAGTGATCCACCCAAGTGGTGCTGCTGTGCGTTGTATCCTAACGTCGGCAAACACACTCCTGGGGCCAAATCCTAATTTTAGCTGCCTCTGCAAAATATTCTCCTCTGGACTGAGGCCCTGTTTGTGTTCCTGTTGAACTCTAGAGCTGAGCAGATTGCTGGCTTAGGGAGTTAAATACTGCTCCTCTGAAAGACAGGGATCATGAAGGGCACAGATTTGATCTGTTCAAGATTATTAAGTCAGGCTTCTTCTCCACATGGAGACCCCTTGCATGGCCAAGAGGCAGAGAGAGGAGCCAGGGCACACCAAGGGTAAGATCATCTGCTCTAAAGACATTGCAGATGTGCAGCCCTGCCCCATCCTCCCCCTGTGCATGGCAGAGCCCCAAGGCTGCAGATCCTGATCCAACTTTGGTGTCACGCGGGAGCTGCAGATGAGGTCCTGGAGCTTTTGTAAAGTCAAGGCTGTGATATTCATAACACCTAAACCTGTCACCAGGAGATACTGCCATCCAACCTGCTGTTCCTCCTCTGAATGAATTGCTAAGCATGCATAATAAGATGCATCTATTTAGAGACAAATATCAGTTGTTTATCAGGAACTTGGTGTCAGGATGGGTTTTGCTTTGTTCAGTGGTACATGGAACCAGCCTGGGAGATGGAGCTGCTTCCCTTTACTTAAAAACTCCCCAGGGAATATGGCCATACAACATATGCCAATGTCAGGGGTTTATTTATTTGGGCAGTTCTGAATTGTTCCTATACTATGTGTTTTGTTAGGATTTTTGAGCTGAAGTTCATTTCCCTGTTTTCCTGATCAGCTGGTTCATGGGTCAGTTTGAACAGTGGGTAGGAAAGGAGTAAATACAGGAAAATCCACAAAATGTGTGAGACAGGGAACCAGTCCTGTTTCTTCTCACAGTCCTCTTTGCTTACTAAATTAAGCAACTAATGTGTTATGAAGCTGAGTGTGTAGGAGCACACCAGGCTGCCCCAGCATGAGCCAGTTTTTGCACTGGACTCACATCTCTGTTTATTGATGTCATTATTATTGACACTGGTGGTAATTTTGTGTGTGCAATACCTCGAGGCTGAGCATTTGGAGCACAGTGCAACTTGTTTTCAGAGTGATGCAGGAGGCTTAGCAACACAGGATTCAAATCCGTGCTCCTTTTAAAAGGCATAATTTTTGTATGGTGTGCTATAATTATTGTATGGTGTGTTTATTAATAATAAAAGTCACATTGGGAAGCTTTCTGGCTGAAGTGCTGTGAGAAATAAGATGCTTCCACCATTTCCCAGTGGGCCTCCCCATCCCAGACAGCAATACTCTAATTAACTTTTGTCAAGTGGCCCTTTGAAACTAGGAAAATGAAGTGATCCAGAGGTGCCTACAGAGCTTATACCTGAAAAATTGCTTTCTGTTCTCCACCAGGTAAGAGGGGGGAAACCCACTTGGTAATGATCAATTTTCTAAATGTGGTGTGTCTTGGCAGATGCACATTGACTTGGGGAAATGGAGCAAACCCCAAAACTGCCAGGATTCATAAATGAAAGGGCAAAAGGCAGAGAAGAAAAAAGGAAAATCTTCCCCAAACTGCATGGCTCAGTAAGGAACATTTATGCAAAAAGTGGTAACGGCATTTCTCTTAAGATGGCAAATAATGATGAACTACTGATACTGAAATATTTAGTGTCCATTTGAGGAAGAGTTAAAAATCAGAAGTACAGCTTTCCCAGAGTCTGCATACATATATAAAATCAAAAACTTAAGTCATAAATTCCCATCTCACTCATCTTCCCTCACTCCCAAATTCATGGATTTTGATACCAGAAGAGACCATTACAAAAATTTTTACTGACTGCTGAAGGGACCTTATTTCCATACAAGGGTCCTGCTGAGCCTTTCTCATCCCTGCAGCTTCCTTCCCACCCTTGGAGTTCACATTTCCTTGGGGTCCCACAGCTCTGGCATCACCTCTGCCATCCCTGTGTACACAAAATTGCAAAATTGGCCCCTTTGATTGCAGGCTTGTCATGACAGGAGAAGGGTTGTCTTCTGGTGCCTATCAAAGGTCTTGGCTGCTTCTGTCCACACTTCAGATCTTAAATACCCTACGAGGAGCAAAGGGTTTAGTTTTTAACCTAGAAATATGCAATATTTACCCAACATTAACCCACACCAGGAGCAAGAACCTTGGCATTTCTCTGATGAGACTCAGCCCAGTAAATGTCCCCAGAGCCTCCTTCCCTTTTGGGTCTAAACACATCCCAGCAGCTGTTGCTGCTTCCCTTCACCGTGTTTCAACACGTTTTTCTCTAATACAGCATCTCTCCTGAATGAAAGAGGTTAGATTTTTGATCCCCTTTGTTCAAACCTCAAATCTTCTATTTTCCAGGGAAGAGTGTGGTCTTTTTCAATCCTGCTTCCTGCACACAAATACATTTTTTATTTTTACAGTCTTCCAGCTCTTTATACATGCCTGTGTTTGTGTTCATTGCTATAAAAAAAATAAAAAATAAATCAGCATTTCACTGTAACTGTGTGGATATGTAACAGGAAATAGAGATTCATTTCATCCTCAATCTTGTTATTACTTCCACAAAATAGACCCCTAATAACATACATAAAACCGCACAATTTTACAGTGCTGAATTGTTTTGACTTCATTTCGAGCAAGGAATCTGGGTTACAATGGAGAAGTTCATGAGATCATAAATTCTCACTTCTAAAACTGTGCCAGTCGCTGAAACTACCAACTACAGCTTTCACACACATAAGTATTATAATTATGGAGTTTGCAAGGTAAATTTGAATACAGATGCTTGTTTTACAAATGTAAAGACACAGAAATGTTAATTATATGGTCTTTAAAGATAACCAATTAATTTATTAAGGGATGGGTTTGGGAAGTTCCCCTTTGAAGGTTGCCTCACAATTTGAGCTGCTGTTGGCACAATGTATTTTTTGCTGCATACTGTATTTTCTGGTGATAACATTATAGGCATAAATTTGATCCACAGCAAATGTAAGAATGAAGATAGAATTTGAAATTGGCTGTTCAAGAGGCTGCACATGACATTTTATTGTTGGACATTATTTCATGCAAAGCTTAGAACAAGTCTTTTTGACTGTAGACTCTTCTTTTGTTTAATTTAAGTCTTTGAATAGTATTTCAAGAGTGATTGTCAACTTTTCAACTTACTGCCTTGTGGAATCATTATATTAATTCATACAACCTGTAACCTGTGTAATTTCCAAATTTGAAATTCACCATTGCTCACTGCTTGAATAAATCATGCCAGTTTTTTAATGTAAAAAATACTTTTTCTATCAGTGCTCCATTGCGGCATTTTGTTTAACCCAGTTACTGCGCAGGGTGAATTTTTGCTCCAGGTATAATTATCTCTAATTTAATGGGATTGGCTGCCCCTCAATTTTGCGCAGGAGTGTCTCAGATCTGGGAAGGTGACTGTCCCTGTGCTTACTTGGCTAAAGAACACCCAAAATTGGGGTCAGACCCTTGAGCTGGGAAAGCTCTTGCCTTTGGAAGCTGTGAGCTCTCTGGTCTTCTTTGTGCATACTTCATGTATTTGTGGAAGTTGGACACAGTTTCTTGCTACAAACTAATGATTTCCTGGTTTCTCCAAACTTTCTTCAGGTGATCTCAAAGAAGTTTGGATCTCAAAGGTGCAGGATTAACACAGCACACAGCTAAGTGGAGTTTCTCATTCAAGGTCAGCCAAATCCCACCCATCTGACACCATGAAGTCTGACAGAAGGAGGCACAAAGGCTCTTCAGGTGCTTTTCAGACCCAGCTTCCTCCCCATGGACAGGGATGCAGCACCTCATGTGAATAAGGTGCTGCTCTGCTGGGTGTTGGCTCTGTTATATCCCATCACAACGCCAGAGGAAAATTAATTAATTAATTAGGCATTATTAAAGCAGACTGCTGGCTTTGCTCTTCCCTCCATAGAACAGGAACGCTTCATGAGGAGAAGGCTCAGGGCTGCTGGCAGGGTTTTCAGACTGCTTGTTCTCCTGGGATGTGACCCTGCTGGAGAGTCACACACCTCTGAGCTCCCCACCAGCCCTGCTGCATTCCTGGAGAAAAGAGGGTTTGATCCATTCGGGTTCCAAAATGCTTTCATCTTTTGCTTTGTGGGATGTTCACATGTTAATATTTTGGAGAGCTGGTGCATTATCCCTGTGCTGCCTCCATGCCTGCTGTATGGAAATTCATCTTCTCCAGAGCTGTTTCTGTGTGAAGTTGAGGTTCAGGCCTATTATCGTTATTTAAAGTCACTTTTGCAGCAGTGTAATAGTAAAGCTTTTTATAAAATATATTATCATTCTGAACTTTGTTGTTAGCAAGAGAAAGCAGGAATAACAGCATGCTGGGTACAGCCATCAATATAGAGGGTGTATCATCAGTCAAATCCATAAAGCTTTTAAGCTGTCTTGTTTTAAATTAAGGTTTACAATGCATTACAATGGGATATTTAAAACGGTGTACACATTTTATCAGGTCCTCGTGACTCTGTAAATACTCTCTGATTAGTAGGTCTAAACAGAGCAGACTTGATCCAAAGGTGACTTTTATAATTAAATCCATTTATTTTGAAGGATGTTACCTGTGTTTCATGGGGGGACTAAGGGCTCTGTTTTCATTTCTCAAGAAAGGCAAAATTAAATTGGAACCAACTCTGATACTCACCAAAATCAAACAAGACTTGCTAAAACTGTTGAAGCAGAAGATTGGCATTCCTTGGAGACTTTGGGCAGGATGTTACATTATGGTGGTGAAGGGGAAATATGCAGAAAGGCGCAATATTTATAATGTGGTACCTATGCATCCCTTAAAATAGTGCTTCCATGTCTCAAACCAGGTCAGGGCTGCACAGTGCTAAATGTCCTTTGGGTGCATCAGGGTGACATTAACGTGCTGTAAAGATCTCACATTCATTTAGACAGCTCAGAAAGGATGGAAAGGGGAACAGATGTGAAATTACTTGTCTGCAGTCAGAGACCATCCGGCAGGTTATGATTACAACCAAGGCTCCTCATTTGCAGCCTGCTGCTTTGAATTCAACCAGACAAAGTCCACGTTCAGTTCCTGGTCATAATTGCACAACATCCTGGCAGCTCTGTAGGACAAGCCCTGCTTAAGTTCTAAGGGAAGATGCAGCTTTGTCAGTGGCAGAAGGACCCACCTCAACCTCCTCCGATGCTGCCAAGCATCTGCTCTGGATCTAGGTGCTAAACATGGGACGGGAGAGGTTTGATAGGTAAGGAGAGTTTGGTTTCCAGACCAAAGCTTCCCCAGCAAACCTGCCAGAGTGCCTTCCACATGAAAGAATTGATGAATCACACAAAGGAAAAGAATAGGGAGATGAGCTGGGATACAAAAGCTGTGGATGCAAATGTAGCTGTAGGGAAATTTTAATTTAATGCTGGAAAATAGCTTTCTTCTTCCCCTTTCCATTTAGAAACCTGCTGCCCCATTGGCAATAAGAATCTTTGGGGCTGAGCAGAAGATCTGCAGACAAACAGCAGGAGTTTTAAGTTTGGAGAAGAACACACAGAGAGATGGTGATGGAAGAAGATGTCTGTGGGGAAATGTCAGGTGCACATGGACCTGTGGGGTGAGCAAAGTCCTGATGGCAGTGGAGGAGATCAGGAGTTTCAGGTTGAATCATAATTGTATTTCCAAGTATAACTGCTTTCTGAAATATTGGCTGGCACTGTTAGGCTAGAAAGAATAAACTTCTAACTTTCATATTCAGCCCACATTAAATTAATGTATTTGAGTCATGCCTACAACTGGTGCAAAGGCAGGAGAAATCAGAACCAGAAATCAAAAACTCAAATCAAACCTAAATATTATCTTAACAGCCTTACTAAAGGCTGTGGTCAAGGCAAGAATTGGCATTTAACTTTGACTGTACAAGACTGACAACTAAATGAAGGGGAAATCAAAAGCCAGTTTAATTGTTGCCTGTTGTTATCGTCAAAATGACCGGCTAATTAAATATTTATTGTTTACTGGTTTCAAGCATACATTTGGCGTGTTAGGATGCTGTGTAATCAATAGATCATACATTTCCCCAGAAGGAAATAGTAGCCTCACAAAAGCCTGTTGTGAGGATTAGCTGGCTAATGGGCTTGACTCACCCCCCTGAGCAGCGAGGGTGCAATCTGCGATTGTGGTTCTGAGCTCCCAGCTGGAAGTGCTTCATGCTCCCATTCCCCCTCCCAGCAGGGAGATCCAGCTCTTTGCCTCCAGCCTGGGCTCTCTCAGCCCTTCCAGAAGCTCTCCGCCAGAAGCAGAGATTTAGCACAGCTGGCTCCATGCTCTGCTGCCTTTCCTGCCTTTCCCTCCTGTCTGGCCACGTCCAGCTCCTGTGCCGGATGGTTCATTGACAGCCCTGAGGAATGTGGGGGTTTCAGAGACCCCAGAAACCAGGACACTTTCTGCTTGGGCTATGAACCATTGGCTGTTTCCACCAGCAGGAAAAACAGAAATCCTACAGGATCCCACACTCCCGGCAAGGCTGAGGTGAACAACGGTCCTTTGGGGCACAGCAGTGACATGTGAGAGATGGGGATAATGCAAAGGCCTTTGAAGATGAACAAAGTCTTGAGATGGGCAATGAAAGGCAAGAAGGGAAGTGAAGCTGGGAAGGGTCTGGAGAACAAGTCCTTTGAGGAGCAGCTGAGGGAGCTGGGGCTGTTCAGCTTGGAGAAAAGGAGGCTCAGGGGAGAATTCTCCACACTGACCTGAAAGGAGGTTGTAGCAAAACAGGGGTCAGCATCTTCAAAGTAATAGGCTGAGAGCAAATGGCCCCTCAAGTTGCACGAGGGGAGGTTAAATTGGATATTAGCACTGAAAGAGTGATCAAGCACTGGCACAGGCTGACCACTCCACAGGCTGTGGTGGAGTCAACACCCTGGAGGGATTTAAGAGTGTAGATGTGGTACCTGGGAACGTGGGTTTGGCAGGGCTGGGTTAACAGTTGGAATTGATGATCTCACAGATCTTTTCCAGCCTAAATGACCCCGTGTTCCTTTGTGCTCCCAGCTGCAACTGCAGCTTCTCAGAGCTATTTTATTGTGGGGCAGAAAGAACATCTGCACCACATCATGGCTGGAATGGCTGGCAGCACTTGGGTGTCAGACCTGAGAGATGCTCCTGTGAGCCCTCAATGGGTGCTGTACCAGCTGCTCTGAGAGGGGGGGAATCACACTCAGATTGCACAGCACAGAACACTTCTTGCCTCCAAGGAGCCTTTTTCTGATTTACACCCTTGAGCAGCACAGTGGGGTCTCAGCAGACTGTCAGCCTCCCTGGTTCCTGCCAGGCAGAGAGGAGGGCAGGGGCAGCAGGGCATGGGGGGTGCCAGACCAGCCCTTCTCAGCTGCAAACATTGCAGGGGCACGGTGCTAAACTGTGAGTGAGCAAGGCTTGGGAACGCTCACAGGCCTGGAGACAGCCTCACTAGGAAGGAGGAGGAGAATCCAGGCAAGCCAAGCCAGAAGGAAGGTGGGAAAGTCTGCAAAAATGAGAGTGGGCTCATTGCGGAGAGCTTCAAACAGAGCTATCCCCACTAACAAAAAAAAAAAAAAAAAAAAAAAAAAAAAAAAAGAACAACCCAAAAAAAACCAGAAAGCAAAAGCTGGTATTTCCAATTCCTCAATTAAAATGTAATTTACACCCTGCGCTCTCCCTCAGATAAAAGCATGCTTTGTTCACCCAAGTGTGAAACAATATTTACAGAAACATTTGTGGCTTAACACGCTGCTTTGCCAGGGGAGCCGTCTGTGCACGCACGGACCAGCCCAGAGGCAGCTCCAGGACTGGGGACTGGGGGAGCCCTGGGATCAGGGCTCTGGGCACCACTAGGAGTGGAATTTCTCCAGAGCCCAGGGCTTAGTCTGTGGCCATGGAATGAAACCATCCTGCTATACAGTGCAGCCCATCAAAGCCTGTGCTAGCTGGGCAGGCTGGGACCTTCCCGAGGAGCCATCCCTTTCCACAGTAGCTTCTGGGCCTCAGCAGAGGGTGTTTACACCTGCCAGGACCTGGTTTTTGGGGTGTTTTTCAGTGTCCATAGGGAGCTTTGAGCATGAAGTGAGGTTTACTGGGCTAGAAGGACTGGCTGGGGGTGGGAACAGGGATGTTCTTGCAGTTGGAGCTGCCTGTGTTAAGCAGGAGTTGAAGCGCTGAAAGATGCTTTCCCCTCCAGCAGCTACTCAAAGATGAGGAAAGGGAGAAAAGGTTGTACTTCACTATCTCATTTCTGATCCTTTTCATTGGCTCGTGAAGACGATCACCAGGTCTGTCAATCCCAGACTGAAGAGCTTCTGGCATAGAGAGGATTGGAAAAGCTTTCTGGTACTTACCCATTTGGTATGAGGACTTGGCTTAAGGTCTTTCAATGCAAGGATTTAATTTCCAGTACAGAATCCCACTCTCCTTTCAGTAGCTTCATTAGAAAATTCTGGTTATTTCCACCATCTTATTATTTTTCCAACTTACCTAAATGCATTCAAGGGCAATGAATATGCAGTTTGTGTTTAGGAAAAAAATCTGCATGAAAGCTAATGGAAATCTGCTAACAAGCACCCCACTTCCATTAATTGATTCCCTAATCCAGTGAAGCATTAGTCATATAATTAATTTCAAGCATTCGATCTCTACAATCAAAATTGCTGGCTCTGATCCGAAGCCAATCAAACCACCAGCAGCCTTGCCATTGATTTCCATGGATGAGATCCAAAGAAACTATGCACATGTTAAAATTAAACACATCCTTAATTGACTTGCTAGGGGCCATATTTAGATCTCCTTAAATTACCTGTGCCAAGCAGGGCCCTACAAATGCTTGAAAGATAGAACAAAAATGTAGCTACCTCCCCAAAAATGGTGCCTATCCCTGAGTGTACAAACTTACCCAGTGTGCTGCTGTGTTTTCCTGGGGTTTGGCTTTTGCCCCTAAGCCACATGCTAAATTAGAAAGTTCTCTGTGACACAGGCTGAGACTGAGAAATATTTGGGACCAAAGAAACTCCCTTAGCACCTGAGCTGGTCGGGGGGTGTCAACCACCTCTCCTTAGCACTGTGACAGCACGACTGCATGTCTGCAAAACCAACACAAAAGAGTGGCACTGCAGCCCATGGGGGACCTGAGGGGCTGTTTGTAGGGCAGAGCCTGCTGCAACAATGCTTCTGTCCTAAATTTGCCATCAGAACCCAGAGCACAACCCTGGAACTGATCCCATCTCTTCTTATTTTGGATCAGTTCACTTGTAGTTACTGCAAGACCTTTGCTAGGAGCACATGTGTCCATCTTAGTCTGGATCTAGGGGACAGCAGGGCTTCTCCAGGAAATCAGGAATTGCATCAGGGAATTCAGTGACCCAGAAAATCTCCCCCTCTTCAAGAGACCAGTGTTGCAAAAACAGCTGGCTAAGAAAATTACTCCAGACTAGAAAAACTCTCCAACTAGGCAATTAAACTGGCAAAATACCTCCAGTTGTGAAGAAATCTAATAATTTGTGGGTTGGGGGCTTTTTGTGCTTTTTCCCCCTACTAATTTTTTAATTATTATTGTTAGAATGGATTAGGTCTACACACTCCCATCTTATTTGCAATCCAAAGAATTATAGATAGTAATTGGATAATCTCTCAATTATCCCCAGTGACTTAATTATCATCATTAACTGTATTTATTTCACTAATGTGGTGGATTTCTTTTGGGGGTTTCATTCTACAGGCCTATTAGTTTGACTGATAATGGGGTATACTGAAAATAGCAAGGCAGAATTATACAGTTTTGTGCAAAATGATGGGTCATGCCTTCCAAAACACAAGAAAAAAGCAAAACCCTTTCTATTTCAGGGATATGTCTCAACCCAGAACTTTCAGCTCAGAAGTTGATTATGTAAATTATGGAATGTCATCTACATTGCACTGAGTTTCTGAGTACACGGTGAAATTTGTTGTCTTGTGCTACAAGAAGAAACAGCTACTGTAAATTGAAAGTCGATGCAGACAGCAAACACAATGCCTTAAGGAGAGAGTTCCACGATCTGAAATTTCAGCAGGTAATGCAACTTCTTTGTCTGACTGGTGCTCTTGTGTTTGAGCGTAATTAAAGAGCCCTAAAAGTGAAACTAATTCCTGCAGCTTCCCTGCAGGAGATGGACTGCCTGAGTAATGAGCAGGATCTCATCCCCACAGCCTCCAACACCATGTCCAGTGCAGGGGACTCTGAGCCCCATCCTTGCTGCTGCTGAATCCCAGAGGGGGCTGGGGCTGGGTATCCAACACTGCTAATCCCAATAATTAGGAACACACATGAAAGCTGGTCCAGCACCAACAAGCAATAGGTGACAATTCTTATTCCTTTCCATGCCAATTTTCTATGTGGCTTTGTTTGTCTTTTGAAGAGCCTGAAGCAGAAAAATAGAACTGTTGGAAATTGTTTTACATTAGTTGATTATCTCTGGCTAAGTTGAGAGCATTTGGCCTTGCTTATTTGGAATAATTCAATGTGAGGGCCCCACAGAGGGTGGTAATTTACAGGGTATGGTCTCAATTGTGGGATGTTCACATCGCGAGGCAAAGGGCAGGGGATCTGCCAAACATGTTTAGATAAATCTTTGAACTGCTGCTTATTATTCCAGGCCTTATCTTGTTTCAGTAGACCAAGTGCTGTTAAAATCACTAATGTGCTCATATTAGAAGCAAAATTATTTTATGTTCTTTGTCTTCAGAGCCATAAAGCCTAGATTTCCAATGTAACCCATTCAAATGGGCTGTATACACGCATATATTTGAATAGATTGTGTGAGGGGCCCTGCTGTAGGTAGAGGGTTGCTTTTTTCTTTTGTCTCTAAATTCTCCAGGTTATTGCCTCATGCCCCTTTGGACTAAACAACCCCATCAGCCACCACATTGCCACCTCCCACCTTTGGCAGTCAGAGCTTTGTCACTGCCAGTGCTGGGGACCAGCCAGCAAGGGCATAGCTCAGTACCAGCCCCTGCTGCTGATCCAGCTTTTGATTACCTGAAGGATTATCTCGAATCGTGATTGTTATTTTTTTAATTACAATGAGTGAATTGCAATGCCGTTTCAGTGACCAGATTTCCATTTTATACATAAATATTGGCTTTTCAGTCTGGTGCAGTGGGAGGATACTCACACCTCTGCCAATAGCTTCCTCCTATGTAAGTAATTGGTTTTCTCAAGGTTATTTATTTAGATGATTATTTAATAGCAGACTGCAATTTTGTTGTCTTCAATACACGAAAAGCTAATTTTTCTCTCTATTAATTTGTCCTCTGAACTTTATTCCTTCACTCAAGCTAGAGCCAAAAGACCAAGCCCAGTCATAGATCAAATGCCAATATCTGCTGTAAATCCATGTAAACCAATGGATTAAACAAGCAGAGAATCTGGGCCTATATATATTAGAGAAAGAGATAAATAAATCTCACCTGCACTGAGAGACTGCATTAGCTCATTGTGCTTGTAAGACTTTGAAAAACCTAATATAGATTCCTGTAGTGGATGAGCACAGGGAGCTCCATCATTTCCTACAACCACTACAGTGTTGAGCTGCTTTGTGCCTTTATTTTTGTACCTTGTTAGGATGAGGCAGGGAGTCAGCTCAGGTGGGAAAGTTAGTCAGTTAAACCAGATTTCATCTCGCAGCAGAAGGAGCTCAGGTGAAAACATCCCCATGTCCACGTGGAGTGCTGATGTTAAATTCAAAGTGCTTTAGCCAGGGCACTTTTAAATCACATCCCTGCTTAACCCAGTGTCTTTCATGAGTGCTCCCCAAGTGGCTACAGCACAAATTTAGCCAAGATTTGTTTTATTTTCACAGAATGTTGTAAAGGAGGTGGAATTTAGGTTGGGGGCACCTGGACTGTGCCCACCCATGCAGGATCTCATCCCTTTGTCTCATTCCAGTGCTTCCAGAACAAATTTTTCCCCAAAAGCAGAGCTGGAGATCTCTGTGCTGATTCTCTGGCTGCCTGGTTTCTGTCTCAGACCTGGAGAAATTTGATAAGGTGAGAAGCTCAGCTCTCAGCTAAGACATCTTGAGCTTTCCTCACTGCAGAGAAAAGCCTGTAGGCATGAAATGGGGATATCTGGAAGGGCTCAAAAACTGGATAGCAAAATAAACCTCTTGCCTCAAACATTAACACTTCAAGCCCTTTCTCACAATCCTGAGGAATGAGGGTAGTGCCAAAATTTTGGGGAGACCTGAGCATTTGTGCTTATCCGTGCTGCTCATCCTTAGAGAAGGAGCTGCTAAATCCCATGGGGTTTAGTAGCCTTAGTGGGAAATGAGAGGTACAAATGAGCAGGAACAAGGGTAGCATATCCTATCCATTTCCTTGCTGTTGCTGTTACACAGGCTTACAGCACAGAAGGATTGTATTTAAATCCCCAAAAACGTTTTTAATTCAAAAAAATTAATAAAAATATTCAGGTTTTGTAAAGTTCACCTTTCAGTGTAATCTTCCAGTGATTTAGAAATGTAATTATAAAGCAAATTGACAGTGCCCTTTAAAACATGTCATGTAGGGAAATTAATTTTAGTCTTTCTTTCCTCTCTTTTCTTTTTTTTCCCTTCACTGTCATGTTTTGCACTAGAGAAAAGCCATTTGAAAGTCCAGCAAATCTTCTTCACAGAAATGGGGAAAAAAGGTGCAGGGACACACAATCCCATCACATTCCTCTTTCCTGCAGCTCACTTTAACATTTTCCTGTGGCACAAGCCAGATGCTCCTCCTCCTCAGGTCTTTCTGCCAGCATGGAACTGTGAGTTCCATGGACTGGGACTCACCTGCTTATTTCCTCAGGTACCTTGGGCAGGGTCTAGGTGACAGCACATAAACACTTTGGGATGAAAGCCTGCTCAGGGCAGGAGTAGCAGAGTGGAGAGGGAAGCTCAGCCCTCCCACACACATCTCCCTGTGTGCTTCATCCTCTCCTGCCTTCCCAAGCACAGCCGGAATTAAGTTCCTGCAATGCAACTTGCACAACTACAGGCTAATATAATTTGTCACAATTAGGGCTTGATTGGATGTTTTCATTCAGGTTTATCCAGGCCAAACTGCTACAAATGACCTCTTAGGCTTAGAGCCTGAAACAGATTTGCTAAACTGAGAGTGAGACTGGAAGGAGGACATGGGGAGCAGCTGTCCCCCGTGGCCATCACCTCACTTGTACCAGAGCCATCCAGGCTTGGAAGCACTTGAAAGCATGGAAAGTATGCAGGGAACACCTTTAGGAATGTTCCTAACTTAGGAGGAATATTTTAGTCTCTTTGAGTATTCTCATCTCTGTGAAAGTGCAATATATGTGCTTAGTGCCTGGCATCCATTTGGATGGAAAGATGGGAAGGGAAGGCAAATGGGAATTTTTCCTGCAGCCCCTCAGCCCATGTGTGTAGGGCAGAGGGGGGCTCTGCTGAAAGGTGAGGCAGTCACTGTCAGCCTGTGGGAGCTGCCCAGTTTGGAGCTCAGGCAGAAAACGGGGCTCCAGGCTGAGCCTCAGGCAGGAAATCATTCCACTTTGCAGGGAACGCTGCTAAAAATACGAGAAAGAGCTCCCCAGGACATGGATGGGGATTGTCCCATCCACCCTGATGAATGCCCTGACCCACATCACCCCTTCAAAGCTCCCACAGCAGAAGACAGAGCCCAGCCCTTTGTTTCCAGCTGAGGAGCTGGTGGAAGAGCTGCCAAGCCCAAATACACGCGCCAAGCTGCAACCAGCATCTGAGGCCTTCAAAGTCCATGGAGGACAGCTGGAGACAGGGTGAGGTACTTCTGAATATAAAGAGAAGTTTGAGGCTCTCAGTTTGGCTTGTTTTCTCAGTGTCCAGGGCACAAAGCATCCGCTTCACCTTGGCACTGCTTTGCTCCTAAATAAGCGCTGATAATGATGGGATGACCGCTCTGCTCTCCTCCTCTTGGTGGTAATGATGCTCATTATGCATGCAATAGGCTATTTTACAATATGAATTCATTTAGAAAAGGATAATTAGACCACAGCTTGCTTTACATTTTATTTAATTTTCTTTACTTCTGTTTGGGGGAAAAAAAACCAAAAAAACAACTATGTAGGAATTGTGTTATTTTTGCAGCAAGGAAAATGGAGCTCTTTGATTATCTTTACTCGCAAGAGATATCACTAAAATGGTGCCCTGGTTTTTTGCTGAATAATTTCTTGCCATTGAGCATCCAAAAGAGCATTTTAATCTCAACGTACGCTCTGCTATTGTATCAAATTAAGAAGAGCAGGCACGGGAGGCTGCTCAGTGAAGAATCCTCTTTTCCATTAATTTGGATGTGTTAAGTGCACTTTCAGAAGCCAAAAATATTCTTGTAAAAACACAATTGCACAATGGGATTTCTTTCTAGGGCTTCAGTCAACTACCAGCATTCATCATTGCTAAAATTGAAGCGGGAGTGAGAGAGTAACATCTCCAATTAACAGAGGCACATCGCTGAGCTGTTTTGTTTTGGTTGGGTCTGTTAGTGAGCTCCTGTGGGGAAGGCTTCCTACAGACCTACCACAGCAGAGGATTTGGGGCTCTGAATCCTTCCTTGCACTTCCAAATCCCTTTTGCTTTTCTCGCAGCAGCCCAAAACAAAGCAGTCCCCGCTCAGAAGGCATTCAAACTGACAAACTGATTTTCAGCCTGTGAAACAGCATTCATTATGCTCCAGGATGATATAAATATATTAATTTCTATATTGGCAGCTGCAGTGCAATGAATTGATACCTCTGGGGAAATGGTCCCCAATGGTTTGCAGAACATGAGGAATAAATTTGGTTCTGCCCCCTCATTGCTTCTGGCAGGGAAGGGTGTTGTGCTCTCGCTGGAGATGTCTCTGGTCCCTTCATGGCTGCAGCTCCATTCCTGAGCCAGAGATCCCCTGGACCAGGCCCCTCATCCAGCTGAGTTAAGGTCTGGTTAAGGGGAGCTCCCTCACCCCATTTTTGTGTGAAGCACTGCATGTACAGGCAGCAGAAAACTGAGGTCAGAAGGTTTTCTCTTCCTGTCAAGGAGAAATGGTATCCACAGGTTTGGGGGAAAAAATACCTGGAATTGTACTGGTGCATGGCAGCACTTCCTGGTGACCGACCCATTTATTGAGAGCTCGAGCACAATTTTCCTAAATAGCCCCTTGAGTCCTTGGCCAAACCCTATTCCAGGAACTTCCTAAAGGTGCTGTCTCCTGTACAGCCAGAGTCAATAAGGCATGAAAGAAACGAGATCTGAATCAGTGTAATGTATGAAATGTGAATTGCACAGCAGCCTTGGATTACAGCAAGTCCAACTGCAATGCCTGGTGCTCCCCTTTACTTTTATTTCTATTAATATTCCTCAAGCAGCAGCAAAGATCGATTTGAAGTCGGGAGCACAGAGAGTCATGGGAGTTTCATTAGCATGCAAATCTGAGTGAATTCATTAGCCCTGCAACTGATGCTGATGCTCCTGGAAACTAGTAAAAGAGTAAAGTCTGCAGAAGTAAATCAGGCCGTGCTAATGAGCCTGTTAATAAAGCTTTTGTAAGCCTTTTCCAGAGCCAAAGTGACAAAGCACATTGTCAACATTAAATCTCTGGTACTAAGCCTTAGATGAGGGAATCATATTTATTTTATTTTATTTTATTTTATTTTATTTTATTTTATTTTATTTTATTTTATTTGGTTCTGGGGAAGAAAGCAGAGGACTGTAGAGAAGGTAGAGAATGAGACAAAGGCAGTTACAGAATTTTCTCATCAGAGATAAAAGTATTGTGTGGCTGCAGAAAAGAGCTGGAGTGACAATTGCAACCATGCAAATAAGATCCATTCGACTAAAATTATATCTTAAAGAAAAACAGGAGACCAAATTTGTAATAATGGGCCTTTCACCTTCTGGCTCTATGTTCTCATTTTCCCGTTGCTTTATTAGGCATAATTTCAGGACTGTGTTTTGTTTCATCTTCTTCTGAACTTGCAGAAATGCTTATGGCACTGATGCAGTGCCTGGCTCGCTGAGGGCACCACAGCCCCTGCACCTCCTCAGTGTGTGGGGTGGTTCAAGGGGAAGCTGGACGCCCCTGGGACTCCAGCCCCTTTGTTACAGGGACTGGAAGGACCTGAACCAGGGCAGCCTCTGTTCCTGGACCCTCATCTCTAGGATATGCTGGCGTGTGGCAAACCTGGTGGGCTCTGACAGACCCAGCCCCTCAAATCAGGAGCTCTGTGGTGCAGGGAAGGGCCCTACTGGGAGCAGCCCAGCCCAGCTGGGTCCATGGCTGCTGGTGCAGAAGGGAAAGAGAGCTGGTGGAAGCAGCAAGAGGTCCCTGGAGGTTGCTCTGATTTTTGCTGGTAGACACAAAGCTGAGGAGGGGAGTACATTGTACTAAACAGAATGAAACCTGCATTTCAGTCCATGCTACCTTAGAGTAGAACCTTCCTCTGCACACATATCAGCATTTTCAACCTTGTGGTTACAGGTAGGAGGGTGGGAACCTAAGGGACTGGGTGATGCTTAATCTGGAGATCAATGCCTACTTTTAGCACTTCTCCCTTTACCTTCCATTTTGACACCATTTCAGCTGTCGCAGAGTTAGAGATCTCCTCTCCCTGCTATTGCACCAAGGCTTTACATTCTCCAGGTGGGAAATCAACTGCAGGGCCCAATCCACAATCTCAGCCGTGACCTGCACCACTGAGCTGGGATGAGGCTCTTCCCCCTCGACCATGTGTGTGCTCTGCATGGCAGCAGCAGCCACAGCAAGCAAAAAGGCTGTGGGTTCACCAGCCTTCAAGGCAGAGATAAGGGGGAGGCCAGGTAGAAATCTATTTGGTTTCTTTCTGCAGCAACCTCTTTGTGTAAAAGAGCTCGATGCAGAGGGAACCTGATTACTGCTTTCTCATCAAGTGGAAAAAGAAGTGCTTTATACACAGGCTGATGGAAAACTACTGGAATGCTTTTCAGTTCCCCTCTCTAACCCTTAGTGCTTTCTGGTGCCTTTAAGGGAACAAAAATCCAGGCTCGAAAAATGGGGGAAATATATCAAAATATATTTGGAGATAATGGCAAATAATACAATAGGCAATGCAGCTGGGCAATAAAAGAGAGGCAAGGGGAAGGCATCAAAAATACCATCAGAGAGTAGAAGGAAAGAAAGAAGACAGCGAGAAAAGGTAAAAGCAAGGGAATGAATTTTAAAAAGCCTCTTGTAAAATGGGGTGGCAAAGGACAAGGAGGAGATGAGGGAAGGAAGGGAGAGAACAGTGCAGGAGAAATGGAGAGACCCTGGGTGAGTGATGGAGTGGAGTCATGGGCAGGCACAAGCATGGAGGAGAAATGAAGTGGAAATGAAGCAAAGGGAAGTGTGGAATGGCAGTGGTGGTGCTGATCTGTGTCTGCTATGGCTGCAGAGTGCTGGTAAATGTTTGCATTAATAACTTCAGTGCCTGGTGGTGTGAGGTTATGCACATGGCAGCTGCTGGCAGGGGCAGTGCACGTTCAGTGCTCTGGATTGAGAGATGTTGGGCCTTTTCCACAGCCTCCTTGGGCAAAAAAAGGGGACAAAAGCACCAAGAGGTAGATGATGTCAAGTCCCATTGGTGTGACAATCCACTTGTACTCTGGACCTTTTTCTCCAGTGCTGGTAACCTGCCCGACAGCTCTGGAGAGCTGAACTGAATTTCGTAAAGTATCAGAAACCTTTCTGCCCTGTTTTCACACACAACTTCACTCAAGGAGTCCATCCTGCCTGCACAAGGCAGTGCCACAGCTCCTGTGCTCATCTCCATTTCTCTTCACCTGCTGCACACTGGGCACTCAACAGGCCACACTTGAGGTGCAATTGCACTGGCACCTTCCACAACAACTGCACCTTCTGCTTTGATTCCTCTTTGTTTTGTATTATATCACAGGTTTAGGGTGGTGGAGTTTGGGGGGGGGGGGAGGTTGGGGTTTGTGGTATTTTTTGCTTTTGGGGGGTTTTTTGGGTTTTCGTTTTTGTTTTTGGTTGTTGTTGTTGTTGTGGGGTTTTTTTGGGGGGGTAGTTTGTTTGTTTTTTGGGTTTTTTATTTTGTGTTTTTTGCTCCAGCTGCAAAAGCTTTGGGAACATTCCTATAATAACTCCCATACAGCTTGGTTTAGCAGATATTTGGGCTCTTTCATTCTTAGCTGCTGAATTACATTTGGTTATCAACATGCATTATATCTGCTGTCAATTAGCTGTTATCTAACACCGTGAAATGACTTAACTCCTTCAGCCTGCTGAAGATCTGTCCCCTACGAGCACACACGCAGCTTGTATCAGCTCGAAAAGATCCAGGCAATTTTGTCACTTTTTTTTTACTAGTGCTCATTACAGCTAAAGGTCAGTTGTGTTTCCATTGTAAGCCTAGGGATAATGGCACGATCCAGCAAACTCTTTCTTGTGTAAAGTTAACAGGACGATTTGCATAAAAATCCTTACTAGGGGAGTAATTTGCAGGATTGCACCTTTAAAACCTTCACCTCAGGAGCAAGGCAAAAGCTGGAACCTGGAACAGAAATCTTCCAGAGCCATATTTTATCAGAGGAAAAGATCAAAATTTAATGAGGAGAAAAAGGTACTTAATGGCTGTAGATAGTGTAATTTCAGCCATAAAAATGGGATCATCTTGTGAAGCATCTTGCTGCAGCCTTTCCAATCAATGGCATGGCTGGCAGGAGCCCTTAAAGGATGAAGCACAAGGCATTGGGAAAAAGTGCCAACCCACTGCAAAATGCAAGTGATGGAGGAGTGACTGGGCTTTTACTCCCCTGTGCTTGGCTGCAAAGTTGTGGCATGGCAGTGTTTGCAATCGAGCACAGTGAAATCTGAGGCAGAATGGCCTTGCAGTCATGGCTGGAGCTGCTGGCATCTCAGGAGGGTTTTCCTCTGCTCTCCCAGCAAACATTTCAAGGGTTTCACCAGCTCAGTTGTTTATCTCACTGGAGACTCCCCAAGGCTCAGTGCTAGCCTTGAAAATCTATTTACATTTTTAAATATATGCCAAAGTGTAAGTCCTGGGACTATTTGGAGAAGTTAGGTACGCAAAGCAACCAAAATAGAATCAAAAAAAAAGTCCTCTAGCAAGCCTTGAGTGACTATTTCTGCATATTTCCTTGAACAGCCCAAATGTCAAATGCTAGCCTACATAGCCCAGGTCACAGCTAAGAAAAGCAACGGATGGATTTGGCTATTGGTGAGCAAATATTAGTCCTGGACAAAGGCACTGCTTTATTTTCCAAGTGTACCAAAATTAGAGAACCCCCTAGTGCTGAATAATTTTGTTCTGCCTTACTGTGAAAATTCCTGGTGTTCAATAGCCCTCCACAAGTTCTCATTTGATCCCTGTAGTGCAGTGCTCCTGTGGCTATATGTCAGCTGCAGTGGTGGTAAACATGCACACACTACTCATTGAAGGGCTTTTAAAAGGCTTCTCACTGTGCCCAGAAATTACACCTGTGCTTTCTTTCTTCCCCATGCTGTTGTCTTTGTTTCTCAGGCTATATTAAGCCCTTTTTTCTTCCCTTCCCCACTGAAAGAGGGGTAATGTAGAAACACCTTTAATCCTGCTTTCTCTCTAGCAAGCAAATTGTGCAGAGGGACAGAGATAGTTAATCTGAAGAGAGGAAAAAATATGGGGATGGCAGCAGATGTCTGCCCCTCCTGAAGACACTTGACTTTTCAGGAGTGCGGTGGTGTTAGCTGAAATCCCTGGCAGCTGCAGTGCCTGGTTTCCCGGAGACGGGGACCTGTGATATTCTGAATATTCTGTCTGTATTTTCTCTATCCAAAAATGATGAAGAGAGACAGAGGATGTGGAAGCCTGAGGAGCTGCATCAGAGGAGGGAGGAAGGTGGATGCAAGGGTGCCATGAGGCACTGGCCTCTAATAAACTTTTGCATTGTAGAAGAATCTTTCGATATTAAAAATTATTCAATAGAAACAGGAGCAAGAGAAGATGATGTAAGTAACGTAAAATACCATATCTAAAAAGCTGTTTGATCTGTTTGCACTACACTGCTAAAAAGGGGAATTCAAGTAGAGGTCCTGCTTATGTCAGTGGTCAGATTCTACATTGATCTCATTTGTACATTTATGGGAGAACTGTCACTCAAGAGAAAGACATAGAAATCAAAGAAGCAAAAAAAGGAATCAACTTCAAGTGCTTGAATGTCTCTGATAGCACAATGGTACTTTGGATGGTGTGAAGTCAATCAGTGAAGCTCTCTGATGAGGAGCATGACTAAGAAAATTGCTCTAAGACTTTTGAAGTGAAGTGCTGGTGTGGAACATGTTTGGTACCTCCTCTCTGGAAGTGACAGGTGCTAACAGTGACCCTGCACAGAATTTTTGTGATCCAGCCACCCCAGTGACTCTCCTGTAAGAGTCCCTGCATGTTCATGGCAGTAATGCTGCTGCCAGGTCCCAGCAGGTTGCACTCTTCCACAGCTCTTTATGTGTTTTTTTTCTATAGGACCAGACCCAACTTTTTTTCCCAGCATGTGTCCAATTTGCGACATCAACACTGTGGTTTGCTGTTAAATATCTGCTGATGCAACTCTGCCAAGGCTTAGCCTTCAAGTTTTATCCAATTCATTTAAAAATAATAAAGCTCTTGCTCTGCATTTCCCAAAAGTGAGAACCAAGCCTTGGAGGCATTTGCATTAATTGTTTCAATCTTAAGAAATGCCTTCTGAGCTTCCCCTTCAATTCATTGCAATTCTTGAACCTCTGACTGATCACACTGGGAGTGATCAGCACGCCTGCCCTCAAGCTCAGATCCTGCCTCTCCATTCTGCGAGTGGAATTATCTCTCTCTGCACCCATAAAGCCAAGTGCACTTGTGCTTCCAACTTCTGCAGAGTGCCAGGCAGTTCTCTGCACTAAGGCTCCTATTAACGCCTGCAATTAGCACTGACAAAAGTGCTGCTCCCCCCTCTTCTCCCTCAAACCACGATGCCTTGATTGGCTTTTAAGAAAATCCCAGGGCACTGCAATACCTCCCTGGTAGTAATGTTTTAGCAGAGCAGCAAAGTTAGTGAGGCATGACAGTGCTCTTTTTTCTACACCTATACTGAACATCCTTAATCAAGCTTTGCTTTTTTAAAAATAATGGGCCTAATTCTCTTTTGCCTTACAGTATATTCATGCTTGTGTGATTCCATCAGAACGTATCCTCAGCTCCTGTAAACCAGCAGAGCTCTTCCAACTTCATTTAAACCCCAGGAAGACTGGTAATAGCTGAAGATTCAGACTGCTGATTTCCAAGCTATTCCTGATTTATACCAGTTCTAAAGGATAGTGGGTTCAAGCTTTGCTTTTTATTTTGGTTTTGTTGTATTTTTTTGTTTATTTTCCATTAAGCATACAGTCTTTACCTCGTTTATGTCAAATAATACACAAAGTACATCCAAGCAACTGGTTTTTTCCTGACCTGACCTCTCAAACCCTCTCCATTCCTGCTGACCCTGTTATAAAGCTTGCACACCCAGAAAACATCCACCAATCTCCCTAAAAACCCCCCAGGAGGATCAGACCATCAGGGAAAGTAGCCCCATACCACTACACATACATTGCATTTTTTGTGCTCTCTAAATTAGATGTGCTCTTCCCGTATGCAGACACACAATGACGTTTGACCAAGGCCAGACTGTGCTGTCTCCAAAGATCTCCCAGGAGAAAAGCTTATGGATGCTTCAGCCCATCCCTGCCACAACCCAGCAGTGACAACAAATCCTCAGCCTCTGCACTGAGCAGGTCCTGCAAGCTGATTTAGTTCTTCTCTCTCTTTTCTTCCATCCCACGCTCCAGTCATCTGTCTGAGCAGCACCTGCAGCTCTGGGAAGAGCAGCAGCAGGTAAGGAAAGTGGAGAGGAGAGAGAGACACAGCATGTTTCCTCTCAGTGGTGTCAAATTTGTCTTTGTAAGGTCCCAGCCAATTTGAAATTCAAGGAAGATGTGAACCAAGCCAGAAATGTGTTGAAGGGCTGCTGGGTTTAAGCCTGTTCCCATGATCAGAGAGCACACGTTTATAGGGGCAGGGCTGTGGTTGTCTGGTATTAGACTGATGTTTAAATTAGGCACAGGCTCAGTGATAGCTCTGATTGCACCTGGGACCTCTGAGTGCAGCACAGGGCAAATAAACAGAGATGTCTGTAGCAGTAGATAGAGATGCTGTTACTAACTTTGATACAGCAGTATGAAACACTGGGTGAAACATCACACAGGCTGACAGATTAGAGATTTCATGGGCTTCAGGTACAAGAATAAAGAAAATAAAACTTAAAATGAACTTTCTGTGATAAAAGTAGCCATGGAAGAGGCTTTTACACCTGAAAAAACTACTATGCGTTTCCCACTACTGTCTGCACCCAATATTCAATGTAGAAATATGAACTGTAGCAACTGAGCTGTAGTTCTGCTATAAAATTTTTATAAACTTGGGGTTTTATGGATCTGGATCACTACAGAATAGAGAGCATGAAAGCTGTTTCAGAGGGAAAGTGTCTAATTGTTGGTTTTGCACTGACGCACTGTATTCAAAGACATAACTTGATATCTATATTGTATTACACCAACCACATGTACCTGCAAAAATATTCAGATTTGTTAATTCAGACCTGAGCTATCAGTTATTCCATTGCTCCTCATCTCCCTTCCAAAGGAGCATGGACAGAAAGAGAGACACAAGGCAGGTACCAGAAAACAAACCACAGGAGTGTTTGCATAAGCTTTCTTGGCACGTTACGCTGTGTAAAACACTAAGACACCTGTCAATACATTTTTGGGACTCTCCCACAGTGGTCTCTCACAGAGGAAACCAGTTCTCTGGGCACTCTCACAGTAAAGTCAGCTGCCCACAAAAAGCCTCACTGCTCCCAGCTGTGCTTCTACACCTCCGTGGTTCTGAGCACCAGGACTGGGACATGTCTCCAGCATGAAATCAAATTCACTCACCTTTCCAAAATGCTTTTTTTCTCTTTTGTGTTTGGAGCTTGCCTGCACAAGCCAGAAGAATTTGGTGTCATCTGTTTTGGAGGACAAGCCCTGGCACTTCAAATGTTTCTCTTCCTGTAGGATTATTGTCAGCATTTATCATCCTGTACTAGTGAGAGGGTATGAATCCTCTGCTCCTCAGCCCACCAGTGACATCAATAGAGAGAACACCGCACTTTCGTGCAATTGTTTCCTCCCAGCTGCTGCTCATCTTTTAATAGGGATCTGGGTGAACAAATCAGGACGATTTTATGGTGTTCTGCCAGTTGTGACTCATTGGATTTTCCAGCACTTAAGACACCAATGTTTGTGTCCCGCAGAGAGAAGCCTTTCCACTCATTACTCCAGCCCAGAGAGAGCTGCTGAGTCCCTGCTGACACTCTGAGCAAAGCTGCCCACACCTCCATGCCCACCGTGGGGGCCCAACAAGAGAGGGAAGGTGCTGGTTGAGGGCTCAAATGATATTTATTAATAGTGCTAATTATTAAAAATTAATGCAGTGTCCTTACTCCATCATCTCCCCAACTCATTTCCCTCATGATGTTAGGGAATGGGATTCAGTGTTTCTCTTTATTTTATGTGCTTTCTAACCTGTAGAAGAGCAGCACTAACCACCGTGAACACTTTTTTTTTAGTTTCAGCCTGATTCAGAGACCACATCCTGAGATGTAAATCAGAGCTCTGATAAACTAGAATAAAACTGGTTTATGTTAGAGGGGGAAAACAGGTTCAGTTTGGTCTAAATTATCTTTATGCACATCAGCAGTCCTGTCCTAGGGGTTCTCTAGGACATTAGCTGTTTTCTGTGGTGCATAAGATACATTTGCAGAAATCTGCTGCATATTAGGAGGCCTCTTTCATGATGATGTTTCATGAAATCAAGTGTAGGACAGTGCCCTCCCTCTCCCTACAGTACATTAGGGTTGAACTCATGGAAATAATACAGTTCTTGAAAAACACTTGGTGAATCTACATAATTAAAAATCTTTCCTGTTGGGGGTTAATGACTTAGGGAGATTAACTTGATAATGTAATGTAAAATGTTGAAATCGTAGTGTGCATCCAGAAACACTGGTGCAGCTCTGAAATGGGAGACAATTTTAAGTAAACAACCACAGAAAGTATTTTGCAATTAAAGATGTTTCCAAACTACTGTACTTTGCTATAAAAAAGCATCATCTTGAAAAGTCAAGTTTCATTTATTTTAATTAGTGTTGTCATGAAGTATTCCATTCGGCAAACACTGACTAACAAGCCCTTTTCCAGACACCGATTCAAAATCTAATAAGAATAAGAAATAACCACAGACCCTTCTCATGGTGTCTTCTGGCTCACTTCTCAGGCAGTCGAGATCAGCCTCACTCCAGCAAAGTCGGTGTGGCATTCTGATTTACAGCAGGTGAAAACAGAGGCTTTACCCACCCTGCTACATCCTCTGGGAGGTGATGTGAAGTCTACTGACTTCAGTTGCTTTCAGGAACACTCAGGTTCAGAGCTGTGTGTGCCAGGATGCATCCCTGGTCCCTTTGGCTCTCCTCACACTTGATATTTAACTGGAGAGGCGTCAGTATCAAACTGATGGAAAGCCAAAGTGATCTTGATCCTCCTTTGAGACTTATTGTTGAATTGCATTATATATAAGCAGAGAAGCTTTTTTATTATTAATGGGATAGAAAATCAGAACCATCAAGGAAAATGATATAATTCCTATTAAGATGGATGAGTTGAAGTTAAGTCTGCATATCCCTAACAAGATTGTTCTCTGCAAGTCCTGGAGAAGAGTATTGCCCTACCAAGGCAAAACATCACCCTGGTGGGGAAATGCTGGGGGAAATGCCATGAAGTCCTCCTAGGCAGCCACTCAGCCTGGCAGGCAGCTGTGCAGGCAGTGCCCACACATGTCCAGGCACGAGGCTGCTTCAGGGTCTGCTCCAGGGTGGTAAATCTGGGGCTGTCACCCCAGGAGCTGACCTTCCTTAGGATCTCTTGTTTAAATCCTTTCCTGGGTCATCCAATTTGTTTTCACATCTGCCAACTATTGCAGCTCCTTCTGCAAGTCCAATGAGGGGATTATTTTGCAGGCTTAAATCCTAAAAAAAGAAAGTTACACTGATAAATACTTGTTGTCTACACTGGGAGGCTGGTGAGGAATAAATGGAAGTGAGTGCGAAGGGCACTGTCAATTCTGCAGAAATGCCTCTTATTTCACATGGCTCCCATCACATCCAGAGGGCTCAAAGCAGTCTTTGTGAATCACAAAGTGCCCTCCTGGGAGCGAGTGAGGAGCAGCTGTTCTGGGCTGCTCCCTTACTTAGGTAAACCTCTGTGTATAAAATCTAAATATCCCCTTTCGATTTCATCTTGTTGCCAATAGCTGAAACCCCCGTTCCACCTTAATTCATCCCTTTTCTCTGTTAATGCCCTCCAAATGCTTACAGACTCTTGCCTCTTCCTTGCCATTTAGCTGTGCTTTAATCTCACCTCTTTATTCATTCATCACAAATCAATCTCTCCTGCCCCTAATCAGGGCAGTGCAGCAGCTCTGCCATGAGCTCCCTCCCATCCCTGTGCCACTAATGAGCAGGACCAAGTGCTGGAGCCTGGCAGGTGGTGCAGCCTCCTGCTCTAAGGGATGCTCAGCACCCAGCCCCAGGGAGTCATGTTTTCCTTGTGCTGCTCCCACCTGCCCCCCTGACACCTCCTAATGCAAAATCAAAGTCTGTTTTTCTCCTGCTGGCAGCCCTGCGTATCTTATTCCCATTAGTGTCATTTGGGGAAGAATGGCTTTGTACAGATAATAATAATTTTCATTTCCCCTTTCAGGATCTCCTCTTCTACCTGTGGGTAACTGATTGAGTGCTAAGAACACTCCCTCTTTTCTTCCCACCTTATAATAAGCACCAGCACATCTCTGCCAGTGTTGAACTCAGCAAGTGAGCTCTCTGCACCTTTGAGTGGATCCTAATCCAAACATTATATGGCTGAAAGCATTTGAGTGCTTAAAGGATTCACAGCTTTGCCCTCTGTTCCCCAAGGGTATTACACACTAACCAGCCTGGCAGCAGGTCCCTCCCCAAACCTCTACAGCAGCAGCAAGACCCTGAATAGTCTCCATCTATTCAGACTCTTGTATCTGATTTCCTCTCCACTGTTAATCTGACATCTTCATCAAAATTGTTACTCTTAGGTTGTCTTCCACTGTGTTTTCCCCAGTCTGTGAAATCTTCATTTGAAGAATATCTTTGTCTTTCTTAGTCTTGTAGTCAGTTTAGATTATGGTGAGCTGGCCCCTATCTGGTGTGTCTTTGGAGCCCAGGAGCAAGGTGATTTGGAGCTAGATTTGGAGCTAAGAGGGGAGATGTCTTCCAGATTAGGAATTTTGTTGTGGTTTATTTTCTTTCCCTCTCCTTATGGAAACAGAGAAATCTCTTTCAGCTGTTGAATGCATCCAGCCAAGGGATCCCTCCTGCTCTGCCTGGGTACTTTACAGATGTGGGTTTTTGCCCCTCCCTGAAAGTCTGCATGTGTTAGATGGTGAGGTGGCACTCATAGCTGCAGGTACAGGGAGGATGTAACACTCTGGGTTTCCTCTGGGTCAAACTTTGAGCTTACATCTTCTGCAGTGGTAGCAAGCTGGCCTGGATGATTGCTTTGATCACTCCTATTCAGGTATGTCTACACTCCTCAGTTTGATTTGCTCATATTTCACCACCAGTGGGTTGATTTGGCTATTTTCTGTTCTGCTTCTGGTTCCCATGATACTCCTTTTCTCTTCATTTATTATTATCTCCATATGGGGGGACCTGGCCTTCCCCTTGAACATCTCCTGTGAGTGACCACATCTTTTCTCATCACAGTGCAGTTTCCAGTCTCTAACAGTGCCAAACAGTTCTGTTCTCCATCTCCTCTTCACCTCTTGGGCAGTTTTGGCATCTTTGCTTAGCATGTGATCCTGCTCTTTTACCATTAAATTCGTCTCTCCAGGTGTCTCCCTAGCAAGCTGCTTTCCCACCTCCTCCCAGTTTTCAAGGCAGGGCCACCAAGCCAGCTCCCTCCCCAGTTCACCTCACATTCAGTGTGGTTTTCACCACAGGGTGAAATTCCCCAGTTTCTCACACAGATCTGGAAAATGTTCTGGATCTGATATTCGTACCCAACAATTAAAATGAACCATTTCTTCTTCCTTTAGTAACTGCTGCTCTCAATGCCCAAATAGCATGAAATGTCTGTTTTTCCCCTCGGCATGATGGACTGAACTATCCATGGCAATGTCAGAGATCAGAGGAAGAAGAAGAAGGTTGAAATGAGCAGAGCTGTGCCAGGACCATAAGGAGGAAGCTCAGTGATAAAAGAAATTGGTGAGATGACAGCAAGATGAGCTGCAATCTGAGCCTTCCTCATACCTTTCATTTGAAAACATACACTCAAAACATTTCAGGGCTTTTCTCCTTTGTGGAGAATTATTTTGTCCTTCCTTTAGCTGACAGCCATTGGGGTGAATGGAACACTTTGGTTAGCCTCAAACACGTTGCTGAGCATTCTGTGGGTTGAGGCATGGAGACATTTTATTGCAGATGACACCAATCAAGGCAAATGGACAAAAGTGAGATTTTTGATTTTGGATCCATGAAATGAAGGGAATAAGAAAAATTGAATTTGGACTCACAGTTCAAAGGAAGGGTAACTAAGTCCCAGGAAAGGGTTTATCTTATCAACACCTCAAACTTTAGGAAGAATGAGCTGTTTTACAAGGAAGTCTGCAAGCTGCCCTAGCAGGATGAGTGCTTGGTACTGTCCCCATTCCTGGGATTTCTGGCACAGCCAAGGTCATAGGAAACTGGTGTTGGGGGGGGGGGGGGGGGGGGGGGGGAGGGGTGGAAAGAAAAAGAAACCATCACCTTGTCCATCATAAAAAAATGAGTATTTATGAGTCTAGCCCCAAAAGCTCCCCTGGGCTGGCATCAGTGGGAACAGCACAAGAACCAACCCCACAGGACCAATGGGGAGTTAGAATGGCCTGAAGCAAGCATCTACACTGACTTACTCATATGAAAAAAAGTGACAAATTTCTGCAACAAAATGTGGAACTGTTTGAAATTCACAGTTTGTCACAGCCCATTGGGAATTCAAGAACAGTCCTTGTTTCACAGGAAATTTCTGTGATGGTATGCTAAGAAAAAACAGGCTACTTTCCAGTAAAAATGGCCATCAAGCAGGCATACTCCTGAGTGAGGCTTTGATAATATGAGCCTATGTTCCAATGGCTTTGGTATTAAAAACTGTCCAAAGTTTGTATAGAAAACAGATATGTTGTCATGTCTGGGAATGAAGGGAAATAGGAGACCTGGGGAAAGGCATTTCTAGACTCCTTCAGGAGAACAATACCTAAACACCCAGTGCAGTCCTCTCCTATGAGGAAAGGCTGAGAGAAATGGGATTGCTCAGCCCAAAGGAGAGGAGGCTTCAGGATGACCTAACTGTGGCCTTTCAGTACCTGAAGGGGCCCACAGAAGAGCTGAAGAGGACAGGACAAGGACCTGAAGTAACAGGACACTTTTACAAGGACCTGAAATGACAGGCCAAGGGGTAATGGCTTCATACTGAAAAAGAGTAGGTTTGACTTGGATATTGGGAAGAAGTTCTTTCCTGGGAGGGTGGGAGGCCCTGGCACAGGGTGCCCAGAGAAGCTGTGGCTGCCCCTGGATCCCTGGAAGTGTCCAAGGTTGGACAGGGCTTAGAGCACCCTGGGACAGTGCAAGGTGTCCCTGCCCACGGCTGGGGGATTGGAACTAGATGAGCTTCCAGGTCCCTTTCCACCCCAAATCATTCTATGGCTCTGTGATTGAAGACTGAGCGTGTGTTTAGATCTGGAAGGAATTTATCCACACATCCAGGTACTGGGAGAAAAGTCCTGAGGGCTACACCGAGGTCACAGCAGGATTCATTGCTCTGATTTAACATCAAGCCTGTTTGTTTGTGCCAGTGAATTACATCACTTTTCTTTTTCACTCCTGCAGTATTAATAGCAGGAAAATCAAGCCACCTACAAATCCCCACACCTTGAATATCCAAACAAACCCACGTCCCAGGCAGCGCTCAGCTACGCTTCTGGCACGGGGATTTGTCTGAAAGGAAGGGGAAAGCCAGATCTCATTTTGTTCTCTTGATGTCCTAAATTTCACCCTGTCTCTGAACAGGTTTGCCTCAGCACTTTGAACTTTTCATAACTCTTAATAACAATGGGGGAAGCACCAAAAGCAGCGTTTCCTTTTCCCAGCGCAGGGCGGTGCCGGCTCCGAGCGCTCCAGCCCGGGGCCAGGGCACGGAGCGCCGGGCACCGGGGGCATCGCCCGGGATGCCCGGGGTGCTTCTGCGACTTAACAGTGACATCCAGCGGTCACTCGGGTCCCTCTGACACCGGGAAACCTCCTAAGGTCCCTTTTCTTATTTTAAAAGTCGGGGTGTTTGTGCATCTGCAGGGGCTGAGCCGGGAGAGAGCTCTTTCCTCCTGCTCGGGATGTTCTAACTCAGCTGCTCAGCTACATTAGTCTGTGCCTTCAGTTTTTGGTTTGAACCTCAGAGTATCAAATAATCTTAAAATAATCCTGGTTTGCTTCACTTTTATAACCCCCATGTGTTTGCAGCATCAGGAATATTATTCATAATTGAGCTGCTATGAATGTAAAAATCAAAACCCTATGAAACATCAGACCACAGAAACTTTTCCTTCTACTAGTTATCACACTAAACACAAAAATAAGCAGTTTTCATCTCAAGTTTAACACTACAGGCATATTTTTACATGATAATTTGGTCTTCCAAAAAAGTCTAACTGTGAAGTTTAATGATACCAAATGAAGCAGCTTGTCAGTTCATATTTATATTCAATTCTGAGCTTTTGCAGTTCCCAGTGTGTTTCTTTAGTATTTTGTTGAAGATATTCTGACAGTCTTTCTCAAAACTGTCTGTAGGAAAAGCAGCATGAAAACCTGCAAAGAAACAAAAATCTTCCTACGCTCCTGGCTTGGGGTTTGGTTGGTTGAGGAGGAGATCTTCATTTCCTACATGGTGATGAGGCTGATGCTCAAATGTTTGTTAGTTGCTTTTCCTGCAAGCTATGAGTGGGTGCATCAAAGTTCTGGAAGAGTCATTAGAGGTTAAAAATACAGAAATCTGAAGCATGGAAAGCTGCAACCACCAGAGCATTGCTGAATGCATGCATGAAGGTCAGGTAGCAGCTTTGGGGCTCCCCTCTCCCCTTTGTGTCCCCCTACCCTGGCTGCACACCCAGGAGATGAGGTGTTTGGTGTTGGATTTCAAGCGCTGCTCTCAGTGCCAAGATGGATGCAGCCTGCCAAGGCTTTGACCTCCCGGGTTACAGGACCTGCCTTACCTCAGGTAGCAACACCTGAGCCATTACTCATCATCTGTTGCCACGGTGACAAATAAGGGTCACTTCCCTGCTGACAGGGGCTGGCAGGGGAAGGTCTGATTCCTGCCCTCATCCTAGGTGGGAACACATCACGGAGCCCAGCCTGGCTGCTTTATTTAAAGCCAGATTTCCTCTGTGGCTCCCACCAAAGCACTCTGAATGAGCCTCCTGTTGCTCCCCAAATCCATTCTCCCCCTCAGCAGGATGGAAAGAAAGGATGTGCCCAAAAAGCACAGGCACATCCCAAAACACAGCTGTGTATGATGCTTGCTGAGGGTGGGGAAGGAAAAAACTGGGGATGAGCCCTGCCTCTCCTGAGTACAACCTCCTACTGCTTTGCACTCAGAATTCCATGTAAAACCCTTGTCCTGCTGGAGAGCTAAGTCTGCCCCACTCTCAGAGAAGGTGACTTCATGTCACAGGTGCTGCAAGCAACAAGCCCCATGTCAGGAGCCAGAAGATGTATTTCTTCTTAACACAAGATATGGTGGGTCTAAAATGACTGCAACTGCCATCACACTAAAAAATATACCTGCTGCATTTAGGACTTTGATGTGAGGTGCTCCTTTCAGTTTCCCCTTAACTGACAGCTGAATTTCATGGTCTCATGACCACTCCAGAAACAAAAGCAACCTTTTCATCTCAACAACCAAGAGTGAATGACCTCCCTGGAAGCACCTCCTGATTCACGAGCATTCATTTGTCCTGGCTTGCCTCTCCTGTCTCTGTCCCCCTGCAGGAGCCAGGACACAAGGTGCCTGGAGCTTGGGTCCATCCCTCCGTGTGACCTTGCGTGAGTCACTTTGTTCTCTCCCATGCTTTGCAGTGCAGTGCTGAGGTGGGGATTGCAGAGGTGGAGGAGGTGAAATGACTGGCACTGTGCACGGGGGTCTCAGCAGTGCTCCCTGTCCCCTCGTGTGGCCAGCACTGCCCATATCTGAGCTGCAGGAGCAGAACCAGCACCTCCAGCAGTTCCAACCGCAGGAAGCTCGTGCTAATTCCTGATTGGCTTTTAATGATCCCAAACCCCACTACTGACTCAGGCGACAGCTAAATTTATCCCAAGGTTAGGGTGACTCTGCTGTACTGAAATCTATTTAAAGTCAAAGCAAGCACTTTAGAATAACAAGTTGTTATACAACTCCAGAGACCAGGCAGCTTCCCATCTTCTTTTTCTAATGCAAAAGATAACACATTTCTGTATTTTGTACGTGCTAATTGTTGGGAACACTGTCAGATGGTTCAGCAAATTGGAAATGACAACATCAACCTGTTCAATCCATTAAAATCACTCCAGGATCGTAAGGGACATTGTCAGCCAAGTGATGCTGGCACCCCTGTGGTAAAGCCATCTTGATTCTTATTAATGACTGGCTTTACAAATGAGCAGATTTCCTTAGCGTGCCCTGCTCCATCACATTTTCCAGGAGGGGCACGGGCACAATGTAAGGAAACCCAGAGGTAAAAGAGAAGACTCTCACCCCAATGAAGACTTAATGAAAAGAACAGATGAGTAAAAATTAAATAGGTCCCAGGCCACACGGCCAAGATAAAAGGCTGGGAATAGCTTTCTCCTTGTCCAAGGACCACCACAGGAGTTTAGAGGAATACAATACAGATCCTGGACCACGATTTTATAGGAAAGAAGCGGTACCTTTTGGAGAAACTCTCGAGACCCATCTTCAGGAAAAGCTAAGGAAAACAACAACCCCAAATCCCCAAACCGAGCCAGCTGTAATTCAGCTCTGGGTAGTCATTCGGGGGAGTCAGTGTTTAATACCTTGACCTGGACCTTAGCTCCTTTGTGCAGAAACACAAGCCAGCTCGAGTCCAAAAAGCTGTAGAGGTAAGTTAGTGCCATACTGTGCCCAAGCCAATATATTGTAGTATTTATTTCCACTAGTATTTATTACCTTGGCTGTGGTATTTCCCAAAAGCAGAAAGCAGTTATATCTGACTTCAGCACCAGAATTTTCAACTAGCCAGGACTGAATGCAGAAAAATTGCGCGTGTTTTCATCCATCCTGATAGACATATCCAAAATCACTTTGCTTTTGAAAATGTTGTCATAAAGTTCTTAATTCATTGTAGCATTGAGATATTCAGCCCTTCCAAAAGCTGAATGTGAAGATCCTGTATCTCATCCAGCTCATCATGAGCAGGGCCCAGTCCTCCTCAAAGGACAGTAGCACTGTCATAAAAAACCCAGTATCTCATTGTCCTAATATTGATGGTTCTCTCATACAATAATAATAATTTTTCCACTTCCCTATTATTCTGCATTCTCCTTGTCTCTGCAATGTTACAGTGGGTATAAAAGCCTTTTGGGATGGATCACAGATAGAGACTGCATTAATTTAAAACAGTGATGGAATAATGGCTATGACACAGGGGAGAAACACAAGGCTGTTATTTAAGAGCAAAATTTTATTTAAGAGCAAAATCCCCATTGTTTTGTGGTTTAAGACTGTGGAACATGTCCCAGGAATGGCACATTTTGTCCTTTGATATCCCCAGCTGTGCCATGTTAGTGTCTCATGAGCCAAGCTGTTGCAGACTGTTAGTATTTCTCTGTGTTTCATTTATGCCATCTTGTCTGCTCTCCTGGGCTGCTCCGAGGCAAGCTGGCATAGCCGGGGAGATTTACTGCCTGTACTTTGTATACAATTTAATTAGGTCTCTATTCATGCCTCTCACCTGACACTTACATAAGAAATCACTCATAAAGTGCTCGCACAGGACACAGATCAATACATGCCTTAACTGCACAGTGACTTTCAGGATGAAATTAAGTGCCTGCACTTCCTCAGGCTGTGTGCACCTCTGCTTTATGGGTTTGGAGACACATGGGTTTCTTTGAGGGGTTTTTTGCAGCCAGGCTCAGCATCCTTTGGTCACATAGAGGCACATCAGCTCATCTGGGATGGAGCATTCCCTATCTCCTCTCATTTTGGCACACAACAGCTGCAGCCAAGAAGGTGTGCAGAAATTAAGGCTTTAAACAAGGAATTGTTTCTTTTTGTCACTTCAATTTCATTTTATTAGAGTTCCTGACAGCTTAAAGATTCAAACATAACTGGTAAGAGTGGCTAAAACACAGTACTATTATAATATTGTCACTTCCATTTTTGCCTGCGTTTCTAATAGAAATCTAAATGATTAGGTGTTTAACTTCCATGCTCCATCAAGTTGACGCAGAAAAAATACAGCAGCCTTTATTAAGGTCTAGCTCTCTGGAAAGGGCCCTTTTGGAGAGGGGATTGTGTCTCAGCTGTCAAGTTAAATTATTTCTCCTCCCCCTGGCTGTGATGGGCTTCCCATTCCCTGGGCAGGCCATCTCCAGAGCAGGAAGGATGGTTTGCTCTTCTGTTTTGGGGTGAATATTCAGCTTGTGCCAGCACTGTGCCCTTGTGCAGCCCAGCCCAGCTTTGAGTTTGCTTCTGAGTGAGTTTACACCCTAATTCCTGCTCTGTTTCTCTTCTTGTAGCCTTGTGAGTACAGAATCTATGAGGAAAGGGTCTTCCTAAACCTAACCTCCCAAGTTACATGGAGGAGAGCCCAGTGCATTCTTTATTTCCAGGCAGAGGGAGATGAGAACAGGATGCCACCAAGTGTGCAAGACATACAGGAATCTGCAGGAAAAAAACCAGCATCTGGGGTGTAATCCCCTCCAGAAAAATAATGTTTTTCAGGTAAAGTTTACATGAAATATTTTAATAAAGCCAGAAAAGACACATGGCTTATCTAAACAGAGGCTTGCCAAAATACGGGAATACACTTGACAGCTGCAGGGTTTTTTCCATTTTTCAATTAATAAATGCATAGTAGTGCTCAATTTACTATTTTGTTTTTTTTTTTTTTTTGAAGAAGATTCCTGGGTGCATGCATTCAAACATGCTCAGGAGACATCATCAGTCATTTCCTGAGTTTTCCTTCATACCCTTAATTTCATTTTCATGTGTCCTTTTCCTCTCAGCTGTGACATTCAACTCCAAAGCTCTTTCTCCTGCTTTCTGGCCCCTTGAGAGCCACTTGCATTTCAAGAGTCTTCTTTTGAGAAGGGGGAAACTTCATCAAAGGAAACAATTTTGACAAATGTGGACTGCATGGACAGAGATTACTAAATGGAGGTGGGAAGCCTAAATTTGACTCCCATTTGGAGTGAATTTGGAGTGAACTCCACTCCTTTTCCTGGACTAAGAGCCAAAACTGGTTTTGGCTTCAATGAATGGTCCCGCACAGGCTGTTTTCCTCTTTTCAGAGACACCTGTCAATAAATCCTTTCCACCCAGCAGCATTATCAAAATTTAATCTGAAATCATCACACCATAATCTATAAGATATCTTCCACATGATACAAACAGCAGCTCTATTTTAAAGAGTGGAAATTGAAAGATTAAATGTCCTGCATTTGGACACTTAAAGCCTACATTTGAAGTCTCAACATCAAGAGTCAATTTTGAAATCTGCAAATCCAGAGAACTTCGGGAGGATTCCCATTGTTACAGTTCAGAGGAAAGACATCCCTCTGCACATGAGCACATCCAGTAGATAATCTCAAAATGGAAATTAATTTGTAAGCAGTATCATAGTTCCATTAATAAGATTAATGCCAGGTACAGTTCTATAGATTATTGAAAAGACAAAGTGGCTTGATCCATGCAGTTAGAATGAGATACCTGCGTTAATTAGGATACTCACCTGACAGTAAGGGTTATATCAAACAGATCAAGAAGTTCAATCTCCTCTCATCTCATATTTCTTTCTGGCTTGTGCTGTCAATAGCTTTATCAGTTTTCTTCTGTCACACATATTCAGGAAGAACAATGCAGTTCTGACACACAGCATAAAATCCAATCTTTCTCCATCTTGGTTCTGATCTAAGTGATAATCAGCATCACGTTTTTGTGTGGGCTTATTTGATTAAGGGGAAAATCCAGAGATCTGGTGGGTGTGAAATAGGGCAGCACTGGCTCCCCTTGTTTGAGCACTGGACAGAAGCAGCAGAATCCACCACCTCAGTTTTCATCGTGGTGTCAGGAGATTGCCCTCCAATAAGTAAATGAAAGTCAAACAACAACCCAGGCAGGAGATAACAACCTTCCATAGTCCAGAATCCTCCTAAATGTCAAAACCAAACCCAAATAACACACTGCTCAGGCAGAGGATGCAGCTCAGGCCCATGGAGTGCTGGTGCTTTGTCCTGCAGTGGGGCACCTGGTGTGGGGCCAGGGCAGTGCCAGCCCTGGGTCCTGCTGATGCAGAGCCCAGCACACAAGTACAGATGAGGCCACCAGCACCTGCTCAGTGTCCTCTTGCTTGTGCACCCCCAGGACAAGTCCCAGTTTTTAGCACACGTGAGCCTTCCCTCACTCTGTTCAGCAGCACTGCTGGGAGGGTTTGTCGTGCAGTGAGTCAAGCACCAGCGTGCCACATCAGCCTAACAACCATCCTCAGGGAAGGAAATCACTCTGCTCTGCTCTGTTGTACTCATTCCCAATTAAGAGTCAAGTATCTCAGTTGTGAATGTCAAAACAGATAATATTTGGGTAAATGATACAAGACAGGAGCAGTTAAGCCATAAGCTGTCATGCACCCAGAAGTGATTGACAGGGAAGCTGTCTCCTGATGGTACCTGGGAATTAGCAGAATGCTTAAAGTGAAGTTATGTCTGCTTAGTAGAACCCCTGCTGTTCAACAATAGATGTAATTCTGGCAGTGTTGCTGTTACAACACACTATATTTTTTTAACAAAGATTAGCACGCTTCTGTATCTTTCTAAAAATGTGTTGGGCCCTCTAACCTGCTGTGATTAATTTTCAAAAACCAAAGCTACAACTTAGACTAAAGAAACGCTCTATTTTCAGTCTCTGCATCCCATGAACCACATTGTGCTCAAAACCACTGCTCCTCTTTGAGGGACAGGTACCCTGGGTTCCCTTGAACAGTGAGACCTAGAAATGGTGCAACTCTCCTTTGATTTCTGTCTGCACAGAGTTTTGGCTGTTGTTAGTTGTGCCCAACTGTGAGATTAATGTGTCGTTCTTGTTATGTCAGAATTACTGGCGTGCTGTTCTGTCATGTTGCTGAGCTGCAGGAGCTGCTGGGCAGCTCTGGATTCTCTGCAGCAGGGATGGAAGGAAGCGTAAGGTGAGCTGCAATTGGGGAATCTGTACTTGAGATTTCACTGATCAAGCTCTCGGAGTCACCTGCTTTGTTTTGACAGGTGCTAAAACCATTTCTGCCTCCTCCACTGCTGTGAAGGTATTTGCTGAGAGCTTGCAGATGGGAAGGAATGGCCAGGTCAGCCAAAACCAGTTTAGCTACATGGCCCCCCCAAGCCCTGACCTGTCCTAACACGCTGCTGCACCCATCTTCTTCCCTCCACACACCAAATCACTGAGCAGGAGGTGTCTGAGTGCTGGCACAGGTCTGTGCTCAGAGCAAGGGGCTCCATCCACACCTTGGGTGAGTGATAGATTCACAGAAGATTCTGAGCTGGAAGGGACCCATAAGGATCAGAGTCCAACTCCTGGCCCTGTGCAGGACACCCCAACAAAGCCCCCTGTGCCTGAGAGCATTGTCCAAATGTTCCTGGAGCTCTGTCACGTTAGGTGCTGTGACCGCTGCCCTGGAGAGCCTGTTCCACTGCTCAGCCATCCTGGGTGTAAAACCTTTTGCTGATATCCAGCCTAAACATCCCTGTGATGCCATGAGCAGATGTCTCAGAAGCAGATGGGTGCAACAGCACGGGAGCACAAGGACGGGATAGGGGAATGTGAATTTCCACTGTCATAATGACTTCTAGAAGAAGAGTAGAAGAAAACCAAAAATATCCCAAACCATGGTAGCTGGATGTTGAGTCCTTTCAGCTCTGGAACCTCCACAGTCAGCTATGTTGAGAAGTGTCCCACTTCCAGCCCATGTGCCTGCCAATTGCATTGCCCCACAGAAATTCAGATTTTTTTCTGAGTGGAGGGGAGGTTGTAAAGATCTTTGGATGGTTTTCCTTTCTCATTATAAAGAAAAGAAACCTTACAAAACAATCAGGAGGGCTGTCAGTACAGTTTTACAAACCTGAACTGTAATTTCTTGTGGTTTTATGTCCAATCATTTGCAGCAGGTTGGAGACACCGCTGAACCCCGTGCAATACCCGGTGCACAACTGGCCAACAGGGCTGGGATACCAGCTCTGACCCCTGACACATTCAATTTTGTAGAAGAGTTACTCTAACCCACCCTTATTTGACCTAAATCCCACTCTGGATATTTCCAGAGCAGCAACCATTTGGGGTCAATTTGCACCTTTCAGACTGAAAGTGAAATTTGGCCTTTTTGGTGAGAGCACTTTCCCTTGGGCACACGGATGTCCCAGAGACTGCCCCAGCAAAAGGGGGTGCTGGAAAGAGGCTGAGCTTCTTTATCCTGCTCCCCAACCGCATTTCCATGGTACCTGGACATGCTGAGCAGTTTCAGGAGCTTCCCACCAGTTTTGGGTGCTCCAGGGACACCCCATACAAGCTCTGGTGTCTGATGCTCCCTCACACTTCTCTGTTTCTCCAAGATATATTTGAACTCTGCCCATGGTGTTTGTTGAACAGTGAGGTATTTGGATAGCAAATCCAAAGTTTGATGGATTCCCTGTGTTTGAAATGTTCTGACTCTGCATAAATTTGTCAGGCCTGAAGATTATATTAACCAGAAATTCACAGAGGGAAATCTCCCAGGCATGCACACTGGAATGGACTTGTTAAGTGCTCAGGCCAGGAACCCTTTCAGTCCAAGTTCATGATTCAGTGAACCAGCCCTGAAATACAATTTCAATCCTGAAAGTGAGATATGCTCTCATTTCACTCTCATGTCTGCAGAGCTTTCTTTTTTTTTTTTTAATCCTTTATTAATGTTTTCTTCCCTGGTGTTTATGCCCAGACTGGGCTTGTTCTTCATTGCAAAGAGCTCAGTACTTGACAAAAGAACATCAGGGGCAACCTGGAAGATATCTTAGGAGGTCTTGAACATTACCAGAAGACCTGAGGAGGAACAATTTAGCTGGCAGATAAATCATTGTAACAAGTGACCTGACATTTCCTTCACATTTGACCATGTTGCACTGTGAAAATTGACAAAATCCTGTTCCAGTTGAAAATATTTTCTCCTGGTTGTGTAGCTGGTTAATCCTTAAAAACACCCAGATTTTCCATCCCATCACGGAGGAGCTCAGCTGTGGCTGTGTTCTCATTATTCCCAGCTGGCTGGAGTTATTATTCAGCTTTTCTCATTCCCAGCTATTGTTCTAGTTCACCTTAAGCCTGTTACACTAAAAACATCTTCAAGAACGGCAGTGGCACCATTTGCTGGGCAGTTGAGGACTTGAAAGCATGAAAGCGAAACAGGCAGCTGGAGTAATTCTGCAAAAGTCAGCTCAAAATCAATAAGATGATACATTTCAGGTGAGAGGATGCTGAATAGTTATTTTAAAATGCCTTGGGATTAGACAAAATGCACTTCCCACCCCATTCATCTATAATAAGTTGTTGGCAATTTCTGCATGATTGAATTTCATTTCATATTTTGCTTGTATAGTAAGGTTCACCTGCACCTGTATTTTTTATTTTTTTTTTAGTCCACAGATTACTTTGAAATGTTTGGGGGGTTGGTTTTTGTTTTTTTAATAAAACAGTATCACCCTGAGGGCAACTGGAGCAAATAATTCTCTGGGATGTGCCTTCTGTTGAAGAGCTTTGCTTGTAAATAAAATTGTCCCTTTGGGGATGACAGATGAAATACAGTTTGTGAGAGGGAAGCCAGGGGACTTTGTTGTGGGATGAGAGAGTTTGCAGTCCTGACAACTTCCCTGAGGGTGCAGGAGCAAACCCCAGCTACTGCTAGCACTGGGTACTCCAGAAATGTGTGAGCACCTGCACAAAACAGCACAGTCTGGGGTGTGGGGGGAATAATGAAAGCTCACTCCCACTGTAATTTAGTTAGCTCCATTATTAATGATTAATGAAGAAAGCGTTAGCAAGCTCAGTAAAGAGAAAATGCAGGGGCTTCTTTATTTAATTTCCCTCCAGCTCATTTGGGCAGTATGTGCACACTGGAGGTGAGCTCGGTGAATTTAAGGGATTTTTCCCCTGTGTCTTTGCAAAACTTTGACTGAGCCTGGTGTGTTCAGGATCTTCTCTGAGTGCTGCAGTGGGAATGGGAAGGGCTGCCACTGATCTAGGCTCAGAGGGCCGGGCTCTGTGTTGGAGCATGACAAGGATGTGACAGATTTCATCTCCTCCAGAAAGGGCATGGACCAGGCACAGGGTCCCTGCAGCTTCCATGCCTGGTCCTGCCCACCCAGCTGCTCCTCCCTGACCTCAGGAGCAGGGCAGAGCTCGGGTCACAGCTCCTGCAAACTCCACTTTGGCAATCCAAACAGCCTCACGTTTTCCAAACTCTCTGGGATGCAAACCTGATTTCCTTGTTTATCATCAGCTTCCAAGTTTCCCACAACAAAAGTCAGCCCATGCTGGGAAAAACCCTACCACCTGTGTGTCTGTTAGTCCCACGCTTCTCCAGGGTCACCCTCTGCTGCAAACAAATCTGTCACTCTCTGGGGTTACTGATCATTTCAGTGCATGATTAGTATAATGATTGGGGGGGGGGAAGAGTAGCATAAAGATATACATTTTGCCTCCAGTTATTCCTCCATCTGTTGATAGGCCTAGCAGGGTGTGATGCTCAGCCTGTACAGATTTCAAATTAAAGGTTTGCCAAGATACTTAACTGAGTTAAAGGCAAATCAAATACAGCAGCTTCAGGAAATCACAACCACCCCATTGTTTGACTTTCACAGACTCTATTTCAAGCCACCTGATTCTTAAGCAAAGCAAGATCCAGCTTAGTATTTTAATAGTATGTGATTCAGAGCATTAATTACAGGTGGGACAACTGGTTTTCATGGTCAGGGGGACCAAAGTGCAACTTGTGGATGCCCAACATCCATTCACATGAGTTTGGCGTGTCCACGTACTTTTTAACCAGCACTTGGGTCCCAGCTGTGGAAATCCTGTAAAGACATTTTTTTAACCTTCCAGCTGATATTAATAAATAGTAAAAATGTGTTTTATACATTAATGGTCATGGGGGGGGATGCGGGTAGAAGTTGTTCAAGTTGTTCAAGGGTGATAAAGAAATGTCTTTTCCTGTATAATTAGTAACTTTAGATATGGTGTCTGGATAAATTAGCTCTCACAAATGTGTAGGCAGGTGAGCAACTTCCTAAGTGAAATATTGATTTTAAAGATTAACAACATTTTCAGAACCTGTGCACTGCCAAACATTTTTGCCAGATGTCCAAATACGTAGCTGTGTAGCTAGAATGAAGACTTAAATAAGTATCTGATTTGAAATAAATGTCCTATTTCCTACTATCTAATCTTGTTTGAAGCTCTGGGAGTCCCGCCGTTCTCAACATCAGTTGGTAGTCAACAAGCAAATAAAGCCTATGTTGGATTAGTGGATTTTTGTTCCCCCCTTAGGACCTGAACATTTTTTCTTTTCTTTAATGTTCAGACTGAAACACTTACTGCATAATAACAACAACCTGAGTCAGATGTAAGATGCATAACTGTGAAAAATATGTTCACTGCTTTCCTTGCAGCCTGCCAGTTTGGGAGAGAGTCTGGCTCACATTCAAGCTTTGGGGATTGTATCATCATTTAAAATACAGCCCAGGATGCACCTGAATCAGGAAAGTTGAAGTGCCAGGGGGTTTTATCATCTTAAAAGTACTACTGGAAATATACAAAATGGTCAAAGAAAAAATCAATCAGATGATAGTTGTATTAAGTCTGTGGGAGGTCCTTGCAAGAAGTCCCATGCTGGACACCTGGTGTGCACAGCATGAGCTGGTGCCAAACTTTATCCCTCTCCTTGTGCTGCCTCACTCTACAGCCCACCAGAGAGGATGGCAGGGACCAGACTCCCTGTTCTAGAGCACCAGAATCGCTGAAATCAAGCCTGTACACCAACCTCCTGCTTTAATCTTCTCTCTGTTGAATGCCAGACCCCCAGCCTGGATCAGCACGTCCAAAGAGGTAGTTCTGGTTTTACTCAGGAGACAGCTGACTGCAGAAAACACTTAATTTCTGAGCTGTGTGGGTGGTTCCAGCCAAGCTCATCTTGATGGTAATGTGCAGTTCTGAGAGAAATGTCCCTTCATTCATTTATATAGAAATAATTATAGATGCATACAACCATATAATGGAGACATGCAGAGATCAGCACAAATTAATGCAAACTGTGTATTTATTCTGATACAGGAGAAAAGTTCATCTAAGCTCCACTTCCCCTGTTATTCTTGATTGTAACTGTGCCCAAAAGCACGTGTGCTGGACAGGGTGGTACACATGGGCAGGAGTTGGTGATATTTTCCAGCTGTAAAGTCCCAATCCCCAGGACTCTGTCCTACATTTAGTGATGGAGTCAGACAACACAGGCTCCCAACCAAAAGCCTGGTAAGGCCAGAATCTTCTCCTACAGGATTCTCTCAGTGGGTCTTGTTTCTTGATTGAACATTCTGTGGATTTTCCATATGTTTTCTTGATGAGAAAAGACCTTCAGTGACTTTTCCTACTGGTTGTGAAAAGCCAAAATTCAGCCTTTCATACTAACACGGCATCACAACTTCTTTTGAAACTGTCATCCTAGCAAGTCTTGGCACTTGCTTTGGTGGGATCAGTGAAATAAAAATGGAATGAGCTCTCAACAGGTAAGTCTCTGGGAATGCATTCCCCTCCCTGGCTGTGGCAATGACCTTACAGCACTGCAGCCTTCCCTTCAGGCAGAAGCATCTCTTCTTTCATACCACATGTGAATCTCACATTCTACTTGACTCTTCTGTGAGAGCTGAACCTCACTTTAATGTCAAGGAGCTGGTGTGTGACCCTGCATCCTGTACAGACACCTCAGCAGCATCAGTGCCTGTTTCAGCACTGTATAACTGGCAGGTGCCACACTCCCCTGTGACACGTCACCCAGAGGGCACCACCAGACCTGCAGGGACAGGAATGGCACCTCTCATGGTTCTATACCACTCCTAAAGGAGAAAGGGTTTCCTTCAGTTGTGTTTGAACAGAGAAATGAAAACAGAACCCTGCCTGTTCTCTGCGCAGGCTCTGGTCCCTGCCTGGTCAGAAGTTCAGACCTTCAGTGTGGCTTTCACCCAGTGACCCCATTGTACCTTTTGTGCTGCTTTTCTCCTCCATTTGTGCATCCTCACAGTGATTTCCCTGCTAGATTTCAAGACCATTTATGACAGAAAACAGGAAAAACTGGCACAACAATCCACCTATTTTTACTTTCTCTCAAGACACCTAGCCCTTTTCCATATGCACAGCCTGCTGACATCTCCTGCCTTTCCCTCTTCATTAAACCATCTTGAAGAACAGATCTCATTCCAAAAAAGCTGTGAAGCAGCTTATTCCCTGAGTAACACTTCTTTGTTCTGGCTCAACTTCTAGAAGTTATTTTGATATTCTGCATGCGTTAATTCTCTGCTTGCAGGGAAGGACTCTAAGAAATGAGAGGTTTAAGCTCAGATATTTTACTTTACACGCACAGTAGCCAAAGAGTGTGGCTGGCTCAGCTCTTCCTGCTGGTGCACTACAACAACTTGTTGAGACATGGTAAATAAATTGTGCTTCCAACTTCTCAGTCTGATGCTTCAGCTGCCTTTGAAGGCGTCACCTTCCTTCTTCACATAGCTTGCAGCTTGATTGTTTAATTAATGTAGAATTTAACTTTTCCTGAGGACTTTCAGCACTCCACATCAACACTGGGTATTTCCAAAGGTCCAGTGAAACAGCATTGCATAGAAAAGATGTCCTATCAGTCAAGGCTGGACCTTTTCCCACATTTTAGAGGTGATGAAATGCACACATCTATCTCTCTACTATGGTTCATAACAGAGATTTTCTGTGTCTTTTCCTCTTCTTTCACCAAAAAGAGCTTGGTATCACATAGCAGTCTATTCACCTACTCTAATACCTACATGGAGAAAATGGTCAAAGGAGGAAAACATAGGAATTCCTGCTGGGCAGGACTATAGGCAGTGAAACAGCTTACAATGACAACAGGGAACACACTCAATCCTAATTCTAACCACTAGCAGGATGGGACACAGAACATTTCCCAGATCTTTTCTACTGAGCTGTTTTGAGAGACCCTGCCTTGGGGTCACCAAAACAACAAAGCCAGGAGCACAGGGGGAGAGCTCCCAACCTTCTGGAAGGGTGCACATGTTCCACAGGGATCCCTTGTGTTGGATCCCTGGTTTAATTCTGAAGCTGAGGTATTGGAAGTACCCTCCAGTTTTCTTCCGGTGTGCTGTTACTTGGGGATTGTCTGAATGCCATCCAAAGCATCCAACTGCAGCTGGGTCACCTGTGCAGCAGGACTGCAATGCTCCTGGTGGCCAGGAAATGGTTGTTCATTTACCTGCCTGTTACATTCTCTACAGGACTGTTTTATATGATCTCAGCTCTTCCAGCTGTGCAAATTTCTCCCCATTATGTCCCTTTTCCTCCTCGCTGTTGATGGGTCAGCAGCACTTTCCTAAGGTACTGCTGGCAGGTCACTGAGCTCACCAAGTGGTCCAGTCAGCAGCTTCTGGCCCCAGCAGAAACCCCTTTGCTCCCCACTGAGCAGCACCACCCCAAAGTTCCATCCAGCCTTTGAACACCAGAGAAATCAGGATCCTGAGGCTGGATGTTAGCCCAGGCTCCCTCAATAACAGCCCAGCATGAGCCCAGATGAGCTGTCAGGCTGGTTGATGATGCTGTTTTAAATTCACGATAATATATTTTTCTAATTTAATCTCTAAAATGGAAATGCACATTTCAGCTCATGATTTCCAATTTATCTCCTATTTCCTTTCAGCTTTTCAATGTTGCTGAAATGCCTTATGCTACAGGCAAAACACGCTGATTATGATGGGGCTTTTCTTTCAGCAGCTGCCACTGAGCAATGTCACACACAGAGAAAATGAGAAGTTGCCTCTGCCCAGTCGTGTCAAACATTTAAAAAGAAGAGAGGGAAAAGAACTCATGGTAAAACACAGGTGGTAACTGTGGTTGTATCCTGCTTTAAGGATAGGTTTTCCTGCTTTACAGGAAGGTTTTTTAAAGGAATTTAGACATGGTAAAGCTCCATGAGGTGAGCAATCTGATAAAAATCAGCCCATCAAAAATGCATTATTTGTTAGGCACAGTACTTAACTGAGCTCTGGCTCTACAGCATCAAGACAAATGCATCTGGGTATCTTTGAAAATGAAGAGAAGATAGGAAACTATTCATTTCTACAATGTGACTAAAAAAAGTGTGGCCAAAACCATGTTCCTACCAATGTAGCCAAGTCTACCCCTTCTACAACAGGGACATTTTTTTTCTGGTCCAAGGGATGAGGGATACACTTGAATTTCAATTCTGAAATTAATGTGACTACACGTCCCCCTTGCACATTGTAGCCTTGGGAAAATTCCAGTGATTCACATCACTCACACCCAGAGAGACAACTGCAATTAGAGTGAGAGCTGGGGGCCTTCCTAATGATCTGAGGCACATCGTGCAGCACTGTGGGATGCAAGGGCTTCTGTTCAAGGGTGTCCTCTGCCTACAGACAGAAGAAGCCCTGCTTGGATCCAAACTGGGAAAAACACAGCAAGACACACAGACACTTGTTGCCTTCAAGTAACAGCTGTCCTGAAACAGCACATCTCTGCCTTTTTTCTGTTGAGAGACTTTGCACTCTGCAAGGGCAACCTCGATTAGAAGCTCCTTGCTGTGACAGTCTGTGGAGAAGTCTTTGTTGGATCAAAAACTCCCTCTTTGGAGAAGAAGGTTCTCCCTCTCTTTTCCAAGGTAACCTCCTCTGAAGCAGCACTCAGTGCTCTCACCTCAGTTTTGGATAAAGCTGTTCCCCCTCAGTGAGAAGCTGAGCCCAGCAGGTAGGTGAACAGCCAGGTACGAGGGACTCATCAAAACCAGCAGCTGTGTATGACTTTCCTCCTGCAACAATAATTTTGCAGCTGATAAGGGACATTGATTTTCAGTAGATTTCAGTAGATTCAGACCATTTGGGAGTGGGGAGCTAGAATTTCTTGGTCTAATTATATGAGCAGAACTTTGCCATTTCTTTGCTGTGAAAGGTGGGGAAGGGAATATCACGTAAGAAAAAGTTGCCAGAGAAAGCAAAGCCAGGAACAAACTTTAAACCCAGATTCTCCCTGGGGATGGCTTGAGCCGGGTCACCATGCACCCCTGATGGCATCAAACCGTGGGTGAGGGCTACAGGCTCTGCTTCTGATAGAGAGGGAGGGAGCCAAGCTGGCACATCTGCAAACAGAGCCTGCATAAGAGGCATCCTGGCAAGCCCTGCCCTGCTGAACCAGTGGCTTTCCAGCTCGCTCCTGGCCTCCACACAGCACCTACTGCCTGGCAAAGCTGGGGCACAGCTGCTTTTTGCAGTCATGTCTCTATCTCTTGGCTGCTGCTCTCCCAGAGCCAAGGCAACCCCTGCCTCTTCTGTCCTTTGAGGCCATAAATGCTGCTGGCTCGAAGGCAGGAGCACCGAGAGGCCGTTCCCAACCCTGCCCAGCTGCACGCTTTGCCTACGCGACACATTTTGGAGGAGCGAGAGCCAGTGTGTGCTCCCAGACTGTCATATTGCACAGCTCTTCCCCTGTAGCCCTTTTCCCAACAGCTTGGATGTTTCAGCTGGAGGACTGGGAGAAAGCTTTCCCCAAAGTGAAAATGAGAGGACAGATCCCACGGGACAGACATCTGCCACCCCTGCCTGCAGTACTGAACACATCAGAGCTGAGCTGTGCTCATCATTCCAGGGCTCGGTGGGAGCTAAACCCAGGGGACCCCATCTCCTCTCCTCTGCTATAACTGCTGTGGGATCTGAAGTTCAAATCTGTGCCATGCTCTTTGAAAGTGTGAGGAAATAATTTAGCGTTTGGAAATATTGCTGCCTCCCAAAGTACACAGAGTGAGCGCAGCTCTCATGTAGCACTGGCGCTCAGGGAAGAGGCTGTCATCCTCACTGTGGGGAGGCAGGGATTGTTTTCATTCAGAGCAAGCAAGAAAGGTGCATCTGATGTAGAGCAGACAAAAGATGCAATGACAATGTAGTGCTGGGGAGGCAGGGAGGGGGATGGAGAAGCACTCATGGCATGGCTTTCAATTAGGTGCCCTATTTTATTGGCAGGGGTGGAGAGGCGTTTTCATCCATTCCGTAGGCAGACAGAGATTGCTCAGGAGAAGTGCCCTCTGAGAGGATGCTCATATCTCCATCCGAATGCAAAAGAGAAAGGGACTATCAAACAAATGTTAAATCATGAAAGCAGCCACACAAGCAGCCTATTAAAGTCTAAGGGAGCGCCCTCGCCTCCGCTATCCCGACCCACCCCTGCACTTTCAACTTCATTTCACAATTCAGGAGATGTTCATCACTCAGCCTCTCCCCAGACTCCTCTTGCATTAGCAACACCAGGATCCAAGGCTTGTTTGCCATTAGCAGTAGATACCAGAGATTTAGAGTGGATTTGGCCTAGAAGGTGGGATTTAAAGGTTGGCTGCAACAAACTTGGTGGAAATTCTAACAGCACATTCCCTCATGGACTTCATGTGTTTTATGAATTGTTCAACACAGTTCTTGAGATCTGCAAATAAATTCTTTACCTGTTTCTATTCCCAGCTTCTTTAATGCAGTATTTCTTTGGATCAAATTAGACAGCTTTGTCACCCACTGGCTTTGGCAGTGCAGCTCCTGATTGCAGAAGTCTAGTAAGGCAATTTGCCCCCACCGGATGCCACAGGAAAGCTGGGAGATGAGAAGCTGCTAAAAGCAGCAATTTGAGCATGGTTCTGGGCTCCAGCCCAGCAGAGGAGCAGGTCAGGCAGATTCTGCACATAGCTGGATGAGCTGCTGGGGTGAGAGGCACTGGAAAGTGGCCATTCAGCAAAATCCAGTCTCTGCACCCAGCACCACGGGGTCAGGACAGTGCTGTCTGCCTGCTGCTTTCTGAGATTCCTTACTTTTGCTGGAGAAAAAGGTGTGTCTTGAAGGAAGTCACTTCAGCTCTGCCCTTCGGCCTTCTTTGGTGGTGAGAATTGTTCAGTGATGCTGCGCAAGAAAACAGAAATTCCAAGAGGTTCATAACCTCAAAATGATGAAAAGCGACCGAAAAGATACAAAAGATCCAGGATTTGCAAGTGTTTGTCCGAAGCAGTGCTGCGGGTATCCCGGTATGCTATACAGTTTTTGTGCTCTCTCATAAGATAAATTTTAGTACTAATTCACCCTGTGAATTTAACTTATCTGAAATTTTTCTTTGCTCGAGGTTCCTGGCTGTAAAAGGTTATACATTAGGAAATGTAATCATAGTGATAATGCATGAAATTCATGCTTGAGGAGGGGTTGGGAACCTTCACTTCTGAGAGGGTCAGGAGCAAACAGTCTAATGAGGAAGGTTTTTGGCACTGCTGATCCTGCTCTGGTGCACAGGGGTGGAGGATCATCTTCCTAAATTTTCTTTCTATCTTATTTTCTCTCAGTGGCCAACCACACACCAGTTTAAGAGGGGACTTCCCAGGAACAGGTAATATGTATTTAAAGAGCACCAGGAGATCCTCAGTATTCAAAGACAGTGTATCCCAGGAGCTGTTAGTTTTGCTTTCACCCAGTTCTTGGATTTGGCATACTGCTCATCACTGGAGCATTTCCTTTCCTTGCAAGCAGCAGAGGAAAAGGCAGAGGAAGCAGGAGCAGGCAGGGATCCACTGAAGGCCACATTCCCCTGGCAGAGCCCAGAGCTTCTCATTCCTGACATTTATATTGGCTCCACTGCAACACCACACTCTGAGCATGGGATTCACCTTGCCTAACTTTAAATGCCTACAATGATTTTTCTCGTCCCAAACTTGCTCAGATGAATTATGCCTTGGAAGAAACCCCTTCTCCCTGTTTGCTGTGGAGGGAATAGAGCCAAAGGCTGCACAGCACAGCACTGGAAGACACACTAGAGCAGGATGGGTCCCTGCTGCCCAGTTCTGCCTGGGAACACTTTGCCTCTACTGTAATCCATGGAATAAAATCAGCTTTCCATAGGGCATAGCCTTGTGGCAAAAGCATCTAACTTAAAGGATGCAGAAATCACTTTGGAGCAGCAGAATCCATAAAAACTCGTTACCAGGGTCTTGTTGTCTGGGAATTGAGCTCTGGCATGAGTTTTCAGATGCCTAATGAGAGCTAAACTAACACTTCAAAGGCTTCGCCAGCAAGCTGGCATTAAAACTGCAGAAAGAAGATATATCTAAGAGTGTCCACATTAGCCAAATTTGACCGAAGTCAGCCCCTGGGTTCAAAATGCTCACAAGCACACAAAGCACTGCACTGTTGGTTTGATTTCTGCTAAAACCAATTGGAAATGAGATTCTGACTGTGCTGAAGTCAATCACATATCCGTGCCCAGGAGTTTCCTCAGAGCAAACCTGAAATTATTTCTTTCCACAACAAGAGGATGTTGCCAACTGAGCTCTTTGGAACTGTAAACGCTTCCCCATCATGCTTTATTTTCCCATTATCTTGAGTGCTCATAAACCTATTGTCTTAATTTTAATAAGATTACATACAGTTTGGTATAAATGCCTTCTATCCATCACTATATTAGGGAAAAGAGAAACAATAATAACTTAATTATCTCTTATGCAGAAACTAATTATTCTCTGGATTCATAATCAATACTTTAAAGCTGTTCTATCTCAGAGAACAGTTTGTCAATATTTTATATACTGTTAATAATTCATGGGTTTGTTACACAATCAAACAGGAATCCAACGGCAGAAGGCCTCAACACAAGAGGAAACAGCAGAGGGAAGGATGAAATGGAAGAATGCAGAACCTTCAGGGTAGGAGGTGAGGGGGAGGTGGACAGCTGCCCTTACACACAGCACACCACCAGCTTGCTCCACCTCTGATCTGCAGGGGTAAGGTTGTGTTTGGACAACAGAAGAGTTGGTTAGAGGAAAGGAATACACCAAAAATCCCCACTGAAAGAACCAGTTAGAAGGGGAAATAGCCTTTTTCAAATGTTACCTCAAAAATTACTATTTCCACTCGGAGTCATGCATTTGGGAGTGTAGGAGAGAAGGGATGAGAAGTGTCCCATTTGAGAGAAAACCAGCATTGTCCTGGCTCAGCTGTATCATCATCTCTGTCCTAAAAAATGCAGAGACATAAATTAGAGTCTCCTTTCTTAATATCCTCCTGTCTTGAGCCAAACACTTGTCCAACACTTGCCCTTTGTTGCTGCGGTGCTGGAAATGTTGACTCCACTATCCAAATGCCTGAGCCCAAACCACCCAGGATGATGCAGTCTCTCAGAAATCCCTGCAGGGATTACCTCAGGAAGTACAAACACTGCCTAAAACCAGAGACGTGTGCAAGCACACTCTCTGTGATGTGAGAAAAACAAAGTGAAATATTAATTATGACTATCTAATTGGCATTTGAAAGAGCTCATCATCACCTTTTGAAGAAGAGAGGACCCAAAAAATGTAGGAAAAGGAACTCCTTAGGTCAGCCTGAACATTTGCTGTCCCATGCATGGGAAAACACTCTTGCTGAAAATAAGACGTTGCAGTCATGAGGATTTGGAAGCAAAATGGGGAAAGTGTTGGCTGTGATCCAGAGCAATTAGGGACAGCTGCCTGTGCTAGTTGGCTAATGTGTGCTGTAGGAGAATGCAGAGCTTGATGCAGAGAGCCAGTTCAGGAATCTGCACAGAGAGGTGAGCAAAGAGGACTTCTGCCTCTGAAAGCCTGCACTGGTACAGCAGTGGAATCAAGACTTCCTTACTAAAGGGAAGCCCAGCAGTGAGGCAGCAAATGCCCTTGTTGGTCTGAGAGTGTGACTGTCACCTTCAAAGTGCTGCTGCAGTCCCAGCACACAAAACCATCCTCTCCATCAGTTTGCTCCACTTAATGAGTAGAGCACTGGGTTTGCGTGGTAAGGTTCTGGTAGCAGGGGGTGCTGCAAGGGTCACTTCTGCCAGAAGCTCCCCATGTCACACAGAGCCAGTTCTGGCCAACGCAGACCCAGCGCTGGCAGAGGCTGAGGGATGGCTGGTAGCAGCTCTGCAATAACACATTTAAGCAGGGGAAGAAAGGAATAAGAATTTTTTAGGAAAAAAGCTCTGCAGACACTGAGATCAGTGAAGAAGGAGGAGGAAAAGCTGCACCAGCCATCAGAGCAGAGATTCCTCTGCAGCCAGTGGTGCAGCCCACGGGGAGGCAGCTGTGCCTCTGCAGCCCATGGAGGAGCAGAGATCCAACTGCAGAGCCTGGAGAAGCCCACAGCAGAGCAGGTGAATGCCCAAAGGAGGCTGTGGCCCACCACAGTGGGTCACAGCCCTCTCTTCTTTCTCTTTCTTAGCATTTGCACTGCTCCTCACGAGGAGCAGTTTGGGTAGCTCTGTAGAACAGGCTGGGACAGAGTAGTTCTCACTGCACACTGACATTTTTGTTTTGATTACATTTTTCTTTCCACATCATTATCAACTTCTATAAGTGTCTATAAAATAGGTACAGGACAGTAAAAGTCTTTGGAGTAAGTAAATGGACATTGTGCTAAATGAGTTCTGCCTTTGATGCTATTATCTCTAAATCAGCATAGATTATTCAGGCTAGGGGCTTTTAGCATCATAAGTAGCTGAGATCATTTCTCAGTTCATCATCCTATTACCCATAACGAGAAAATACTTCTAAATATGAAGATTACTCTTCCAAAAATCCCTTATGAACAATTCCCCAGGCACTGACAATATTTATTAACTCTTTTCTTTCTGCATGGAAGGGACTGAGAGAAACTCAAAATCTTCAAGGATTATCCTGAAACATTCAGCAACTCTGAATTTCCTGTCACTCTCCTGGGACCTCTTTGGCTCTGCACTCCCAACTCCAACAGAACTTGTTTAGCTTCCACCTCTGTGGCTTCTTCCCTGCAGTCATGTAAATCCAGCTGCTGGGACTGAACCTGGAGTGCCATAAAGCCTTTTAAAACTTCATTTCATTATTTTTGAGTGGGTCTGTTTATGCTGGTATTAAGTTTCATTTCATGAAGCATAAGTTTTGCTGTCTCTCCAGCCAATGATTTTTACTTGCAAGCTTGAAAAAAATGACAGCTCCCTTCCCTGCCCAAATTGGGAAACCCTCAGCATAATCATGATGAAGCTTCCCTGTCATTCCTTCATTTTTCCATACCTTTACTGACTCATTTCCTTATTGTACAGGTAGAATTACTGGGTTTATTTATTGGGCTGCACATTTCCAAGAACCTATTTAATGCACAGTTTCATGAGACAGTTTTCATGGAATATAAACTTCATATTCCAGCTCACAAGTAACAGATTCCTTTTAGCTTGCACTGTCTAACATAAAAATAAAACAATACCTTTTTTTCTGCTGGGCAAGGTGAGATTCCAGCACACCACACCTAGGAGCTAATCCCATCTGGGAAGGCTTCTGCTCTTGCTGAGTTTGGCCCCATTATATTTCCAAGGAAGAAGCTCAGGTCTGTGATTAAGGAGGTGATTAGGTGTCAAAAGCCTCCATACAGCCGTGAATGTTCCTTGCAACACCATTTTACATCAGTTTCTGCTACCTGCATTACAGAATTCCCCTCCAATGTCCATTTACTCAGGCAGTAAAAATCAAACCAGCTACAGAAAGTCACTCATAGCTTGGCTGAGCTGTGAGTGACTGGGCATCTCAGAGGGTTCACAAAATCTTCTACATTTCACTGCAAAAATTACCATGCTCAGGTGGGACAAATCAGCGCCATATTTTCAATTATGTAAACCATTCTTCTGTAAAACACAGAGAGAATGTCTTTTACAGAGCAGGAAGCAAATGCAAATGAGGTTTTCTTCTCCAGGTGAACTGGGCTATTTTGCATATTATATAAAGAACAACACTACCTCCAGCTTCTGTCCTGCTTTGTTATTGTTTTCTTAACCTGTTTGCATAGAAAATTACCTGTGCTAATCTAATTATTTATTACAATTTGTGTGGTAGTGAGGTATTGTCAGAGATCTGCATCTGCAAATAGCACATGATGTTTGCAAATGTTTTATTTCATAATTGTTTGAACAATTTTATGGGCAAGCACCAGCCCTGGTGTTAACAAGCAGCTCTTTTATGGCAGTTTATGACAGACTTTTCTTGCATCATCACAGAAGCTGAGAGAGTCTCCTGTTAGCACCATGTCATACCAAAAGCCTGAGGTTTACTTGCTGAAATCATTTAGTGATATTAAACATGAGTAGCAAGAATTTACAAAAAAAAAAATACTGAAAGATAGTGTGAAGGGTGGATTATTTTACAAATGCTTCCCGTGTGATCTTTACTCTTTCATCCACAGCACTTCCTGTCAGCTGCTGGCAGAGACAGCACAGTGGGTTACAAGGACCCTCATCCAAGCCAGTTTGACAGCCACATTCATCAAAACCAGATACTGGTTAGCTGTCCAGTCTTTCATTCTTTCGTCAGGAGATAATTTTCCAGTTATCTCTCCATGCAGCTCCAAAACTACAGCTAAAATACAGTGCAAAATGTCAACATTTAGAAAAACATCCCTGGAACTATCAGTGTCTCCTGGATCTGTTCCCCCACAGTTCCGCACACATATGTACATGTGATGATGGGAAGTTTATGCATTATGAAATTCAGTTTTTAAATTAGATGTGGGGGTTTTAACATAGCTGTTTTACTTCATGTTGCTTTGTCATACAAAATCTTTGAAATTCTGTGTCATTCTGGGAATTATTATTTTGGTGATATTTATTTCCTTTACTTATGCATGGATGGATAAATCTACAGGGCCACAGATCTTGGCTTCTTTGACAGAGAGTCACATTTTCTCTGTAAGTGCTACCAATTGCATTGGATACCAGGGCTCAGATTTTGTTTTGTTGTGCAAAAAAAGCACCCTCCTAAATAGTAAAAGTCCATTTATTTACACCTTACTGGAATTTAAGATGTCAGTTGTCCCAGAAATCCCGGGGTGGGACTAGACAGAATCTAGTCCTTCTACATCCCTGTGAAGAATCCCCACATTAACCTGAGATTACTTTTTTTCTGAGCCATGTTATTGTTGCCCCCTGAATTTAGGGTTATATATAAATCAGCCAATTTCAGCTGCATTTAAGAGACAGTGCTATTTCACTTTTCCTGTGTCTTGAAACCCTCCATAAAGCACATTAATTATTCTTAAAATAACAACAATAATAAAATAAATAGCCAACATATTTTCTTAAACTAATGTTTTTTTTTTTCATTTCAGAATGTCTTGTTCAATTAAATTTAATTATCACATCCAGCTATTTAAAATCAGGTCTTTCAGGAAAGATGTGTTCATCCTAAAGAATATTTTAAATTGATTTTTCTATTTTTCATTAAGATTCATCTCAAAGAAAGCAAAGACTGCTTTTCAGTATAGACAGGCTCCCATCATGTGCTGTCAAAATTTGTGCTTGTTACTTTTTTGGTGGAAATAGCTATTTTAGAACTGTTTATATATTATCAAAATTAGCTTCCAAAATGAGCAGCAGTATCTATTAAAAAGGGGGATAATATTATTTTAGAGAAACTAATTGGAAACTTGTTTTTAGCTAAAGTAGTTATTATTTCCATTATGACAAGCTCGAAGCAGATGAAATTCACCTTTATCTTCTGCAGCCTGGTGACTCACACTGTTTATTCAAACTGAAATTAAAACCTGAGAAAATCCCAGCAAGACATTTTGCACCAGTTAAAGATTATTCTTTGGAAAAGGAACTTTTGCTCATCAATTTCATTATGTTGTTACAAATGTATTTATTCTAAAAGGGGATTCATCAATTAAAATATATCTGGTCTTGCATATCTCCCCCTACCCTTAATTTTAAAAATAGCTTAGAATTGTACTTATTTAAGGAAATGAGCACCTGAAGGAGGGGGTAGAGCAGCACAAGGAAAACCCATGGGAACACAGATGCTTTGTCAGCTTTGGGAACCAACTGGGCCCTCCCAGAGCTGTGTAAGAGTCCAGGCAGCCCATGCAAAAGAAGGGCAGAAAACGAGGCAGAAATCTCTGTCTGCCTCAGGCTGCCCTTACCTTGCCCTGCCAACCTGCAGCTCTGTGCCCAGGGAAAAAAAGAACGTCCTGCTTGAACTTGAGTGGGAGAAAAGGGACAATGTTGATCCTACGTGTCGCACAATTAAAAATAACACCAAAAAAGCAGACTTTGCCAAGGGCTGCACACACAGGTGTTGCTCTTGGGTGAGTTTAGAGCTCTGAGTCCTGTCCCCCTGTGAGGAGTGCCCCACACAAAGCCACTGGATCCACAGCGTGCACGGCCGGCAGCGGCACTGGGAAAGCATCGCCTGCACATGGAAGCAGTGGGGTGAAAAATTGTTTTTTACTTTACTGACTAAAGCATATTAAAAGGGATAAGGTCACGGGGTGCAGGCTACTTTTCATATTTTGAAGAAATTTCTTCCAGAAGTGTAAAATGATAATTGCATGAGGAAAGGGTGGTTAATAATTTTCCGTATTAATTCAAACGCACAGAAGTTAATTGCGGTTTGGCAGTGTGAGATATACAAATTAGGAGAGTTTAATTCTGCTAATCCTCAGTTTAAGTTTCAGGGTATTGAATATAAATATGATTGTCTCACAAAGGGATGAATCCTGCCTCCACCAAAGCCAGTAGGAGCTTTCCCTTGGCTTCAGAAGGAACTGGGTTCAATCCCACGTGTCTGGGTTAGCTCTGCATGGATGAGAGAACTGGCTCAAGGAAAGGGAGGCTAACATGATTTTTCTCTCCGAATATGGGCCAAAAATTCCTTGGAGATCCTAAAAAACTTTGGAAAACTTCCCCAGTGCTGCTGTTCAATTCAATCAGCTATTTTTGGCTACTTCCATGCACTGTGGATGAAGTTGAGTTCTCTGTGCTTTTCCATTTCTCGCTTCATTGTCTGACTGATCAAAGAGCCAGTGCCAAAAATGCCTAAAATTCAAGGCCTGTGCCATTTCACATTCAACAGCCTGCAACAGTCCATGAGCTTAACCAAACTCTCCTCCTCCCCTGAATGTTGTTGCCACCACTTGTTTTATACATCTCCTTTGAGAACGTCAGACTTCAGCCCCTTCCTCCTGTGAGTAAGCTCTGGGAGATAAGAAGAAAGCCAAGCAAACTTACTGCCAGAGGCTGGATATTCTAGGTGAAAATGTTGCTGTAGGCTTCAGTGGATGTAGAATGAGGGATGATACAGTTCAGACCTCAGCCCCTGAGCTGGTGCAGGCTTTGGGGACAATTCTTGTCTTTGAACACCCCTAAAATGGCAATTTATCCATCTTTGCAAAGTATTTACATACCTGTAGAGCTGAGAAGTGTAATTTAAGGTTGATCAAGTGAGAAGAATTTAATCCCTTATGGTGTGATATATCTGGGCCAAGCGCCCTGCCATCGAAAGACTTGATATAAATAATACACTGATCAGCCCAATCAGAAATGTATATTTCTTGAAAATACCCATTTCATTTGAAATATTGCAAGAAAATCAATCCAGGATCTCCATAGACTTTAATAAGAACACAAGTTACCACACATACCTGATGTGAGCCAAACCCCCACATTTTGAGTTCAGTTATCACTGACCTTTCAGCCATTATTCATCAATTTAAGGGGAAAATCTGAATCCAGAGTGTTTTCCAAACACTTCTGCCTTCCTGTTGATGATTATTATACGCTGTTCTAATTAAACAAATTAATTTACATCTCCTATAATGAGAGGATATGAGCACCAGAGCAGATTTATCTCTCTGGATTGCTTCCCTCAGTCACTATGAGGCTGCAGCAGTATTTTCCCCCCGGATCTTCAAAAATGCAGAAACAGAGATGCTTTGTGATTCTGAGTGAAATAATTTTGATGTCACAAGAAATGTCATTAAAACCACTGCAGTCTTTTAATAAGCTCCTTCTTGGGAGGATGAATTTTCAGCCTCTTTGCATCAGTGCTCAGCAGAGTAACTACAGGGAAGCTTTGTGCCTGTGTCCCTGTTACAAAATCAGTTTCTCAAGGGTTTATAATTACGACATACCTATAAAAATTTACTTTAGTCTGAAGCTCAGGATATAGTTTCTCAGACGGGGAAGAAATATTGCTGGCTAAACTTGGTTTAAATCAATTTTGTGTTTCAAGAATACAAAAATAATAAGGTTTGTGGGTTTTATATGCTTTTTCCATGGTTCTATAATTCAGAAAGAAATCACTTTGTAGAATAAAGCGTCATGTTTGTTTATACAGCAGAGCAGGGGGAAAAAAATAACATAGATAAAACTTTTTATAGTGGCTAGTGAAAATTCTCAGAAATTAATTTTGTCAAAGAATTTCCCTATAGTGTCCTCAGACCAAAGCCTTGCCCTGAATAGATATAACACATTTTGCAGGGACTCAGAGGGTTGTGAAGAGCTCTTTAAAGCAGCTGGAGAAATAAGGGATGGTGGTTCCTGCATCAGATGAAGGTTAGTTTGCCTTGTTCCCATATCCTGGACAGCAGAAGAGTCATGGATGGGCAAAGGGGAAAAAGGCATTGCTGAGACACCCTGGCCCTGTGGCTGGGCACAGGACAGAGATGTGTTCAATCAAAACTGGCTTGTGCTTAGCTAATTCCAACAGGCATTTTCCTCATTTCCACATTACAGTGCTGAGGAGGAAAGCAAAATGTGCCCTTATAAAGACTGCTAATAAAAACATCAATAACTGGGCTGTACACAACTGAGAATTCCCATTTATACTGGCATTGCCAAATGTCTTGCAATATCATGCCTTTGGCTTTTATCAATAAAGAATAGAATGGTGCTGTTAAACTGAAATATTGGCAACATGAGCAAACCGCAGAAAACACAGGAAAAAAAGGGCAGAAAACAAACCCTATAAATCTTAGTGTAATATTTTTAATTTCATTTGGAATTCAAAATCAAGTCAGTTTTATCCAATTAAGTATTATTCAGTCTGTCTTTGTCAGCTCTTCCCCATTAGACAAAATGTTCCACTTCTCAATATTCTACTTCTGTGTCAAGCTGACAGGGTCATTTTTCACATGGCAAGCTGAGATTAAGGTGATATTAAACCACTTTGCATACAACAACCAAAAGCATGCTGCAACAAAAAAAAGCCTTACTATTTTCTTCTGCTGGTGTCATTAAGGATGCCCTTCATAGCTAATTTGGTGGGTTCCTGAATATCTACAGCTTTCCTTGCCCCAGGGAATACTGATATGATATTGCAGGTTTGGAAATTGTCCTTTGGACCTCTAATCATAACACTCTCTTTTCCCCATTAGCAACTTTCAGCAAGAAGCAGCAAGATACAGCCAGTCTTAGGTAACCTCAGGGCTCACTAACAGGCAGCTAGTGCAGGGGCACCCCCAAAATATTACAAAAAAAGATAACATTTGCCAGAGGTGAGCTTTTTCCTTACTTCTCACGGGAAGGAAGTGTTTTTATCTAGTTCAGTTAAATTACAAATTTTAAGCCTAGCACTAGGACTTCTTTAAAGTCAATCAATATAAGGAGAATTACCTTGGTGCGTGTCATTTCCACCTTGCAATGAATCAAGTATGTCACTCCCATGATATATGGGGCAAAATTCACAAAATGACTGAATAAATTATTTTTTTTTAAAAAAGTAAAAACCTTATCAAGAATCACAGCTATAAATGCATTTGTCCTTCCTTCAACTTCAGGCTTTTAGTATTACTGATTCAGATTCCATATGTAAAGAAATATATTGAGTATGTGCGTGGGTACAAGAGGATGTATGTATAACTTCCACTCCTGGCTGAAATCCAAATGTGTTCCTAAATCCCAAAGAAATTGGGATTTAGGATCCCATCTGACATTCTGGCAGTGTAGGAGCATGTAACTGTGGGGGAAAGGGTGGGCTCTAAGGAGCAGACAGTGTTGTGCAGAGAGATGCAGGGATAACTCCAACAGAAAAACTGTCCAGGAGTTTTAAACTCCATCTCTATAGCAGCTCTGGCAATCCTAGAGCAGATGTTGGACATAAGAGAGATCTTTGGGTAATCGAATCTCAGCTTCCTGCTGTTTCACCATGTTTGGTTTCCTAACAGTTTTCAGGCATGGCTCCTTGAAGAGGTGCTCCCTGGTGCTAAAAGGCATTGGAAATCAGATTTTTCTGTAAATTTGGGCTGAAATCATCAGGACTAGACTATGCAATCACAGTTCCTGCAACAACACAGGGAAAAAAATACACAGGAGCATCATCACAAAACTAATCACTTGGTATAGTCCCATGGCATGAAACAGTCAATACACCACAAAACTTCACTGTTTGTATGCCACTTCTTTTCAATATTTTCCTTTTAAATGTCATGGAAAGCTAAGCAGTCTGATTTTTCTGAGTGAGCCTTCAAAAATGCATTTTTCTTCCTTAATAGGAAATTTCTCATGATCACTCCTGTGCTTCCTTTGGCAAAACAGAAGTGATATTCACCCATATTAAAGCAGTGCTATGCAATGGTCCATTGCAAGAGAATTCAGGAAGAAAAATAGAAAAACAAACGGTAAGAAGGGTAGCCAGACAATAGATACACTTCCCAAACGAGGAAAAATGAGATTCTCAGTGGTCTTTTTCCCAAGGCAGGCCTAGGCCAGTAGCTTTTCCCATTCTTTTACAATATTACTCCACCTTTTAAACCCTGCAGTTTCTTAGCCAGTACTGCATAAGGTCAGGGGAGCTTCATCGGTTCAACTCCTCTCTGCTGTACAAAACTTCCAGACAGTGATTTTTTTTTCTTCTCTCATACTCAGGTAGCTTCATAATGAAATGCTTACTTGGAACCCATAAATCCAGTTACTTTCAAATAAGTTTCAGATGGACATCAGGACTTTAAAGGACATATTAAAAATAAATGGATTTTTTTCTGGGTTTGTCCAGTGGCATCCAGGACTCATAAAACTGCATTAAATATCAGCTTCACTTTTCACAATATTGCAGTGATGAAGAACTAGCTCAAAATTGATTTATTGATCTATAAAAAGACAGATATATAAGGTTATTAAGTTAATACATCAATATGTGAAAAATCTATTACTTGGGCTTGCTAACATTCCTGTGTTGGTTAACAGTGGCTATAAAAAGGACAAGGCAGACCCCTCCCCTCTGAGAAAACTGCTCACAGACAAGGATTCAGCACTGGAATGTATCTACTTCTGGGATGGAGTCAGTGAGAAGCATCAGTCGATGTTTATTTGCTTCCAAAGTAAAGTTTTGCATTTAGTCCATCCATTTTTCCAATCTCAATGTCTACCAGGATCTGACATAGACTTACACTTACACATGTGTCTGAATTATTTGGCTATTTTTTTTCCCTATGAAGTTACATGCAAGGAGAAGTGAATGTTCAGTGTTTGAAAATCAGCCACGAGTCAAAGTATGGATTTAAGGATATACATACATATCTATATATTCAGAGAAAAGTGTTTCGCTTCACAGATACAAACAAAATCCTTTTTTGGTCAGAGAAAGCAAGGTTCTTGTGGTTTTTCATTTTGAACCCATTGGATTTTTCAATGATTTATGCATATGCAGAGTTTTGTCGTAGTGGGTTTGCTTTTGTCACATCACTTCTATTTTTCTAATGAGTGGCTAATGAGAGGTCAATTACTTATGGAAATTAGAAAAACATTCATTGAGGAACTGGTCCGAGGCAAAGTGTGCTACCCCATAATGTTTTGATATAAATCATTATGGCATTAATGAATATTTTACTCTTTTTCATGTTACAGCTTATTTCCCCGACCTATAAAATGGCCTTAATGTGATTTTGAAACAAACATGAGTAACTGTCCTAAAAACATAATCATATTGTATTTATTATAACCGCAGAATATCTTTTTTTGCTTTTGCTATAAATGGTTTGCTCAGGCACCAACATCTTGCCGTGAAACCTTCAGCTGATCAGAACAATGGGGTCAGGAACACCAGGTTTGCTGTGCTGAATGGGAGCCCTGATCTGACACCTGCCCCAGCTTCATTTCCAGGCACTACATGGTGGGAAAAGAACATCCTGTACAGCACCTGGCTGGCTGGATCAAATCCAAACCGGTGCTTGTAAATTGTCCCCCTGAACCCAGGTACAGTTTTCCTGACTGCAGGAAAACATCCAGAGCCTGCAGCACCTCATCCTGACCCCACTGCTGTTGAACCCTACCTCCCTTTTTAGTTAAAGACCATCAAGAATTGGCAGCAGGTAAAAAGTTAAAACATTCCTTTCACAATTCACCTTCTTTCTGGGGACCTATTTTGTGTTTTCTAAAGGTCTTGAATGAATGGTATAGAAGCAAAAGGAAAGAGGCAGAAAGAATTCCACGGACCAAGATGGATAGTGGGTTAGTTGCAGTACCATGCAATTAAATTTAGAGGCCAGGGATATAATTCACTGCTGAAATTCAGCTTTGCACTGTTGTAAGTTATTATTTCAGAGCAGAAGATGAAATGGCCAGAAAGGGGAAAGTGTACAAGCAGAAGTATAATTGGACTTCAGTATTTCATATTGATACCCTGAGATTTCTACTACTAAGTTCTGTTTCAGAGTCTGACCAGGGCAACACTGCAGTGTAAGATCTCCCATATTCAGGCCATTAGATTATCCTGTTTCCCCTGCAGGCACTGTAAATCAAAAGCAAAAGATATCCTGTTATGTTCTAGAGGACAGTTTTGTTGGTCTTTCTTTTCCAACACAATCCGAACACATATTTTTTTTATGTGAGTCTCATTTACTTCAGCTTTACTGTCTTGAATACAGATTTAAATTGGAGGGAGTGAAGGAAAGTAAAAAAAAGTAGACCTTGAAACCCAGCAGTTATCCACAGAGAAGGAAGGTGACAGCTGGTTAAATAGAAAAGAATGCATCATAATTTCTTCAGTTTCTAAAGAATTACAAGGTCTTTGTCCCTTTGAACCAGGCTCAGTCTGGATTTAGGTGAAACCCCTGCAGGTTTTTGACTCAGAACCCATCATTTTGGTGCAAAGAAATCCATCGTACGTATTAAGGGGTTTGTCCAAAGTATAGTGCTGTCACTTACTCTTAATATCACATTGGGTGGTACTCATTTTATGTTTCTAATTCCCCCTCCCTCCCCTCCTTCCTCCTCGGCAAAATAAACATGTGAACAACAATGAGGTATCCAACTACTAATCGAAAGCAATATAGTTCTGCACAGATCAGCTCTGTGATGGAATAAAGAAGTGAGTATGGATATAAGCACCTTCTCTTTGTATCATAGCCTTCATGTTGTTTTCAGGAGCATTTTTGTCAGGCAGTGATGAAAGGCTGAGAACAAAGTGAACAAAATTTCCTTTTACTGCTTAAAAATTCTCAGCTGCTTTGCTATATCAAAATGCTGTCTCTCTAAACAAATCGCATGGTTAAAGACGCCAAGTTGTAATTCAGCAACTAACTCTGAAAAATGACAATTTAATCAATCAGAACCAACCCTTCTGAAAAAGAGGGGTGAAAAAAAAGAAAGAAAATCTTAAAGCTTTCATGCAATGCGAGTGGTTGAAACTATAAAAATGTTCAATCACTGTAGAACAAGCCTGCAGCATCAATGTTTATTAAAGTCAGGGGAACCATTTATTGACCTGGGAAACAGCAAAAGCACCAACAGCACTGCTGGATTGCATTTTTATAGTTAACAAACAGAGGGTGATATTTTCCTTTTCTCTTTTAATTGTGATTCCACCAAATCCAAAAAGTTAAAAGCCTCCTGATTTTTAAAGGAAAGCTTTAAAGAAAGATGGTTCACACCATTCTGTAGTCATTCTCTTTGCTCTGACTCCTAACACGGGGATATATCCAATAATTTCAAATATTTAGGCTTCTCCACATGCCAGCAGAATCTGACAGAGCAGCATGTGTTCTCTCCACCACTTCAGCTGATGGCAGAATATAGGAAGCTACCATTATGAGGCTGGTTCTTTCTTTAATCAAAGAGGAATTACTCTATTTATTCATACAAAGGTCACCCTGCCACTGGACCAGCCAAAATGAATGAATGTCATTCAGTCCAGCCAACTCAGAATGAATTGTCCTCTCCCAGACTGACACCAGGCATTTTCTCCAAAGACACATCTTAGTTGTTCTGGAGATTTTGTAACTCTGTTTTGCCACAAGCACATTTTTAAAACGCACCTTTCCATGATGCATAAATTGTGAACTACCAAAGGCTATTAAAAGGAAAGAGTCAGCAACGTGAACTGTGCTCACAGATCCGTGTTACCCAAATTACAGAAGTCTGGCTCCCGTATTCTTTCCATATCACCGCCATCCACAGGAAAACCCGCGGTCAGCTGAGGAACACGGGGCAGGGATTTAAAACACTGTGTATCAGCTGCCACCTAAACCGGTGTCAATGCCAGCAAAAGAGACCTCAAAAGCGAAGAGGGTGAGTCGGTGAAGTGTGAAGGAGAGCTGGAGCTAGCCCGCATCCACCGTGGATGAGGTACAAAGCGGGATGAGCAGCGCGGGTTGTACATGAGCGCACCAAAGGTGATGAATATTGTAACAAATCCCCCGGCACCCAGCACCGCCGCAGCTGTCAATACACCGCATGCATTAGCGGCACAGATGAAAAAGGAGTCCTGCGCTTGAGAACGGCACCTCTGCCACGCTGAGGATTTCTCGCTCTCTCTGGGGGGAGCACAGGGGACAAAACTGCTTTGCTGATCACACCCAGCCGCACGCAGCACTTCACACCTTCCTTTCAGGTTTGCAAACAGACCTCCGGCAGTTCCGCTTCTCATTTTCTTATCCTCATTCATAGAGAAAAACACATAATGTCCTTACTTAAAACACAGTGCAGGAGTTTGACACAAATTAATGACTCGCCTGTCAGACTGTGAGAATTTTGATATTTGCAAGGTGGGGGGAAAGGCTTCAGGTATTCTGAGAGCAGTAAAAAGCTGCTTCGGATTTCAAAGACAGCTCATAAGAAATCAAATCAGCTGATAGGTTGCTGTAAGGTTTGAGATACCAGTTTTGCCCTAAAATCACGCTACTACGAGAATATGAATAAATAAAAGGTTACGGGAAAAGTAAGACACAGTTCCCACAAATTAGATCCCATTGGCGTGAAATTACTTCACAGCTGCCACATGTGCTGCTCCAAGAGAGATTACTCCTTAAATAATGTTAATGACAACTTTGATTCGACTTCTGTAATTACTAGAGGGAGAAGGGACCACATTTCCTAGGAAGAAAAATCTTTTATCTGCTTGTTTAATGTACGATCTTTGATGAGATGGAGCTCCTTTCCCCCAAGTTATTTCCCTGAGTATTTTTGTTTTGAAAAAGAAATGGATTTCCAGATTGAAAATGGAGCTGCTGTGCAGCACTCAGAGCTGTGGGAGAGGCATCTAATTGTCATTGTCATTACAATGACCCTCGATTCTTCTCTAAAAGTAGAGAGATTCTTTTTTCACCCTCACTCCACAAGCAGGCGTATTTACAGGGCTGGATTCTTCTCTGAGTTGCCTCCACCACTACCAGTAAATCATAAAAATTTCTCCTGCAATCAATGGAGAGTCTTCACATTTACCAGACAGTATAATCTGGTCCACAAGGCAGCTGATTGTTATCTATAACCTCCTCATCCAATTCAAGTGATGGGAGATTCAACCCAAAAATTTCCCTTGGACTTTTTTACTGCCAAAATAGATCACATTCTTTGGCAGCTTTTTTACAATCTCCACTTTTCTAAATAAACATCACAGAACCTATACTGCTTTTACTGCAAAATGCTTCTCCCTGCCTGTATCGAGGCAGGTTTTTAGTTGATGTGCCAACAGACAGTGGCAGCAACTCCGTGCAAGCCTGGGGTGCAGCACCAAGACAGGGGGTGCAGTGGGGACCAGGGAGTACCAGGAATAATCTTCATGGTTAAGCATGGTTGCACTCTCCCCATCCCAGTTAGACACTGCATGGTGATGTAAATTATTACAGTGCAGCTCCCAAAGAATCCAGAGCGGAATGCTCCTTCTCAACAAAGGTAGAGAGGAGCTGTTATGTGCAGTGCCCAAATCCCAAACAGGCTGTGAACAGAGTCTGCTGAGGAATTGTTGAGCTGGGATGTTCTATAGGATGGAGGGACAGAAACAGTTCTTGCAAAGGCCACCAAGCAAAGCCAGGCAGTACCACAGCTCAGTGGTTGCAGAAGTGCTGAGTAGAGCACAGTTTTAGAAGAAATCATTCAAAGTACGTTCCTGGACTGTAAATGAACTGAAACTGCTCAGAAAAGCCCTGACATTGAAGATCATGCAATTAAACACAGGGCTCTGATTTGCAACGATCAACAAAAAAGTAAATGCATTATTAAAATGCATGGCAAAGAACACAACACCAAAAATTGAGAGATTCTGGCTGTACTGTGCCATTACATTAATTAACAGCTTTCCCCTATTGGTTTGCTCAGTAAGATTCAAAAATATTAATTCGTTGATGAACATTCGTATTCAGAAAATGGCAAATTTCTTCCCAGCCTTCTTTTGTTGGGAAGGGATGATATCTGTTAATGAGAAAGGGAACAGAGAAAGAGCTAAATAGCATAGCATAGTCACAATGTGACTTTCCAACTGGGGCCTCGAACTTCAGAGCAGCTTCAACTCATTTACAGAGCCTGGGAATGAAGGTGCCTTCTCTGTATGAAAATTAAATATTTTCATGCAGTGTTATGACTTTGCCTTGAAGCATTTGTGGCTCCATGTCTCATTGGCATTTGTGGTCATTTTAGTCCACTGAGCTTAAATGTGTAATAAGGATGCCTGGATATAGATAATTCTCCCTCCTTTCCCACTGCAATCAGGTTTTGTCCTTCATTATACCTTTCTGTGGAGTCTATTAGAGCATAAATCCTTACAGAGTTCTTCAAGCTTTGACCTACATCTTGCATATACGGGAACTTTTCTCCCTAAATTGTCTTTTGGAGCACACCAGTTCATTAAAGTTTTGAACACTGAACCTTCACTCTTATTGCTTTATCACCCAGTTTATGTGCCAAATGCCAAAACAGGCATCAGAAATCTGATTTATGAGAATATATAGAGAAATTGTGGTACATGCCTGTGACTGGGAGTCAGATGGCAATTGCCTACCAGGATTTCCTCCTCAGCTCCCAGTGCACAGCATGGCAGTTCAACAACAGCACTGCCAACACTGAATTTGCAAATCACGATTCAGGACTAACAAAGCTTTGAGGCTTTTTGTAATATCTCTGAATTTGTGCGCTTTCCAGTTTAATCACATTTGGTCATTTTGTGGCTTTTCCTTTTTTAAAAAAATATAAGTCAGTGCTGATTGTAAATAAAGAAAAGCTTTTAAAGCCAAGCAGTCTCCAAATGCCACGTGTGAGATGTATTTTATACTCTTTTTGAAGTATCAGAAAATCATGGATGAAGCTGTAAGCCGGCAGTAGCACACAACACTCAAGCATGGGTAAGGCGTATCACGTTCCCTTACTGATTTACCATTTTATACCGAAGCGGATTTACGTCCTGCTCACACCCCCGGTCTCCCTCACCCCGCACAGCCGCTATGTTTATCGCTGGATTTGCATCACCAGCGCACGGGGCCCGGGGCGTGGGCAGGGTGCTGAGCCCGCGGCCGCCCCCGGCCGGAGGGTGGAGCCGCGCCGCCGCCTCGCCCCGCTCCTGCCGCGGCGTGCGCGGCCTCGGCGCTACGCGAGCGCGGGGATCCGCCGCGGCCTGCGGGCCGCCATGGCCGGGGAGGTGAAAACCAAGCTGTCCAAGAACCTGCTGCGCATGAAGGTGAGGGGGAAGGAGGGAAGGGCGTGCCTGAGGCCTGCGGGGGGGCTGGAAGCGGCGGCCCGGGGCAGCAGGGCCCTGTGGGCGCTGTGAGCCGCGGCCGGGGTGGGTGTACCCGGCCACACGCGGCCGCCCCAGGGCCCTGGAGCGCGGCGTTCCCGTGCCCATCGCCGGCCACGCGGCTCTCCCGCATCCCCTGAATAGAGATGTGTTCATCCATGGTCCGCTCCCGGCCCTCGGGATTGCTGGGCTGCTCCCCCGGCAGGATGTCGCTGCTGCCGGCACCGAGCTGCTGGCCAGCGGGTTCGGGGCTTGCAAACTGCAGGCTTCGGTGCCGGACAGCAACTTCATGATTCCGGCAACAGTCTGGCCTCGAGAGCCCAGCTCCAGCGCACCTTTTAGGAGCGCTTTCGTTCCACCTCGCTCCTCTGCAGCTGGTTTGCTTATTGTGAATTTAAATAAAAAGATTTCAACGGCACGTTGGACTGAAGATTTCAATGCTGCTTGCTTTACTTAGGGGTGGGACTTTTAGTATTGAGAAAAAAAAAAGTTTTGGTGTGTCCATTTTTCCCCTGCTCAGATTGTTGGCTAAGGAACTCCCAGCCTGAATGAGGATTAATATCTAGTATTAACTAACTTTCCCAACTCATAAATGCCAGGGATCTTAGTAACATCCCGATATAGTTGTTACCCTTGGGACTGTGAATCTCATGTCACCAGTGTGAAATTAGTCTCTGCTCACTGGCTAATGGATTCTGCTTCACACCATGTACTACAGCTCCTAATTCAGTAGAGTGCGTTCTCCTTTGATTGATGGTCCTTTATTGCTGGAAAATAACCTGGAAAAGTTGAGTTCCTTTTTTTTTTTTTCTTTTATCATTAATATTCAGGAGTTTTTTTAGCTGAATATGATGGGGCCTTTGTGGCTTCTTGCTTGTGGTGTTTTATTTAGCCATTTATTTCCCCACATATTTATATGGGTCTATATTTCACATTCTGGCTGGAAAGAGTTAGCTGACTTCAGTTCAATTTTTCACATAAAGTGCACTCTGCTACAGTTGGGTGATGGAATATTTACCCTAATTAACAGATGCTGCTAAATCGAGAACTTGTTCACAGAAGGAACAAAATACATCTTGCCTCGCTCTCAGAAGGGAGTAGGTGTTGAACTGAGTCAGCCAGCAATGTGTTGACACAGAATCTCATAACCTGGATGGCAGCATCATTATTTTTCCTTATTTTACATAATACACTTTTGAAATGAAATTTTTCTTTCTGTTGTTTACCAGTTTACCAACCCCCTGGAGATTTCAAAAGTAGTTTTTTAGATTGTTTTTCTGTGGAAGGCCATGGAGAACCAGCCATGTGAATATGCTGCCATGACATTTGCAGGTTCACAGTCCAGGCAGTAATAACCAGCTTTGAAGAGATCAGTAGGTTTTGAAAAGGTCGTACACAGATCTTGCATTTAGCACTTTGTTTGTGCAGATCTTCCTGTTTACAAATGTTTTAATTAAGCTTTTAGCATCTGCCTCTGCAGGTAGTGATCTGATGTATTACCAGAACTCAACAGGTGGGTGAAGTGTGGTTGGTGACATGTGGCTGGTGACAATGGAGGCAAACTTTTAGATCTTGCACCATTTGATCCAGGTCTCATAACCTGGGGAAACTCACCCAAACAACCCCTCAGTTACTGACTTACATATTCTGTGCCTACCATAGTGAGTATATTTTTAATTCATCAGTATGTGTTTACATTCGAGAGAAACCTGATCACTTAATTTTTACCTTGGTTTTTCCTTTAGTAATCTTTAGGAACATAATCTTTAAAATGGAGTGTGAAATTATTATTTAATTGGGTTCTTGTAGCAGAATTTCTTGTGTTGAGATTTTTGACTGGCTAGCCAATTTCCTTGAGCAATATGTTTTTCCACATGATAGATTCACTTATTTTCCTCAAGAAGATACTGTAATTTTAATTGGAAAGCTTTGACATATTCTGAATCGACTTAGAAAACAGAAGTCATTTTTTCTTTCAATAAAGATCTTGTACAGTGGGTGCAAATATAAATATAAATGTAAAATGAGACATTAGATTGTACTTCTGAGTTTGGTTTGGTTGGGTATTTTGTAAAGACTGAAGAGATGTGTGGGTTGTTTATAATACATACATTGCACAGCTGTACCACCTGTATATTTTTACAGGACTGTGTGTGAACTGTACTGTTAGACTTGCCTCTGTCTGGGAGTTAGGTTGGTATAAATGTAGACCTCTGACAGGTACAGTTACTCAAACACTTTCTGTAGGTCCTCAGGGAGGTCCCACCTTTTAGAGGGGTGGCACTATATGGATTATTACCATAAAATTTTGAAGAATTACGTTTTTTCCCAGCATGTTTCACTGACATTGTTTAGACTTAATTGTCACTCAGTTCAGGCACCTGACTTAAGACAAATGGAAATTAGAATGCTGTTTCACAGGCCTCAGGTCTGTAGTACTGTGCTCTCAGCAGTTTTTTACAGGCTGTGACAGATGTCTTCTTCTACTCCCATCTGTTGAGAGGTTACTGTTCTTACCTTCCTGTTTCCATCCTCTGACAGAGGTTATCACCGAGGAAGCAAATGACAGGAGTGTCCTTGTATTAGGAAAAAATAGCAGTCTTGCCCTAAACTTCATTATTAGTCTCAAATATTTTGGCAGACTGTTCCTGCAGTGAGCTAACAGGTGCTTACAGTGCTGGACCAGTGCTTTGTGGGTCAGTGAGAACTGAAGAGCTGAGAATATCTTCCTTTAGCACAGCTGGATAAAGAGGACTTCTCTTCAGAGTCCGGTTTCAAATCCTTCATTTTATTCACTTCCAAAGGCAGGTTTGTGTCTTGTCTTCAGAGCTACAAATGCAATCCAGTTCATTAAATCTGAGAAAAGAAGAGGATGGTTGAAAGTATAGATGTTTAAAAAAAAATGGCCAGCCTGGTATGCCCTACCTCTAGCTCCGAGCTACAGTGCTGTTTGTGTGGGTAGAGTTGGTTCCTGATGTGCAGCAGTAACTTCAACACCATTACTTTCTCTCTGGTCTTTGCTGAAACATTAGAAAAACCTTAGGAAAAGTAGGAAATTGTGACAACTCCAATCCATCAAAAGTAGCTGGGACAGGTTTGTTTCTTTATATGTAAGGTGTGACTGACGGTTGATTTTCAGTAGATAGCTGTGATAGCTGGTTTAATTTTCCATTGTCTGTTTGCCCAAACTTTGATGAAACTCAGAGGGGAAAAAAAAAACAGAAAAAGCATTTACTTTGTATCAACTGCTCAACATTATGTAATGGATAATAGCCATCATGTAATTAATGCATGTTCAGAAGATACTCATGATGCAGAAAACTGAAACTGTGTGTTTGTGTCTTTCTTTGTAGTTCATGCAAAGGGGTTTGGATTCACAAACTAAAAAACAAATAGAAGAAGAAGAAAAGAAGATAATTAGTGAAGAACACTGGTATCTTGATGTACCAGATCTAAAGGAAAAAGAGTAAGCTTGTAATCGTTTGTACTTCTTACCATCATTGGATTGTTTTGAAATGGAAATAGCATATTCATATTTTTTCCTGTAAGATAAGTATTATAAATAACCAGTTAAGCAAAAACAGTGACAGACTGGCATTACAACTTTTTTTGTTACTTATTTTGAGGTCTGTTCTTAAGGTTGCCTAATGTAGTTTGACCTACTTTCAATTCTTGTGTGTCTTGTTTTCTTTTACTCACACATTCTTCTAGATGCATGTAATTAGTTTCTTTCAGTCAGGATCCAACTCATCCATGCTGCTTTTCCCCTTCATTTGAAAAAAGAAGTTTGAAAACTTGTGTTAGTAAATTCAGCTGCAGTCACATGGTTAAGTCAGCTCAGGACAGTTCTGTCCTCTTGTGTCCAGGTCACTTCAAATCCTGGTTTTGAAATAGGAGAGATAATGGCAAAAATAAAGGAAGGCTTAGCTAATAAGGAAAAAGGTGTCCTGCTCTTTAGAAAGGTGCTTTAAATAGCAGGAGAACTACTTTTGAAACTGCTTAGGTTTCATCCTTTCAGAAGTAGAAAAAAATTCCACTGAGGGAGAACATACATAATTTTGAAAAAGCTAGGACCCAAGGAATTAACTGTAATTGAATAAGGCCATTGAAAAACTCTTTTCCATTCCTCTTGGTGGATGTGACAGAAAGGTATTTGAGCTTCAGTTGCAGCAAGGAATGTTCAATCTGCACATTGGGAGAACTTTTGTTACAATAAGGCTATTGAAGCTCTGGAGTAGGTTGCCTGAGGAGACACTGGATTCTTCATCATGGCAAGTCTTTTGAGGACAGGTTAGCTGGACCTCTGCTGTTCAAGGGTAACTAGTGCTGCCTTGAGGCAGGACAATGAGCTCAATCTCTTCAGCCTAAGTTCTGTGATCATGAGAGTTTGGTTTACATGGGAGATGAAGAGGATGAGGGAACCGGTACACATGTGTGAGGACAAGGATGGAACAATCCATGGAAGTACTTTTATCTGGCACGTGTATTATGAATGCCTCAGGGTCATGTTTCTTTTCTCACTCCATGCTCATTAAAAGAGGGAAAAAAGGAGGGAGAAGGGGAAAATCTGACTGCTGAACAGAGAGTGGCACAGTGTTTTATACCCCAACAGACTCAACTAATGCCAGGTCTAACAGCACAATGAAAAATTAATTAGAAGGTTTTGCTGGTGTAGTAGTGCCACCTGGGGAGTGATATTTATGTGGTATTTTTATTCTGGCAAAAGTATTAATGTAGGTGGAACCATACCAGCAAAGAGTGCTTTTTGTCAGGAGAGTTAATTTTGCTTGTGGAACTGGCACAGCGTTACTGGCAAAAAGGATTCCTTTGCAATCCAAGCTCCTCGTCCTGAAAGATTTATCAGAGCAATTAAGCAGAAAGTAGTTGATGGTTTAAAATACACTGTGGCTTTGTTTATTTGTGTGGGGGGAAGACAGCACATCGTTTTTGCATTTGTTTAATTTGATTATTTTAAAGTACATGGTTTGACAAAAAGCTGGGTTTGGGGTTTCATGCAGGAGCTATATAATAGAAGAGAGAAGCTTTCTGCGATGTGAGGATCTCGTTTATGGCAGAATGTCCTTCAAAGGATTCAATCCAGAAATTGAGGTACCATTTCTGTGTCCTGGTTTGAGGTTGTCTCACGTTAGGATTAAAGCCCTTAGGGATGGGGATTTGAGGGTTCGCACTGCAGCCTTATTGGCCTTTGCAACACCTTTCATAAATCCTCCCATGTCCAGAAACTCCATCATTCAACCCTAAATGTTGACCAAAGCATCTGGGAAATAGAATCTTTTTACCTCCCTATGTTGTTGGTCAGTAATTGCATGACTCCTACAGATTTTTCCCTCCCTGAAGTGAGGCAACCATCCCACATGCTGCTCACCAAAACAAAAGCTCACTTTTCCTCCTGACATAGAATGCAGAGTCCAGTCTACAAACATTCAACCCTATTTATTCAACACTTGCTTGTATAAGTAAGGACTTAAGAGTTCCAAAGTAAAAATGCTGGGCAAGAGAGTCTTTATTTTCTTTCTGGCATGATTCATGCTGATAGAAGTACACAGGGACAGTAATAAAAAAGTTACCACTGAATTGAAGAAGGAGGATGAAGGTGTAAAGACTAAGCGATCTGCAGAAGGCTGTGTAAGGTAATTTAGGGGATTCTTTTAGTTACTTTGAACTTGCTGTCCCTGTGGCTCAGCATATGATTGCTTCATGGCTTTTACTGTAAGTCGTTGAAGATATTCTTTCTTCCTAACAAAACCATTTCAAGGTCTGTGTGCAAAAAATTAATATGATCTAACTCTCTGGTCTCCTGGAGATGTTTGGAGTGCCCTTTAGGATGTTTGAGTAGTACAATACACTGTAAACACTGTCTCTCTTGCCTTTTCTTCATGAGTTTTTGTAACAATGGGCTCTAGCCTAACCAGGAACAGAAAATAATTACTAAATTTGATTCTTACCTCTTACACTCTTCTACTGGTGAATTTCAGCACTGTTGCCATTGTGTCATGATTACATGTTTAAGCTGTTTCTCACTTCATTTTCAGAAGTTAATGATCCAAATGAACTCAAAGTGCAAGGAAGAAGAAATTGAAGAGGATGATAAAATGGAGGCTGATGTGTCAGATGAAGAAATGGCCAGAAGGTAAGTTACATTTTATGACATAACATATTCCTATTAGCTAGGAATATGATGTTACTATATTATGTATGGAGAAATAAAACCCTAAAAGGAAACAAACAAAATTTTAAAAGCCCACAATAAATATGGAACTGTACCAAATTGATTTTCCAGGAATACTGGTGTATATTCACTTGAATCTCCATCACATTTGGGTGCAAAATAACTTGTAGGGTGTTCTGCCCGTTGATATCAGGGTATTCCATGTTTATCCCTTCCTTGTTACCAGTTGCTAACAAATTGAAACTGTCAGAGTGAATAATAATGCACTAAGTCATGTAGTGCTTGTGTTTCTCCATGCTTTTAATGACCAGGTTTTTTACACCACTTAAATTGTTGATAAGGTTTAGGATATGCTCCACGATTTTTCCTCTGATTTTAGTAAAAGGTGTAATTTTTTTTTATTCTCTCTACAGATATGAAACATTAGTGGGAACAATAGGGAAGAAATTTTTGAGAAAAAGGGATCAACATGTACTCAAGGATGATGATGAAGATGATGAAGTTGAAGAGGGGAATAGTAAAACAAGACCTAATAAAAGAGCTAAGAAAATGTTCTTAAAACCTCAGGATTAATGTCAACTGAACAAGTGGAGCTTGTTACCTAATACCTACCAAACAGAGTACCAGGAACTGGAGATTGTTTGGAGTTTTTGCTGTTTAATGTAAAGGGTGGATTTGTAAATCTGTTCTATTCTCATTGAAATTTCTACCATCCACAGGACAGAGACTTTGAAAGTGGGTGTTTATATAATGGATGTTGTACATCCTTTCCTCTCTCAGCAGCTTTTCATGAGTGGGGCACTCATCCCATCAGTCTCTTTAAATGTTCTGCATAGTTAAATTCAGTGTTGCATGCAATCAAAAGCAGCATTATTTACAATTTAGGATAACATCTGAAAGAAGTATTTGGAGTAAAGATGAGCTGTGTCCTATTCAGTAAGGCAGTTCAGCTTTCACTGCTTGCTTTATTATGAAAATGAAACCTGTGCTCTCTTCAAATTGTAAAAAGTCAGCAGAAACATGCCTGGTTTGTGGGCTTTTTTAATGTGCTAAAAGTAAGATGGGAGAAGATCAGAGAGATAAAATCCACTTTCATGAATTTTATTTTTTATAAAGTTTATTTAAAAATAGAGGATTTTGTAGTGAAACCTTTTTTTTTATACGGCAAGCCAAATATTGGGCAATATTTACAGTTTGACATCTGAGCAGATTGTTTTAGTTTCTACCTTCCAAAAGAAGTTTGCTAATTTTGCCTCTTTTTCAGCAAAAAAATCCAATATTATAATTATGTAAGTCTTGTCATAAAAACATAATAACAGTTTCAGAAACATACTTGAAAGCTGAATAAAAACTGGGGTTTTGTGTTAATGATTGTGGATTAGCTTATTTAATGTAAAAAAATATGCTTAATACAGTCTGATACAAGGAGTAATCCTGTTTTGTGCTGACCACAGATGTCCCCCAACATTAGCTGAGTGCGGTGATTTATTTAGCATGTGATGAAGCCATCTGTAGTATTAGGATAGAAAAAACAATCTCTTTGGTCAGTTGGTCCTCTGGGCCTGTTGAAAAACATCAGTGTAGTCTTGTCTAAAATCATAGCAGTTCTCTGTGTATGGCCCTTCAACAAGGATTATTTCTATTGCTGCATTTCCTCAGCATGTCCAAGCTACTCATCCTTAATGCTGGCTCTCTGGAGAAAGAGGAATTTGCTAATTGAAGTGAGGAGTGGCCATTCTGCCATGGGCACAAGGCTCTTTTTGCTCTTTTTTTTTTAACAGCTCAATAAAGCAAGATGTGAAACTCAGTTATTTAAAGAAGGACACACTGTGTCTGCTGTATTTTGCATGTGATGTATGAGCTATGTATTCATGTATCAGGAGCACCTAATTGGATATTCAAGATGGATCACACATGGAAAGAGAAATACACTTTTAACCTAGTAAGGGGACTTCGTGCAGGTGGAAAGGCTGTGATTCATGATCTGAGATAGTTTTTTAGAGCTAATTAAATGCTACTGGTTCAATTACTTAAAACCTGATCATATATTACTGCTAGCTGAAAAGGAGTTAATGATGGCAAGACATTTTTCTTCCCATGGAAGATGTGACCTGAGCTGTGAAGTGATTTATTGTTGGTCATCACAAGAAAAACTTGGAATATATCCCATTATTCATTCTTGCTCATAAAGTGGGAAAATTATTTCTCTCTCTTTGAACGCATTTCTTGAATGGAGAGTGAATTTCTTCATAGCTGTGCTGAACAGTTGATGGGTAAACTGTGTTCTGGTGAACCACCAGCAACCAGGAGATGTCACTGCAATTGCATGTCCTGAGAGACCATGGGTTGGGGAAGCTTCCAGGGTTCCATGTAAAGAAGCTTTTGGGTTATTTTGATAACAGCAGTGGCTGAGATGAATTCTATGTGGAGTCTTCCTTTTTTCAGGGTTCTGCAGAGGACTCTGCTGCATTGCAGGGTTCTGTTCAATCCAGTGGGGGGTAATTCTCATCAAAGAGCATTCTGCCTCCTTAATTTCATGTCATTTCCTGAGGGAGAGCTGGACATGCGAGTGGCACAGTGGATGGATAAGCACATGAGAAGCTAAAGAGCTTCCTAGAAAATGCACAGTTTTGGAATTGGTTTGGAGGAAGGTTGGTTCTGCTTCATAAACGTGCCCAACACCAGCTGTGAAAAAAAAGGTAGATTTTAATTTATTGTCTTTAAATCTGGGGGTTTTGCTGTTCACATTCAGCTAGTGCCTCAGCGCTACCAAGCTACTTATTTTTAGCACAATCTTTTATTCATGGGGCGTTTGCAAAATGTGCCTTTCAAAAGCACCATCCATAGTGTGTTACTGTGAGCAAGACAAAACCAACACTCAGCCCTGTGTGACTTATTTAAATGTAGTTTAAGTACAGACATGGTGGGATCTTCTGAAATATCTGTCTGCATTTCCAATGGTATAAATACATGGATGGATGGATGGATTTAAATCTGACTCAGGCTTCCTACCCGAGACAGAAACATTCTGCTGTATAAAATCTGTGCTTGAACTACTCTTGACAGAGGTGGAAGTGTAGCAGTGAAATATTTGTAAAGCAAACCTGCATTGATTCAGGCTTTCTTGGCTCTGACACAGACTCCAGTACATTTTATGCTCCTAAGCTGTAGGACTTTCCCACATGGTCATGTTTCTAAATGAAAAGTGTTTCTTCTTTGACAACAGAAGCAAATTGGGTAAGTAGTGTTTTTATTACAGAAAATGAGTACCTGCAAAATGAAAGTGGTGAAGTGTCACCAGACACCAGAAGTGTTTGTGCCTGTGGCCCTGAGGTGCCTGAAGTGTGGTTGTAGGTGGTGCTCGCTGACAGCTGACATAAGTCTGTCCCTTGTCACGTGAAGTTTGGTCCTTCCCTTTGGCAGGCTGGTGGTGCTGATTTTGTAATAACTGCTGGGCTTGGAAATATGGAAGTACTGAACAACTTCATCTTTCTTGCTGATGTTTCTCTTTTACTTCTATTCTGCTTAGTATTGGATCTTAAAAAGTCCAGGAGCAGAGTCCAACTGAAGTGAGCCATCCAGTGTGAATTTAGTAATGCTTGAGCTGATTCAACTTTTGTTCTTGGGGAGGGGCGGGATGTTCAGCAATGCCATGGAGTTTGAACCATGTTTCTTGTGCTCTGTGTCTTGTTCTCTAATGAGGCACTCCATTATGCAATGCTACAACCACGGGTGGCTGTTATTGCCATTGGGCATTTCCTGTGTCTCTAATGGGCAGCTGGGCTGGGATTCTGGGACTTCATCCAGCATTCCAACTTTAAAAGAAATTGTCTTGTCTTTCTCTTGATTGGAATACCATACTTCTAAATTGTATTTGGAATTAGATCTGAGTCTGAGGGCGGAGGGGGGTGGTTTCTCAGCATTTGTTTTGCTTCATTTGAACAACAGTCCACAACTAAAACTGCAAAATCACTTAGGCTCTCATTAAACCTTTCTCTGAGACTGTTAATAAAGCATCGTGGTAGGGAAGGATGGCAGACATCCCACAGTTCCCTACTGCATGTGAATTCAAGTTTCTATGAGAGCTGATGCTTTAAGGGCTTGGTGGTTTGCTTTCTTTTCAGGCTGGGAGAACATCAGCTTCTACAATACTGCCTTGCTAATGGAACCCCAGCATGAGGCCTCAGGGTTTGTTTGGTTTTACACAATTCTCATCTCAAACCTCTGAGGCATTTTGGGCTTGGCATTCACACCTCAATAACCTGCTTTCATCAGCTTTTGGGGAGCTTTAGTTAAACTGTGAAACTGTTCCTTAGCTGTATGTGTTGACATTTCTTTGTGTGATTTCATGTTTCTCAGTGAAAACCTGCCTATAATTGTCATGTCAAGATGAAAAATCCCTCTTAGAGAGTGGTTATTAACAGATGGGAGTCGAGATGGTTGGAGCCTCAGTCACCAGCAACTCTGCAGATCTTTGGTAGGAACCAAACAGCAGAAGGGGTAGCTGGGCGAGTCCCATCACTGCAGACCCAGTTAAATGCTGATAGGAGCCTATGACTGCCCGAGAAACCCTTGCATACCAAAATCCAAGCAATTACCTGGGAGCAACAGCAGGAAAACCTCTGGGGAAGTTGGGATGCAAAATAACCACCCTGTTAATGGCTGTCCTCAAGACAAGAAAACAGCTGTGGTTGATGGCACAGAGAAATGTGGGTTGGTGAGCTGGGTACATGAGAATCCCATCAGATAGAATGCAGGTGGTCAGTGTTTTGAAGTTTGTAATGTTCGCTGAGGTCTCGGGGAGCACCTTGTCATGATCAATTATTTAGAAAGGGGTAAAAGCCCTTAATGGGACATTAACGTGAGGGAATAACCTGAACACAAATTACTGAACAAATTCCGTAATTCATTAACAGACAAGCTGTGTTCTGGCCTCAGTAAGATCTTTCAGTGTCCCCTGTCACCTCTTGCTTGGCTCTCAATTCCTCATCCCTGTGCAACTATCTGTGTACCATGGCCAGTCACACAAAGAGCAGGCACACACCACAGCCAGCCCCAAGCTCTGGCTGCCAAGCCCAGCAGTTGGCTCCTGGGCCTCCTCTTCAGTGACCATCTTCCTCAGCCTATGACCTCTTCATCCAGGCACCTGTAGGAACTCACCATGTCCAGCACCACTGCTGCGTTTGTTCAATACTGGCCTGTTTAGTTCAAGAAGTGACAGGTAAACAGCTTGCAAGGAACAGGTAACAAATGACTGAACAGGAAATGGCCTCCAATTATGTCAGGGAAGGTTTTGATTAGACACTAGGAAAATTTTTTCACCGGGTTGGAAAAGACTTGAAGACTGCTCAGGGCAGTGGGGGAATGGCCATGCCTGGAAGTGAGGTACCTGAGGACAGAGTTTAACAGTGAACATGGTTCTTCATCATGTTGGGATGATTGTTGAACTCGATGATCTTAAAGGGCTTTTCCAGCCTCAGTGATCCTGTGATCCTGAGAAGTTTGAGGTGGGAAGGGTTGGCCAGCAGATCAGCACCATGAGTGAACAGCCCTCACTTGGCAGATGGTGTGTGCAGGAGTCAGTGCAGCTGGGGGCAGCTGTACCTAAAACAACTTGTAATGTCTTCATTTTCCTTTTATTTATTTTCATGTATACACTTAGAGCATTTGTGAGATTAATGATCAGATGATGTCTTTGAGCAAAAAGACTATTCAGTGGGAGGAATCAACGTTTGACTAATACTCAGGCTTATTACTGACTGGGGTGAAAGAGTGTTTTTTAGTTTCTGCTATTTTTTGATGCATTTAAGAATGTTTCCCCTTTCTTAGTCGTTTCCTTGGTTGGGCTTTTTGCAGAGAACCATGTTAGGAGGAACATCATTTTCTGAAAAATGGGGAAATGTGATTGCGAAAAAAGAAAAAAATTTCCTTTAGATTTGGCTGTTCCTTGGGTTGTTTTTTCACTTTGATACAAATGAAAAAACACTAATGACATTAAAGCTGCTGTGCTAAGTGGTACCCTTTCAGGACAGCCTTATGGACACTCACGTTTGTGGGACAAAATTAAGGGTATAGTGGGCTTAGCTTAATACACAAATGTAATGCAGTCCTAAAAGTACAGAATTTCCACCCCTTTTGGGAAAAAAAGTAAATCTAAGCCATCTGTGACATTTAAGAACCAGTCATAGTTTATAGGATGATTACATCTCAGAAACAAAGCTTAGTAGTTATCTCCTTAGAGCCCATCAACCACAATAACACTGCAATATACAAAATTTTCATCACCAGAAGAATAGCTACATAGCAAAAATTACTTGGGGCAGTTTACTGCAGTAATGGCCAAAGGGATGCACAGGATGAAGATTTTAATTTTGTACTATGGTTTGTCTATGGATGATGGTGAAAGAATTATGCCTCCTAATGCTCTTTTCCAAGATGACAATGTTTTACTCATATTAAAGGTAGAGGAATGAGATGAGCTGTGAGTGGTTGGTTCTTGTGAAAAATTAAGTTTTAAATGTGTACTTCATTGTCTAAATGCTCACAGATTACTTGTCTCCCTATAATAACCTTAGAAAATGTGTTGGCAGCATATCACACTTAATAATCCATACTCATGTGCTACAGGCAGTCCAAAACTCCCCAGACATATTTCTTACCCAAGCTTATACCAGATTCAAATCAAATCATACATTTGTGCCAAAAACTTAACAGCAGTCATCTCCCAGCAAGTAATTTTACCTAACTGACTCAAGAGTCTTACATTTCTGATTTTTCCCAAAGTGAAATTCACATTAATTTCATATTAATGTATATATCCTTCAGTCACCTGAAAAAGAATCCCATAACCTTGCAGTAGGGATTGCACACAGTGGAAGGTGCTGTACACACATAGCATTACTGTAGGTTTTCCTGACCACCTAGATTGTGTAAGATCCTTTAACATTAATGGGTACAAGTTTTCTCTCTAGGGTGATGTTGAATTTCTCTTTGAGGGTTTTTTCCACCTCTTCATCTTCAAGAGTTACAAATTCCACCAGATCCATGTTTTCTTTGTAGTTGTACGTGGTCTCAGTGAGTGTCCACCCAATTAGTGCTCGGAATCCATCAGTAGTCTGGAGGGTGCAGATGGATTTCTTTGTGAAGAGGGAATCTGGAGAGGTCTGGAGGTGTGTGCATTGGAAACGGAAATCTTCCACTGTCCGTGGCTCAAGGCTGAACATATAAACTTTCCGACACTCTTTTTTCTCCAGCAGATCAGAGTTGAAGAAGCTCTGATTGGGGATGTATTGTTTCCGTCTCATTTTCTCCAGGTACCAGACACCGTTTTTTTCCGTGAAGCGGAAGACGCCGGGAGCCTGGGGCTGGTCTTTCCCTGACACAAGCTCCATGGGCTGCCACATCTGGTAGGACACCCCGAAGCCTCCATCAACGATGTAGGCTTTGCCATCGATGACAACCTTTACCACGAGGTGGGTCATGAGGGTGGCGTAGGCGTTCTGGTGGGGGTTGAACACGTACGCTCCCAGGAAGCTGGTGTCGTACCCCAGGCCCTTCAGCACCCAGCACAGCAGCTGGTTGTTCTCCATGCACCAGCCACCCCTCTTCCTCCGCACAATCTTGTTGTAAACGTGCTCCAACTCCAAAGTAATTTCCTCCCCGCAGTGGATGCTGAGGTTTTCAAAGGGAACAGCACGAATGTGGTGCTGGAATATATCGGTTAAGGTTTCCAAATCTTGTTTTTCAGTGGAGCCTTTATAACCAGTTCTTGCAAAATACTCTTCAAGGTTCATCTCACCTGTAAAGGAAGGAATTGTGTTTTGGTTTCTTTACATCAGTGATTTATGATGCTGTGAAAAGCTGCCCTAGCTCTGCCAGCAAAGATTCTTTAATCTACTAAACCTCATCAGAACAGCTTTTAAAGGAAGCAAATGGTTCCCTGAACAAAGAGCAGTGCACGTGAGGGTTTGCTTTTGTCTTAGAGTCATCCCTCTAGCAAACAGCTGATGCCTTTTCAGTTTCATATTAGGCAGCTGCAAGATGAAGATTGGCTGTATTTGCGTTGTAACAGCGGGGTTAAGAAGAAATACAAGATCATGCTGGGGAGTGTGTACAAGGGCTCATGAAGAATGGTCTAAAACCTCTGTTCAGTGACAGGACTGTCACTGGGGGAGGTAGTGTCATCTGCCAGGGGGAGGAAGGATAATCTGAGCCAGGATTCACATGTTCTTTTCCATCAGTCTGCCACTGATGGACGTGACAGTAAATTAATCGCTCGTTCAGCACACGTTGCTCTCCCACCATTTACAAAAAGTTAACATGAAAAGTAAAGTGACAAGCTTTATTCTGATAAATAGAACTGAAAAAAATCTGACTTTCGAAAGAGACACAGACCACTGAATCTTGTATCTGCTCTGAGTGATGTAGATGGTGTTGGAATAATGGATGTGAATGGAGGTGAGTGGCCTCATAGACAAGGAGCACATCTCCATTCTCTCCTGTGCCCTGTGTCTCACAGGCCACCCTGGAAATGAAGAGGGGCTGCTTCACTCCCTCTGGTCCTCAACTTTCTGAAAACTCACCAATCCTTAAACTCAGCAGTGAACTGTTAAAAATTTACTGCAAACTAGAATTTCTCAAGATGCTTCTCAGTGGCAGATTCATGCCGTGCATATTCATACTGTAGAGGCAACTGTCCCGTGAATGGAGAGCACCAGCAAAAACTACACATTAAACAGAGAGGAATTTAGCTTCCAGTGATATCCAAATGTACTGTTGAAGGATATGCTCAATGAAATATTTGTTAAGTGTAACGTAAAAATCATGGCAATTTTGATTTGCAGAATCTATTTGATCCTATCACTCTGACTGTGAATGATAAATAGATCCCACCAGTATAAAACTGGTTCTCGAGTTTGTATTATTTTTAATTTTCTTTTTGCAGCTTCATAATATGCTTGATCAGCGTTAGATCTGGACTGCAGGAGATGAAAGCCACTATTCTTTCGAAATGTGAACAGACCACATGAAAAGGCAGATACTGAAAAGGTCATCACACAAATGTGGCTATGATTTATGCAGAGAAAAACATCAGCAGAAGAATTTTAAAGGTGCAAATGAAAGCGTTCATACAGAAATATTCCTTACCAGGACTATACACAGTGTCAGCAATTCACTGTTGAAAATGTGTTATTTTCTTTATCCTAATACATCAGCACATGGACTTTCTGGGTTGCACAGCCCAGAGTCTGTAATTTTTTTAAGCTGTTTTAAAAGAGCTGTAATTTTATTCCCCTAAAGCAGAATCTATTGATTATTAGACTAAACTTTTGCTTCCTTTGCACTTGCCATACTTTTAAATAAATTTAAGTATCTAAAAGCATGACTTCCAACAAGAAGTTGCAGTTCTAAATTCATATCTGCTATTGTACCTAAACAAAAGAATTTATTTCATAGTGAAGCTTCTCCTGAAGAGTGAAAAGTAGAAGAATTGAAATTGCACATCACTGCTTTGCCTTCTTTAAGAGCCCCTGTTTAGCAGGTGATATTTCAGCTCTATATCCACAGATTTTTAGAACATTTTTCTTAGAGAATGTTGCTTACATTATTGTCCATGGCCTTTACCATCATAAAGAAACCAGTTTTTTTGTATCTTTCTTTGGAGGGTTTTTTTTAAGAAAATAAACTTACCTCTTATGAGATCCCTTTTTATTTATTGAGGTATTCAGTTGCTGGGTGGTTTATTACAGGGGCAGCAGTCAGTGAAGCCAGGAGTGGCTACAGATTCTGAGGATTGTCTTTCTAAGCTCTGCTGGCCCTCACTCCTGAATCTTAAATTCCAAGAAAGGGCAGAGTCCACCCAAAATGAATTCACATTTTTGGACTTCAGTGATCCGTGAGCAAATTAAACTTTGTTTCTCCTCTATTAGTAGATGTTTTTGCCTTCCCCTAGTTAAGACCAGAATGAACTCAGTTTTTTGCTCACGTAAAATAATTACAGTAGGCTATTGCAAATGACGTTGTAACTTTTTAAAATTAAATATTGTTATTTTGCAAACCAGCACTTTGCAGTGGAGGATGTTCATCTGCACCCTGATGGGTACACTGAGGTGCCAAGGTGTTGCAGGCTGTGTGTCCCTGAACTCCATGGATGCACAAATGACCCTTCTTTGCCCACACAGGAACTTTTTCAATCTGTTCAACTCCTCAGCTGCAGCAGGGAGTTACTGTGGAGCTGCCCCACTTAATGAATGCCATGGCAAATATTTATTTGCATTTCTATTTAAAACCTGGCGTCCTGCATCCTCAAAGCATTGCAGTGCTGTTTATTTAGTTCTCCCCCAGTCAAGCCTGTCTCCCCTTCATTGGATAGAGGTGGAATATCAGAGTATCAGGTGGAATATCCCAATTCCCTCTTTGGGAAAGGCAAAGAGCACATGAGACTGCACCTGCACGGTCCAATGAGTTTTAGGCACATCAGGTGCCCCTCTGGTCTGTGTGGTTGACTAAAACAAGCATCAAAGTATTTTCCTTGGCTGATGTTCTTCTGTCGCCCTCTTTCATGGCACCTCCTGCACAGTACCACAGGTATCATCAGGTAAAAGGCTTCTGTGCTATGGAGATCTGGCTGAGAAACCACTCTGGTGGCATGTCCTCACTTCCCAGGGCTTTCTTTTGCATCCACACTTTTTAAGGTAGCTTTTGTGCAGAATACTGTTTGTAATAAATACGAAGACTTTTATCTATAATACTGTCACGTCCTCTTGACATCTCATGAAGGCTTAGTCCCAAAAGTTTAGATTATAGTTTTCAAAGACTGATCTAACTTTTTTTCCCAGTTTTGATACCAAAAGGCTGTTTTTTAAAAACTATTGGATTATCTCATCTTCTACAGATTTTATTTTGAATTCAGAGACACAGATAAATCAGACCCAGAAAAAGTGCATACTCAAAATTAGAGAGATTTTCGGAGGGGCTTAGCTACTCTTGGATAAATATCTTACTTTAAGACAATTTCTGAAAAAGGAACAGGACTCAAATCTTTCAACTTTACATAAGCTGATCAGCACCTAATGGTGGCTTGTTTTGAGAAAGTCTTAACCTTTCTTTTTTTCTACAAAGTCTTTAAGAGCCAAATTCAACTCCACTTTAAGACTGTTAAGGGAAGTGAATAACTTGTAAAAGTTGCTGAGAAGATTGAAAATAATGCCAAAAAAGGTTAGAGGTCTTTCATGTAAAATGGTAAAACAACCTCTCCTTCTCCTTCTGCATCATTTTGGTCTCACTTGCCACAAAATATATCTGCAATAAAATGAGTTCTTGAGAAGGTGAACAAAAAGTTAAGGTGTCAAAAAACAATTTCCATATGAGCAAAACAGAGCTAGTAAAATGTCTTGGTTTCTAAAGAAGGAGAGGTTTAATAAAAAATAAAAAAATATTCAATCAGTATATGGAGTTAATTAGCAATGTACTGGAATTTACCAAGCTTTGTGACTAGCTTGAGCTAAAAATGAGATTATTGTGATTAATGTTAATTTTAGAATTTTCCTCTTCGCTATTTAAAGATCCATCTAGCCCAGTGTTACAGTTAGATCTTATCCACTAAATTAGGTGGCAAGCCACGAACATTCACTGGTACAAGTTTATTCTCCAGCACAATATTGAATTTATCTTTCAGTGTCTTCTCAACCTCTTCATCTGTAAAGGTTGTGATGTTCACCAGATCCATGTCCTCCATGTACTTGTACTTCATCTCAGTGAAGGTCCATCCAACTAAGGCAAGGAGCCCATTGGTGGTTTGGAGAGTGCAGATTGACTTCTTCCGAAGGATGTTATCTGGAGACACTTGGAGATACTCATTCAGCTCCTGGAAGTCATCTATAGACCGTGGCTTGAGGGTAAATCTATATATTTTTCGGATATTCCCCAGTTCTGGAGTATCAGGGATGTCATTATTACTGTGCTCAGGAATATAATGCTTCCTTTTGACTTTCTCTAAGTACCAGGTGCCATGGTCTTCCATGAGATGGAAGATGCCAGGGACCTGGGGTTGGTCCTTCCCAGAAATCAGCATCAGTGGCTGCCACATCTGGTAAGCACCACCAAACCCAGCATCTACTATGTAGGAATCTCCCTTGATCACCACCTTCAGCAGGATATGGTTAATCTCAGCAGTGTATCCCTTCTCTGCTGGTTCATAGCTGTTTGCACCAAGAATACAGACCTCATACCCTAATTCTTGCAAGGCCCAAAAGAGGAGGTGGTTGATTTCCAGGCACCATCCACCACGTTTCTTTCTCACGATCTTATTGTAAGTAGACTGCAAATCCAGTTCGACCACCTCCCCACAATGCATGCTGAGGTTCTCAAAAGGAATGGTCTGGATGTGATGCTGGAAGATGGCTTTCAGGGTTTGAAAGTCTGCATCCTTATGGGGCTTGTTGTAAGATATTCTTCCAAAATACTCCTGAATGTTCATTTTGCCTGTGTGAACAGAAAAGTGCCAGTTACTGCTGTGCAGCTGTCAAGGGGTTCACTCCTGTTTCCGTAGGACAAGTTAACCAGCCTGCAAATGTAGTCTGGGCCATTTTATTGAGGATCTAAAAGAATTTTAAGTATTTCTTTAAAAAGAGACAAGGACAGGAGCAGGTGGCAATAACTCTTTCCCTCTCTCGGGGGCTGCCTTCAAACCAGGTGAAGGTTTTTCCCATGGGAAGACAGCACATATAATAACAGAATCTCTGGTCACAGAGGAGGACCCCACATAACAAAAGTTTTCAAAAATCAAGAAACAACAGGTTTGCAGAAAAGCTGTCACACCATACGATCATAAAAGTCACAGTAAGATCTTACTGTTTCTTTTACCATACCAGGTAAGCAATTCTTTCTTTATCCCACAGGTAATTTAACTGGAAGATTTTGCATTCATGGATTCAGTTAACTGGGATTAACATCTCAGTGTGGCACCTTTTCAGACAGGTTTCCATGTGAAGTAGATGGTTGTTTTCTTAATCTCTTAAATTTCCCTGGGGTGTTTATAAAGGAAAGGAAGGGACTTCAACTTTTCAAACCTAAGGATCAAAGGAATTGATCTAAAAGTACATACAAGGCATACTCATAATCTTTTGGTTTCTTTGACTATCTTTTACAAACTAAAGACTTTAGTTTCAGATCAAATAATTGGAAATATTTTGTGTCTTTGTATCTCTGATTCCCTTTCATTAGCAGGAAGACACTGTCATTGGCACTGGTTGTGTGGCCAAGATACAAAAGGTTCCCTGTAAGACTGCTAATTCAGTGACTCATCTTCTCTCTGCAAGGATTTATTTTGCCTTTAGTTTAGATTTAATTTGTTTTTTTTTTTCCACAAAAGGATATTTGTTGTTCAGAACAATTCACAATCTGTCAAGGGCTTTGTTAATTTCCAGAAAAGTCTGAGGATCTGCTGCTTCCTTCAACTGGCTGAATATTCCCTGGGATGATTTGCCAAAAATCCTTTGATGTGGATGAGATGGGACAAACTCCCTTCCACTGAATATTCTCAGCTTTGGTCCAGCTGTTTCCCCCAGCAGTTTGACCCCATGTCCATGCCAGAAGCTTGTGATGATCCCACCTCAAATCCATAGGTGGAAGTGCCCCCACCCCAGCAGATGAGCATGTCCAATGGCCTAATCTCTAGACTTTAACCCCAGTCTTGATGCCAGCAGCACAACTCACATGACTTGGTTGTATTGCTCCTGATCTGCACTAGCACCAGCGTTCAGACTGGTTAATGCAAACCCACAGGAAAACGTGATAGAATAGAGGATTATCTCAATACGGGAATAAGAAATAAACATTTTCACTTCAAAAGGACCCAAAGAGTCTACATGAAAAAACGGTAATGTCTCTTTGATACTGCATTTTATGATTTTTTCCATCCCTTTTTTTAGGACAAGGGCACTCATCTCTGGCAGGATCTCCTTGGAAACACTTGCAGAAAGTCATTTCCTTCCCAACACACACCACACATATTCACTGGCAGGCTCATCCTGTGGTACTCTGCCTTGTGTTTCTTTCTTTTCCCACTTTCAGCAATTTTACATAGAAAAATAGAAACATCTTTACCTCATGAGGGTGTTGAGCTGAACCTCTGTGACCAGCAGCAGTCCAGAGGAGTGCATCAGCCTGCTTGGAATTTGCCTTCAAGCAAAACCAGATCAGTCCCTGCCCTGGGTCAGCAGCAGAAAGCCTGATGCCCTCCCTGTAACCCATCTCCTGGGTCTGGGTGTCCCCATTACATGGGGAAAGCACAGGATAAAACCAGCTCCCCTCACCCAGACATGGAGAGCCCCTATGGGGCACTGGAAATGACGCTTTGGGGAAATGCTTTGGGAAAGAATTCTGGGAAATTCCCAGCCCATGCCTCAGTTTCCCCAGCTGCCCCTTCTCTGGCCTCATCTATTTAAAGTCTGCTCCAGGGACAGCCTTGTGCTGGCTGACAGAATGCGCTCTGATCTCAATGAACACTTAAAGAGCTTTAAGTATAATAAAGCTGCACTACAACATCGTTGACATTAGGGAGCATCCACATAAATCAGCGTTTACTCCCTCTCTTTCCTGGAGACAGATTTTTCCTTGGCACAGCCCTTCCCGCTGTGCGAGCGATGAGGCTGCAGCAGTGGGCAAACCCTCTCCCAGTGGACAGCCTGCCTTCCAAAACTGAGTTTCCAAATATCCCAAGCCTCAGTCCGGACCTCAGCCTTGTTTTCTTCCGCCCCTGCAGCAGCTGAGCTTTGCTCAGTGCTCCTGCAGCTTGGTGGGTAGTGAGATTCAGATGTTAGTTCTGCCTGTCTGCACACATCCCTCGGGATCACTGGGTCCTTTTGTAATTAGGCTGAATACCAGAATCAGTTCTTCTCTGCTAAAAATCATGAGGGACTTCCAAGGCTACGCCTTGCAAGGCACATGCCTACACTGTTTGTTTGATTCTAAGCTGCACTGTGAGTCAATAGCTGCATTTTTTATATACTCTGGCTCAGCATAAAGGGTTAGTTTAACTCTCAAACACTCCGTGTTGCACTTGGAACACTCCTTGCAATGCTCACTCACCATCAGCCCTGAGGTTCCTGTAGTTTTTGCTTTGCTGATGCACCTGCAGTGCTGTGCACAGGGTATGCAGGCTCACAGGGGTGGGCTTTCCCAAAGGGACTGACCCGCAGCTGCAGGAGCAAGTTAAAGATCAGGCATGCAGAGCTTACCTCTCAGGCAGTCAGCTCAGGCTTTCCACCCTGGGCTGTTCCAAAGTTCCCAGGAAGAGCTGCACTGGCAACTGCTGCTCTTAAAGGTCCAGGCTGCCTTTACTGCCTGTCAGGGACAGCCTTATCCTCCAGCAGGAAAGCCAAAGAGGGGAGAGAGTTTCTTCTTTTATAGTGGTTTATATTCTGATGGTTTTATTGGCTTATTTGTATTGGCATATGTGTGCAAAGCCCTGTCATGCAACTTGCTGTGTTAGGTGCTGCACAGAGAGCCTGAAAATGATCCAGTCCCCAAACTGCTTATACTATTGAGGAGATTTTAGCCTTCCACATCACTGAATGACAGCTGAAGTGCAAAGCATGGGTATCATGAGCAATTTTTTAAGTGGTTATAACCTATAAACCCATTCTCAATCCTGCAGGTCACCCAGGGACTTCAGTGTCTGGGGCACCTTGGTGGGTGCTCCCATGCTAAAGCAGAAAAGCACTCTTGCAAAAACGATGCAGATTTTCCCTTGTTGACACTGATGTGGTCTGGATCCCTGTAGGAAATGACTTATGACAGAGAATAATCTAGGGCAGGAAGTCACTGATTTATTGGTGGAGATGGCAACTGTTGAACTAATCATACCACACTGAGCTATTCCTCGTGGCTGACACCAGCCCCTGCAAAGCTACACGGTCAGATTTGCCAAGTCACATAGCTGTCTAAATTCCCCTGGGTTCAAAGAGAAGCCCTGTCCTTCAAAAGGGAAGTTCCTGCTCCCAGAGAACTCTGAGCTCCCTGAACCTGCTATGCCTTTAAGTATTTGCCTCCAAAGTTAGTGATAAGGAAAAAACAAACTGGTGCAATCTGAAACTAAGTTTTTTTTGTTTTTTTTTCCGACAGCGAGTTTCACTGTATTGCTCAGCAGTGCACTGTGCCTCTGTGGGTGAGCAGGAGCACTGAGCTGTGCGGGGGCACGCACTCCACAAGATGGGGTCAGCAGAAAGAAAAGTTTCTTCTCTCCTGCTCCACATGCTGCATCTCGGGGGCAATGGACACAACGCCCTACTCTGATCTTAAAGGTCTGTGATTTTATAGCTCTGGACTTGTTCCCCTGAGCCTATGGAACTGCACAAAGTGCAGCAAACGCCCTGAGAGGAGAGGGAACAGCTCTTTTTAGGTGTTTCCTATATTTGTTCCCACAAAGGATGGAGATTCTTGGCTCCACATGGATCTTCTCCTGCCCCACAGCTTTGCAAGACCTGCCTTGACTTTCACTTGCACCCCAATGCTTTGTCCTTGCTGCCCCATTGAGTTTAGCTCTCCCTCTAATTTGGGAACCACGGAAAAACACAGGTCATAAACAAGCCAGATTCTGGGACAATTTCTTATGATCATTTGTGTTGCAATCTGCTGGTCCACAGCATAAGAAGCCTCTCTTATTTTTACAACCACATTTCATTTTCTCATCGGATGGGAGGGCCTCATATGCTACAAAGAACTATTGCACCCCTGCAGCCAAGCACATGTAAGTGAATTTGACTTTGGGAAGACAGAGGTTTCAGGAGCTTGCTGTGTCTCTAAGAAATACATTTTGAACATGCAGAATAGCAGCTTTTATTAAATCTAAACTGAAAGTTCCAGAAAGCTGCACATACAGCATAATAAGTGAAAAAGATTCAGTGAGGTTTTGTGTTTTTAAAAGCCTAAGTTGGAAAATATTAGCACATACAAATAATCATGACAACTTCAGTGATTAATGACCCTTCTTTTTTCTTTGGGAATACATGCTGTAATTTGGGGATAAAAAAAAACCATCTGAATAATTCTCAAGTTCACAGTGCTAGATTTTTTTATTTAATTGTAATTCACTAATATAATTGGCTTAATTATAAGAGCATAGTTGTAATGCTTCCAAGATTTGTACATAAAGGAACCTCAAGCATCTTCTCAAAGGGCAAAGTGGTCACATTTGAGAAATTTCTCCTGCTAGAAATCTTACCCGTTAGGTATGTGATTAAGATTCATTGTTTCTCCTTATATCAATATAATTAGGATCACTGCAAACACATCCTCGGTAGAACAGATATGTTTCAGAAAAATAATTCTGTACATGTGTTTTGGTTCAGCCATAATAATTAACGTGCAAAAACACCCAGCATAGAATCTGATGAAAGGAACCTGAATTCCCAGCAGTCTGCTGCTGAGTGCAAGCAAACAAAAGCTCAGGAGATGCTTTCAGTTCAAAGAGATGCTGCTCTTTGGTTATGTCACAAAGAAAACAGGAGCTGTGCAAAGTCTGAAACAAGACAGAATTGTCACTAACATTTATTATCATCAGTTCTAAGTCATAAATAACCTGTCCTCAAGTACTCACATGCTGAGTTTGCACAGGTGTGGGATGGCCTGACTGCCACGTGCTGTGGATGTGACAGCAAAAAGAACAGGCTTATGGCTTAACTGGAGAAACTCAGCACAGGACGTCTTTGTGTTTTTGGCTATTATATTCCCAAAATAATATAGTATTCATTTAAGAGGCAGGTATGATTTTCCCCAGGTGGTAGCACCAGGTAATAAAGACAAAGACATACAGCTCCATCATTCTGCCCAGCTACACTAGGTGTGTTTAGAAAAGCTTTTAAGAGATGAAAGGAGAGGGAATGGGCTGAGTCTGCTTCCCACTAAGCACAAACAGAAGGGCAATGATTTGATTGAGCTGGACAGAAATTATTTGTAGCCAACCTAAAAAGAAATGCAGGAATAGTTGTGAAAATCCATTTATTTTCCAGATTCTTGCTAGTAAGTTCTGCTTTACACTGGTATAGATGGAAGGAGAAAGATTAACCTTTGGATGTTTGTCAGAAAGAGAGGGAAGAATTGCCTGTAATGTCATTGAATTGAACTGTAATTCAGGCAGTGAGTTAGAACAGAGACAGCCTGCTCGTATTGACAGGTACAAATTTCTTGTCTAGTGTTATATTGAATTTCTCCTTCAGTGTTTTCTCTATTTCTTCATCTGCAAGGATTCTGATTTCCACAAGATCCATATTGTCCCTATAATTGTACTTTATCTCAGTGAGTTTCCACCCCACCAATGCCCGGACGCCGTCGGCGGTCTGCAGGCTGCAGATGGACTTGGTCACAAAGAGCGAGTCAGGTGCTGTCTGCAGGTGAGCATTGCAGCCCCTGAACTCCTCAATGTCTCGTGGCTGAAGGGTAAAGAGATAAATCCGACGGCAAACTTCATTTTCCACATTTTGGGAAGTCGAGGTGCTTTGGTTGAGAACCCACTGCTTCCTTTTCACCTTCTCGAGGTACCAGGTCCCACTCTCCTCCTGAAAACGAAAGACCCCAGGAGTCTGAGGCTGATCTGTCCCTGAAATCAGCTCCATTGGCTGCCACAGCTGGTAGGGCATCCCAAACCCTCCATCCACAATGTAGGATTTGCCATCAAGCTGCACTTGTAGCAGCAGATGATCGATTTCATCTGGATAAGCATCAAGCTCTGGGACATAAACTTTTGCTCCCAGAAGGGTGACATCATAGCCAAGAGTTTTCAGAACCCAAGACAGAAGGTAGTTGTTTTCCATGCACCAGCCCCCACGTTTCTTCCTCACTATCTTGTTGTAGGTCGCTTCCAGGTTCAGCTCAATTCCTTCTCCACAGTGGATGCTGAGGTTTTCAAAGGGGACAGCTTGGATGTGATGCTGGAATATATCTGACATGGTAGCCAGGTCCGGCTTATTGTGGGATCCCCGGTAAGAAATTCTGTCAAAATATTCCTTCATGTCCATGCTGCCTCTGAGAGAAGGGTGGGGAAAAATAATAGGTTGTGTCAGAAGTGGTGGAAGGCTCTTCCCCATCCCTTACAATGGGGTGCTCAGAGACGAGCAGGATTTGACTAACGTCTGTATCAAAGGCAGATGAGTGATAGTGCTGAGAGAAGCCAATGGGACGCTGCTGATGAGCACAAATGTTATTTTTATTTGCCTCTTTTACAGCTGTGACGAGAGGCTCCAGCTGTGCTAAACATATTTCAGCAGAGTTCCTGCCCAGCAAAGCTACAAATCTCTGTAGAAAGGAGCAAAAGCAGTAGCAGCAATGTTTCCCTGCTAGAAATTACAGGAACTGAGACTCTCCAGATCTGAACTTCTTTGCTCGTGGTTTGACTCAGCAGAGCAGAAGCAGAAAACAAACCCTCCCACCCCTGCAGTGTGATCCAGAACCTCTTCTGCAACCAAATCTAAGCCAATCTGTGCTGCCATGGTGTTTCATTCATTATTTAGGCAGCCAGACATGAGTTGGTCTCACCTGCTCTCCGTGCTGGCAGTAACAGATGTGACCTGGAGTATAGAAGGCTTTTTTAGGGCAGAAAATGCTGTGGGAGTATCTCTGCTGCATGTGCTGTGAGCTGCCTACCCACAGCACAGCTTAGCTCCCCAGTCCTGCTAACCACAGCCCTTCTCCAGCAACAGGAGGAAACCTCGGTTTGGGCCTAAACCACAAGGTTCAAAGGCCTCACATTTTGTGAGATCATTTTTTGGGATGCAGCTGCCCCTTCTGCTCATGGTCTTCCCACAGGTGGGTGGCTGCCCGTGGGTGAGGGAGCAGGCATTGCCCTGTCTGGGATGGCAGAGGGCTCAGTGCAAGGCTATTTCACAAACACGGGGGTGGAAAGCAGATCGAGCCCTCCCAGCCCTTAATGGGAGGAATGGGATTTTGATGGAGCCAAGTACTTTTGTTACCTCTCCCCAGGCACTGCTAAATTTCAGACATCTGTAAGTATGGAGTAATGTTGTTCCCATTTTTGACCTAAGAGGTCCAAAAGTGCTCTCAAGTTCCTCTGTGCAATTCCCAAAGTAAAACCAAAAGAAAACTATCCAACTGTTCAACAGGATCATATTCCCAATCTGAGGAAAAACGGCATACCCAAAATTGTATGGGAATTTTGGGAAGGTACTTTCAGTACATAAACAAAAGAAAGAAAACAAATAATTCCCATTTGGTGTCATATCCTGGCAGAAGCAGGGGGTGCCATGGTTTGGGTTCCCACATAACCTTTAGGATAGAGAACTCTGACTCTTGCATCATGGCCACCACCGTGTCTCAACATCCAAGCAGGCCTGAGTGATCCATGATGGGGTTAAGAGCACCAGAGTCAGGAGGTTCTCTCCATTCAGCTTTTGACCATTCCCAGAATTTTCCCAGAACTACAGTTCTATTCATTTCTGAAAACTTGGCACAAGCTTAGTTCTTGTTGTGTGAATTCTAAACCAGCGTCCTAGTTAAACTAGTTTTTCCCTTTTTCTCCCTTCCTTTCCCTCCACCACAGCAAGCAGAACGTGTGCAGTAACTTACAGGGAAAATGTTGGTGTGGGCTTGTCTGTCTGTCCATCTCTTGAGGGTGTTTACAGGGCTGTTTTAATGGGGGTTGCTGAAATGAGACAGATGGCACAAATGCCCGAGTTGCTGGAGGCTCACAACTGAGTAAATAAACCAGCTATCCACAACACGAGCAGCTGAGCTCCCTGCTCTGCCCTTACACCATTTCTGCTGTGTTTTGTCCCCAGACAGATTTAACTTCCTGGTTAGAGAGCACTCAGCTACCAAAATCCGGGAGTTAAGGAAAAGACTTACCTGGAAAATCAGTTCAAGTACCAGTGTACCTCCAGGGCTTGGGCTTGGTTCTAGGCTACAGCAGGGCTGGCTGTCCCCTACTTTGCACAGACAAGGCTTGAGGACTGCTCTCCAGCTGCTCTTCAGGGGAATGTCCTTTCCTTCAACTTGCTTTCACCCGCCTCTATCAGATTGCAATAGCTGGAAGAAAAAAAAAAAAAAAAAAAACCAAACCCGAAGGGTGGAGCATGAGAGCTGGAGTGAGCCAGCAAAGCCAGCAGCAGTGTAAACCTGGCTGTTGTTAGAGCAGAGGCTGCTTCACATTTTCACTTGTTTGATGCTGTCTGCAGCCCTGCTCAGGTTGTCACCAAAATGTTTTTGTTTCAGCAGCTTGCTGGAAGTGCTCAGGTGATGTAGTTTTTCACTGCCAGTCATTAGATTACTATTTGTTTGGAAATGTGGGGAGGGAAAGCTTGCATTTATTCAGTCTGAGAAGGTTTTTGCAGCATTTCTGAAAAACAGCAGGATTTCAGCACAGTAACCTGCACCTGCAACCTGCTTACCCCAGTCTGCACCACAGGAACTTGAGTGCTGCCTTTGCTTCCTTTACTCTGTGTGATTTCCAAGTGGTTTTTATTACAGCAAATTTCATAGAATATAAGAAAGCACTGGGCCAGGAGTGTGTCTCCTTTGGTCATTGCCCACAGGAATCACCTGCAGATGTTGTTGATGGTGAGGATGCTCTTGGCACAGTGATGACTATGAAGTATTAACTCATAGGGAGTTCCATCCTCCCAGAGTATTTCATACTGCCTTTGTATCTCCCAATTTTGCTTGCATTTTGTCAAGTCTCATTCATTCCCTGACATCTACAGCTGGATCTTCCCTGTTAGCTCCCCAACAGTAGTTCCAGTCCCTCACATTTTGTGGCAATGCCAAGTTCCATTCAAACACTGATTTATTGGGATAATTAGCAGAGATAATAAGTCAGATGAAACAAAGATATCTGTGATAACCCATTGCACAGCTCCACTCCCATAGCAAAATTTGGCTGTTTATCATCCCATCAGTGTCTGGAGTGTGACCCCACAGGACAGAACCCATGCCCAAGCCACAGGAAGGGAAAGGAGAACCTGCCCTCATCAGGCTCATCTGGGCAGATTCAAATCAGTACAAAGGGAAAGTTCATACTCCTGTCTGGATTTTGTTGATCTTCTCTTCCCACAAACCCTCATTTTGACAGGAAGAAGCCAAAAGTCAAGCAGGCAGATCCCAGTCCTGATGGAAACCATCCTGAAATTCCATAGACCTGTCTCTGTACAACATGCGAGGAGACCCATCCATGCTCTTTGTGCAGAGTTATTTGGGACCAATAATATTTCTTTGGGTGCCAGAACTGAACACTTGCCATCTTCCCTTATGTGAACTGGCTCACAGTCTCTTCCAGGGAACTTTGGGGTCCTTTTTATACAGGTGTTTTCTGATCCCAAAGGAGCAAAACCCATTTTCCCTGGTACTTTGATACTCAAATATCTCAACTCCTCTCCCTAAAAACTTATCTGATATTGAGTGTTTTTGTCCATGTCTTTCAAATTCTCATCCCAGCTCACTACCCTGCATCACTCACCTTTTCCTTCATGCACATTTTACAGCCAAGCCACTGAAAGCACGAGCTCCCACCCTCCCCAGGTGTGCCCAAGGCCAGCACAGGGCAAAGCTCAGTCAGAGAGTGCTAAAGGTAAGGCAAGGCTGATCTTGAGCCCCAAGCCTTGCTGGAGTCTGTTCAGTGCCATGCCAGATCATCAGGGCTAATTCCAGGTGGGGCAATAAACTGCAATCACAGCTCTGGGCGATGGTCACAACGTGCCCTCACCTGTCCCCAAGAGCCACACAGGGCAGAGCCCAGCTTGGGCCAGCTGGGAGGGGGAACACAGCCACGGGGTGACATGCAATTAGGAATGTCCTTGGAAAGGACACTGCTGTCCACCTGGACACTGAAATACCATTTCCCAACCTTGGCAGCACCTGGAGCTGGCTGAGATTTTTCCAGAAGATCCTCAATATAATTGCACTCACTTTTATATAAATTTAAATTGCTGACAACATTAAATTTAATACTGAAATCCTTCTCTCATCCTAACTCTCCTGAGAGGCGTCATCAAATATCCCTCCCTCCCAGCTTTAATGGAGCATTAGATGCTGTAATATTTGCTTGGGGAAATAAAAGCATTGGGTGCCCTATTTGAGGTAAAAGTCAAGTGTCTGCTCCCTTCTATAATCAGATCTCTGCACACTGTATAACAAATGAAGGTACATTATGTTACATTATAAATGTTATGTTATATTATGTTTTATGTTATGTTGTTATTACAAGGATGCTTAATATACAGACTATATATATAGTTGGAATACCTGCTCACCACATGCAAAAAGTACTATTTCAATATTTGTTTAAGAGGAAAATATTCTCAAATAATGTAAAGGTGAAATGACCAAAGGAGAGTTACATCTGTATGAGTACAAGGGGGTGATGAGAGTTTGCTCAGTCTCTGAAATTCCTTAGGTGAGATATATATATATATATATATATATATATATTTATTTCTAACCTCTAAAGAAAAAAATCTTTGTAAATATGGTCAAACGAAATAAATCTTTGTAAATATGGCCAAATGCAGCAGCAGACACCATTTATAAGCTGTGAAATTACCAAACCCCATGCTGAGCAGGGTTAAATTGTTCTCATTCCACCACAGCCTCATGGCAATGCTGCTTCCACTCACCTGGCTTTGGGCTTCCTCCTCAAAAAGCTCCTCGAAAACCAAACTGCTGTTTCAGTGCAAAAACCTTCGTGGGCTTCAGTGGGAATCTGGATAAGTCATAGTCAGGCAATCAGCCTGGAAACATGCAAAGCAGGAACAATTACTCAAGTTCTGTCATTCCCATTACCCCGGCTTTACTCTTCTTCTTTTTTTTTTTTTTTTTTTTTTTTGAGGTAGGTGGGAAGGAAACCTTTTATCTCATTGAAGAGTGTTACAGTGACAGCAAAGGGGAAAAAAAGCAACTGTGCCTTTGGAAAACACATTTTCATTACAATGTACTAACACACATCACAGAAATAATATATGTTTGTGATGACAAAATACTCCCATCACTCCACTGCTGAATTTGGTGTACAAGTTGGGAAAAGAAAGGAGAGATGCTCTGGATTAAAAATGCTCTCCCAGGCTTACCTTTACTGGGATTTTATTTGCTTTCTGCCCTGCAGTGTGCTTGGGGGGACACACTGGTGTGACTCCCAGGTGGCACTGCAGGGACTTGTGCACACTTAAATACCTTTTTCACAGATTTTTTTGGCCCTGTATCTTTACAGCTGGTGTGGACAGCACAAAGCAATGTGCACCATGTGGAGGTGCATGGAAAAGAAGGGAGGTGAAGTTTTCACACCTGGAGCAGGAGGGAAGCAAATTCCTGCCAGCTCAGGATGAATTGCCCATGGATTTGCTGACTGTCACACTGCACTGTGCTACCTGAGGGGGAATGGGAAGAGGAACGAGTCCTCCAGGAGTTTGGCAGGGGCAGAAAGCTGGGAAGCAGATTTTAGATGTGGTCAGTGCAGGGAGTCATATTCTGGAGTGCAGAGTGGGGAAAGAAATTCAACTGTAAATTTTCGTAGCTGGTGGGGTCTAAAATCACATCCACTTCTGCCCTGGGAGCTGAGTGAATCTTGTAAAAAATCCAGCATCCAGGAATCCAGCTATACCAAGAATCATCCCTTTCCAAAAAAGAACCTCCATACCTGCTGGGATGACCCACACATTACCCATAATAATATCACTCTTTTACTAGCAAGGAGCAATTTTATCCTTGATCATAAAAACTACTGAATGGCCTTTGCTGGGAGGTGATGAACCTGATTAATTTGACATAATTCCTGGGCATTTTCATCCATAAGGTAAAAGGCAACTAATTTCCTTGCAGTGGTCATGGTACTTCTTTTCCTCATCACACCATTGCAAATTGATGCTACACCCCGGGCAGTGTCTCCTCACAGGCAGGTGCTGAGGATTCTGTCACCATGGAAGATTGTCCGACTTCCAAAGCCTTATTTAATAGGAGCTGTGGTGATTCTGGTCAAATAGTCCTTGAAAAGTAACCACCTGCTTTTTAAACATCTGGAGACACATCTCTTCTGCTCCTCTATTTAAAATAAATAGATCTGTCATGGAGAAAAGCCTGTGGTTGAGCCACGTCCCTCTGAGACCTAACCAAGCACTAGATTTGTCAATTCACACTAATGCTATTTTTAATTGCTTTCTCAGCAGTTGTGCTGGGACCTGCCCAGCGCCAGGCACTGCACCTTGTGTTTCAGTGCAGCCCCTGCCGTCCCCTGGGCCACACAAACAGTCTCAAACATGATGTTGACAAATACATTGCTGTCTCTGGGGCTGGAGGCTGAGACCCTGAACCTGGGCTGGTGATGGAATAAAGTGCCTTCAACTCAGGATAGCTTTCTGTTAAAATATCCAAGCTGTGCAAACCCTTTGGGAAATTTCCAAGATGCAGCAGGACTCAGCAGCCAGCCAGGCCAACAAAGCAGCTGCAGTGTCCCTTTTCCTTGTTTTCCAGCTTCCATGAGTGGCACCAGGTGATCCCCAGCTCTGCAGGGAAGACGGGGTGAGCAGGTCTGTAAATCCTTCCCCTTCATGTCCATGAAAGCACTAAGCAACCTCACCCAATCATCTGTCTTTTGCCAGGTCCTTACCCAATTTGCCATTATTCCTCTAATTCCTGTCAGCATAGCTAGTGACTTTCCAGACAGCATTGTATCAAAATCTTTACTGAAATGCAGTGCCTGAAGTCCCACTACACATTTCTTCCTCCTGGAAAAATCTCATACTTAATCATAGAAACCCAGCAGTTAATTTGTGCTACCATTTTTAATAAACTCCCATTCTGTGGTTGTTGCTTACAACAGTCAGAGGCAGCCACAGCATCTGATGTGCCTGAATCTGTCTCTCCCCTCACACGTCTGTCTGAGGGATATTCTCCAGAGGCATCCAAAATCAGACAGTGAGAATATATATTCTGCTTTCAGCTATTAATTGAGAGACTAAACCTGCCTGGCTGCTGGGGACTCAAGGGAAGGGCTTGGAAATTGGCTGAGAGCTTCCTTCTCAACTTTTGTCAAAGCAGCTCCCAAATGTTTCATCATACAAAAATTTGCCTGCAAATTTATGCGGCCAGAAAAATTCCTGGGTTAAAGCTGCAAAAATCAACTCACCCACTGCATCAGTTCTCCATCCCCATTGTAGCTCCAGCTAACCTCTCTGATTAGGTTCTCATCACTCTGCACAATGAAGACATAAATTAGGCAATGTCTATTTATGCCTTCTCAGAGAAAGATTTTCTTTTAATCCCTTGCTCATTAATGTGCCATTAATGGGGTTCAGCCCCAGCAGGGTGTTTGGGCAGAATTAAACTCCAGCCTGACCAAGTGGGTATGACTGTGGCCAGATTGTTTGGCTGATACAGCCAAAAAAATAACTCCTTTTTTTTTTTTTTAAACTGCCATCAGTCAATCAGTAACCTGGAGTGGAAAACACTCAATCGACATCACAAAACCAGTTAGTTCCTACTGCTGCCAAGCACAAACCCAAATCCTGCTTTGGTTCAAGATGCAAACCTGAATTGTAGCTCTGCTGCCCAGCTGGCATTCCCTCTTTATTTGCCTTTTCCCTTGGTGTCTGTCTGGCACTGAGGCAGAGCTGCTGCCACACCACATATTCCAGCCACGGAATTGGGTTCATTTTGCTTTTCCCTCCGTGGGGACTAGCTCGTACTTTCAAAGCTGCACATCATTTTATTAGTTCTATTCCCAGTCTCCAAAACATCAAGTTTCTTTTATATGAATGTGCTGCAATTTAGTACCATCAGCAAACTCTGCTGAAGCAGGGAGAAATGCAGACCCAGGAAAGATCCCTGCAGAAATCATCCCCCAGCCCTTCCACAGTTTCAGCATTTTGCTCTCTGTCAGCCCTGCAGCACTTTCATTCACACACATTTCAGCCCACCTCTTTCCCCTGCCTTCTGATTTTTTGTGCTAAGCGTTTAAAATGCTGACTCCTTTTTTAATATACATGTTTATTGTTTCACTGGTAGCACCTTTGTGAAACATTAGTGATCACTAGATGTCACTGTGATTTTATTCTGTCTCCAGCCCTACTGAACCTTTGTGATCTCTGGGCTCTAGAGAGCTTGCTTTAAAACCCTTCTGAATAATTTTTTAGTGATCAGAAAATTACCCAGCTGCTGTCCCAGTAGAGGATTTCCTGGGCTGGGAGGGAAGAACAAGATTTGACTGAATTGTCTGGGGCAGTTGTTGGCTCTGGTGTGTGAATAATGCAAAACCAGGGAACTTTGGGGCCAAACACACACGTGTGTAAACATGTCATGTGTGGCTGCACACACAGTTTCTGCTCAACACACGAAAGTCCTGTTAAATTTGTGTGAGTTATTGAATCCCTCTGGTGTGTGCAGCCCTGCAGAGCTCTGGCTGTGTCTGATCACTGGGGCTGGGACATCTGTAAGGCTCTTCTGCAGATTTCCCTGTAGCTTTAATGACAAAATGCCCTTAAAATTTTGTTGTTTTTCCTTAATAATCACCTCACTTCTCTCTCAAACACAGAGCCCAGGTTCCCTCACCATCATCTAAAAGCACTCCCATCTCCTTTCTTTCCATCCAATCATCCCATTCCCACTGTAACTTCAGTTAAAACCACAGGTTTTAGAACTCAGAAAACTCTAGAGAAGCATCTTGCCTCTTTCCCTTATTTTAAAAGATGTTACAGAACACATTTCTTCAAGGCCAATGCAAATCCATTCTCCCTATTTCATGAATTGTTGATTTCTCCATTGTACTCAGCCTTTGGGATATGGCAATTTAAATATTATAGACCACACTGCTGCATGGGCACACATGGGATTTAGTATTTTTCTTTTTTTTTTTTTTAATTGGAAAAAATCCACCACTAAAATTAGTGGAAACGCCTGCTTAAAAATCATTTGTCTCCATCTGATAACATTATCCAGATCAGCAGAATAAGACTTCACTCTGCACTCCAGTCCCACTGGGAAATATGCCAAAATCAGGTCTTTTAAGAAAAATCAGTTCCCGGGTGTGCAGCACCGGCAGCTGAGCCCGAGGAACCAAAGCTCTTTGCTGGCATCTTTTGGTGAGCAGGGAGAAAGGACCAAGGGCCACGGCGGTGTCCATGTCCCTGCAGTGGCATGGGACAGGGTGGGCACATCCAGGAGAGCTTCAGAGCCAGGAAAATGAATTTTCTGTGAATCAGTTACAGGGAGTCAGGATGGTATGAGAGCTGCTGGGGGGATGTGTGCTGAGAAGCCAGCTGAGATGTCTGAAACAACTTCTTTCCCTTTGAACTCATCCACACTGACTTTGTCACCTTCTGCCAGGGTGACAGCAGAATTTTAAAGGCTCTTGGGTGCTGCCACTTCTACAAGTCAGGGGTGGGCTGCCTGAGCAGGGAGAAATACCACAAATAAAGGCACCTTCTGCCTTGCTCCTTTCACCAAATTACATGGCCTGTCCACCTCTAGTAATCCCAACATCTTGGCTGCTCTGATACACCTGGCATCAACACCATCTTGTTTTTGATGAGCCATTCAGGACTCATTAAAGAAAGCCTAAATGAGCAATAATGTTTATGAACAAGCATTTTATTTTTCTCTGGAGCCACCAGAGGAGATTTGTTGGTGATGATGTCAAACACATTTTGTCTTTTGTGATAGCCACAGTCCTAAAAAGTCCTAAATTTCCTTTGAATTCTGTAAATTAGTTGAAGTGGCACAGTTCCCTCTTCAGAAACTCTCCTCCACATCTCACCCAACAGCACACAACCACATTTTGTCTGATGAGTAATAGATAATCAATAGACAAATTCAAAGGTAAAGACACTATGAAAAGTTCTTCCACTGAATTTAGGCAAACATTGGGATTATGCTGCTTAATTCAGTCTGACTGGCACTTTATGCAGGTGACCTGCAATGAAATTATAGTACCCATAAACAGATCTCACTTATCTAGAGTGACTTGGAACCTTGCTACATCACTGCAGCCACATCTTGTTAACTGGAGACTCATTTGCCCTGGAAAAAAAACAAAAAAAAACAAAACAAAAAAAAAAAAAAAAAAAAACCAAAAAAAGAAAAAAAAAAACAAAAAAAACCACGGATACAGAGCCACTGGTAGTTTACCTGGGGCAGGAGGAGTGGGTTTGGGGTGTGTTGGATGCAGCACCTGTGTTTTGCACACATCTCTTGTCACACTCAGGGTCCTGAGGATCGAGGTCTGTGGTGGGCACATGAAATCATGCCAGCTCTCATTGTATCCCTCTGCCAGGAACAGCACTGGAAGGTCTTTCCTCGAGATAACTGGTAAAAAATGTGAGGAGGAACAGAGAAAACAAAGGTCTAAAGCAAGTAAGTAATGAAAATATTCTGAATCTGCTTTCATATATATATACATAGCAGGTTCCTCTTAAGGAATTGCATGCACTTTCTTACTCGTTTTGAAGGACCATAGGTTACCTGGAACCTGATTGTGCATACATAAAATGCATTGAAACAGTTCAATTACAGGTGTGACAACTTTAAGCCCCATTTTAATACAGGCAACTCCCAAAACATAGAATGTCTCTCCAGGTCATTGACTTACTTCAACATAATTCAACTCAATCAGGAACCCTTTCAACAAAAGCCAGCATAAACCCCAGTCCAAAGTGAGGGATTGCATATTAAGAGCACACATTTCACATTTCATCAGTTGGAAAACATATTAATATTGCATGGAAAACAGCTCAAAACAAGACTGAAGTTATGTAGAACACCCTTACGTAAACATTGCTGTAAATCATATTTTTGAACAGATTTTATGTTTGTTTACCCAAAAATACCCCAGTTCAATAACTTGAACAATACAGAGCTATGAATTCATGGCAGAGATTAGTTAAAGCAGATGGTGAGCCTGTGTGGATGTGCTCCATCAAAGAATACATGGCCATAATTGGATTTATTTTAATTCACTTACATTTTGACTACAGGAGAAATGCAGGTAGAGCTCCTCCTGCAGACCAGCCCCGAGGTTAGGTCTTCCAGGGAGCCTTGCTCTCAACTCCATTCTGAAAATTTGACTTGAATGCAAAAATAGCATTAGGTGTTTATAAACGAAAGTGAATCTCCAGTCTTGGATCATTTATTCATGGTCAGACCTTGCCTCCATAATTCACTCTGACACTTTATGCAAGTGGCTTTGAGTGAAGTAAGAGTCCCCATCATCAGACCTGACTTATGGAAGGGTTTTGTGCAGCCCAGGCTGCCATGGGCTGCAGGATGCTGCACTGCTCACCTGCAGTGGGTCCAGTTCTGCCCTGGTCTGCAGCAGAGGAAGGAGCCGAGTGCCCATGGGAGCTGCCACTCTGGGCAGGCAGCAGAGAGCCAGGGGAAGGCAGGCAAGAGCCCTTTCCAAACACACCTGGAGCCTCACATGGGCTGTATTGCCACCTCTGCAGCCAGCTCCCTTAGGGGGTTTCTTTCTCCCTCTTTATTTGTACAGTTCTTGTATTCACACTTATCTGCTGCCTGAATAGTACCCAATCATCATCTTTAACCTGGGCTCCTGTTAAAAAGACAATTTCCTTTTTCCTCCTTCAAGGGTGCGGGTGGTCTGAGCCTTGACTGCTCTGAGGATTTGTGCTGTGGTTGGAAGCACAGCAGCACGAAAGGGGAAGGGGTTCATTTCTCTCTGTACTGAGCTGTAATGGGTGTAAATATATCCAGTAATTACAGGCATATTACTGTGCAAACACATAATAATTGCAGCTCTCATTTCCTGATGAATTATACATGATGGGCTGTCCCCCATTCCTGGTCGGACTCTTGTATTGAGTGGCCATGCTGAAACCTGTCAACTGCACCACCACAAGCCTCAGTTTCCTTTATAATTTCTCTCTTCCAAACTGCCCCAGCAACCCATGAGTTCAGGACACGTGCAAGCTTCTGCCCAGCTGCCCACAGCAGCCCAGCTGGATGACCACATGGAGAGGAGGGACTGCAGGGGCAGATGGTGTGTGGGAAGGAATCAACTGCCTGGCCACGCACCTCTGGTATTTTTTATTTCATTGGAACTGGGTCTGTGTTTGAGTCTGAGGAGTCCTGGCTGGGTGAGGCAGTGCCCAGCTCATGCCAGGTTGTGGCTGCCTGCTGAGGCATAGAGAGCACACCAGCAGAAACAGTGCTGCCACACGTGCCAGCCTTGTCCCTGGCTCAGGCGCTCTGAAATTACTGCTGATTATTTCAAGAAGAACCCAAATACAATTTCACTCATTCACCACAAAATGAAAGCCTGTTTCCCCGTTCCAGGCACAGAGCAATGGGAAAAGACCAAGCTGGCATCTGTGCTCAGCCTTAATGAGGGTAACCCTTCCCTGAGCCTGCCCTGGGGGAAACAGCAGCCACGAGCCCTTCAGCACTCAGGTGCTGCTTCCTTTCTGCAGTTATTTCTTTCAAACATTTCCTCAGCCACACTTACCTACAAATGTTGATGCACACTGGCAGTAGCTCTTGCAGGCTGCCCAAACTACATGTCCAAACTCAAATCACATCAATGTTCATTGTCTAAGTACCAGTTTTACTTGGCATGAAACCAGCCTGTGTTCTAGCACCCACCCAAAATCTTCCAGCTTCACTCAGTATTTCCTTTTGGATTTGCTAATTAACACATAGCGCCACGTTATGCTCCTTGCAAATTGGCTTTTCAAAATATTTCTGTAATTGGACAAATTTCTCTCACCAGGCATCTACAAACCAGTCTTCCTGTGATATGTTTGAGCACACAGCTAGGCAGTGGGCTATCAGGGACTGTTCTAAAGAAAAGCAGGATTTGTGGTACAAAAGGCCACTTTGGTGACTTCACCTATTTCTGGTGTCTCTAAAGCATCATAAGTGTTGGGTATGGCCAGGAAGGTGGGACAGGACTGCTTAGACTGCTGCACAAATCAAAGCAATTCCAGCAGTATTGTCCTTGAGCAAGATGGGAAGGTCTCTAAATTCAGGTTGTGAGAGTCTGTTGATCTTGAAAGGTTCATTTCCATATCTGTTCTGTGCACAGCTGCTGAAATGCCCAGAGCAGAGGCACTCTCACCTCTAATGCCTCAGAGAAGCCCCAGCAGCCACTAGATGTCACCAGGATTTTACTTCCTTGGTAGTCTGTGCCCAGCCGGGACCATAAGAAACTAAGAGGAAAATAAGTAATCATTAATAATAAAAAAGTATCCACCTGTTACAATGAACATCGAGCTCAGAGAAGGGGCAGTGATTCAGAATCCTGCTTTTCTGTCTCCCATCTCTGGGAAGATTTAGACAGAGCACCTGTACACATGGATTTTTGTCTTTTTATGGCAGGAGGATAGTTTGATATCGTAAAAATCCAGTTTCTCCAGCCAGAATCAGGCTAACCTTTAATGCCTAACCTTAAATAAACTAAAATAATCTGTAAAATTATCCCTCCTGTTGGTATTCCTGCCTGGAAAGAAGTAGCTAAGGGAGAGTAGCACCGCCTGGGCATTAAAGTGGACAAGGGAAGATTTGGGGATGAGATGGACCAAATGGCTCCACATACAAAAAAATCAGCAAAACCACTTCTGGGAATTCCTCCATCTCCAAAACGTGTCAAGCCATCAGAAAACTAAGGCCCCAGTGATCAGTGCTGACACATTTATTTCCATTAACCTGTACTATTAATTATTAACCTGCAATCACACAGGGGATAAAGATTAGAGATTTTGCTTGTAACCCCAGGAAGATCCACTTTATCTCTCACTTCACAGGTACAAAATCACATAAAGTCAGCCCCAGGCAGAGGTGGGATTTTAGCAATCCACCACCAGCTCAGTGAGCACCAAAGCCTATTGCAGTGTCCCAGCTTCCAAACCTGTGCCAGTGTAACCAAACCTGTGCCTCCCCAGACATGTGCTCAAACACATGATGCACAGAGCAAGGGGTGTGTGCAAATCCTGCCAGCTCCCTCCTGGAGTCTCCCAGGGCAGCAGCACAGCCCATGCCACAGCATAAAAACCCCTTTTTCTTTTGGTGTTTCTCTCCCTCATTAGCACCAAGGAGCTGGTGCTAGTTCAGCTGTCTGCTCATCAGACATAGAAGCTACAGACTGACTTCTAACATATTTAGATATTGAACTGAACAGAATTATTTTGTTTTTTTTTCTTTAAAACCCTGGTTTTCAACTGTTAGAGTTTTATAACACTGATACTTTCATAGGCCTCCCCGTATGGCCAAATACTAGCACAAACCATAATGCCTGCAGGTTCCTCTCTGGCTGTTAGATTCTCAGTCCAGCTCATCCTTGTCTGCTGTTCTGCTTCCTTGGGTCCAAGAAGATGTTTGTGCAAGTCCATCCCCCTCATGTGCATCAAAACCCAGTAACATAAAAGCCCTTCAGAAGGAAGGTACTGGGTTCACCCCATGCAGTAATTCAGCAGATCCCTGGGACACTGGCTTTGGATAAGCCCTGAAAGGCATAAATTGCTGTAAATAGGGGTCTCTTTCTGGATTTATTCCCTTCAAGATTTCCATAGCAGGGTGAAAGTGTCCATACCCCCATCAGACCCAGATCCATTCCATTTCTTTGCTCAGATCCAGAGGGTTATGCACTACTGCAATAATTACTGGACATACACACATCTGCTGAAAGGATTATTCTGAGCCTCCTACAGCACATATTCTTTCAATCTGAAGTCTACTGTCATCCAAGGAAAGTCAAAAAAAATAGTCTTTACAGCTCTGTCTGAAGACAGCTTTATAAAGTAAGTCCAGGGTTATTTTCATTTTTGCCTCATGACACATAAAATATTTAATACAAAAGAAAATATGCCTGGCTTGGAATTTCAGCCAAGGATGACAAGTCCAAAATTATCTCAACTTAGAAATATTACTAACCAGACTGTTAGTCTGAGATTTGGCTTATGATCACTTCTTCCAGCAGTGCTGCTATGCTTGGAATTAATTGCAGTTTTTATATTTTCTGTAGAAAGAAGGTGAAACAGGATATGCATTTCATGGTGACTTCTTGTACAAATATAAAAGAGCAAAGGTTACTTATTTTAACTTCATTCTTGTGAAAATATCTATTTCATTATGTGAGACAGATATGTGAAAATATTTATCCCTTTGTACCTGCTGGTGGTTCAGGTTTTTCTTATAGTAAGACCTAAATAATACCCAGAAGGACTGACCAGAGCTTGCTTCCATAAGGAAGGCAAAAAGAAGTGTATCTCCATGTTTCATGCCACATTTTCCATAATCCTCTTTCCTTGCTTCCCACACCACCCTGCTCAGCACAGAAAAGATCTCCTGACAGGTGGGGAAGGTGATCCTGTACCCTCTGCCCACCAGAGACACAGGTCCCACCTGTGACAGCCCCTCACAGGATCAGAGCCACAAGGTCTCTGCTCAGAAACCAGACACTACTCAAACTCCCAGATTTGCCTTTTTTTGTTGTTTTATTGGTTTTGTTTCTTTTTTTTTTTTTGTTTATGTTTTGGTTTTTGTTGTTTTGGGGTTCTTTGTTGAAACCAGGTGCATATATCCAGGGCTCTGATCTCTTAAGAGGCGGAAAAACTCTGCTCTTTCATTCATAGTGTCCAACAAGAGGTGATGGATCCTCCCTTTACATTGATCCCACCACTGTGTGAGAGTGGCCACTGTCCCAAACCAATGACACTTCCAGTGTCACCTCAGCAGTCTATGAGCTCTGATTCACAACCAACACTTAAAAAAATACAGCTACAAATAGGTAATTCTTTCTCTGGTAAATCACCCAGCCCAAAGTGTCTCAGTGCCAGGTGTGTGATGTGAGCATTTGGAGGCCGAATTTTCCATGCCAACCTCAGTCCCTCTAACAAGTTGCCCCCTACAGCAAGTGCCAGTGTGAGTGGTGGCTGGTGTAGAGGACCTGCCAGTGACATGAATAATGCACTGGAACGATGCATCTTGCCACTTCTCAGCCCTGTTAGTTTAATATCACTTATTTAACTTGTCTTTTTGCGTTAAGCCCAACACTTTGGATGCCCTGATGTGTTTTATGATACTTTCTTGCTGTTGCGTTTGATGGTTCTATTTGTGATTCAGCAAATAGCACCTAAGTAATCAATATTCTGTCTGGGTGGACATTTTATTTATCTACAGAGCCACCATATGAATTCAGCTGGTTTACTAGAGGTCAAACACTTTTCATCTTCTCCATGAGCCATGGAAAATTGAAAAATTTAAACCCCCTTTGAATTCCTTTGATTAACTCAGTGAAAATACCATACTTTTTTTTTTTTCAAACTCAGAAGCAGAATTATCTTCACTGTAAATCTACCTCATTCTGACACATTGATCTCTGCATAATGGTTAACATCAAGTGTTGAGGCATAAACTGGAAGCAGAGGAAGAGTTATGAATGGTGCTCTTAGCAATTATTTTCCATACGTACACAGTTCCTTTGGGCTGGTTTAAAAAACCCAGCAAAGCATAAAATTGATAAGAGCTGTATAATTGGCTGTGAGGGAACAAGCTCTGGGATCCTCTTTTTTGAGAATTGCACCCTTGTGGCACAAACCACCCATCCTGAATCAGCAAATGGTCCATCAGTGCTCCACACTTACCTCAGTCTCATCCCCCCAGCCGGACCAAATCCAAGTGCCTGCAATGCCACTGCTTTCACCATACTGTCTAAAAAGCAAGAGAAAATCAATATGTTTCAGGAATGTGGAGGAAAGGAGAAGCTGAAGATCAGATTTCAGCTTCTTCACACCTACCTCGTGCAGCTGCACAGTGCCATGGCTTGCAGGGCCAACAGGGACAGGGCACTCCAATGGCTAAACCAACAGAATGATGAAAATAATGTCCTGGATCTCTCTCATATGTTTTTCCTGCTGGCATCGTTGATTATTTTATTAATTTGTAACTTTAACTTTTTCGAGTTAAATTTTTAAGGTTGCTTAACTGATACAAACCTTTGTACATAAATGCTGCATCATTTTATATAAAATCATGACTTAAATCCCCTTTAATTAAACAGGGACATCCCTATAGAGATACACTTATACCAGTTTTAGTGACTTCTTCCTAGTTATTGCATTTGACCTGGAACTGGTTTAAAATTAATTAAAATAAGTCACTTTCTCAATATACTGTGACTTGCATTCATTTAGCTAAATTAATGCGAAAAGTGGAAAAGATTAAACAAGAGCAAATTCTTCATGTTGGCAGGACTTAATAGCAATTGTTGGTGTGATTTAGACACTGCTGCCCATGACCACAGAAACTTCAAATACACTTAATCATTTTATCCTTAGTTTAATCATCTTATCCTTTATGCAAGTGAGGACTGACTTCTTCCAGTACAATCAGCCTGAGCACCTGGACAAAACATCCATAAGTTTTCCCTGCATAGTTCTAAGGGGTGCAGAGGTGAGATCATGAGAGTTCTTCATCCTTCCATTTCTAATACATCCACTTTGTTGTAAATTTTTTCAGCCTGCATTTCCTCCAGTGGTTTAAAAGAATGTCACAGGCACAACGTCTAAAGTCCTGTGAGGATAAAGACAGATCAATGCATACTGTAGCTCCATCTCAGAAATAAATTAGATTGGCTTGAAATTATTTGCTTGCAGAAATCTCTTTAGCAATGTATTTTCCTGTAGACATTAATATATTATTCAATAAGACTTTCCAGTGACATACTTGGTGCCAATGAAAAAAAGGAATACATGGGAATAAAAGCCATGAAGGTGAAGCAGAGGGATCAGGAGCTGAAGGGTGAGGAAATCCTGGTGGATAACCCAGGTGGTTTCAATGGAATTCTTCAGTTCTTCCTTCATTTGGAAATTAGCAGTGCTTTTATGCAACTTGGATGATTTTCGTTGACAACTGAGACATGTTTTAACCCCTCACAAGGAGGTGGGGTGTGCACATTGCCAAAACACCATCCCATGGCCCTGCATCTTTGGGCTCATCTCTACTCTCCTCTCGTTCAAACTTTGTATATTTTCAGGAGGCAGCAGTGCTTTTGTCCATGGTTTACAGGAGTTATGTGTTCCCAGGATCTGTCAGGATGTTTGGGTTTGCTCCTGCAGTGCTGGCAGTTTCCAGCACAAATTACACCCAGGAAAATAAGGGCATCAATAATAAATAATAAAATACGGTCTTGTTTTCAGTGGGACGGCAAACTCAGCTCTTGGCTTTGTTGTCACCTTTGTAACCCTGTGTGACCCTGCTGCCCCTGCAAACGCCTCTGGTTTGCGCAGTGGAGGTGGGGAGGGGCCTCACTGGAGCACAGAAGTTGGAGATATGAAATACATTTGTCAACACCACAGCAATAAGAGGAGATTGCCACAAGGCCAAGGGAGAAGCATCCAAAACAAGGATAAACAAGCTGGCAGGGAGCAGCAAAAGAGGTCACAGTCATGTAGGATGAAGCCCCTGGCTCTCTGGGAATGGCACCACTTCAATGAGCTTTTTTAATATCCTTAAAAAGCTTGAGTGAATGAGTTTCTCTTTCCAACCAACTGCCAGGTAATAACAATTTGTTTGCTATCAACCATCTGATGTAGAGGCAGTGCTGTACAAGAATACCAGGGCTTTTCCTTCTGTCAGACCCCGAGCTAAAAAGAGCATGCCTCTGTCCAATTTGGCCATGAAAATACTGGTGAGGTATTCACAGCAGCCCTGGCCTGAGAGCAGTTTGGCTCTGAAGACCTTCAGCAGTTTTTCCAGCCACCTGATTTCCTGCAACTTGGACAAGATGACTGGCTGGCAGTCAAAGAGGGGGAAAAGCAAGAGAGGATTGAAGCAACTTGATGGTGATAAGTCTCATCTCAGCAAGCAGAACAAGGTGACCTTCCTCTTAGTAGCCTGAATCATGTTCTGACAATGTCTGGGGGTTGATTTTTTTTTAAAGGGATGATCCTTTACCATGTTGAAATACTTTTCCACTGAACTTTTAGAAACCTTTCCTGGTGACCTGATTCATGGCTCCATGAATCATCAGATGTTCAATCAATCAATCAGTCAATCAATCATCGACTTTTGTTTTTTGTAAAATAGCTATTGATGTTGTATGTTATTAGTTTCTTGGCAGCTTATACTAGAATTTCATCAAAACAAAATGCTGATGCAATTAGCAAAGGATATCAATTTATGCAGCAATTCACATTATCCCTTAAAGCTTCATTAGCCTCAGAAGCTCAGGCACTGGAGGGAAAATCTGGGGAAGTGCTCTGTTACCTTCTGCAGCTCAGCCCATCTGCGCTGCTGCAGTGCTCCCACATTAGGCTGCCCTGTGCAGCTGGGAAAGGCAGATTTGGCAGCACCCAGCTCCTGAGCACAGGGACATCGACTGCCTCCATCTCCCCTGCCCAGCCTGAGCACCCACTCACCCTTTTGGCATGAGTCAAAGCCATTGTGTGTGGGACTGAACATGTCTCAACAGCCAGAGTCAAAGCAGCCTAGGGCATTATTAACAAGGAAGAAGAAAACTAAAATTCATCTTTCCTGTCCCAGAGACAGTCAGGAGCTCCCGCTGATGGGTGATGCTCTCTTTCCGTGCCAGTGTGCTCTGACCAACCCGTGCTTCTCCTCTTGTTCCCTACAAACACTCCTGAGGTCAACAAGGCATAATTGCCCCATTATTTCACAGAAAAGCCATCAAGTCAGCAGGAAGTAACTGCTGGTTGGATGGAAACCTCACTTAGCAGCCCTTTTGCTGGAAAGGTAATTTGGTCTTTAAAACTGAACACAACCACCTCTTTATACCTGTTTCACTGCATCTACCAGTAAATATTTGATCTCCAGGGTTTGGGTAGATTTTTTTATCTTTCAGCTGAATAACTTCCATTATGTTGATCTACATTGTTGCCTGTCTCTCTGCAATTCTGAATACGAGCCTTGCCCTTGACTGCACAGCACAATGAAAGCCTCCAGGTCACAGCTTTCAAAACACTTGATATTGTTTTTTTCTTTCTGGAAAGAATAAATAATATTAATCTCTCTTTTAGTGCAGAGGAAAGCATAAAAAGGAGAAGGCTTTCAGAGTCATGTCAAAAAGACTGGTACTGGGCTGGGAGGATTTTAAACCCATTGACTTATTTGCACAGCTTGACACAAAAATTAACTCATCTCCCAGTTAGCTGAATAATTGAAGTGCATCATCAGATTTCCAGTCACATCAAGGAGACAGATTTACTAGAGAAGCCAGGTGAAACAATATTTTCCTTTTGCCTCCACATCCCAGCTGGAGCTGGCTTGTACAAAAGACAGGTACTGCCATAGTTCTGTACCTGGAGCTGAAAGCTCTGGGAGATAACACAGGCTCAGGCTGATCCTAGACAAGCAAAAAGTAAATGGTCTGCAGGTTCCTACAGATATTTGATTTATCCCACTCTAAAACTGTTCTGATGCAAATCCTCCTATTATTCTCTTTAACATCCTAGTTTTCATCCTTCTTGCAAGTTTGCAAGACAAAAGAGGTTTAAAAAATTAAAATGCAAGTAATTGTGCTATTTTACTTGTCTACAGTGACATAGATTATTGTCTTCTTAAATTTTTTAGCAGCTTGGAAAACAGCAGGAACTAGCAGAGGATTTTTTAAGTGAACTAGTCTGTTTAAATTAACTGCTGTTATCCAGCCTCCTTCTGGCTCCATGCTTGAAAAAGGCAAATCTGACTGCTAAAAACCAGCAATGTTGCTGTGCTGGAGGTGGGAAAAGTCTGGTGGTAGGGATATTACCTGGGATTTGGAGAGAGACCCAGTTCCATCTTCCATGGCAGGTGTGTTGAGCGAGCTCAGGGATGTCATGTACAGACAAATTTTTAGTGGCAGCCACTTGCTTGCTGATGCAGATCTGCAGCCATGGGACTCATGGGCAGGAACTCCTGGGCCATTTGCTGTGCTGAAGTGTTGAACTGCAGTCTCTCAAGTCACATTAATATCAAATTTTTGGCATGCACAGACCTTTTAAATAATTGGATCTTAAATTTAATTAGAGGACCACTTCAGAAGATCAGGTGTAAAGAGCCCAGTGTGTTCCAATGCAAACAGGACATGTCAGGAAGTTTCAGTGCCTGTGATGCTCCTGGGAAGTCCCAGAATGGAAACAAATCCCACACCTGACACCTTGCAAGGAAAACACTGGAGCTGATCTTCACTTTTCTAAATTTCACATCCAGGACAGGAGACACAGCTTGTTTCCAACAGCACTTCTAGGAGCTTTCCTGTGTCTGGATTTTCTAAGCAGGTGTTTCAGGACTGTTTACACCCAAAATTTGCACCCCTGATCCAACTGAGAGTCTCTGCATGAGACAGAGCAAAGATGACTTTTCTTTGAGATCCAAGACACTTCCTCAATCAGTGTCTAGCAGGAATTACTCTGACAGGATTATCTCACACTCTCTTTAGCTTTCCCTTCACACCCAGCCCACCTGATCCATGGCAGGATCATGCACAGCTGGACACGGGAAGGCTGAGCCTCTCCTGCTGCCAAGGACAGTAACTTCAGGAGGAGCCCAAAGGATTCCTTGGCACAGATGGCCAACAGCCCTCGCTGACCACCCCATGGCCATTGTCACAGACTTCCACCACTGCTGGCCAGCCACAATCTCACCTCACCGAGGCCAAGGAGTATTTCTGCAGGACAAAGAGGACACAAAGTGCTGCAAGGGTGCAACCATGCTCCAAGTTCCACCCTTTCTGCTTCTTCAGCTGTATCTTCACAACAGCTTGTGACACAACTACAGCATCTCCTGTTCAACTGCAGAACATCTTTCCCTCCTGGCTTCATAAATTCCACCATTGCACAAGCCCTTGGTGGCAGCTCTGCTGTAAAATCATGGAATGGTAAGAGGCTGTCATTCATATTTCTCTGAACCTCTGCAGAATTGATAAAATTGTATTTCTGGATAAGATTTAAAGGAATAAAACTCATCCAATTAAAAAGCATGACCAGGTAATCACATAGATTAAGAGGAAGAAAAAGAAGTTTCAAGGTGAAAAATTGAATCTGCCTAGATGGACCCAAGAGAGGAGTGTAAGGGCTCTGGAGGGAGAGGTGCACTTTAATTACTGCTGTCTGATGGGAACCTCTACTAGATAGAGCCTGAGGGGCATCATGGGCAAACAAAGAAACAGAGTCCACTGTCAGGAAAGGACAGGTGAGAAGAAGAGAGTTCTCTCCAATTCAGTTTTAGTGCAGTAAGCTGAGAGTTTTTCATTTCTTCCTGTTTTGTTTTGGTTTTGTTTAATTTCTACCTGTGTTATGCATTCAGACATTACAAAAAAAACTCAAGTCCTAGTAAGGGGCTGATGGGCTTCGAACCTCTCATGCTTTCCAATTCAACATAGATGACCACAAGAAAAGACTGCTGGTGTTGAGGCTTGGATTCCTCCCCTTGAAATGCTTTTTGCTTCAGATAAACAGAGAGCCCTGGCAAGGCCCTGGACAGCCAGCTGCATTTGCATCAAGCTGCAGTGCTTCCCATGCCTGAGAAGATTTCACAATTTCTTCGTAGTTATGCATGAAATATTATTTCATTTGTAAATTCAGTCCCTGGATTTTTTTCCCCCCTCGGCTTTTTCTGTTTATGAGGATCTAGATTTTAATTAGAACATCCTGTGAATCTCCTCTGCATATTCCTGGCAGTAAGCATTTACTCAGAATGAGAATATCAGATTCCTCAGCTCAGTGCATTTAGCTGAAGAAGGGGACACTGTGTGTCTGCAAGGAGGTTAAATGGTTGGCACTTTCCTTAATCTGGGAAGAAAATTTACAGTTGTTGTTCAAAGTAATTAAGGCTCTAGGCTGGGACAGTGTGTACTGTGCTCCTCATTGCAAACCACCTCCTTAGTATATTTGGATTGGCTCCCACTGTTTTATCACTAAGTTTATGTTCATGGAGTGCACAAACACAATTTTTTTAATAAGAAAATGCAGCCCAGACTTGTTCATTGCAAACAGTGAGAATTACCTGCTGCAGGTCCATCACCTAACAATAGCAACTGGCCACGTGTTCAGTCCAAAACTTTGAGCAGCAATGTTTTTATAAAAGCAGCAAAAACTTTCTACAAAATACATTATCTCAAAGCTGCCACATCCAGAGTCCTTCCTCTGTTTTCTGGAGCTGTAAGGTTACTGCACCAGTAAGAACCAGTCTGGGCTGAGTGCAGTGCATCATTGCCAAGAGCAGCCTTTGGTACCCCCCTGCCTCTGTGGGTTGTGCTCAGCAGACCTGACACCTTGGGAAGGCAGCGCTGGGTTTGATGGGACATGTCCTGCAGCCAACTCCAAATTTCCTGCACCCTGGCACTCGGGATGCCTCATTACCTGCTCCTCACAACACACCATTGCCTTGCTTCTCATCATTTTCACCTCTGTCATTCAGAGACAGGCACCGTTCCACCTGTCCCTCTTGGCAGTGCACATCAAAATGACACATCCTCAGAACACCTGATGCTGCTCAGCCATGGAAATCCCTGCTTTCCTTCCAATCCTCCAGGTGCTACCTCCACTCCACTCCAGCCTGATTTTCTTCTTCATCTACCACAGAAAAACAGCTAAATCATCTGCTTGCGTCCCTGTTGAATCTTACAGCAGTTACGTTGTTGGAGTTAAGGAGACCACAACTCAACAGCAGAGGAGGTGTGTTTGTTGGGTAAAACTGGCATGACTTCTAGGCATTCTTGGGATTATTTTTTTCAGAAAGTTGCATAATTCCCCACAGCCCAAAACATCTCTGTGGGTGATAGGCTTTGTTGCTCAAATTCAGGTGTAAATATACTGTAAATATTTAGCAAATCTTAGTAAATTGTCTTGTTAGCATGCTGGCAGGGAGACACAGCCTCTGCTGTCTGAGCAGTTTTCTGAGTGGTTGCAGTCGAGCAGGCAGCAGCATGTTCTGCTGTCTGGATTTTAGGGAAAGGGGGATTTTACCAATGAATGCCCCCCCCCCAGGTCTCTGTGAGCACTGGCACAGAGGTGCCAACAACATTCCTCCTAATATTGCACACAAGAGATGGGTTGTGCCCCAGCAATACCTACTTTTACTGCTGGTCCCAAGTCACACTGAAGCTGCTGTATAAATCAGACCAAGGGGAAAGAGGTGGTTGAGGTTGGAAGGGAAATGCTCATGGGAAAGATCAGTGAGCAGCTCTGCTGCCTGGAATAAATTGGATCATCAAAGTCACCCTTGACACAGGCAGAGAGCAACCAGCTTAATAGCACAGAGGGGTCACAGAAAATCCTTCTTCCCAGAAGATACCAGTGATATTTGGCACAGAGAAATTCTGTGATGCTGAAACAGCTTGTGAGACAATCCATGGGGAATCCCAGCTCATTAGTGTAAAAATTAAGACACTTAAATGCTTTGGTATTGAAAAACTAATTACTGCACCAGGAATTTATTAGATGCAGAAACATCCATTAAGAACCAGAAACAACCCAAGCAACAAGGAAGTCTTCAAAAGGTTAAGGAAACCAACCTTGAAGAGCTTCCAGTTCTTCATGAAAGCATTTGCTTTATGTCCAGGGCCTCCTGCAATAGCAGCATGCATGGGATGCTGCCCTGGCCATCCTGCAGGCATTACTGGTGCTCTGGCACCATTCCTGCCAAGCTGTACTTGTGCCAGGAACAAACTAATGGATGTAAAATAACTGCCCATTTCCCAAAGGGAAGCCGTCATTTGTCTCCACTCCCAGCAATAGATACTCTCAGATGTAGGCAGCTCTAACACAGCTCTACGTGCAGGTTCTGTCCTGCTTGTGCAAAGAGCACTGGTGTCACTCTGGAAAGAGAAAGGCTGTGAAAGTATTTCACACACCCAGGTAGGATCATGCCAGGCCCCTCAGTGCTGCCCCAGGCTGAGATGGAGCCAGGATCAGCCTCACAGTGGCTGCCCTTCCACGTTCTCCATAGCCATGTTCTTCAGCAAGATGTACACCTGCAGGCTGAACAGCACAGGAGCAAGGATTCTTCAAGAACAGCCCAAACCGAGACCAAGCAGCAGCTGCGGGGAACCAGTTTCTGTGGTGGCAAAAGTGATCTCAGTGACATGAGTCCACCAGACCTTAACAGAAGGCAACCACAGGCAGGCCCTCTTTCATCAGCCCTGCTTCCCCTCCTCACCCAGGTACACAGCTGCCAGAACAGGCTGTCCTCCAGGCTGAGCAAGCATTGTGGAGTAACAGGAGAAAACCAAAAGCAGGGCCTACACTCAGTGCATGCCAGGAAGTTGTGAAAACTTCATGGGGAAGATTTACCTCTTCAAAGGAATTGTGTTTTTCTAAGCCAATTCCCTAAAAATATTTGGGACTATTTTCTGTGGAAAGGTTTCAAGAGCTGCCTCTCAGCTCACCGAGTCAGGAAACCCTAAGCTTTTCCTTCCAGCCATAAAGATTCACATCTTCAGCCATTAATCCTGTAAAAGACAGACAGTGGGGTGCAAACATCACATCCTACAGTTAGAAGTCTTAGATAGCATTAGGGTAGAAAGCCCATAATTCCTTTCTTCCTCATAGAGTAAGTCTGTAATGTTTAAAAATGCTTTCAAGAGGTTTTAAACCAACTAACAACACAAACAAAAATTAAAAATCCACTTCACTCAGCCCCTGCCCATGCACCTCAGCACTGGCAAGGACACAATCTCTCCCAGGCCAGGAGTGCCTGTGCCTGCTTTGCACAAAACCACCCTGATGGATTTCAGCTTTAAGCTCTAACTGGTACATGGCACATCCATCACGTTGCCCTCATTCAAGCTCGGGCACCCTTTCCTCCCTGGTGCCCAAATTCAGCTGACTGCAGTGGAGCTGGCTCCCCTTGAACACCACCATCCATTACAGTGCACGTGGGTCTGTCACCACATCCCATTTGCTTCTCCACACCACATGTTAAACCTGTAGGTTGAGCAGAATCATTTATCTTCTTGCTTTTAACATCAGTCCCTTTTTAATATTGCAGTTGGCCTTTTCCTACCCTTAAGGACACTTGCAAAACACAGAGGGAGCAATGGCATGGCCCAAAGTCATGGGTTTGGGTCACTGTTGGTGAGTGGATCCCTTTCTGGGGATGTTTTTGTGGGGTTTTTGGTTGGGGTTTCTTAACCTTTGAAAGCAGTGCTTCCCACTCTATGGCAATACATTTGCAGCCATAGTGGCAACATTTGGGAAAAAGGGATAAAACCACACTACACTACTGCATGAAGATGCAATTCAAATCACACTATGAAAGAGCCAGCTCCCAACACGAACTTCTAACACATTTCTAGATGATAAAACATTTTCAAAAATGCTTTTAAAAAGTTTTTAAAGCCTATCACTCCCTTAATTCATCTATGCCAAGCACACAACATGATTACACTGCTGTCTATACATTAGAACACTGTTAATTAAAACTGTTTGCTCTGCTTTCCCCATTTCATCCTTTTAATTAAATTAGCCCTTTAGGATTTTGCTCTTCAGGCAGTGAATGGAGCAGCTTGTCCAGAGAAGTTGTGGATGCCCATTTCTGGAAGCCAGGTTGGGTGGGGCTCTGAGTAACCTGGGTTAGTGTCCTTGCTCAGGGCAGGGGGTGGAATGAGATGAGCTTTAAAGGCCCTTTCTGACCCAAACCATCCTGTGATTCTATGAATTGAGGTTTTTCTGGGAAACTAAAGGGAAAAAAATGCTTTCTGAGATACACAGAAGCCATAACACTGATTCCTAACCCTCTGTCTAAAAAGACAGGACTTGCCCACACAGCAGGGGAATAAATCACCCTCGGGCTATTCTCTGACACATCATCTTCATCCTGAGGGCTTTGTTGGCTGTGTCATGCACACACCAGAGATTTCCACTCAAGCCAGTGGATTGCTGTCAATGCTGGCTGCTAACAGTGCAAGCCCACAGGAAGCCCAGACAAACAGACAGCAGTGCCTTCTCTCACAGATTGCTGATATGTAAATTACAATGGCTAAAGGCCAAAAATCTCCCTTTTCCCATTACAAAACCAAGTACACAGTGATATTCTTTCCCCCAAAGAAAGAGAGCAAAGAAGTCAGCACTGCCAGGCTTGTGTGGGCTGAGTGTGGGAGTGCAATGCTTCACCAACATCTCCCCTTTCACAGGGATGTGGAAATAGAAGACTTGTGTCTCTTATTACCACCTAAAGCAGGTCAAGCTTGGAGCATCCACCCCTATCCTCACCACAACACTCCATGTCCTCTTTCTTCATGGGGTGGGATGCTACAAGACCAAAAAGTGTAAGACTTCAAAGTAAGTAAATTTATCACAGGTCACAGCCTCGTAAATGACACTTGAAAAAGTCAGGTGTGGAAGGAGGTGGTGGAAGACAGGTAGGTCAACCTGACCCAGGGTGTGACATGTCACTGGAGCTGAATCTGCCCAAACACATTTCCTGAGAATCATCTGTCTTGCTTCCTTCCTTCCCTTTCTACCAGTTGCTATAATTTTGGTTTTTTTATCTTTCATCCTCACACCCCTTCATCCTTATTCTGGCTCTTACTATAAAATGTGTCCTTCAGTACCACAAGCAAAAAGTCCCAAATCAGGGAAGCATGGCCAGGGAAGCATGGCCAAAATGTACAACTCATAGGAGGAAAACATTCTAATAATAACAGGTCATTTCTGAAGGGCTCTGTGGAAAGAGCAACACACTCCACACCTCCAGACCTCTCCTGGTTTAGCAGGTTGGTAGCAAAGGCCTTGTGGGCTCCACCAGCATTTGAGAGCCATCCTTTGACCACTGAGCTGCCCCCTCTTTTCTCACTCGTGGAAGATGCTGAGATCTAAATTCTTAGCTCCCAGGATTAGTTTCCAGCTTGTTCAGTGCTCTTTCCAGAGCTACAGGCAACTACATGAGCAGGGATAGAAACTTGGATCGTTTAACCTACATATTCCAGGCATGAAACCTGTGGAGACTGTTTGTATCACTGTAATTACTTTCATACAGGTTGTTAAAGTCAGATTCATTAGCTTAGGTTACAATGACCTGTAAAACATGCTTAAAACCCATTTATCCTATTAAAGGGATTTAAAACTCGCCTCCTTTCATGAGATGTCAGAGATTCTTGATTTATGGTTTGGTCATGCTTTAAAAGTAAAAGCAATTACCTCTCTTGCTATGGTAAAAGCCCACTGCCTCGAGGTTGCCAGAATTCATCTATAATTGAACAGCAACAGCTCTGATGTTCAGCTTGACTGACAAAAGCATTGGCTATGGAAACCCTGCCCCGATGGGGTCTGCGTTCCAGGGAGCCCTGCACCATCTGACAGATCCTGTCAGCAGCAACCGCACCCCGAGGTGCATTTGTGCAGGGTGTTTCCTGGCAGTGGCAATACTTTCCATTTATGTATCCTCAGACTTTGGGGATAATAAAAAAAAAAAAAAATCCCCACTCAATTTCCTCACAAGTACCAAGATTTTTTGTTTGAGCCCTTTTCCTTTGAAGCCTGCGTGAATTGGATTTCAAGTTAATTTCTCTAAGTGTTCCTAGAAATATGATGACTCTGATGCACAATGCCCTCAGGGGTTGCATCATTTTAGGAATCCAGTTGACTTTCAAAACACAGACAAGCAGGGTAAAACAGACAACACTGTGACCCAGGAAAGATCCCAAAAACAGTGTTTAGGAAAAATATCAAAATTCACACATTTGTCCCAAACAGGCTACAAATATAATTGGTGCCCATATGGGTGCTGGTGGCTACATGTGGACTCTTGGCTTCAAGCAAATAAAATGTGACCCATTTTGGTTGTTCTTCTGCAATGCCCAGGCTAGTAAATTTACAGCAAAACCAGAGTGTTTTGACATCACACAGAACTGAAAGTTCCCTGGAAGCATCCTCTTAAAACAAAGAATTAATACAAAAATTCTAAAACCTTTTCATATGCAACTATAAACAATAAGCCCCCTCACACATGGCAGAGGAACACAGGAATTATTCCCTCTTTTCTGAAGGTAGCAGGGACCCAAACCAGCAGAATCTGAAATACTTTAATTTAGAAATAATTACATTTATGTCCATGCTCATTAAATCAGACAAAGCGACTGTTACCTTTCTCCCCCTTTGCTGTTTTTGGCACCTCCCAGTGAAAAATGGGTTTCACCAACCTCCTGCAGAACCTGAGGGCAGTTTTAGGATTCATCCTGCATGAGTCTGTAACACTCAGTGACCTGGAGCTCCCCATCCTCCTGCATCACCTCTTCTATCCACCCCAAAGCCCCTGTCAGAGCTCTCATCTGAGCACACTTTAAAATTTTTCAGCCCTTTTCCTTACCTCCAGCCACAGGGGCAGTTTCACACATTAACACTCCATGAAATTCAAGGTGGGTCCTTTGGTAAGCGTCCACCAAACTTCCCCTCCTTGGCCAGTCAGTGACACAACCACAAAAATGCACAATATTTTACCCCTCTTCCCCAAGCTGCAATGAAGCAGGCATATTATCAGGCAGGGTTGTCATCAGGGGCCCCATGAAGAGGGCAAATGGAGCCAGAATAAAAATTCTAAAAACTAATTGCTTTGTAACTCACCTTCTGTCTCCCCAAAGCTGCAGATCTTCAAATCAGTTCCTCATGTGAAGGAAGAACGTGTGGCAGGCAGAGCAATGAATTCAGAGCAGGAGAGGGGGACCCCCAGGACACCAGCCAGGGAATTCCTTTGTAAAAAGCATCCAACAGCATTTACTTCTTGGTCACAAACTTCATTCCAGAGGCGGGATCAGAGGGATGTGTATAAAACCTGCTCTTTAATCACAGTTTATAACCCCTTTTTACTCTATACATATGTATTTGTAATGTATTCACACTTGATTACTGTGGGGCATTAAGTGACCTTTTAGACTATTATTCATCATCCTTTTCTAGGGCCACAGACAATTTCTTCATCTTCGCAGATGCTTTTCCTCACACCATGTGCATGTCTTTAAAAATCTTGCTGGCCCCAATCACAATACTTGCTTTGGGGTTTTTAATACAAGTTTCCACTGCTAGAACTCAACATCCTCTCTTCCCACTCCCCAAATATCTTTGTATCAGATCAGCCTTTATGGTAAGCAAAGGACCAGAACACCCAGACATCTGTCCTCGAGAGCACGAGCAGTGTCAGCACTAACATCCACATGGCCTTTTGGCCACAAACACCTACAATTTATTCTGCAGTTCCTTCACTCTCACCATTGGGATTATTTGCAATGCAAGCCATTAGCAAAAGAAATTTACTTCTAATACTACAGCCCATTAAGTGTCACATAATTCAATAATGTGTTACAACAGAATTATCTTTAAAACACAAAATAAGATCCCTGTAGGAACAAAACAATAACAGTCTTTGATATCGCAATTATTAGAGGCCTGCTGAAATATCTTTGTAGTTAGGTGAAGAAACATAAAATGACTATTTAGAACAGAAATTTCCTGGGAAATAAAACTTTAAAAAAAATAAAATGAAATCAAAACTTCCAAGTAAATGCCTAATTTAATATGTCTGCAATGTGCAAGATAACATTCCTATTAGGAAAGTCAAGGGGAGAAAAAAAAATTACATTTTATAACCACAGACAAACAACAAAGCAACAATTAAAGATTGTTATGGAGATTGCAAGGCAAAGCAGCTGACTGGCTGCTAAGACAAATTTCAGTTGGATAGTGTGCCTAAGGGCAAAATTCCAGCCCATTGAATTTACACCCAAATTGGGTGTAGAGGGAAAAACAGCCACCTCCATCCACGATGGAGATGGAGATAGGCTCCCTGGCAGCAAGCTCCCCCAGCCTGGAGGCAGCCAAAAACCCCAGGCTGCTCCCCAGCACAGCCCCAGCTCCACACTCACCTTTCCTTCCAGCTCACCAGCTGCCTTTGAGTCCTCTGGGATCCCATCCTGCCCAAAGCAGGGCATCAGCTGCCATCTGTCCCTCTGCCCTGGAAAAGCTCCCCAACCCCCCTTGCCCCTCAGTGCTCTCCTGCTGCAGGAACAAGGGAGGGGATGTAGCACTGATCCCCAAAAAGCACCAAGGGTGAGACGAGACAGAGTCACAACCATCTGGTTACTAAATATTATAGTTTTTATTACACTTTTTTTGACACATCAAAAAATTAGGGAAATAGATAAAGGAAGAAACTGGGGGGAGAGAGAGAGAGAAATAGTCTCAGATTTCCTGAGTTCAAAACATTACACTTCCTCCAAGGAAAGCAAAAGTCTGCAACCAGGGCATTGATACAAACCCACCAGGTGATAAATCTCAGAAGCAAAAGCAGCTACTGTGACAAAATGTACAGGACAGGAGGGTTCCCCCACTGGAGCACAGAGTCCAATGATGGCCCGAGCCCTCTGAGCATCCTCTGTGAATTTACAGGAGTCTTGCACTGATGCAACAGACACAGGATAGTAATAGAATAAACACCATAGTTGTTAATTAAATAGTGATTTTGTCCAGTTGGGTGCAAGAGCACATCACACAAATAGGATTATGACAGAGTTGGAAGTTGCTTGGAAAGGAAGGAAAGGAAAAAAGTGTGTCTACGTTTAAAGTTCAGAATGTGATCACTTCTAGCTTTTCATCACTGGAAAAGAAATGTATCTTGTCAAAGACAGGACATGTGGCCAAACCATGGGACTTGGGGAAGTGAGGATTTCTTTCAAAACATCACACCCTTTCAAAGCCCAAGGTTGTGACAAACAATGCAAAAAGGGAATAAGGTAGGAAAAATACAGGTGAGTTGTCCAACCACTTGCCATTGGCGAGGGGTTTATGGTATGGTGCACTAGGGAGGGCACCTGGTGATCCTGGAATGAAATTAGGGAAGGGGAGCAACCCCAGTCTATCAGAAGTTGGACACTAGACTCCAGCAAAGCCACCTGTAGATTTACTGATCTTAGACAAGTGAGCAGAAACTCCCCCCCAGAGCAGAGGGAGTCACAAGACTGTATCCGGAGAAGTGGGAAAAACTTGAATTATTTGTAAACCTAGACTTGAGTGAGAAATTGTACAAAAAGCAGAAGTGACATCAGAGTTTACTAACAATTAGATAAGCACAGGCATATACAGGCAATGCACAGAATGACCCAGACAGATCAAGTTAGCGGCTGATACACCCACTATGACTATTTTTATTCCTGTAGGAAGGAAATTATTTATCTCTTCATAAAAACTTTGATCTGTTTCCATTTATTTCTCTCCCCAACAACTAATTTAGGTTGCTTATTCTGGCAAAGAGAATACATTACAAACTTCAAAACTATACATAACAAAATTTGGGGGGAAAAGGACAATCAGTTTTCAGGTTCAACAGCAACAGAACAAAAACAGCAGACCCCAACATATTTGGCTGAAGCTGTAGAGAAAGACTTGCATTACACAGCTCTAAGCCTCTTCAACAATAGGAATATATTTAACTTATTACGAGATTTAAGGTTGGTGACTCTCTAGGGGTTTTTGTTTTGCTTTAACAAAACACGTTCTGCATCTCCCTGTGTGTTGGTGATGCTTTAGAAGCAGACAGGAACTATGTCATTTCATGAGGTACCTTACACAGAAAGCAGGATACAAAGACAACAGGAAAGCACTGAAATTCCTCAAAAAATGCCCCATCTGGGAATAGCTTTCCATTTATGTTTATCGACTGCTTTTCCCCAACATTACTCTTAACACAAAAATTTCCCTCTTTGCAAGGCAGTGTCAAAGCAACTTCACAAAGACAGCAAAATAAGAAGCAGTATCTGTACAGAGTTCTTCCCAGCTCCCTCATCCAGTGAGATAAACACCAGTGGACACCTCAGAGGTTCTCACCTTCATCTCCTGATGTTTTCAGCTCCTTTGGAACAGAGCCAGCACTCAGGATCTTACTAATGAAGAAGTCGTAGAACCAGAGGGGGAAGCAGCAGAAGATGCAGAGGGGGATGTAAGCCCCCTTGCCAGGGGTGTAGAGGCCCTGGGGTCTCCTGGCCAGCAGAGCATGCAGGACAGCACCCAGCACAGGGGACAGGTCAGGGGCACAGTGGGAGGGCAGGTGGAGGAGGTAATTCCTCAGCCCCAGGAGATATTCCTCTCCATAGGCCTGCCTGGTGTCTGCTGGGAGGTTCTCTATCAGCTCCTTCTCCTGCTTATCCCACTGCTCAGCTGTGCCTTCGATACCTGCAGTAGCAACATCACAGGATAGCAAGTGGGTTTGGGGCTGGATTTAAAAAAAAAAAAATCTGCAATTAATAGTCAGAGTTGATCTAAGCCGGGTCAGTGAAGAACAAACACCACAGCTGGTCAGCAGCCAGTGTTTTTAGCTGGAAGAGGAAGAAAAGCAAGAGTACTTTGTGCTGCACAAAAAGCACAAAGTTCATGCCACATTTGGCTCCCTGCTCTACCTAAAAATGCTCTCTCACAGCCAAATCAGCATTTTTTTCTCCCCCCTGCCCCCCAACTTTGCTATTCTGTCCCAATTCATTTTGTGGATGTTTTCAAACAGTATTTATTATAAACAACTGAAGAGAGACAGGCAAACTAAGACGAACAGGATTCATTTGGTTTGGCCAAGTGCTAAGCTGCCCTTTCACATGAGACATTAGGATTTCAATAACTCGTTTCCTGAAGGATTAGCCTTCTATTAGGACAGATTTAGAATCATAATTGAATCTATTTGTCCACCCCATAATGTAAGAATTAAAGCAGGGGCTTCTCCAAGGGAATTATTGTCTAACTACCAAAAGTTAAGCATTGCAAATAAAGAAAAAAAAAATCTTTAAATAAATATTTAAATCTTAAATCCCAGGACTCAATTTTACCCATAAACCTGAGAACAGCTATCAGGGCCCTGCAGGTGAAAGCCTCAGGCAGGTTCCACTGACCAAGGAAAGCTGTCAGAGCCCAGAGCCTCACAGGGCCCCTTCCCAGGAGGTGAGGCATTCAGGGAAGTAATATTTTATGAAAAATACCAATTTGATTGACATAAAAAATGCTCTGGGCAGGGTATGGGATACAGTGAGGGCATGTGCAGCAGGAGATGAATCTGGAACCTGGACAGGTTCAGCAAAAAGTACTCAGTTGAAGGAGGAGGAGAATTTGGAACAGAAAGCAGCAGGAGCACATGGGGAAGGAGTAGAGAGGAGAGATCAGAGGACATTGACAGCAAGCAAGCAGGATGACAGGTACTGCTGCAGATACTGCCATGCAAGACAGAGCAGCTCAATAAAGAGAGCTCTGATATTGAGGAGGGGAGGAGTGATGTGGGACCTGAATCTCCCAGGCAGGACAAGCGAGCCAGAACACTCAAACTGGCCACACAGTCAGCTCCAACAAAGCTGGAGCAAAGGGAAGGCACCAACTGCCCGGATGCTGCCCTGTCCCAAAGCAGAGACAGCTCTGCCCAGGAGAGGGGAGGCAGGCAGCATGCAGAGCTGGAGGGAACATCTCACAAAAGATACTGAGCCTCATTTCCATAACCCACATAAAGAATGGAGAAAAAAGAGGCAACCCCTGAGAATCATTCAGGGCTCTGTCTGAGGCTGCTGAACTACAGGGAAAGACGAGGCACAGAAAGAACAACCCAAAACGTCAAACACCAACCTGTTCTGAAGCCTGATGGATGAATTGCCATGACTTTAATGCCCCATTTGGAAAGCTCTTGCCTCATTACTCCAGAAAACATGGACAGAGCTGCTTTGGATGCCCCGTAGGCAGCATACCTCGGTAGTGGAATGCCTCCTGCAGGAGCAACAGAAACCTGGTAAATCTCGAGAGTGGCTCTTCCCAGCTTTTCTTTTCCTGATTTAGAAGGGAGATTATAGCACAACCAAAATCATGCCTCGCTCCCTGAGGTTAAAGGCAGGTCAGTGAGGAAATAATTTCTTGCTAGAGGTTTAAAAAGAGTGAAAGTTGTAAATGAGTAGTTGCTTACAGCAGTTACACTCAGTAACACCTGGTAAGACACCTTGTAGGGCAGAAAAATATGAACTGGACTGCATTTAAGGGTAAAAACTGCTGAAAGTTGTGACTGTTGATTTGAGAAACACAGAATATTTTAGTTCATATAAACAGTGAAGCAGTAGTTTTATACTCCTGCTCTTGTCACTGTAACACAAATTTCCAGCTCCTACAATAAACCATAGAACAAGGTAAGTAATCTCAATTCCAGCTTTATAAAGCCAACTTTCTTTCTTGTTCTTTCTAGAAAAGCCAGAGAAAACAATGCAAGAGTGGGTAAAACCTCTGTGGACAAACCAAAGCTGGAATCACACTCCATGAGTGACTGGACTCCCTGAGACCCAGCACAGAAGCAGATCCCCTGCCTATAGTTATATTCCATCTTTTTCAATTCCAGAAACATTTGTTCAGATGTCCCAGAAACTGGCAGATTGTCACTTCTTTGGTGCTAGAAAAATACAAACATGCTTTGACTTCAGCATCCTCTTCTTCAGCCCTCCCACTTCTCCCACGAGGTTGGTGTTACCACCACACCATCACAGCCACCACAGGCTGTGCTGGGAGCAGGGAACAGAATGGACAATCCTTTCTTTGTGGCACATGCCTCCTTCTCCTGCCTGCATGGGCAGTTGGGCACATCCTGCCTCTGCTTCACACACTACACCGTTCATCTCGACGTGCTTGAGTATTTTAAAGGAAAATACCTCAGACACAGGGGAGTTTTCAGGTAAGCTACTGGTGCTATTGGATGTTGTGCTGGGATGACCAAGCTATCACAGGAGCTGTTTACACAGAGCCATTCCCCTTGAAAAAGTCAGGCCATTTATATGTTAATTATTCTTCTGTATGCATCTGAATAAGCTGGATTGGTTTGAGCCAATTGAATCACACACTTTTCCCTCTGAGGTCAGGCTAACCTGAGCCCAGTTAAATGAGCCCTACACAGACAGGAATAGATTCAGCACAATGAGACCTCACTAACTTCTCCACTAATGTTTTACCAAAGGACCCCCAGACCTTGTGTTAAGAGGAAACTCTTCACCCAAACCAGCCTGTGTGCAACAACATCTCTGCAGACAGCTAGAGTTTAAGCAGGGTCATTACCAGCTCCTGTAAAGGCAAACTACTCAGCACAGTGAAAAATGCATTTATCCCTTCAAGGCAGTTCAGGGATTCTCATTAGGAATTAAGGTATCTGCCCCAAAACACCTACAGTGAGGGATTCACTTGGGTGCACAGAGGAAACAGGGGTCTAAGCATCAGAAAGTTCTGATAGTTCAACCCTGATTTCTCAGAGTGTCAGCAATGAACCAGGAATACAGACATGCAAATACAGAGCGTATCTGGGATTATGAAGAGCAAACAGTGCCAGAGCCAGACTGCAGCCTCATCCTCAGCATAAGGGGAACACTGGGTAGCACCTTCACAAATCACCCCAGCAATGCAGCAGGACTCAGGGGGACTCCAACCACGAAGAAGGGAAAAGAAAAATGTGGGGAGCACATGACCCAGCAAATCCCAAAGATCTTACTCCAAAATACTTTCCAGCAGCATAACCTCCTGCTTCTAGCAAGTGTCATTTTTCAAAGGAACATTCTTGCTCCTCAGCTGTTGGCTACCAGATACTGCATTACTCTATTACATTAGTTCCTACAGCTTAGCATCTCAGCTGTCCTCCCAGAACAGAAGGTCATGTTATAAAGACATCCATGTATATATAAAGCAAAAATTATGGGGAAAGAAATGGAAAGGATATGTTAATTTTTAAAAATGTTTTGGATTTTTTTCCCATGGAAAAATACCAATTTACTATTAAGTTAGGCCTAAGTATTTCTAAGACATCCAAAATATTTCTAAAGAAATATAAACACAACACTCCCAAGTTATCAGCAGATAATCACAGTATGAGGTGGTCACAGACTTCTGCCTGAACATGTTCTAGAGATACCTGTGATGTACCACTCATCTTTATGGAGGCTCAAAGTTATCACTCGTGGCATCTAGAACACAAAACCTGAATGTTACTGGGTTTTTTGTCACAGCATATTTTTAGCCACATTAAACTCTTCTTTAAAAATAATTTTTTGGGAGTAGAGTCCTAAACTCAAGAAAAACCTGGATTTATTACCTTAACACTTATTCCCTGGGTGTATTGACAACCCAAACTAACCCACACCTTCCTTGGCATTAGCTCCAGGACTTGATTTGGTGCTTTAGCTCAGCTCACCTGCCATGCTGGACATGTTCACCAGCCTCCCCTGCGATTTCCGGAGCAATGGCAAGAAGGTCTTGGACACCTCCACAGCCCCAAAGAAATTCACCTCCATGCAGTGCCTGTAGGTGCTCATGGGGAGCAGCTCGCCATCAGCAGGGAAGCCCAGGATTCCTGCATTGTTCACAACACCCCAGAGTCCTGGGAAGAGGAGAGAGCACAAGGCTACAACATGCCAGGAAAACAACTGCAGGATTACACCAGTGAGCTGGATGGTGACCCCAGACCAAAACAAAGGTGATCTGCAGCTGCACATTCCCCACTCCTTGATCAGTCACTCCATCTTCTCATATCCCAGAAAAGAGAAGGCATGGACAGAAACGCCCAAGACTTTATCCTGGAAATGTTCTGCACACCACAGTGCAGCCAACAGTAAAGAGATGCACTTGTTAAACTGCTACATCAAGACTTCCATTGTAAAGGGGGGAGAAAAAAGCTGTACCTGCATTTTGCACCTTCTCTGAGACTGTCAGGTAGGCCTCCTGGACCTGAGTGGTGTTGGTGATATCCAGCTGCAGGACTGAGAGTCTCTGGGAGCAGGAGCGCCGCAGCTCCTCAGCCCCAGGGCCATCCTTGTTCAGAACCCCAGCAAACACAACAAAGCCCAAGCTGTCCAGGTATTTAGCCAGTGCATGTCCAATCCCAGTGTCACTTCCTGAAAGCATAAAAAACCCTATGGAAAGTAGCACTGTCCAACACCGTAATTAAAAAAAAAAAAAAAAAAAAAACGCACATTGGAAAGCCAAGCAAATATAAACAAAAATATTATTGTAAGTCCCTGAAATGCATATGTCAGTAGAAAGAAAAGTTCAGATCTGAAGTTTGAGGATCATTTAAAGGTCCAGCTCCTCAAAGATTGACAGGCCATATTGTCCTGACTCAGAGCTGGTGGAATCAGCTCACCCTCTGCCACTGACAGATGCTCTGACTTTACACATAGAAAAAGAAACAAAGCCCTACTTTGGTTTTACGCAAATATTCAGACTGATACCTGATAACAAAAGTATCTAAGAGAAAAGAAAAAAAAAAACAAAAAGAAAAAAAACCCCTAAAATTTTCATTTGAAATCTCCAATGGGCAAACCAGTTATAGGGCTTTCAAATGCAAATTCTTGGATTCTATTTCTTCCTTCAAAGAAGTAGCAGTATTTCATTCACACATCCACCACACAGATCCCTCAGATAAGCACTTTTTATTACAGATTGTAAAACAAGCCAAAACTAAGCAACTGTTGCTTTACCTGCAAAGCGTTCCAATGCTTCAGAAAGTTTCTAAATAATATTTTTGTGCTAAATAAGCTATTTAATTCATGCAAATTAGTCCATAAGGAAAGAAACATGTCACCCATGTCCCCACTAAGCCTCCCAGTGAAGCCACACAGGTAGTGACAGGGAAGGAGTTTATAGGGGCTGTGCTTCAGGAGCTTAACAGAGGACAAGATTGGGAGGAAAATTAGGAGTTTAATAAATCAATACAGTTTTCACACTGCAAAGCATCAGCCTGTTCCACAATACTCTACAGTAACTACAGCACAGAAAACTCCTGGATGCTGCTGCGCACTGGGACCCAGGATCTCCTGCAATAACAATTTACTACATCAACGTTCAGTTCCCAAACCCTGGAAACCTATGTGAGTCAAAAGAACTCCTGCCAGATATTTTTCTATTTTCTCATTTGTTAAAGAGCTGCAGTACTCCCTTACTTAACCCTACTATAAACTTCTGAGGGTTCGTCTGTGATTTGACACACCATGAAATATATCAGTTATTCACAGGCCTTCTCCTACATTCAAAATACGTAGTCAATAGAATTTGACTGCCAAAGAGACTCATCATAATCATGTTAGATGCTCTTTTCTGGATTCTATGTTAACTGGAGCTTTAGTCCTGAAAGGTGAAAAATATTAATTCCAGGTGGCTTGAAGAAAACACGTACTAAATGTCTGGATCAATCAGTGCATCTTGAAAAAGTAGAAAATAATTACTCATGCTCTATTTAATTCCTAGGAAGAAAAAAAAAAAATCAGCTTTTTGGCATTTTTGAAGTCTGCAATTTGCTGGAGATGCACCAGAGCACTACAAATATCACATTAAGCTTCTCCAGTCCTGACCTGACAGAACAAACCTGCATTCTTTGAATTCCCTAAAGAGACATGAAGGAGCCTGCAAATACCCCAGACACAAGAGATTTCTTAGTTTGGGGGTGGGCTGACTTTCCTTCTTTTTCTTTTAATGAAAAACCCTTCTTTTAGATCAAATCCTTCCTCTTTCATCATTCCCAGCAAGTACACAGCCACAGCTGCATATTACTTAAGTTTTACGATGCAGTTTTAACTTGAAAATTGGCAGAATACAATGCAACTTGAACTTGGGATGGGCATTGCAATCCAAAGAAAGCAATAAAAGTTGTTTTTATCATTGCCTGATGCTGGGTTTGACCCTGTTATTCTTATTCCAAAACAAATATGATTTGAGTTCTTGACCTGTTATTGAAGTCCAGAGAAGCTTTACTCTTCCAGCTCCTAGAATTCAAGGAGTCTCCATTGGGGGAAAAAAAAGATAACTTCCTCCCCATCACACTCTTGCTTCTACACCAAAAATAATTTGTGGTTTATGAGAAGACTTTTTTTAAGGAAAACAGTCACTATTGACTGTAACTGACCCATTACTGAGAATTTACAATTAACTCATGCTTGAACATGCACCCAAGCACTCCCCAATAATGGAAAGAGCAAATTTACTGGAGAAATTAATCCCACTGCACACAGACTAACCAGGGACAGAATTTTACAACTCCTGTTACTTCAGATCTTGGTAGTAATTTAATTTTTAGGGAAGATGCCTATTACATTTACCACAAAAGTGTTTGCATGCCAGGAGCTTCTGCTTAAGGATATTGGAGCTCTTGCTCCCAACTAGAGGAGCCACAGCAGAGTTTCAGCAGTGGCTTTGAGCCTGCTCACATGCCCACAGTTATCCATGTGAAAAAGCATTTTGACCACTGGGCCAAGTTTTTCCCTTATCCTGATACTCCAGTGAATTGCTGGCTTAAATAAATAATGCAGAGCAGCACTGGTACAAGGAACATCCAAAGAGGACCAGAACAATGTGTGACAAAATGCAGGGAGAGCAGCAGAGCTTGCTCCAGCCCCTGGCCAAAGGCTCACAAGGAATATGTGGCAGCTGCTCAGGACACAGCCACATTCCCCAGCCCTGCAGGGCCGAAAGGCAGAGGGAAAAAGAAAAAAATAATGTAAATCACCCCTTTTCACAAAGTGCCTGCCTGAGGTCTTGTCTAAACTGGAGGAAATGACACCAAAATCTACATAAAGGCACCTTGCACCTGCAAATGCACAGGGAAACCTATCCTGTAGTTGGTGTGGGGAAGAATACCACAATCAGAGCAATGTAACCAAAATACATGTTGAGTAAAACTTCTGTTTCAGTTGATGGAGGGTTTCATGGATTGCACAGGATTCCAATAAAGACAAAGAAAAGCCTCCTCAAATTAATCAGCTGTCAAGAGATGTTCAGACTTGCATTTCTTCAGGACAGTTGCAGCACAGGTACAAGGAAAGCACATTTCCTTACTGGACTATACCTAAATGTTCCTAACTCCCTCATGCTGTTCTAATTCAGCCTCCAGAGTGGGTAAATTCCCAGAGAGTGCTTTTTCCTCAAGATTTGCAGTCTGACAAAGAGCAAGGAGATGCTCAAGTGCAAGCACATCCCCTGAGTCGGCAGGGGTGGGAAAGGATTGCTCCCTATTCCCCACACCAATATCCATTTTTATCTGACACACCTGCAGAGAGAAACCCAGCTGGCAGATAAACTGCAAGGGGAGAACTTGCTGCTGATCTTGTCCTCTCTCAACTTTTATACTTAATCCCTGTATTAAAGCTGGCTAGGCAAATCTTAATTATTTCCAGGTGTCCCTGTAAAACAAAATGAAATTCTGCTAGAAACTGCTATATAAACCAAAGCAACTTAATTCAGCATTCCAGAGGGGAAAAAAACCAATGGAAAATAAAATAAAACCCAGCAAATTAAGGGTGCAAGAAGCAGTAGGCAGGTACTCCAGTTTAAAGGTTTGATTAACACAAATAAGCAACATATAAATAAAAAACACCTAAAGTTTTAGGGGGAACAGGAGAAAAGCCATAAAACTACAAAAAATGCTGTCTCTGCAAAATAAAAGTGGGTTTTCAGTAGATCAAAGTGGTAATAGAGACTGAATTAATTAGCTCTGAACTTTCTCTGCTAGTGAAGGGAATTACTCTCTCCTAAATGATTTCACAGAGGGTTTCAAAGAGATGGCACCAAACCAGTCTTGAAATACATACACGATAGACACAGTGTGCACTATGTACACACACACACACCCAAAGGACAACTGCACATCCATAACCAGCCCAATTCATTCTAGTAAAGAAAAGGAACATATGAATGTAGTGTTCTGAGGGCTCCCGGGAATTACTGTCTCTCCTGAAAAATTAGACCATCATAAATATTCTTATGCTTCTTGCACCAGTAAATTTCACAAGTACATCTAAAAAGCTACTCGTAAAGATTAAAGGAGACGCTAAAAATAACAGCATCTATTAAGATGCTTTTCTACTTAATTTCAGAGCACTTATTTACCTGGAAAAAAAACCATCACTGCCAAAGCAAATAAAACAAGCAGAAAAGGAAAGGATAAAAGGAACTCTCACGAGCATGCACTAAGCCAAGGACAAGAAGTTTTCCAGCCCACTTGTGAGAAAAAGCAGGTTTTGTTTGTTTCTGCGCACTGGCAGCACCTTACCTGTGATGAGCACAGCTCTGTCACCCACGGGCAGCAGGTCCCTGTCCCCCAGGTATGCTGAGCACAGGAGGCACACGGCCACAAACACCCCCAGCCCCTCGCCAGCCCCCAGCATGGCCACACACAGCAGGGCGGGCAGGAGGCTCCAGAGCAGCACCTTTGCTTTGTCCAGGGGGCTCCTCTGGGCCGTGCAGAGCATGGTGACCCCAAAAAGCGTGGTGACACCTGCACAGAGCCACCCAAGGGGGCTGCTGGCCAGAGCATCCATCGGCAGTGGGGGGGGAAGCCGGCACTCCACTCACACCCCACCGCCGGTGGGTGGAAGCAGGTATTGCTAAATGCAGTGTGTGTTATATAGGAGCAGGGGGTGGGGCAGAGAAAGGGGACTCTGCTTAAAGCTTTGACATAATCTCACTTACCCTTGGCATCAGCAAGGAGCAGGAGTCTTCCTTACCTTTCATTCCTCCTGCCTGACAGCTCCACCTTCTGAACAATGTGCTGGCTGGATAATGATTGACAGCACCAGGAATGGACATGATGTAGCAAACACTGGCTCCAGGAAAAGATTAACTGCTACTTTTTTTTTTTTTTTTTTTTTTTTTTTACATCTTTAAAGTACACTTTCCTAGACAGTGAGAAAAGGAACAGTTTCCTTTTTGAGAAATAGTTGGGCTTTCCTGCTTAAAAAACTTAGGGTGTAGTTTCAGTGGAACTGGTTTTTGATGGGCAGTGACAAAAATGAGTCAGGCCAGGGTTATTTGATCTCTGGAACACAAACTGTCTTGGGCTTTATCACATATGGATAACGCTGCTCTTTCAACAAAGAGCCCCAGATTACCTTCTTTGCTTAAGCACCCACCTTTGCCTTTTTACCTACTCCACATTCAGCAAATACCTGCAGTAAATTGATATTCAGGGGGTGCTGGGAGGCTGGGAACAGGTGATTGCTGGTTTGCCATGAGGGGCACTTTGTTAGGTGAATGCAGGTAGCACACCTGAGATCCAGTCTTCAGCTAACCTCCAGTGATGACATTCACCTTGGTTTTGACAGGAATCACTGGCTTGATAGCCCCAGCAAGTTTTACAGGGGGAGTAATCAATTAAATATATTAAAGAGATTTAACACCCACTGTGCTTTGGTGCTGTGTTCTGAAAGTTATTTAAACAAAAAACAAAAAAAATTAAAAGCCAGCCAGAAAAAGGGATTGAGATACAAATTAGCCGTCTGTATTTAACCCTGTTTAAAAATCCCTGGTGACTCATTTGAGACACAAGCCTACATTAGCATAGACCAAGCTAACATGATGTAGCTGGTCTTCCAAGACAACGTGGTGCTGATCTATCTGATTTCAGACAGAAACACTGAAGCACATGGTGCAAACCTGACATGAAACAGAGCACGTTCCCATTCCATTATGCCTTTGGGGTTTTACGGGATTACAAATCTGTTGAATATACACTTTTCCAGCCAGTGAAAATGTTTACATACCTCTGCAGGTAGTTTACATGAGAGATGAAGTCACTTTTTTAAAGGAACATCACCCTCAAGGTATGCTCATCATTCATTACTTTTGTGAACACTCATCCACCCATCCTCCCACCAGTCTACAAAAGGAAAAATATCTTCATTTCTCTTTGCCATTTGCTGCTTCTGCTTTTATTAGGACGCTGCTCTCAAGGTCAGCTATACCTTGCGGTCTATTAAAGCATCTTCTTAAAAATTTTCCTGGAGAATTTTGCTCTCTCCATGATTGGTGTTTGTCACTTGATTTAGATGATCACAAATGTGCTGGCATTTAGAGCATGAGCTCTCACACTTGAGGGTACAGTGAGATGGACCTTTTCCATAGTGGGATGAGGGGCAGAAGTGATCACCTCCAGCCTGATGTTTGTCCTGGCTCCCCTCAGCCTGTGGGGATGAGGCAGAGGTGGGCAAGGAGCCACGCTGGGGTGGCCACCATGCCTGGTCACTGCAGAGCAAGCTCCATGAGATTCCCCCTCTGCTCCAGGCTCCCCTACCATGTCCCCCACAGAAATGTGTTTTGTGTTCCCTCCCTCAGACACAGCTGGCAGGGTGGGGGATATTTGGAAAGCTGGGGGTGCCACATGAATTCCTTACCCACCCACCCACTGTGGTGCATGGACACAACACCTGTCTGCACTCACACCCCTGCAGAACAGCTGAGGGGACTGACGCTGTCTGAATCAATGCTCAGTCCATCACCTTAATATAAAATACAACCACTGAAGGCTTCTTTTAATGAGAAGTTGATCACGTGTTCACCCTGGTGGGTGAATAAAATTCCATGTAAATGCATAGATCATACACACCAGAAGGGAGGTTATGTTCCAAAACTGGGTGAGAAATGCTGGTGTGGAGTACCCACCTCACAAAGCCTCTGCACTTTCTCTGACAGCAATGATAGATTGCTGCTTGAGGACTTTTCAGCACAACTTTGCCACAAGACAAGTTTTTATCATTCTGTGCCAACTACCCATCTAGAAAAAACCCCTACTTTTCTCTTTACCCCTTCGAGATGTCTCCATCTCTAAAAGCTGTATACTAACCCAGGATTGCAATTGAGTTTGCATTATTTCCTATTTCTCTATGCCATGCTTACTTGTGCTATGAATATAAACCCTTATCTCTCCTTCTTTTCAGAGCTTCCTGGAGAAAGGCAGACTCCTCCAAATTGTCAGGATTTTGCATCACCATGACATCTGTGTTACAACGAGAATGGATTTAAGTTAATTGACTCGGGGCTAAGTTCACCCTGCCCTTGCCAGGACAGTTCTTTCTTCCAACAGAAGAGGGATGGCTTTTCAGAGCCACCTCACAATAACTCAGTGCCCTGCCCCTTTACACCATGGCAACAAGAGAGCCTGCACTAAAGCCTGGACCCTGATTCCAGAGTCAGTCCATGCCAGTGGCAAACAGCAGCAGAGAAATGATCCTGAGCATCCTCCTGGCACTTCTAGCTGTGTCATTGCTTGCTCTCACTGAGCACTTTGATCTCTGTGCCTGCTCCTGATGTTTATCCTGGGGACACTGCAGATCTCACATGTGACCTCCCATCCAAATCTCTTCATGATATGTGGTGACTCTGGAAAGTCAGTTATTCAATGGCAAAAGGAGATGGCTTCCCTGGAGAACAACCACTCCATGGTAATCATGAACAGCCAGTCTCTAAAAATCCAGCTTGTCTTCCTTCAAATCCTACAGTCACAGCACTTTTCACCTGCTGTAGTATCCCTGCAGGACACTTTGTCCCCAGGACAAAGCTAGGATGCTCCTGCAACGTGCAGGACCTTTACCACAGACATCAAATTGTTGACTCCACACTCCCATTCTGGAGGCTAAATCATTTCTTCACAGACATTCACTTACTTCCTCCTCATTTCTTGAAGCTTTTGTCTTGTCATACTGTGCTGGCTCTATGTTTTTCAGCATGATGGATGCAGCCTGTGTTTTGATTGCTGTTCTTAACACCAAAAAAGGGCAGGAGAAAGGTTCAGGTTCCCCAGTTCCTTTAAAATGTGGTGAAGCTGAGCCTGGTCACTTCTTTGAAATACACCACCAAGCACTTTCTTGGTTCTGCCTTGGTAATGAGCTCTCTTCTATCTCTGCTTTTCATGGCTCCCATTTGAGTTCAGTGATTTTCCTGATGTTTATAATTTTTTTAAGCCTCTGTGACTTTCCAGCATAGTAGAAGTTTCCAGTTCAACCACGAGGTTTTCAGGCATGTCTCTGTTACCTCATCCTGATTTGTTTTTCAATTCTTTGGCCACTTTTCTCATGGGCTCTTTGCACTTTCCAATAATTTACTGGTCAGTATTTTTTCCTTTCAGCATCTTCCCTTCAGCCAGAAGAACCACGTGTCATATCCAATAGCTGCTGTCCCAGGTGGATACAACTGATATTCTTCTGTCCCAAGTGGAACATCAATTACACTGTCTAGAAGCATGAAGCACTTTTTCTACACATCCAATTTCTGTTTCAGCTTTTTCTGCTAGTCACAGATTTGTTTTTCATTTCAGGTTATAATTTCCCACAGTACTCTTCAATTTGCTCTTCTGTTTGTTTTGCTTGCTGATTCAGGCTTTTTCAGCTGAGAGCTCCTACTCCCTGTGCTCCTTGTTCTTTTGTGGCTTGGGTCAGGGCTTTGCATTTCAGGTACTCTAGGGAGGTTCTGGTATACGAGGCTTTTCCTGGAAATTAATTTCAGCATAAAACAGGTTGGAATCTGTTTCACCAAATGAGTCATTAAGCAAGACAGAAACAATATTATAGTGATTAAGTACATATAGAAACAGAAGGAAAAAAAAAAGGAAATTACTTACTTTTATTGCTGCAGCTTCTGAGCGATCATAAACACCTTCATATATTTGGATTTTGGTGGACTTAATGGCTACATGAACACTTGTCAGGCTGTCAGTCCTGGATGCAGAAACTGTTGAACTTCCACAAACAAAACGCATTTGAGCAAACAGATTTTCCTTTTTTAAATTCTGTAGAGCTCCTGTACAAAGGTTGAGCTAATCCTCTTCTTTCTGCCTGTTCTCTCTTCATGCACTCAACTTGAAGTATTGAATTGTCCCAGTAAAGACAGCAAAACCATTACTCTGCCTAAAGCTAGAAATGCAGCCATGTACTTTCATGAATTAAGATCTCTGAACTGACAGGCATGAACTGAATTAAATAAAAAAAGGATTATGTACAAGTGAAAATAAAGCTGTACAACCTCTCCTTTGTCTTCAAACTATTTAATAGACCCTTAGGGAAAATAATTCCTGTCAAATAAAGTGTATACCTATGAAAGAAAACTAAGAAATATATTTTACCTCTAAGCTGCTGGAGATTTAGAAACAAATAGTGGTAAATATTGTAAATTCAGAGATAGACAATAGATCCTGATCATCCTTTGGCAGTGAATGGAAAACTGTAGCCCATCATTCCTCAAAATTCAATACTAACTAAAGACAATAATAATAACAACAGCAACAACAACAACAATTTCCTCAGCTAAATGTCCTGTTATTTTCTCAAATGTAAGAAAGAACCTCAGAGTGAAGAACGGCTGTACTGATGGCAAAATTGGACCTGTAAATGAAGCCAAGGGCTTTAAGTTCTGCCTCAGTATTTACAAGAACTCTAATCACCCTTTGTAAATATTCTGCAATAGACAAAACATCAGAGAAGCCATTAAAATTATGAGCACTCCTTTGTATTTGCAAGGGAGGTTTTCTCCCCGAACTCTCTAGACATCCATGTATCTCTGGGCTTTCAAGAAGAGCTAAAAGGGGATTGCACTCTTTCCAAAATAAGTAATTTTTATCAACCCAATTGTGACTATTTTCCAAGAAGAGGATAGAATCAGAAAACCTAAAGGCAATTAAGCACTCTTTAGGAAGTTAGCCAAGAATCATCTCCAGGTTATCCTCATGAGAAATTACACTTGCTTACTTTTTTTCTGTCATCTAGTAACATGAAACAGTTTTCAGAGAACCATCAGTGTGAGAGAAGAAAGGATACCACCTTATCTTGGTGCACTTCTCTGACAGCACAGACCATTCCCTAAAGTTTCCTCTGGTATATTCAGAGTAACATCCCAGCTCTGCCTAGAACAGAGCACGGCATAGTGCTGCCTCAATAAAAGAGAAATAAAGACATAAGCTGTACTCTCAATGGGAAGTTTAGTTTGTTTTTCCAACTAGATTTTTCTTACATCTCCCTATTCCCTTCCCTTCTCTGCAGCTTTGCCTCTCTGAAGTTAATGGCAGCATCTCAGCATCTCTGTGCTTAAACACAAAGGATTTCCACACTTTCACAGCCCACAGCCTGATCGTTTCTTTGCAGGTGTTTCCTGAAAAGCAAATGCAGCTTTGCCTGCCTTACTTCTGATGCTCTGCCCTAAACACAAGTCATACCAACAGATCAGATAAAAAACCACACTTTGCATCATCTGTCTGTTCCTCCTGCATGTCTTCAAACACTGGCAGGCTGGAGACACATCTGGTTTACATCCAGCCTTTTCCATTACATCCTAATATTAGACCACAAAATGTTTTCAAACATTTAGGTACTATCTATGCAAAAGTCACATAATTTTAGTGCAGTTAAATTTTAAATAGCAAGGTAAATATAGAAGTAAACCAGAAAATTAGGCAAGCATGGTAATCATGATTAAAGCACGTGTGGACAAATAGAGAAACTGTTTTGAAGAGACCCTTCAAAGTGGGGGGATTTATAGCATCACCAACATAACTTGTCATTCACTGTAGATAGTGAAAAATTAAAAATTAATCACACACAACTCAGGGCACCAGAAGATGTTGAGCTTTGAGCATGGACTCTGCAAAAGGGATGAAAGAAAACGGGTGGTAGCATCTCCCCACTGTCATCTGCGTTATTAACTACACACATCTGCCACGTGCCTTCCCTCCACCTGCAAACTCTTAAAAACATCTCTGCCTCTCATCAGTGGAATTTGCTTATTTTTAGATTTTCCTCGGAGTTGCATCAGCCAGCCTTTGAAATGAAAGCCAAAGCACAATGAGATGAAAAATGAGCCATGATTCAAAAAGCATTAAGCAATCAGCCATGACAAAGTGTCACCTGCCCTCGGCGCACTCCGTTTGCTGTCACTTGAAGGACAAGCCCCTCATTTCCAAAGGCTGAAGCCATGTATTTTTCCTGTTGAGGAATGGTGACCTCACTCTGGGTGTAATCAATGACTTATATTATTGTTGTGATTGAATGCTCTGTCCTGGATGTCCCAAATTTCCCCTTCAGTGCTGGGATCTGAAGGACGTTCCCATTCCTGGCATTTTTCAGCCATTTTTGTGCTGCTTGTAAACAGCTGCAATCATGTTTAAACACTGTCAGGAATGACTTGGTGTTAGATGATCCTGCCACGAAGCAGGGGGACAAACGACCCCTCAAGGTCCCTTTCAGGATCTGGGGGCAGGTTTGATGATTCTGTGGCAAGCAGCATTTTAGTAAATGGTGTTTTTTCTCTGGGCAATCCACTGACTATGGAAAATCTGAGTATTTAATGTAATTTTTTGTTGGTTTGCTTCCCTTTATTATATTGTCTATCTTAAACATTTTTTTATCATTCAGTAACCTTTAGCCTGACTCAAAAACTGTTTGGATGTAAGCAAATTTAATCCCATTAAAATCACCATGACTATCCACTCATAAAACTATACAGATGATTTAATAGGTTGCTGAATGACAGTCCTGAGACCCATTAGGCCTAAATGTTCCCTGAGAGCCCAAACTCAGAGACATTTATGCACATTCTTAAAAATAAACACAGATACTGGCATGCAAGTAAAGAAAGAAATATTCACAGCCCTGTTTTTAAACATGCACACCTGAAGAATTACAGCCTGCCTTAAAGACCTTCCCCACCTAGATTTGAGATAGGATAATTGATTCATGCAAATGAACCTACACCATAAAATTATTTATTTCTACTTTCCAGGTGACACAACTAGCAAGCGCAACCTTAGAATTAACTTCTCCAAGTTTTAATGCCAGCATTAAAATAATGTCAGGCTCGAGGTGAAGGTCATTCCCAAACAGGCACAGATCCTATGGGGATAATCTACACAGGCACTTCAAAACAATAATCCCTTGTAGGGAATCCCTTCCTGCACTGTGCAGAGCTCACAATTAGTTTTATTAATACTGTAAATTATCACTTCGCATTTATTTTTTAATTTCAAAACTGTTTTAAACAATATATATGACAGCCTCAGGGCAAACGTCTCTCTTGGAGGCACACAAACTTTGCTGGAATCACTAAGGGTTAGGCAGGCATAGCTTCAAAGGCAGATTTGGGACCTATAACATTAATTCATCCACCAAATGGAGCTCCAAAATCCATTAAGGAAAAATAACTAGTAACCATCTGTCTTTCTTCATCAGCCTGAAAGCAGTTAATCAAACCTAGTGGACATTTTTACTTTCTTCTTTCTCTCTCAACAGCTTTGAACACAGATGCAGCCTTTCCATAATTAAGCTGAGCATTGTAGCTCCTAGACAGATTAATTCTGGAGATCTTGTCAAAAATGTCATATGGCAGACAGGTTCTGTGCCTTGTCCCTGGGATTTCTGGGATTTTTGTATCTACATATATGGGCCGATTCAGAACACAGTTATTAAAATTAATAATCCTTTATCATTCCTAACCCATTCTCTATAATGTGGTAGAGTTTTTCTCTCTCTGTTAGGGATGCAGGTCAGGACAGGACCCCAGCAGTGAACAGATGTCTCCAGGAACTGAGCTGAAACATGGGACACAAATGGGCACCCAAAGAGAGCTACTTTTGCTCACCACTGAACCACACTTTAAACTGAGGGGCAAAAAAAATCTGTAAACATTGGCAGCATTCTGAAACAACATAAAGGTGTTCCAGCTCACAGGAGTTCTATCCTAACAGCCTGGGGTATCATTGAATAGCTCATACCTAGAGCTATTCCAGGCACCTGCCTTCAGGAAAGTTCTCAGTTTCTATCAACTTTAAAAGGATACACATAAGTACCCGAGGAGGCTTTTAGTTCTCAATTACTTTTAACAATGAGCTCATATGTGGGTTTGATTCCCTTTTTCTGATTTCTAACATCTTAAAGCAGAGAGCATATTCAATTCTTAAGGATTTTATGTTACCTGTTAAATATTATGTTTTTCCAATTTAAGCCTAAAGTCAAATTTATGGACTGAAGCTAGGATTTAAAAGACCCTAAGAGTAATTTTTGCTTCCTTTGAACTGGGTTTTTATTTTTAAAGAAAGTAAAAGATCACATCAAACACATCTTCGTGCTGATAAAATAAGAATTTCAATGTGATTTAAAAGTTTAAAGTTTAGAAGTTCTTTCCATTATAACTGGTTACAAAGGAAGAGTTGGCTACCATTACATTTGATAAAATAATGCAGCTTGAAAATGAGATGTGCCAAATAATGCCAGATGATCCCAAAGAAAGCCACTCAATGACTGTAGCAGAGAGACAGGTGGGGGGAGTTTTCCAAGCAGTCACTAAAACTGGACCACAGGAAGTACTGAGACAAATCAGTAGATATTGATCAAACTTAAATAGTAAAATTCAAACTAAATAAAAAAAAGTATACGTTTGTATCCTTAGGAGTATAATTTTCCCTTCATATCTTTAACTGCTGATAACTGATTCATCCTGTCTTCTGTCCCCACAGTTACATTGAAGATGGCAAATGGAAATGAGGCACCCAACTACATTTGGAGAGGTGGGAAAGAATTAAGTACCTCTAGATACCAGACCCTACAGCAGAAAATAGAAAAGAAAGAGGTATTTTGAAGGGAAACTGTGCTGGCATAATCTCTCTTTCAATGGCACTTTTTTCCACTAGAATATTTAAGCACTTAGCTGTCATAGATGCTCCAAGATGCAAATACCATTCCCACAGAACACATCAGTCAACTGAAGCAGAGAGATCATCTTCTATTTAGTGAATAATCCCAGCTGAGAACTCCTGGGTCGTGGCTCCCAGTCCTGTGCTCAAACACACAGGGATCATCCTGATGAGAAGAGCTCTTGGAGCACACCTAGGCTACACCCCACCAAATAACACTTTATAAACATCACAACAAAAGGTCAGCTGACAACTGCGTTGTAGATGCAGAATTTCTCTGGAGAATGAGAAGAAGTAGGAAAATGCCCAGCTGAGAATATCCAAAGTGGGCAGTGGAGACTGGAAAGGCTCATCAGAAAGGTGTCACCATCTCTGTGAATTAGAGAGAAGGTGTAAGAAATATTTACATATGGACCTACAGGTGGGGTCTTATTTTACACAGAAAGACAAGGAAAGAAGATATTATTAATCCATGGGAATCATGCCAAAAGCGTGAATAAAAATGTTACTGTATGAAGATTTTGCCCATGGCCAATTGTAACTATGACACACCTGGCCTCAGCGCTGTGATTCACAAAGTGTTTCCTACACACAAGATAATCCTCTTCTATCTACTTTATCTGATGTTGTCATCCTCACTTGGTTCCTTTCTGTTATCAGAAACAAAATTTCAGCATTGATAAATCCAAGCACAATTACTGAAGATAAATAAACTAAATTTTAAAAATGTAGGGATTTTAAAATTCTGAAGGTGAGGCTCTTGCTGCTCTTTTGTTGACGGCACAGATTGTTCAAACTTGAACCAACTTGCTATCAAAACAAGTCTCAAATCCAAGATGTTCAATGAGGCACGAACTGTACCTGCATTGCAGCAGAGACACGTTGAGCTAGAATTTATGGACAAAGCAGCAGTGAGATGTTAATCCAGGCAAGGTTCCTACAGAGTGCTGTTCTGCAGAATTGCTACAGGTTCAGTCCTGAGCATTGCCTCAGTTTCACAATTCTGGGAGGATTCTTTGCACCCCACTCTTACCTCTGCTATCACCTTTCACACACTTTCCTTGACTCCAAGACCAGTTGGAAGGAGCTGAGGGGAACCCTGCCACCCACTGTGCCCCCTCTGGGAACAGAAATTCCATGGAAAACTCTGGATTTAACCAACAGAGTTCAGAGACGAGATACCTCACAGATGGAAAAAGTACAAACTTGAGTCTCAGATGAGTATTTTTAAGGGCTAAGAATTATAGAATCATTTAGGTTGGAAAAGACCCCCTAGAATCATTGGATTCATGACAGGAATTGGTAACACTGGAGTCTTTAAAACTGGAACTTTATACTCTGAAATTTTGTGAGCATATTAAACAGCTACTGCAACCTCATGAGGCTAAAGCACAACAATTCAGGCTTGCACACACCTGCACAAACAGGAAGGCATTCAACAAATTATCCATGAATATAAAAGTTCAAGTTTTCAGTAAAGCAAGACAAAAAATAAAGAAGGAAATAAAAAGACTTCTAATGAAACAACGAGAAGCGGCAACAATTATTTTCATCCATTCTTCTGAATGCCATTATATTCTTGGGTTTGTGCTGCTATAAATATAATCTCTAAATCTCTTTTAATCTCTAAAATCTCTAAAATTTAGAGAACACAGAAAGCCGTCATAAAACCAGTATTTACAGTAAAGGATCTTGAAGACTTAGACAAATGGTATTAAAGGTTTACATTTGGTACCTCACCTGCAAGAGAACAGTTCAACTACTAAAAGAGTCAAAATTGGACAGCTCCATCACCCAGAGACTTCAGAGAGTGCAGCTGAAATACAGAAGTCATAACTCCAAGGCTGCAGATGGAACCACACAACATGGGCACCAGAGGGGAAAAAATTACTGTGACACTTTTTCTCAGAGTGCTGTTGTGAAGCCTTCAGCATGAGGCACAAAACAAGCCCCAGCCACTACATGTGAACAATACCCTGTAGAACTCACACACATATGTTTCATTTAGCCTTCATTTATACACTAAATATTTCTCTATTTCTCCCATAAGGAATAAAGAAAGTTAAAAGTTTGTAACATACAGCACTTTCACCCCAAGATATCAGTCATGATAATCACTTCAGCTATTACGGCCAGAAGGACCAAGCAGTCAACTTGTTCAAAAATTCAGTAACCCATATAATCTAATAATTCTAATTTGAAGAATTCTGAATTAAGGAACTCATTAATGATGTAATATTGCACCAAGACTACCTAGGAAAACTGGATTTGGTGGCAGTAGATGTGAACTGAGACCCCTTTTTTAAATCTGCAGGAGATGGAGCCCTGCCTCTTTGTTCAGCCCTGCTTGGACTGCTCTTTTTGAACCAGAAATAATTGAGGGATTTCCAACCAAAATGGGAGGCATGACTGTGGCCTGTTCTCACAAGGAACAGCCCAAATTTGATATTCTCTTCAGGTTAATAAATGTCAGGAGACCAGGGGAAGCCCATCAGGAACAAAAATCCCTTCCTGACAGGGCAAAAGCAGAGTGACCCATTTGCACACAAGACACAGTTTGGCTGCATAATATATTCTTATTGACACCTCCAAACTCTGAGTCATTTTTTGTTTCTCAATTACAATTATGGAAGGCATTTTCTTCATAAACAGATAAAACATGATGGGAGGTGGGATGCTTCTGCCTGATAAGGTAATAATGTGCATGCTGTTGAAGTGTGATTAATTGCCTGCTTGAGTTGATGCCTGTTCCTAGCACAGATTACCTTTATTTATGGCACAAGGGAAAGGAGCCAGCACCAAAACTACAGGAAACACAAACGGTGAAATCTGCTGGCTTTGCCATTACCAATATGGCACTGAAGGGATTCTCACTGGCCACTCAAACTGCTTTCACTGACTTTCCCAGAACAATTTTTAAAAGGGCAAAGGAGCTCAGGCAGGCAACGTTAAGTCAAAGACATGGGAAAGAAGTGCATCAGATAATGTTTTCTCTTGGAAAGTGTTAAAATGACAACTGCTAAACCAGGCCTTCCTTGATAATTTTTTTTTTTTTTGTGACTTGAAGATTATGTATTCAGTTTGAGAAACCTTCATTATACAAGAAAGCAAATTACTAGAACATGTTGTTCCTCTAAGTCATCTAGAAGAACATTTCAGCTTATGCAGTTTGCCCATAATGTGTTTGATGTTTGATTCTTCCATGTTCCTATGATGAATGAAGAATTAAGCTGATGTATGACTGGAATTAATCCAACGCTTTCCACTGGCACAAATTCTGTTTCTATGGGCTGGATACTCTCTGAAAGACATTGAAGCAGCACTTCAAATGCTTTACCGTAAGAATCAAAGTAAAAATCAGATATTTCAATTCCCTCATTATTCAGATCCTGCTTCTCCCTCCAAAGACTCAAAAAACCAAAATTAGTTATAACCAGATGCTGTACCCACAACTTCTGCCACAAGGAGTGAAAATTAAGAGCAAGAATAACTTGTAGTAAATTACTGTAAATTATAGCACACTTCCAGTTGAATAGATCCCACTTTGAACACCTTCTTTGTGTTATCATTCCAGGACAAACCATGTCCAAATAAGGCTTTTAAACAGAAGAAAAAAAAGCATAACTATCACATCTTTGTAAGATCAGTAATTTTGCCCCATTTTAGAGTTATTGGATTTATTTTGTTTTGACTAAGTGCTTTGAACCTTCAAAATTTTTGGTTCTGAACAAATCCCTTTTAAAGGAAAACACAGGCTTTGTGTCAGAATCTCTTATCTTGAAACAGCTCAGAATACACCATGATAAAATGCTTATGAATTCTGAATTCTGCAATCATTAGTTTCATGGAACAGAATAAATCAGTATCAAAGATAGACAAGAGTGTGGTGTTCTTGTAAACACCAAGATGCCATCAAGGAACTCTTATGGAATTTATCTTGCTCAAGCACAGCTGAAGCAAGAGATTTTGTCCTTTTTTGAGTTTTTTTTTCCCTACTTCAAACTTACCTAATCTTTCCTCTGCAAAATTATGTAATTTTTGGAATGTTTTCAAGGTCATTACAGAACTAAATGGTAGTAACATTTTTTAACCAAGTGTCCTGTTTTCATGCAGTTCTAAGTGCCTGACCTAGACCTTGAACTGTCCACTGCCTAGACTTTGAACACAGAACCAGAAATATGAAAGTCCCGGGAGTGTGAAGATGGAAAACATTTCCTCAGCAAATACATTTCCTTTCTCCCTCATCATTTTCCACCAAGAAACCCACAGAAATGCTACAACAAATTCAGGCCCTGGTGTTCTTGCTGACACATCTCATCCTCACCACCAGTGTCTGCAGACCTCTTATACACACACAGAAAATTAGCACAGTACAAGATATGGATTAATGAACACATTTTGCCCCGAGTTTCTTCTACATATGGCATCTACAGCATATGATTAGCTGCCTGTGAAGCTGAAAGATCCCTTAGATCCTTCCAAAAGATCAAAGTAGAACCATCAACAGGGTGTTCAAGTATTAGTGTCAACGATTCATAACAGACCAACCTCATCTTGCTTTTGCTGGAGGGTAAGATTTCTGCAAACCCATGGATAGCTGAATTAAATTATCAATTACTTCAACAAGAAGCCTTTCTTTGTCATTAGTGTGGTTAATAAGGGATCTGGATGCACATCAATCACACTTGAACCTGAATCAGACAATTACTGAAATGTAAGTGTATAATTACCTTCTAAAATAGCTTCCTATTGAGAATTTGGAAGACTTGCTTTAAGTAACAGAATCAAAGACATTCAGCACTGCATTCCTAAACCTGTCCTCCCCTACTCTGAGAGCAAAAACATCTGTGAGAGTATTTGCAATTACATTTTATTAGTCTTCCCATAAGACATTTCTTAACATACTAATTTTTAAAGTATATAATCCTTTCAGGTACAAAGAGGCTCAACCCTTGAGCCCTTGCAGTCCTATGTGAAATATTGAAATTATTAATGAGGTTACAGGATGAGCTAAAATTTGGCTTTTACTTTCAAGATGCTGCATTGGATAGCATCATTTTGTACTGCTAAGGACTCATATCAGTGCAACATGTTATTGCAAACAGCTATCAACACCTCAGAACATCGGGTAACACATCAGGTCAAATTACCACTTAAAAAACACATAAGGCTTAAGGGAGCTTAAGATCAGTATCACAGGAGCAAACACTGACTTCAGACACCTGGACTGAAATGCTCAGGAGTGGGTGAGTCCCTGCAGACTCTGTTCAGCTCCATGGAGGTTATGGAGGTTAATACATACTCATTCTAAAAACTGGGTTATTGATGTGCCCTGCAGGGTCCACAAAGAGACACAGAGACCACAAACAGCAATTTGTCATCGAAGTCAAAAGGGAGAACACAGGTTATTCTCAGTCCTGTGCTCAGCCATTCACTTATCCCAAAGTACACAACCTTTCTTCCCTTCCCTTCAGGATAAACAACTGCTGCTTTTGGAAATGGGATAACCCACGTTTTCCAAAGCATTAAAGAATGGAAAAGAAGTTACTTTCTGATGGCTCCACAGAAAGCATGCATCACTTCCTACTGCTGAATGGACACCTCAGAATCAAGCTTGTTCCTTAAGAATCTTCACAAAGAGAATTCAAAGCACTTTCCTTTCTCAGTGTGGAAAAAACAGGCAAAGTTTTTCCATTACTGGAACTCTCAGGACAAAGCAACTAGAAGCACTTTGGATGGTCATCTCCACATCACCAGCTGCACGACACTTCCACAAGCAGCCCTGTACAGTCAACAGCTGCCTTAAGAAGTCAGTGCTAACATTTTCAAAGGGTGTAACTTGCACACTTGTCTGAGCTCTTTAAGCTCCACAAATTTGATTTCCTGGTTTATTAACAATTTTAAAGCAGCTCTCATCTGAACATCAGAAGCAAAAAACGAAACTAGCACAACCACAGCCTAAGGCAGGGAGAAAGTTCAATGACACCTCTGTCACAGAACACGAATCAGTGTTCTGAAGGTCACTAAGGAAGCTGCTGCCACAGCCAAGATGAAAACTCAGACTAGCATTTTTATCCATAACACTCTCCTCCTTGAAATATATTCCAGTCTCATCTAGACTGAATATTTGATTCTAATGTTCTAATTTGCTTCTAATTTTGAATTTTACTATTCTAATTTCCCTCACAATATATGTTCTGTTTTTACCTCTTTAGTACTATTTTAACCAACTGGTTTTACATGTTTTATTAAGGCCATAAACATGGTTCTACCTAGTTTTAAATCTTGTTCTCTCATTGCATTGCTCAATGAAAAAAAAAATCACAATTAAATAATACCTAAAAGAAATCAATCAAATAGTAAGAAAACAGGAAGCTAAGGTTTATTTCACCAGATGAAATATTGCCCTGCTTCTTGTAATAGTACTGCTGGCACGCTTTGTATTTTGATGACAAAAATAATTTTACTAGCTAAGTATTTTAAATTGCAAAGGGAACCAGATGAACTAACATACTACGAAAGAATAATTATTTCATTGCTTATCCTTTCTAACTTGCACTGCTTACAGCAGCTGCTTATTTAGCTGATTTAAGGATTCCTTTGCAGCCCATTTCAGGTTCATTGCAGATAACTCCCAGTTACACTGAAAATCCTTCTAACCTGACACATCTTGCTCTAAAGTGCAATTCAAGATATAAGTGCAACCTCTCCAAGTCACTGCAGCACAGTCTCATTCCCTGCATGCTGAGATGCATGCAAGGCATGCTCCAAAAAGTCTGGATCTTTAAAGGGAAAAGTAGGGTTTACATGGTTTTTTTAAAGAAAGACATAATCTCAGGCCTAACATTCTATTATGTATAAAATAAAACTGGAAGTCAGTTCATTTGATTGAAAAGCAGAACTTATGAAACATTCAGAAAGTCCATAAAACCTTAGGAAAAGCAGAGTCTCACAGGAACTGAAAAAGCAGTAATAAATGGGTTGTGCAAAACTGAGATCTGAGAGTGTCAAGTCTTAACACCAGATCTGTCAATGTAAAAGGAGGACAATATTTATCCACAACTTTCACAGGTATCACCGTTTTGAAGGAATGAGTGTTCCTCACTATTCTCTGAGGCCAAAAAGGACAGCTCACTATAATGAGAAATAAAACTGATCGTGGCTTAAGAGCAACATCTTTACAGTATTTAATAGTCACAATATCCATAATTATGAGATAACCTGACAGAATTCACTCTCTGTAGATGACATAGCAGGCAGAGAGCAAGATAAAGCAAAAAGTACCGAGAGGGGTCTCAGTCCTGCAAATTGTCTTGAATGGACACATGACAAAGTCCAAGGGACAAACATCATGCTGAGGTTAACAGCTGCCTATTCAAACAGAGGGATTTACTCACACAGCCCAGAGTGCAAGGTCACTGCTCTGAGAGCACAAAGCTCTGGGAGTTACGAGGACAAAGTGGCTGAACATGGAGTTTCCATCCTTGGAGACACTCAGTGACAACACAATCCCACAGAACCCCTCTGGCTGAACCTGCTTTGTGCAGGGGGTCAACAGGGCAATATCCTTCCAGCCTCAGATATTCTGTGATCCTTCAATATTCCGTTCAAACACCATTTTCTTGATCAAAAGAGAGCCACCAAGTGTCCTAATCTCAGTACCACTCCTCAAAGGTAAGAAAACCCCTTTGTGTTCACAGGTCTCAGGGAAAGTTCATAACTCTTTTGGACTTTGCAGGTGATTAAAACTTGGGAGAATATTCTCAAAACCTTCATCAAGATTATGCATAAATCCTGAAAGCATATGCAGCTATACAGAACCCTTATATTTAGCATTTAGGAATATGTAAGGGATTTTTTTTTGCTTGTGACCTAGACTTCTTGTACCTCTGTGAACACACCATTGATTATATGTACACATGGTATCTTAGGGGATGTCTCAAACCCACTCTCCTGCTATACAGACAGGAGACACGGAAATCAGCTATGACTGAAGGATGCCCCCCATGCCAGACATTCTGCACATCTCCACGGGTGATGAGCAGCAGCTCTGTATAACAGGTACAGCACCAGCTTCACTTGAAATTTCTCTTTAAGAGTCCCAGAGGTTCACCAGGAAGAAATCATTGCTAAAAAAAAAAAAAAGGAAAAACTTCAGTACTTGCAGAATTCTGAGAATCTGTTTAGTTCTAATTCTTCACAGCCATCCATCAAAAATACAACAGAGCCTAGTGCGTCTACTTCTGTCAAGCTTTTGCAAAACAGAAACTTGTGCAGTTTTAAGTAGTTTTGACACTAAATCCACTCTCTGGCATTCCCCAAGTGGCTCAGTTCTGCAAATGAAAAATGGAATACACCACAAGCCAGACTCTGATAGTGTAATTCTTCATTGTTTTGCTATCACGGCTCTCTCTCACAGACAGCTGGGACTGCTGATGCTGAACTCGGGAGCAGTTCTGTTGCAGCCAGCAGAGCTGTGCAGTGTCTTCCCACTGCCAAAAAACATCTCAACCTCTGCATGGGGCAGAGCAGATTCCTGTGAGCATGTCCCATGGCTCAGGCTCACGACAAACACAGCAGGATGTGGGACAGCCACTCTCATCCAGGGAGATGCTGCGAGGGCACAGCTCTCCCAGACATTCGAAGGCAGCTGTGGTACCTTCACAGCACCAGGGAATCAGAGAATCATTAAGGCTGGAAACGACCTCCAGGATCATCAAGTCCAACCTTTGACCCAACACCACCTCATCAACTAAACCACAGCACTGCCATGTCCAGTGATTTCTGGAACACCTGCAGGGTTGGTGACTCCAGCACCTCCCTGGACAGCCCGTTCCAATGCTCAATAACCCTTCCCATGAAGAAATGTTCAGCAGCAAGTCCAGGAACTCCCCTGTCCACCCAAATTACCCAGAGTCAAGGGCTCCTCAGTCCCTCTTAAGCATCCCAGACCTCCACAGAGCCTCACACACTGGGGATGACACTTGCAGGCACCTCCTGAGGGAATCACAGGATGCTTTGGGTTGGTAGGGACCTTGAGGATTATGCAGTTCCACCACCCTGCCATGGGCAGGGACACCTTCCATAGACCAGGCTGCTCCAAGTCCAGGGATGGGGCAACCACAGCTTCTCTGGGCAACCTCTGCTAGGGCCTCACCACCCTCAGAGGGAAGAATTTCTTCCGAACATCTGATCTAACCCTACCCTTTCAGTCTGAAGCCATTCCCCCTTGTCCTTTCACTACATATATTGCAAACAGTCTGGCCCCATCCTAACTCTGAATTCCCTTCAGCTACTGGAAGACCGCAGTTAGGTCACCCTGGAGCCTCCTGTTTTCCAGGATGAACAATCCGAGTTCTCTCAGCTGCAGGCAGCTCTGCAGGTGGGGTCTCACCTGAGCGGGGCAGAATCCTCCCCCTTCCCCTGCTGCCCACACAGGGGGATCAGCCCAGGGCACGGCGGGGCTCGGGGCCGGGGCAGGTCCAGCTCCCACCCCACCAACACCCCGAGTTCTTCTCCCACGGCAGCTCCAGCCTGGATCGATGCCGGGGCTGCCCCGACCCAGGGTTGCGGCTCCAGCATCGGGACGGGAACGGCTCGGATTTCAGCGCTGAGCCGCGAGCCCCCGTTCCAGGCTGCGAGGGGAGGGCAGCAGCACTTTCCCTTTCCCTTTCCCTTTCTCTTTCTCTTTCTCCTTTCCTTCCCTTCCTCCCTGACACAAACCCAGCCGAGCACGGCCCCATCCTCCCCGCCGCCATCTCGCGCTGCTCCAGCCCCGCCCGGTCCGGCTCCATTTCCCGGGATCGGCACCGCCCCGGGAATTCGGCAGGAACGGCACCGCCGCAGGTACGGGGGGACCCCGGGGGTGGCTCGGCTCCTCCGGGAACAGCTTCCCCTGGCAGCCATCCCTTCTCCGGGAGCAGCTTCCCCTGGCATCCATCCCAGCTCCATCGCCTCCTGCAAGCGGGGGCTGCCACTGAAGCGCGCCCGAGCTCGGGAACAAGGACGGGAATTTGCGCTGCTGCTAAAACGCGGGCTGGTTTAATGTGCGAGCTTGCCGTGTGTTTTGTAGGTCAGTGCCAGCACACAGTGCGAAAGGAAAAAGGATGGAAGAAGGAGACGCTGTCAAGGAAAGAGTGCTCATTACTGGAGGAGCAGGTTATTTTGGCTTCCGGTTAGTGCATTAAATAGTGATTACGTACAGGAATAAATGTAGGAGGTTGCTGCTGGGGAGACGGCAAAATCTGTCTGTAAAAGGGAAACCTGTGGGCCCGAGACACCTGATCGAGTTGATGCTATCTTTTGGTTCACCCGGGGTCTCAGTTTTAGACAAGCTCAGTTGCTCTGTTTCCAAAGGCTCTAAGTAGGGCTGTTATCCCCTTTCCAAATGCCAGCATCAGCTGCCTCGCAGACATTTACAGAGGTGTGCTCATAGAGGGGTAGGGTCACTATCGTCAGCCTGCTCTGAAGAACGACCCTGCACTTGTACACACATTTTTCTTTTGACCTGCAAATACTTACACGTGTGCTTAGCTCTACAAATTAACAACTCCAGCTGAACTCTCAAGAATATATTATATTCATTAACAGTGATGGTTTAGGATTAGAGTTGTTAATAAGGTGCACATTTCAGTGAAATCCATTTTCCCTTGCTGTAGCTGACTCTTCAGGCCATGTAAAGAAAAAATCCCCTAGACTATAACTGCTCACAGAGGGGGGAGAGGTCACAGTCAGGACCAGAAAATAAAGTAAATTTCAAGTCAGGGGAAGGAAAAAAAATCTCAGGACATGCCTGGCTTTCTTCTGCTTGGCTTTCCCCTCCACTCTCATGCTCTTAAAGCACAATAACATACAAAAATATAGGAAAGGGGAAGAGAAACACCAGAGTTACACTTTGTGTTAATACCTGTGATTTGGAGTAAAATGTACATGTGGCAAAGTATTCATAGCTGCTTAGAAGCATCTCTCCCACTCCTCCATAAATTTCAGACACAATGGTGAAGACCAACCTGTTGTTTTGGGATGGCACAAAAACAGTAAGATAAAAAAGTAAAGCTTTTTTTTTTTTAATATTTGGCAATAGTTGCACAACTGAAAGTTGCTATTGCTGATCTGAAAGGGACAAAACTTCAGTTATTTCTCTTCTGAATTTTTGTTTTACTTATTTTTGTTCTCTTGTTTTTTTTCTCCAAGTATGGATGGAGTGTGAGACATCAGTACCTAAACTATCACAGCTGAATCTTCCCAGTATTAAGGGGTTGAGTATTTAAAAGACTCCCATCAGAAAAGTAATCAGCATGAAAACAGTTAATATCTTCTCTCCCTCACAGGTGAGATGTTTCATGCACCATGGTGCTGTATCCTAATATACGGTTTCTGTCATGTTTCAGTTTAGGTTGTGCCATACATCAAAAGGGAGTCGATGTGATCCTCTTTGATGTTGTGAAGCCACTTCAAACCGTGCCAGAGGGAATAAAGTTCGTGCAGGGGGATATCTGTTGCCTGTCTGAAGTGGAAGAAGCTCTCAGAGATGTAATCTGCATATTCCATATCGCTTCCTATGGCATGTCTGGCAGGGAGCAGCTGAACCAAAAACTGATAGAAGAAGTTAACGTGAAAGGAACAGAAAATGTCATCCAGGCCTGCAAGAGCAGGGGAGTGTCGAGCCTGGTTTATACAAGTACCTACAACGTGGTATTTGGAGGCCAGATTATAGAAAATGGGGACGAGTCCCTGCCTTACCTACCTCTGCACCTTCACCCTGATCACTACTCCCGAACGAAATCTTTAGCTGAAATGAAGGTGCTGGAGGCAAACGGTGCTGAGCTGGGAAATGGGAGAGGTGTCCTGAGGACCTGTGCTCTCCGCCCAGCAGGGATCTACGGGCCTGGGGAGCAGAGACACCTCCCAAGAATAGTCAGCTACATTGAAAGGGGACTGTTTAAATTTGTGTATGGAGACCCTCTGAGTCTGGTAGAGTTTGTACACGTGGACAACCTGGTCCAGGCTCATGTCCTTGCCTCCGAGGCCCTCAGAGCCAGCAAGCAGCACATTGCTGCAGGCCAGGCCTATTTTATTTCCGATGGCAGGCCTGTAAATAACTTTGAATTTTTCCGACCGCTAGTGGAAGGTTTGGGTTACAGGTTCCCAAGCCGACGCCTTCCCCTCTCCCTGGTCTATTTTTTTGCATTCCTTACTGAAATAGTTCATTTTCTTGTAGGGCGCATTTATAACTTCCAGCCCCTCCTCACTCGCACGGAGGTTTACAAAACTGGTGTCACGCATTATTTCAGCATGGAGAAGGCCAGGAAGGAGCTGGGCTATGAGCCCCAGCAGTACAGCCTGGATGAAGTGGTGGAGTGGTTTAGATCCCAAGGATGTGGACCAAAGCCAGGGAATTACTCCACGATGTCCCTGGTCAGGGATGGAGCTCTGCTTTTGGTGCTGATTGCTGTGCTGGTCTCCTGGTTTCCATCTGCAGCAACATTTTCACTCTGAAAGATGAAATGCTGAGGACAGAATTTAGTTATGTTCTCTGCTGACTCTTGGTTTTGACAGACAGGTAATAAAAGATTAAAAAATACACATATTTGTGGGATTGAAGTAAATAACAGCTTTATCCCCAAGGAACAGAAGTGCTGAGTAAAAAAAGTGTAATTTTTTTCTATATACCTTCTCTTCAAAGTAAAATTTATCAGATCACTAACAAGATGAAGCTCAGTATTACTGCAAACAGCATTTTATTCTCAGGTACAACAGCACAATACAGAGAATGGAACAAATGTCCTTAGGCTGACTCTTCCTCCTGATGGGATTATACTCCTGATCCCTGCCCTTTATTCATAAAGAGTTTGTGTTACATGATCCAGAGGAGAATAAACTTACTCTTTGATCACATTCCAAATATATTTGCCTAACCAAGATTGACTGAGAAACTGCTAGACAATAAACAAATGGGAGTTTTTACATTAATCCATTTTGGTATGCTTTCCTGAGTTAACTCTGATATCTAATGACATTTCTGGAAAATGCACTGTGCTTAATCTAAATTACAACAAAGTGCTTGAAGCACCACAGATTTGTAGATTTTTCTAACAGTAAAATATACCTGTTTAAAAGGAATGAGCCAGCTGAAGTGCATTCAGTAAATAAAACCTATGATTTTTCCCAGCATTATTGAATCAGCAAAGACATTTGGTGAGTGATTGCATTCACATTCCACTATTTATAAAATACTTTTAGCCTTTAATAATATCTCTTTAACACCTGACACTATCTGAATATAATTTCAGTTTTGTAATAGGAAGATAAATACTTGCTATACAGAAACTCATAATTTTCTGGAATTTTAAGATTAGAAGATAAGATTATAAGCACAGGTCACTGTTGTCCTATGCAATTCCCTCTGTCAGTTTAATATAGAAACTGAGAAACTTCACCTCAAATGTTAAACACAAAGTTGTTTTCCCTTAACTCAATAACACTGCAGCTTCTGTACCCTGTGACAAAACCAGAATCTTTTAAGAATTTAAACTTCAGTCTTTCCATTTTAATGGCTGAAGCTACACTGAAATTAATAGTAACTTCCAGATACTTCTGTTAAACTCTGCTGCAACTGAAATGGGGATGTAATGAGTAAGAAGCAGAGTAGTTCCATTGCACTGTTAAAGAATTCTCAGAAAATCAGAGGGCCTAAATAGAGGAACCAAGCTAGAAATCTATGGCCACCCCTGCTTAGAAGATGCAGATTTTTGTAGCTCGTGGTGACTGAAGACAGCGTTACTTTTTGACTGTTTTTATTTCCTGATAAGTTTACCTTAAAAAAAAAATAATAAAAAAAAACCTAGCCCACACTACTGATAACTTTCTGTGGTTTTATGCTTGAAATTTGACTTTTCTCCCCCATTCCCCTACCAGTAAGTACACCATGAAAGAAACTAAGTTTAATATTTAGCTTGAGGGACAGCTCAAGAGAGAACTCAATCTTTCCCCTCTCTAAATAGCAAATAAACTGTTTGTGCAGCAGGAGTGTTGCACTCTCTTATAAAGAGCTTATGTGCCTCCAACTGAGCATTGATGGCACAAGGAGTCATTAATATACAACACCATCTGCAGAAAGAAGAAATCTTTTTAATAAAACAGAAGAAAGACATTCCTGACCTTATGAAAGCGTGGGGCCAATGCTCTCTTTCCAACAGCTGTTTTTTCAAGTGGAAACCATTTTGTTCTTTTCCCCTTTAAATTCTCTGGCTTTGACACAATGTTATCAGCAGTAGATTAAAAAATTCTAATCCCAGCAGAAGACAAAACCAAAACTTAGAAGAAATTGCACAAGCCTGTTGCACAGAAACAGCATCAGTATTTCATGCCAAGCCTTGTAAAAAATTTGTTTTTAACATGGGGAACTGAACTCCTGTGCCCCAGAGGAACTCTCTCTGCTATTTGTAATCTTTTACCAAAACTCAGCTACTGCTATTTACAATTATCTCAACGGTGGGGCTAGTGAAAACCATCTATGGAAGGGTCCTTAAGCCATAATCCTAAATCCACACTGACAATACCAGCTGAGGTTCAGGCCCTGGACAGCTTTTGAGGTGCAGCAGCAGCAACAGCTCCTGGCAAGACAGAAATAGCCCAACAAAGCCCCAAATACCAGAAGTGCTGCAGAAGCTGAGCTCAACACGTGAAGCTTTTCATCTGCCTGGAGTCAAGGACAGAACTTTCTGATAACAGAGCAGGAGGCACTATTTTGTCCTAATGGCCCAAGAGTGTGCTCCAGCAAATGGGATTAATGTGGGGACACACCCCAGAGCCATCATCAGTGCACTGGGGATTCATTAATTCCACATCAATTAGCTCCATCTATTAAAAAAAATAAAGTCCTGACCACAGCAGAGGTGAAGGATACACTTATTCTTTCCAAAAGGAAAACAGGCAATCTGTGGCTTAAGGAGATACTCTAAAATTGCTTGAAAATTCCACCCCTGTAAAGACAGTCACAGCTGCTCTATTTGAAGTAATCTTACAATGAGAATCCTATCTCCTTTTTCCTGTTTCTTGTCATTACTCCTCATGCATGAATATCTGGGTGAATTAGGGTAATTAATTCAAGTCTTGTGTCTCTTTTCAAATTTTCATTTATTAACTGTTTTCCTGAAACTGAATTATCAGAAACACACCTAAAAATTGAAAGAGCAAAATGAAAATATAGGTCAGATTAAATTTTTCCTAGTCCTCAAAATTACTGAACAATTGATAGATGCCTTGCTATAAAGAATGATGCTGATGTTTAAAGTGAATAGTTTAAGAATACTTGGTCAGCCACTTAACCTCAGACACAACATCTCAGGTTTGCCAGATATACATGAAAACTTGTACTTCTCATGTGTATTTAAAGATATTTATTTTAGATGTTTAATCAAACCAGATTTTTCTAGCCCCTTCTCCTAAGGGGCCCAACCAAAACCCCTTTGTTTCTATTTATTACTGATTTCCATATGCTTTCCAAAGTATAGTGGCATATTTAATAATTCACTATGTGCTCTTCAGAGAAAAGGGCCCTGAACGCTGATAATTTACATATAATGTAAAGAGTCTGGGGATCAAACTGCAATTCAGGAGTATGCAAGTGTTGGGGGAACTACTGCTTTGCTTTAGTCAAGCTCATAATTCCCTGTTTTGCTGGAGTAACAGCTCAAAATGTAGACTAGTAATTAATTAAACTGCTTTTAATTTAATTTAAATTCTTTTAAAACTAATAGCTGAGCATGTTTATAAATACTGTTATGGATCAGAAGATAAATTCATCTCTGAATTGATTCTGAAGGTTAATTTCCATTATATTTAACTTCTATTGCTCATGACAGAAAGGGAATTGCAGTCTGGAACAAAGCCAAGTAGTTGGACTGCAGTTAAAAACGCTGACTCATGACTGTAGCAGAACTCAACTCCTGCACTTCAGCTTCCACACCACATTCTGATTTTTCCAACTGGTTTGGATAATTCAAATGTAACGGCTGGCACCACAGCTCACACCATCTCACATCTCCGAGGTTAAAGAACTGCAAAACTAACAAAATTCTTTCACCAGAGAAATATATAGACATGTTGGGGTGGGAAAAAAGTGACAATAGAGGGAACAGAACACCTAAATGTAGCAAGTTTTTTGACTCCAGAACTCATGCATACCAATACTCGCTAAGGTGAAAAAGACTCTGGCTGATTTAATGACCTTCTAGAAGAATTAGGCTGCAGACAACTCATATGGATTCATGTTCAATAAGCGTGTAATTTTGATTAAAATATGAGAAAAAGATGTGTTCCCAAGACTCCCAACAATTTAAAAAAATCACATAAAGACAGAGTGCATTCACCCAGCAGCAGTTCTCCCCATGCAGCCTCACAGGCAGAAAGTGTTCTGAGAAAATTTTTTTTTAAACATCAATATTACTGTTCTTCCAAATTGCCACAAATTTAATCTTTGTCTTGCTCAGATTTTATTCTTTAAGCTCATAGAAATCTGATTCTCACTAGACCCGGAGTTTGTATCTGCCTCTCACTGAAAAATGTTGTTTTGGAGCCACAAGTTAAACTCAATCTTTGACCTTTTCCTTCTGCCTCGTGTGTTTGGAGCCAGAGGAAGTGCTATGATAACTATGTCTCCTGAAACAATCATTAAGTCAGTTCATCTTAAAAACACACAAATGCTCTTCTTCCAACCTCTGGCAGAGCACAACATCCCACACCAGCAGATCACTTTTCAATAAGAACTCATAGTTTCAAATGACTGGCAAAAGTCATGAAATTCAACATGCAATGCTTAAACAGAGAAGCACCTGGCATCATTCCCATCAGTGTGAGATATCAAAAATTATTTATTAAAATAAGTTATTTCAATTATTTAAAACAGTTTCTATAAGAATATAGCAATTTAACAATTGTTAACTTCAAAAATTTATAGATTATTTCCCTCCTGGATTAAAAAAACTAATTAAAAAATTTTAAAAAATTATCACACACATTCAAACCTACTTTCATACTCAAACAGTTGCAACTGTGATAAAGTTTCTACAGAGCCTGCTCCAAGAAGAACTGAGAGTTGAGGTCCTGGAGATAAAACACAGAATGCAAGAACCAAGAGTAAGTTAGAACATAGCCTTGACCACCACTTGCAAGTCAGCAGAGGAGTCACTGCAGTATTTTCATTCTGCACAGTGTAACATCACAGTCTGGGGAAAAGTATTACTGTAAAACAAAACACATTTCCATAAATACTGATGGAGTGCTTCTTGTAATTCCTGACAACATGAGTGAGTAGAGAATGTGCACAGTACTTTTCAAAGGACTACAAAATGATCTAGTTCTTAAATATTTGCACAAGAGCAGCATGAGGGACTCACTCCTGTGTCCATCACACAGTGGGGCTGTGCTGTGTCAGGAATACACACACCAATGGAGGAAGACAGGACAAATGGACAGTTTGGTTGGGTCTGCTCTGGAACTGAGCTTAAAAAGAATTCTGACAGGCAGAACAATCCAGACCTGGATAATGACAATAAAACCAACTCTATACAGCAATCTAAGTTTTAGCTCCACCTCCCAAATCCACAGTTGATGTGATTTTCTTGTTTGTTTGTTTGAGCAGGATTTACACCTATCTTGAACAGGTCAATCACAGCTGGGTACTGAAGAGATTTCAGGAACGGGATGAAAAGCAGAGAATTGCCTTTAACTTTTCTCTGGTTTTCAGTTGGGTGATTAGTAATTAATTTCTTCATAATAAAAAATTTACAGAAGCCACCCCATTGTGGGATACACTATTGTAACACTTTCATCTCTGAGACAAGACTGTCTTTACAGAATAGCTAAAACCTCAAGGGGGTTCCTCAAACCATCATCTGTGAATGCACAATGGCATCAATTAAGCGTCTCTTGAAACAACAGAAGTCGCAGCGTGGAGAGCAAGAGAAATTGAAAATTGCTGAGGCAGCTGCATCAGGCCATGAATCCCAAATCTGTGCAAGTCCTCTGTGATCAGAAGTACCGCTCTGTGGAAGCAGAATTTTGTGCCTCAGGCAGTCACTCCAAAAACTAAACTTCTCTGCACATATTTGAATGTTAAAGTTGGGAATATAAATAGCAAAACTCATGCCATGTAGAGATAAGACAACCAGAAATGTGATGGCAACAGTACAGCACTAGCACAAAGGACCAACACATACACAAATTATGACAACTGCTGTTAAATATTCCATCAAAGGCCTTTAGCTCTGCTCTGGCAGGAAAATACACTTGCTAATCTAACAAGTATTCTCATCTGCAGTTTCATGTTCTTGATTTGATTAAAGGCACCAGAAGGATGTACCTCTATATTTGTGCACACTATCATTCTTGGATTAGTTATGTTTTGGGAAAATGGTCTACATTTACAGAACAATATCATTTGACTATCGTCTATATAGGATTGCAAGATTAAAAATTGACAGTTCATTTAAAAATTCATTTCTAAGCACATTAGCAGCTGAAAGGATTTGCAGAAATTATACTGTACAAAAGTAACTGCTTCTTAGAATTTTAAACACCTTCCCTTTCTGCAAACAAACAGATATCTCCTACTGAATATCTTAAAACTTTTCCTTCCAGTGCCTCGAGGTTGTGAACAGAAGTTCACAGGGGCTATGAGTAGAGGTTCACACATTGCTCCTTTCTTAAACCTTTTAAAGAGAGTTCAACAGGAAAAACACAACTACAGTCACAGAGGGTATTTGCTTTCAGCAAAATTAACATATTATCTTGTTCTTGAAAATGTAACAGAAAATTTTTAATAAGAGACAATAGCTGCCCAAAATATTTTATACAGTATCAGCAGCACAATCTGCTGTCTCAAGGACTGTAACATACATGACATGACAATGCTGGTGTGGAAGTGCTTTTACAGCATTTAATAAATTAAAAACTCACTTCTAGTTTATCTTGAGGAGCCAGGTTGTTTAAGTGGTGCGATTCCATGCATGCAAATTTTTTTGTGACTGTTTTATCTATAGCTCATGTACACATATACAGGAGATGATTTGTACTTCAGGTATTGATAATGAGAAGTGAGGTCCATCCAACTACACATCCTCAAGTTTTAAAAATCTTGAATACACAGAAGTTCTGGCCTGCACAGAGAGTATGCTTTGTACAGAATATAAATTATTATGTATTAAAATAGTTTTTCTTAAAAGAAGAAATTATAAAGGAAATCCGTATTTCCTCTTCCTTCTCTTCTTCCAGTCATCCCATCTGATGAGACTGTCACTGAGTAGGATGACCACGATAAATCCATCTCTTCCTGAATTGCACCATAAAGCACACATCAAAGAATGACAGGCTCTAAGAGTAGAATTTGCTGTTACTGACTTTCTTCTCCTTTAATCTAAAGGGAAAAGAAAAGGAAAAAGTCAAGCCTCATAGGAATTTCTCAGAGGAAAACATTCTACCAAATTCAATGTACTTGGATACCAATAGCAAGTAAGGTCTCAGCAATGAGCATTGCAATTTTTTTTCCCCTCAATAAATGGGAGTAAACAAATAATTAATGCAGCTGTTTAACACACACAAAAAAGGGCAAGAATATTTAAAGTCTTGAGATCTACTCAAAACTTCCTATGAGACATAAAGCTTCTCGTATCTCACTCACACCCAGCCCAAAGGTGGCAGCAAAGGAGAAGGAACCTTCCCCTAAGCTCTGGATAATGCACTGACACTGAACTGACAATGCTGTGCTGCTACAACTCAATACTGGTTTTATCTTTTGTGGTTTGTGTATCTGTTCCCACATATCTCGTATGAGTATGACATTTCCAGGGACATAACTCTGATAGTGTAGCAAGAGTGAAGAGGTTTATTTATTTGTCTGTGTATACTTCCAGGCTTTCCTCCCGGAAAGCAGCAGAGAGGGATACAAACCTGACAGGATTACAAGTGTCACTGAGATTTCACTGAGCACACATTCCTCAGCTTCTGCTGGCCTCTAGTGGCTTGAGGCCCAGCCTGGCTTCACTACAGCCCTTCCTCACTGCAGATGAGCTCACTGTACCCTCACCACTCTTTAGATGCTCCCTTTGATATGTCTGAGGTTTCCTTACCATAAATCCTGTCTAGACAGAGCTGCCTTGGAAGAGAGAATGATCATCAACCCACCTGCGGTTGCAAGTCTCTTGATAAATCTGTAGTTTGTGCTCATTGATGTTGAATTCTTTCAGTATAGCATCCCTGTTGGGATTCCTTAGGTTCACATGGGTGTCATAGGGTTGAGTATTCAGCTCCTCCTGGCGCTTCCGAAGTTGCTGACATGAGCAATAAAGCTCTTCTTCACTTTCCTTCAAAGGAATATTGGAAATCAAGGTAATTTTGTAAAAAACATTCTCAGAACAACACAGAATCCACAGAGTTTGGGGATGAGTTTGTTTTCCTAACCACATTTTAGTAACCACATAGAACATTTTATAAAATTAGTTTGATAGGACGTTTCTGGAAACAAACTAACTTAGGAAGCACTAAAAAAAATCCTCTCAGCCCCACAGTATGACTAGCCATACCCTCTGACAGGGGCATCAGGAACATTCTAGAACAGGTTGCAAAATTTGTGTATCTAAACACTTCTGTTGGAATATTTTTCATTAATAGAGCATGTTAATCTGTTGAGGAAAGAACAGAAAATAGTGTATCATTATGGTAATAGTGTATCAAATTATAACAATAACAAAAGCACGTTTTTAAAATGTTTAGGTTTTGGCTCTTCCATTGTATTTGTGTATCATGTGACATAATCCTGGGGATTTTCTATTGAAATGTAGACTAAAAGTCAAAACACTAACTGGTAAATAGGACCCCTTACAGCAGCAAGTACTCAGATGGTCAAGAAGGAAGGACAGACGCTGTATTTCTATGTAACTATGGCAATTCAGTATTGCAAATGAATTGAGTAGGTCTCAGTTTCTATTGTGGCACACAGTAGCTCTCAAAATATTCCACAGCCATAAACAATCATCATGATTCCCTTTAGGACTTCAAATTATTTTAATACTTCAAAAATTTGAATGCAGAAGCTGCCTCTTTATAGAGTTACTAGTGGGGAATAGAATTGGCAGGACTGAAGTCTTAATTTTCACATCAGCAGCAAAACAAGATAGTCCTTCTACAAGAAATGACATGCAATCAATAAATGTAATAAATCCAAACATTTTCAGAGGCAGCATACTAATAAGAATGCCTCTTTCTGCATTCAGTCCAGATCTAGGAAAACTGATAGCTTAGCAACATACCCAAGGGGTTTCAGTTACTGCAACAAGATCCTTTTCTAAACCCTTTTTCCTCCTGAAACACATTCCTATGCAAGCATGGGTTGGAGCAACTGAAACAGCCTCAGTGCTGTGCTACTGATTAAGATTTAAAGAGTAATTTATTTAATTTTTGTTTGTAAAGGGGTAGTAAACTTTGTATTCCCAAATCACAAAAGAAATGCAGATTGCTAATTACCAGTTTGCAGGTGTAATCATCAAGATGCATATGTACCACTGTTAGTTCTTATAAATAAATGTATCCACAAAGGTACAGCTTAAACTGCATTTTAAGATATCCACTTCAATTTTTAGTCAGGAACATATACACCACTGAGGCTGACTGTACTCAGAAAAAGCTAAAGAAATACATGCACTTTCTGAAGGAAGTAAATCAATTTTCAAGCAAATAAGACATGCTTTTAAGTGCAACAACCACCTCAGTAGAGTATGATTCCTACAATATCAAAAAACCTGTTTAAGTTGAACAGGAACTACGTAAAGCCCCACATAATAATTCACAAATGTGCACGCTTATGTCTACAATATTTTTGCTTTACCATTTCAGATGAACTCCACAGCCATCTGTAATTCCTCATTATAATTTAATATTTCATCTCCAAGCACATGCAGACGGGCTCTGTATATAACCAGGCCTGTTATTAAATGGTATTATTTTATGGAAGGCCATCACTTTTTAAAAAGAAGCAGAGGAGCAGAGGCAGCCTTGATCTTTTCTGATGCTTCTTGAATGACCTGGCAGAAGTTGTAGAGTTGACAACTGTTGTGGGTCTGGGTTTGTTGCAGGATGCCAAACAAAATGAAGGTTTTGGAAGTTGTCCTGCCACTGCATTACCACCAGGCATTGTAAAAACACCAAGCTGAGCAGCAGCTTCATTTGGCTTAACAAGCAGAAGGGGATTGGAGTGTGAAATGTGCTACTGTCAAGGAGTGGTGCTGACAGACTGGGAGACAGACTGCTTCCAAGAACAACACTTTGAGAGCTGCTCCTGCCCCAGGAAAATAATGATCTGGGTTCCTGAAGGGAAACCACAGCATGGGGGATTTGCAATGTATCCACAAGTGGTGTCCATGCTCAGCATTAGGCAATGGTGACTTTGTCAGTTTTCTCAAAGGCAACAAGTCCAAAACCAGCAGTTCACCAGGCCTTCCCTATGAGACTTGAGTCCATGAAATATGAACAACTTAAATATTATCTTCAAAGGATATATGTCTCCACACACACATCCCTGGCCTCAGCTTCTAATCCTCTCCTGCTTTCAGAACCCTTGGCTGGCCACAGAAGGAACTTATAGGAACCTAGCACAGCTTTCAAACACTGTCATTGCACACACTTTCATTTTACATCAGGTGTTAAAAGGTGGCTTCGCAAAAACCTCCACAAAGGATGTTTGAAAAAGGCTTCCACTCCTTTGGGAAGAACAATGTGACTGAATTCAGAAATTTGCAGTTCAGTGTATGCAACTGCAGGCACAAATCCCTTCAGAGACATAATGACTTAGAGTTCACAGGAGTTGATGTTTCAATCAGAAAAATAACATAACTGGTGTGAAGTTCAGCGTGGGCCTGAAGAGTTGAGAGACTACAAATAAGAAGTTGAACTTTTTTTTTTTTCTCTGAATCAGAAGGGTGCTGGAAAGCACCCTGAAACAGCCATTTCCCAGAAGCATCTTTAAACTTTCATCATATCACAAGTGTTATTTAAATTTTGTAATATATTATTGAGAAAGAGTCTGAGAAATACCCTACAAATCAACATATGTAGCAGCACCCTTGGAACACCAACAATCACTGTTCACAGATCAGCTGCTTTAATGCCTGGATTCATGAGCATCATTATTTTTCCCCTATGTGTTTTAAAATACTACTATTTCAAGTATGTGTTTAGAGAGGCTTAAAAGGAGCAGATTAGCAGTTCTTTAAGAACCAGATATGTCTTCTACTTGATGGGTTGTTTATTTTAATGAAATACTGGGAGAAATTACGAACTTCAATTGTTGAAGTGATTTCTTTTTATGTAGGACCTTTAAAAAAGAGATTAATCTATAAAGCTAAAGCTGATTTTAGCTAGCTTTGCATGGCATCAGTCAGTTAACAAGGAAAGACAATGACCACGCTGTTACAGCAAAAACTATTGGAGGTAATGAGGCTTTGTTTGTGCATTATTTCTTTTAACAACCGTGTAATCTGTCCACCCAGAGGGAGAGTAACTCAATTTGTGCTATTTGTCTTCCCCAGTACCTGCAGAAGAAATGCCTGACAACAGCACATCAGACACAGAGCAGAAATCTGAATCCTCAGTTCCTGGTTTCCACAAGGAACTGGTAACAGACACACTAAGTGCACACAACAAACCCCGTGCTTCTCACCAGAACTTGTTGCATCTCACAGTGCACCAGAAGTGATGCCAGCTCTATATCTTCACTGTAGCCATTCTTGAGAGGAATTGACCTAAAACCTGGGGCGGGGGAAGGAAAACAAAGGGCAATTAGAGTCCATCAAGGGGGAATTTGCAGTCACAGAAACGGTGCACATTTTGAACATTCTTCAGGGCTCAAACGCTCCTCTGCTGAGAGCAGGCTCTACTATGGCAATTGCAGAGAAGCAAAAGGCAAGACTGGCAAAACTGAGCAACACCTGATTGCACATGCTCTTGAAAACTAAAGCCAGAGGAAGGAGCTTCACCGAGGCAGGAGGGAGTCCGGCATCAGAGAGGAAGGCACAGTTCAGTAATGCTCAACAGCACCTCATTACAGCTGCAGATCTCACCTGATTTGATTCCTTTGATGGGAAAAGTTGCGTGTGCTAAGAAGTTGGGATCACTGAATATATCTTCCTCATAAACAACAAAGCGCAGGAACGCCAGATTTGGGTCGTAAATTTCAAATTTCACTTGCTCTGCGTTAGGTGCCCAAACTGGATTAAGGCCATTGTCATCTGTAATGAAAAGGAAACATTTGCAGTATGAAGCAATAGTTGCACTTCATTCACATATAAGTATGTATCCCAGGACATTTTCTAGGGATACAGAAGCCCAAAAATCCTATTTACCATCTGTCTCATGTTGTAACCTTGCTTCAGAAAGTTTGTATTTGTTTACTTGGTGGTGGGGGTGGGAGGAAACTTGGCAGGCATGAAAATGGATGAAGAAAAGCTATTATTTGTATTCAAACATATCAAATCTCCTTGGACATTTATTTGTAAAGAGAAAAAAGAATGCTAATTAATTTCTCATATTCATAAGCCTCATGCTCCATACCCAAGAGAAAGCAGGAATATCACTAGGAAGACTGATGTATCTTGGTCCAATTTTTGTAGTTATGTACAGAACACCAAGATTTGGTATATGTGACACAGTCAGGAAGTTTGCTTTCAAAATCTTGGTCACTTTGCACCAAAAATTTAAATTATGAACACTCTGAAGTACTGAGGAGACACAATGCACATTCTGCTCCTGATGATGTGTTTATTTTCCACTGGTATCATTGCTTTGGATAATAAGAACCAAAACCTGATTTTTACCAGAGGAACACTGCTGCATCCAGAAATACTAAATGGTGAAATATGAAGTAGCTGAAATATTGCTCCATTTCAGCACACTTAAATTCATGCACACACAAACACATCCAGAACTCACCAGGATGAAGCCTTGATCAAACTCCTAATGCATTTCAAGTTAAACTATTTTACAGCCCCATACATCCAAGCTGCCTCCAAGGAGGTGCCAGTCTCAGAACCCAGTTTAAATAAACACAGTCTGGAGCTCACAGTAAAAACTCCCCATTTGGGACAGACTTTTGGGAACTGACTAGCACTGTTGGAGGCACTCCCAAGACAGTAATTGTTTAAAATACGCAAATACACAAACTTATGCATGGGAAACACCATAACAGAATGGGACTTTTCTCTCAAACTGCAACAGTACTGGTTTTATCTAAATTTTATATACATTGAAGTTGCTCAAACTAGCAGGCCCCAAGATAAGCAGAAGAACAAGACTTTGTGATTCATCAGTCCAGAGCTACAGTTAACTTACTCCCCCTGAAATGGTCATCCTCTGCTCACTTTATTTAAGTACCCTGGAAGTAGAACCATATCCCTGCAACACAGAAACCCACAGATACTCACTCACAACTGTTGTCTTGAATTTGTTGTTATCATACTCGGCCCCACAAATTTCAACCTCTACAAAGGGACAGGTGATGCTTCTACCAAGTTTAGGGAGATGACGAGCACCTAAAACCTGCCAAAGCAACTGTAAATTAGAACCATCTCCAAAGGAAACTTGACATCATTGTTGTTGAACAGAAGGCAGCTTATAGAACTAGAGGGGGGAAAAAATCCAGAACATGGAAAAGCACACAATCTCTCTCTTGAATATGTTTGCATGTATTATCTGTGCCACCAATAATTATCTGTCACCAAATATTATCTGTACCTTCCATACTCTGGATAACTCCATGATTTTCATTGTAGGAAAACAAAAATAAAAGACACTGTAGCTGACATTCATTACACATAGTGTGCAGCTCCAGGCCAGGTCTGTAGCACAAGTTTTATTATCTTTCTTCTGTGTTTACTACATACCCATTTCAAGACATTTCTGCTTTGCATTCACAGGCCCTGTTTACCTCACCTTTAAACTGTAGTGCAGAGTAATTAATGTGTTTCTTCTTCCTCAGAAAACATACTTTTAAAGAACCTGTCTTATTGCATAGCAAGAACAGAAAAAAGTTCAACCCTGTTTGGCACCCAGTCGAGATGGCAACATTTTCCAAGGATAAACTCATCTCTTGCATAAAAATGAGAATGACATTCAGACTAATTCATAGTGTATTAAATATGAAGTGGGGGATCAGCTTATTAGGTTTTCTGTTTAGTTTCTATATTTCATTATAAATATCTTCCTTTCACACTCAAAATCCCTGAAGTAGCTAGTCTGCTGCTAATCAATCTCCAATAGGATCCTTCTACTAAGAGCTCATTTGATTGGAAATTCAAGTTAGTTCATTTGATTTTTAGTATTTATTAGCAATTACACAAAATCAGTTTTCAGTCCTATAGCATGTTCTTCATTAACAAAATAGACATGCATTTCTTTTGAGGAATCAGTGAAGTTAGTTTCATTCTCACACACACTGACATTTAAAAACAGTATTTTGACAATCTGTCAGATCTTGCTCTGAAACATAATAGCTTTATTTTTAGTTTTATAGATATTTATGTCTTGTAAAAAAAAACAATCTACAAAAGAGATTTACCCTCACTGTCATAATCATCTGCAATTTCCTCATGGAGTCATTTGGTATTGGGTCATAATCCTTATTTCTCATGCTCTCTGGCTGCAGCACATAGCCAGTGCGTCCATTCAGGGAAAACAAGGCATGGTTCAATTGCATGTATTTATCTGGGGAGAGAGTTAAACAGTCACAACAAGATTTCCTGGAATAAAGTTAGGGAAATACCAGATTAATGGCTCCTCTCTGTTATTCTTTCTGGTCACCCCTTCATCAGAATGAGTGGGAAAGGTGGGAGACTGAGTTCCTTCACTAACTGAATCTGACAGCCCATTTTTCATCAATTCTAACCCCAAAAAAACCCATCTCCATCCCCAATTAGCTTCCTACCACTGTATCACAAACTACCTGGCCCTCACCAGGAAGTGGAATACAGCCTTCCCTGTGGCTCCACAGCCATTCATCCATCTGAAACTCACTGTAAATATCTCTGTTTGCTTACCACAAAGAGATCAAGGTGAAATAAATCTTTTAGGGCTTGGGGGCAGTTAGGCTCAGAGACAGGGCTTTTGAACACCTATTTCTGGGGCCCAGCTCTGGATGGCAACCCACACACTAAAAAGTAAACTTCAAACACACCTTCTAATCACCATTAGGATGGTAATTAGAAGGGCTATAAAGGTGCTCATTTACAGTGAAACAGAAAGTGGATTAGATTCTTTTTCAAAGGGAAAATTACCTGGAGTTTGGAAGTTCAGAGCCACCATCTGGGAGCCACAAAGCCAGAGGCGAAATGGGTCATAGTTGGATGAGTCAACCCTCTGTCCTTTGGGATAGACACGGGTCAGGCCCTTCAGGTTGTAATTCAACAACTTCAGTGCCTTTTGCTTAACAATGCTCTCTGCCTTGTTTTCCACAAAAGAACGGATTTCTCTGAAATCAGGATTGTCTACACAAGGGTAGGAGGAAGAAAAGTGGTTGTCAAAGGAAGAAAGAAGTTGACATTTATACTGTATTTTCACCAACACTTAGTTTTACTTTGTTTTGCCTTGTCCTTTAATGAAATAATTGGCACAATTTTCAGGCAGACATGGCAAAGTGGTTGAAAATCAAGCCTGAAAGTTAAAATTGCCTTTCTGCCACATGCTTTACGAAGGGCAAATAAGAGCCTGCAGTCATGTTCTCATCTCATCATTGCTAATAATGTACTTCTGATCACTATAACACATATTTAAATGAGACATCTTTTCCGGGGTCTAAATGGGGAGAAGAAAGGGTGAGCCAGGGTTAGCCAATGCCTCAAAAAATAACTATAATTATAATGTCTTAAATGCAGTGACAGCTTATTAAAAACATTTGCAAAGAAACTTAAAGAAAAAGGGCACATTTGCTGGCTCCTCCATCAGCAATGACAAAAAACTGGAACAAAAAGTACATATTTCAGTGTCAGAATCCACAGCTGCACTTACACAGGCCCAGTTATATTATGAAGCCATACATCATTCCAACAGCTTAGTCCTGGCAAACATGTTCTTACAGTAAAATAAAAAAATGCACAGTAAACCTATTTATGAAGGCTTTTTACAAACAAATCACTAGTGTTCGGCCAGAGTTTTTAATCTCAAAAAAGTCAATTGACACATAACTAGTGAGCTTCCCCATGGAATATACATCTAAGAGGGTGTCTCTAGTTAATTAATTAAAATTTGTGACACTTCTTTTGTGATACATGAATAGCACCAAGTTCCCTGGTGTACAATTTCAAAGTAAACTGCCTGGGTGAAGCAGAACTTTGTTCTCCAGCAGGATAGATTTTATCTTCAGACCTAAAATCCCAAATAGCATCTGTAGAGACAGTAGAAAGGGTAAAAATCAGATGTAATATTAAAGGCATTACCTAAATTGTCCTTAGTTTTGCTTGTTGGCTTGCAGTAGATTACTAGATCAGATAATTCAATAGCAATCAACTGATTCTTTTCCCAGTATTTCCTCCTGTTCTCCTGGAAAACATTAAGAAGTTTTAGATTATAGGAACACTGAGTATTATGGCACAGTAACTCCAGGGTACACTCTAATGAATGCCTTTTTTGGTGCCCAGATTCCTATCTGATACCTTGTACACTAGCACAGATGTAATGGACTTTCAGACCCAGCTCAGAGAACAGGTAATAACCAAATGGTGAGGTTTAGTTGGGGATGTACATTTAGGGGTTTTTTTGGGGGGTGAAAGGTATTGTTTTATAAGCGAGAGTTTCAGTTCTTCTCTGATCAGTCATGCTCAGAATCCTGAGCATTTTTTTTCTTTTAATGTAGCTCGACTCAATTCAATTTTAGTTACATTCTTAACCCTATACTTCATATAAATGCAAATGTATGCAGAAAAAATGCAAAGGGTAGTGAAGTGTTTCTGCATCTATTTATAATCCTTGGCAGAACTTAAGCCTTGTTAGTAACTCCCAAATAGTGAAATTCAAATCCTCTGAGCATCATTCCTATGTCGTCTTCTATTTGTGCACCAAACCCATCATGTTCTGTATGGAAAATCACGTGCAATCTTGTTGAAATCCCCAGTACCAAACCCACTCTCTTTACTTCCATGTTTGCAAGCACCTGCTCTGTGGAAGCTGAGCAGTGTTCCCTGCCAGCAGAGACTGGGAGCTGCTAAAAGCAGCTGTCCTAAGTGGAGACATTTGGGCTGGAGGCTTTTCAAGCACAAGAAGCAGCTACAGGATAAAACAAGGTAGAAGAGTCCCATACTAAACAATGATTAGCTTTGGCACAAAAGATCATGAAGCAGCAGCAATCAGGAAGCCTTCCAAAAGAATTCCCTCAACAAGGCAAACATAAAAGGAATGAAAATCAGAACTAGGGAGCCACAGGTTTCCAGAATATCTCACTGAACCAGAGATTATACCTTGAAAGCTAAGAAAAACAAAGAGGAATACAGTGTTTAGACTTGGAAACAACCTTGGGAAAAAGCTGTATAAACCTCATTTTACCTAGTGATCCACCACAGTTCCCAGACATCGCTCAACAGTAACCAGAGCACTGAGCAGCAAAAGATCACTTTTTGGTGGCATGGGTTCATTTCTAGCCAGAAGCCTCTAAAGATAACCAAGCAGGAGAGCAAGGAACAGCCACCCCAGGGAGCATGGCAAGTGTCAGTACTGAGCAGAGATTACAAGAGACATGAAGCTTAGTTTTATTTTTTGTGCAAAACCAAACTCATCTACAAAATCCCCCTGCATCACACTGCAGTACAGTCTTAACTCACTGTGCTTTTTCCTTCCCCAAAATTCAGCCTGCTAACTGTACTGGCAACAAGGGTCTTTCCTCATCTTCATCCCCTCCCCATGCAGCAGTCAGTCTATCATGTGAACTTTGTAGAGGCCACGCTGTGAGAAAAGCCTCCCAACTGACAGAAATGAGTTTTAAAGCATCTTTGAACACAAACTGTTTAATACTTCTCCGACTGTACAGAGAGAGAAAAAGCTGCCAGGCTCCTGAAGAGTCATTGTTGTAACATAAAAACATTCAATTTGGAGACACTTCTTCTAGGTCATGTTTCTCTTTTTCTCATTTTTACTTCTAAATGAAAGCCTGGCACAAGAACTGTACCTCTCCTCCCCCAACAATAGGTCAACAGCTCCTGTTGCTTCTACCCTTGCTGTATTTACAGTCCTCTGCTTGAGATATCAACTTGTCTGCTATAAATAGGATCAGAACGACCCTCAGAGCACTTCCACTCCATATGACAGACATGCAGCATGAGCCAACATGATACTGAAACACATTTCCCATCAACCATATCACCCCCTTAACAATAAAAGGCGAATGAAAGCAACAAAAAAAAAAAAAAAAGAATATCCTTAAGCACAGCCAAAGTAAGGACTTTTTGGTCAAGGCAGACACTTCTTAAATACTAGAAAAGATTACAGGGAGGTAAATTAGTACATTAGAACAGGAAAAGCAAGTCTTGGAGAATGTCTTTAAGTGGCAGTAGAAGGACATAGAAGCTAAACTTAGGCAAAATCCTTGACTCTTTAGGCAAGTATTTGGAAATACTACTGCTGAAGAACTGGGAAGTCCAGAATGTGGCTATTAGTTACAAAGAAAGTATTAGCCAAACAATACTCTATCACTGCCCATTGGAAAACAGAGTTTGCAAAGAGAATAAGAAGAGTTTAGGGAATGGCAGCTCAGATTTCACACTGGTGAAATTTCACAGGTGGATTCACATCTCTGAAAAGAACAGACTGATATCAGAGCTTCTGCTGCTTAACACTGGGATGAACCAGTGTGACCAGATGGAAAATTTTAGTGGTATCCACTCTGGCCTACCATGCACACTTCACTGAGGGGCAGGATGCAACACAGACAGTATTCTGCTGGAAAACTCCTGTTAACATCAATTTACATAGAATGCTAATTCATGTACTATTCCCCAGAGAGGTTATGGAACAAGATGCACAGAATCAATAAAATGAACAAACAGCAATGTAAGAGAATGAAGTACCATGTGAGAGCAACATTTAGCAGTACAGGGCAGCTAAAGACAAAAGCTATTGCAAATTTATAGCATTACATTATTAAAACAACAGACAAATTTAGTGCAATACCTCTTCGGCTGTTTTCCAAGTGATCTCACGGATACTTTGGTACCATTCAAAGAGTTCTTCTACTTTATCAGTTGCAAACTCAACACATGGATCTTCTGGATTCTTTGGCTCCAGAATGAAGACAAAAGGCTTTTTGTGTTTTCCTTGTGGCATTTTCACTGTTAGGTAATACCATAGCAAGAAATTTATACTGAAATCCAACAGCTCTTTTCTAAGGTGTTATTGTTGATTTAATGCAGCATTGAGTATTATGAAGTTTCAACATATTGATTCTGCTGGCTGTACTAACACAAGTAGGTGTTTGAGGGGGTTGATTTGGTTTTTTTAAATCTCTCCTCCTAAACATAAAAGAGTCTACTCAATAGAGAAAGGTCAGGAGTCCATATATAAGCATCAGAAAATACACACCAACATTGTACGTATTGAGCACCAGGATGCCACGACACAGGGAGCCCAGTGGGTTGTCCTCAATGATCTGAAAAACATGAGTTAAATCTGACCCTAAATCTCTTGAGTGAACACGCACAGGACATTAACAAATAATAAATGTGCACCGTTAAATCTAATCTTAGCTTTACTGAAAGCATGCTCACTATGATGTTTGAAAGCCTGTTTTCATATCTGAAAAACACACAAGAATACCTTCAGTGAGAGCAGTCAAAACAAGACTACTTTGTAGTAGCTTTTGTCCTGACAAACCTGTTCATTTTTCAAGTCTGCTTAAGCTTACAATAACCAGAAGGGAGGGAATGTAATACTTGTGGTTTTCTCCAAAGACTTCTGGAAAATCATTGGAAGTTCTTCAGAAGAAAAAAAGAATTAAATGTTTTACTTCTGAAATTCAAAAATGCCAAAACTTATTACTCTTCAGTTCTGGTTTCTCTTATCCAAGAGCTCTTTGTCCAAGACACAGGACCAGACTTTTTAGATTCTTTTGATAAATAGGATTGGTTTATGCATAAAAACCTGATAATGGAGAGTAAAATGACTAGTAAGGTATGTTTGGACATGTAATTTTCCTATTTGCAAATATTAAGACAGTGATTATACAGGAAAACTAGTTAAGTTTCAGCCATGTTGTTGTTTAGCCAAACTATGAAAAATCTAAACTGTTTATGTTTAGCAGGAAGCAATCAGAATCCTCTTAAATCTCACCAATTCAGCTGCCATAAAATCATAGATACATGGGGGTCCCTTCCAAGATATTCTATCTCTTTAAATAGCTTTCAACAAGAGATGTCCTGACAAAAATATTCAGCAGCAGAGAATAATGAAGAATGCATTCATCCCTCTATTCTGCTCTCTCAAACACAGCACATAGAATTGTGATTGCATAAACAAGACTTCCACTTCCAGTAGGTAGCCAAGGAAATGTAGCAGACAAACCACAACCCTCACCTGATTTTCAAGCTCAGAAGACTTATCAGATGACAGATCTTCAACATAATTAGATGGAAAATAATGTTGGACTTTTTCTCCATAATCCCCCTTCCACCTGAATTTAAACAGAAAAATAGAATGAAAAAAAAAAGTTAAAGAGCTTCAAAAGGCCATTAATGAAGCCATAATCCCCAAGAAATTGTCATTAATACCCCATAGTAGATTGTCTAGCTGGCTATCACCAAAAATATAAATGATTAATTAGCTAAGAGCTCTAACAAAGTGATCATTAACTGTAGTAACAGATGATTTCAGAGGGATTACAGTTACTGTAAACTGCAATTAATGACTTAAGAGGCTTTTTCCCCCTCCAGTACTAAAAATACTATTATGTGGTTGATTACCCTGTAGAAACTACAGGGAAACATTAGATTCCCAAGCTTTCCAAGCAATTTACAAGCCAGCTAAAAAAGAAAACCTATTATGAAAGGAGCCTGTACAGAGAACTAAAAAAGGTGGGCTTGATTCCTGAGAAATGCTTAGCAGAGCAAGGACAGAAGTAGAGCAGTGATTGCAATGACTTCCCAGAACACACAGATGTTCAGGAAGGATGGATGTAGTACAGGAAAAAATATGGGGTATACCAGGCTATGGAGGTTCTGCAGGCTGACGTTATTGCTGTGGGATAGAAAAATGAAAAAGGCATGAAAGGAGAATTGAAGATGAGGGGATTTTGGGTTTGGGGTTTTGGGTTTATTTTTTTTAATACACTGGCATAAAGATTTATAAGGGCACAGTTGATAAGCAGCAATCAGGCAGTTTTAAAAAACTTTTTTCCTTCATCTAGTAAGTCACCAGAAGTTCTCCCAGGTGGAATCTTTGTCCTTACCAGCCTCCAGTTTCCTTTGTGACATTATGAATTAAAGCTCCTCGAGAGAAGCTCAATTCATCACTCCTTTTGGCTCTGTAGTCATACAAGGCTTTCACTGTTCTCTGAGGCTTTAAGAGAAACAGAGCAAAGGGGTCATCTGGGGGGACAGGTCATAAAATAATCAATAATGCAATCTTAAAACAAAAAAAAATAGGGAGGACTGGATTTTGTTGTTGCTGTTGTTATGAAGTTTAGAAAACAAAATACTGAAGTTCCAGAGTGACATCTATTGGTGGAAGTAAGTGATGCTACTTTGAGATTCTTCAAGTATCAACTTGAGAAAAAAAAAAAATCTTTTTCGGGTGCTGCAACATAATTAAGGTAGAAAAAACGATTTTTTTTAAAAAAAGGTGAAATACAAATCCTCTAATTTTATAACACATTTTCATAAGCATTTGGTGCTTCATAAGCTTTTAGGTGCCTGCAAAACCTCCACTTCAAAACCACATCAGCTATCCTGCTGGTCATATTTCCTTTAGGAAGACGTGCAGTTTTAGCAGGATGAGCTAAACCTTTATCTTGAATTTACTACTACCCAAATGCTTCAGCAGCAATACAAATTCACTGGCCAAAACTACTAAAAATAATTACAGTCACAAAATTTTCAAGCAGGTGATTTTAATGAGAATTTACAAGTAGGCAGGCACTAGCAAGAATTACAGATAAGTAATGTTTGCTGGGAGACTTGTTTTTAATAAATATATAAAGGATAAAAACTCTAATAACTCATTAAAAGACCAAAGGCACCAAATTTTTATAGAAAGCACATGAATAAACTGCAATTACTTGTGCATGCAGAACATGTCTGCTAATGGAACAAGAGTGAACAAAAACCCACAGACAGAAATTTTCATGTTGTATCTTCCATGAAGATGTGGCCTTCTCAAATTGAACCCTCTCAATGGCATTTAATTTGGGGGACCACCAAACCAAATCACCTCCACAGCCCCACGAGGTGAAAATGCCCAAATTCCCAGTCTGAATAAATCACTACAAGATTTGTGCACAAGAAAATGTGTAGGTACAAATTTTAACAAGAAGCTAGAAAGAAATCACACCCTTAACATTTCTGTTGTCCAGTTCCCCCTAAACTAAGCAGCCTGATGCTTTCAATTCTTTTTATCACTGCCAACAGGAAGCCAACAAGTCTAATTTTCAGAAGTCTACAGTAAGTGTGAATATATCTTAAAGCATACCACTGTGGGGGTGATTTCACTGGGCTCCACATACATCTTGACTTCATAGAGGGAACTAATATCTTTTTCCTAAAAATCAGAAAGAAAAAATAAATTTGAGGAATCAAAGAGTTATAAAATTACTGCATGTTTATAGAACATTTATTTCTGAAACCACCTTTTTGACAGCACATAGGTCAACAGAAGAGAAGGGAAGCCAGACACCTCTGTTTTGCCCACCTCCATAGTTGAACATAACTGAAGATGAGTGTGTTATTTAATGTCTATGCCTCAGTTTAATGAACAGTAAAACCCAATGAAACAGCAATACCTCATAAAGGTATCTCTTAATCAGTCAAAATGTTTTTTTGATTGTGAGTACTCTTCTATGTGCAACCAGAAAATAAATACCTGCACTTGTGATTCTGTGCTATAACACTTTAGTACCAGTATTGGTTTCACTATTAGATAACTCTACAACAATATAGAGAGTCATATTTTTCATTTTATCCTCTCTTTGTGATTCCATTTGAACCCAGTCCTAAGATACAGAACCTTTGCTATAGGCAACATTATAAAAAATCCTGAGGTCTAAAATCTTTTTAGTCCCTATTAGAAAAAACAAAATCCCCAGGTTGTGATTTCCTCAGACCTGCCAGATGTAGTTTCCTGCAGCTTCTAAAAGACATATACTTGAAAAGTGAAGACAGCACTTCAGGCTTTCCAAAGCAAAGCTCCCTCAAAATGAAACGCATCCATCCATAAAGTAGCCCTTTATCCTCAGCTAACTATCCAGGTTCCTAGTTTAGTCATTGGCAAGAGACAAGTCTCCTGGGGAGATTTCCTCATGCTTATCTCAAAGTGAGCTGTCAGAGGTACCTTTTACCACAGAAGGCAGTGAGAACCATCCCTTAAATGTCCAGAGTGAGAGGCAAAGCAGAATATTTCATTTTTTCTGAAGCACTTAGCAATTGGCATCTGCATGATCATTTTAAGATCAATGCCCACTTCAACAATAGAAGACAGGGCCAACTGTAGGCAAGGCTATTATCAAAAACTCATTTTAGCAGGGCAACGACTCCCAGTACACAATGGGGTTTCTCTAATCAAATCACGGGGAAGGCAAGAGATGGCTTTTAATCAAAGATGAAGCTGCTCTCCACACCTTTGTGAGAGAAGTCAGTATAGACATCTCAATTTCACAGAAAATGACCTGCTTAACCTCCCCCAGAGATCCCGTACCAGAGCCAGAGCTCAGCCCAGCCCCCCAGTCCACCCCAGTCCATCCCGGTCCATCCCAGTCCATCCCAGTACCGTGCTGTAGCGCTCCAGCAGCTCCTCTGTCACGGGGTAGCGCAGCTTCATCTTCCTGTACAGAGGGTGCTTCTCGTAGTAGGTCACCAGCTCCACCAAGCTCTCAAAGTAGGCCGAGGTTCCCAGCACGAAGTGCCGCCCCTCCTGCTGGATTCGGAAGTGCTTCACCTTCCCCTCCGCTCTGCGGGACAAGGGCACAGCTGGGAAAGGTGTCAGTGCTCACAGGGAGAGCTCCAGTGCTCTGAACTGCACCAGAGCTACTTTGTGCACCTTCCTCATGTGAAATCATTTCTCCCTCTAACGAAGCCTCTTTTATTCAGTTCTTGTGATTATTAGAATAATTTTGATAGCTACAGAAATCAGTTTTTAAAGAAAAACATATCTCTTGTGCTTGAACACAAGGTTTGTGCTTGCACTGATAAATGCAGTAAAACCATCCACTGACAACCATCCTATGCAAAAAGATCCCTACATCCTTTTCAAGCTGCTGAAGTATTGGTATTTCAGCAATACATTTTTTGTATTTGGTATTTCTTGTTTTCCCTGGTGTGAAATGGTTTTATTGAGATGCTGCAGGTCCAGTTAGTTCAATGTCCACCTTGGTAACCTTTCTTTTTGGTAAAGAAAACTTTACCACAAAGTACTCAGGAGACTGGGGAATTTTGAACATCTTCAATACACAATAAGGCATATAAGTAAGCAACTTTAAATGTTGCTAAATGATGCATTTTCAGAGAAACACAATTTGATCTGAAAGCATGATACAGAACACCACAATTCTATATATTTCATTAATGCTTTTTAAAGAATCACAAAGCTGTTCAAAACTATTTCCCCTGGCGAGAGGAGCCAACAATTTCACTTTGACCAACACACTTCAGCAAGGAGTGTCAGGGAAGTAAAGAAGGGTCACCCATAGTTCTGTATGGGAAGAACAGGAGAGTTGGTGCTCAAACAATCTTTAAAAAAGCATAAAGGTTCAGGCAACTCACAAATTACCTCTTGCATACACTCTGACACAGGAACCTCCTGCACAAATCAACCACACTAACTATTCAAAGTCTGAAAGCAAGAATAGCATGACTCCAAAAAGACCATGATTTTTCAAAAAAGAAAAACCAGAATATTGTTGGGCTGCTACATAAGGTAGTTCTATCTGGTTTTTTCTCACCTGAAAGTCATGGCAAAAGAATCAGGTTCATCTCTCTTTCTAATGAGAAAGGCTCCATCCCGAGGAATTCGCATGAGCATGTCCTCTGCCTCACCCCGACTCAAGTTGTTATAGTACCAGCTGCAACAGTGGAAAACCAGAATGGGCAAAGCATTACAAGGCTTGTCAAATGTCATTTTTGGAGAATAACAGACACTGTTGTAACAGTGTTATTAACAACACAGTTTCAAACATTCTAAGAAAAAGTATGCATTAGATTTTCCCCACCTTGGCACCTATGACAGCAGTTTATTACAAAACATTGTAAGACAGCAGTTTATTTTGGATTAAAGCATCAAGAATATATCAGAACACCTTGTCTGTCTGAAGTCATAAAACATAAATCTACATTTGTTCCTGAAACAAAGGCACTACATCTTGCTTTTAGTCTGCCATTTGGTTTTCAATATTTATTCCATTTTGACACAGTAGATTTAAGATCAATCCTAAACACAGATAAAAGAAAGACACCAGGGATTTGACTTTTCATTCAGAATTTGATTTTATCCTTTACCATAGGGAAGGACCTCTCTTGAATCCAATGTGCCTTCAGTGAAGCTGTGGCCACTTATACTGGCAGTGTGACTCCACCTTATGCAGAAAGGCAGGAAAGTCTAACCATTAAATTCTCCTTCCCCTCTCACTGGGTTCCAAAGTTATCTGTGGGTGGTCAGTGACTCCCAGATCCCCGGGGGGCAAAAAAAAAGAATTTTAAAGTCACATATTAATATTTTACATGCAAAGATTTACTTTTGCTCACTGAAAAGAAAACAGAACAAAAGGCAGCAATAACAATGTTCTGCCAAAAAACAAGAGCAATCTCTGCCCAGGATCTATGGCAGACAAATACCAGCTGGAAATAAACACTGTGCTTAGTTCCTATCACAAAGGGTGAAGTCAGCCTAACAAGGTCTCATATGGTGAGGTGGAGGGCAGGGTTAGGCAAATGGAGCTGTTTGGGCTCAAGTGCCCCAGTAACAGAGCTTCCAGATGGCACAGACCATGACCACTTAGCTGCCAAACCACAGCCAACTGCTAAACATCCAACCCAACCCACTGGGTGTTGTAAAACACTGCACAGACAAAAGAAGAACTGGCACATTTCCACAGCACTGCAGTTCTCATTTCTCTTCCAGTTGATTCTAGGAAATTACTTTCCCAGTGACCACTCTTTGCTGTACCAGGTTCTCACAGAGTCAGTGTTCTTCCTCAGCATCCTTCAGGAAGCCTATTCTTCAAACTTGCACAGACAAGTGTGCTCCTGAATCCAGAGAATTTTCTATGCAAAAACCCCACCTAAAGCAAGGCAAGGACACTGGCACGAGAGCAGTGCTTGGCTTCTGTACGTACTCCTTGGTCTCGTGAGGGCTGGGGGTGGGCACAGCATCGGTGAGGCGCAGCTCAAATTCAGCACACCGCAGGTGAGCCTCCTTGTAGTGTTGGATGAGATCATAGATGCTGTCAAAGGTGAGGTTGTCTGTCAGGTAATATTTCACAACGTCCCCATCGCTGGTGGAACGGATCCGGCAGTGCTGGACTCTGCCTGACCTCCTGAAGGAGTGGAGAGAGCATAAGGGAAACACAGAGTTTGTAACAGATTTCCTTCTTTCAAAGCACTTCCCCACCCGTCCCTGGTCAACCACTTGGGGAGCTTGTGAAGAGGCAAGAAATCTGTGTCACCTCATAAAACAGCCACAGTAACAAGCAACAAACATTCTGACAAGGGAGATTACAGGACCAAAAATAGTGATTTTCAACTGACAGTAGTTTAAAATCTGGCATAAATTTATTCTGCAAAATTTGCTTTGACAGCTCTCTGGGTCAGAAATCCATCTGACACTATTCCTCATACTGTTCCAACCAGAAAAAAAAAGAAAACACCAAACAAATCCCCCATTAAATTTGTATGAAAATGACCATACCAGAATGACAAGGTGTAATCATCAGGGAAAGCTTCACTTTCCCTAACCAGGAATGTCCCATCCTTGCCACCCATTTCAGCACAATATTCCTGGAGCAGTTTCTCAGCAGTTGCTCTTCCCCCTTTCATTTTCCCATGGAACCATTTCTCTTTTAAGTGCAGTTCAGTTCGTTTCACCTCCTGGACCAGAAAATAAGATTTTTTTTTTTATAGCACATTTCTAATTTTATGACTTTGAAACTAAGTATTTGTTATTGGTGATACATAACAATCTACTATTTCAGGACTTCAGCTCTTCCTAGGCTTGAGCTCTCCAGCCAATCACCTTTATGATTACCTGCTTTTACAACCCACAACAGCCAGGTAACTTGTGTTACTAAAGTAACACAATACACATTAATTCATTCTGTTTAGTTTGAGAATCGCAGTAATACTTAAAAGACTTGGTGCCCAAATTAACATTAGGATAGGTGTACTGAAGTTATATTTCATTGTCCTTGTACTCCTCCTTGCAACCTCCACTAACCAAGAGAAAAAGTTATTTTATTAAAAATAAGGTTAACTAGAGCTGACCTTGGCAAAGATCCTTTTATAGTTTTTTATCCCCACACTTGCTATCTGATATAGAACAAACGCACAGGTTCTACATTTCATCAGCATAAAAATACACATCTGTAGACACTGAAATAATAAAAAGAACCTGCCTAAGGAATAAAACACAGCCATCACCTTTGATGAATCTTCATCAGCACTCTGTTCTATGTCATCACTGAATGAAAGCTTTTCATCAGCAATAGCGCAGTAGTGCCGAGTCCATTTCTGAAAGTTGGGAGATATTAAAACCATTAAGAGAGGAAAACTCAGTAACCACTCTCAAGCACAACCTCAAGACAGGATGCAACAATAAAAAAATACACTTTCTTCCTCTCATCCACACCTACTCAACTGACAATATTACTTACAGAAATAGTAAGAAAATTCATGTAAATTTTCAGTATTACAGAACTCATTAACAACCTGTAGCAGATGTCATAAAAATAATACCTGTTCTATTGTGTCCCACATGTAGAGTTCTCCTTGCTGCTTCTTTTCTTCTTTCTTTTCTTCCAAGTTCACATCAATGTCTCCCTTTGGCCCCAGTTTTTTGTGCTTAAAAAACCAGAAAAAAAAAAACATTCATACACTCAGAGAGAATCACACATAAAATTGGTCATAATGTTTCAGCATACTCAGTGTTACTAGACTATGTCCCTCCATGGCACAGCCATCTTCTGTCATTATCATAACAGCAGATGCTCCACAAGGAACAACAAAGGCAGGAACTTCTTTCTTTAAAATCTAGATCCCATAATAAAGGTTAAAAAAAACTAGTAGAGGTATCATTGAAGCAGTGAAGAAACAAGTAGTTTGATAAGATCTCACCATTCTTTGGAGAACAGAAAACAAGAAGCAACATGTACTTAGAAATAAGGATAAACAGGAATCCTTCTGCAGAGAGTAGCACATAAGGAACAAAAATCAAAACAAAAGGAAAATATAAGGAATTAAAATGACTGAGGAATTCACCCTTTTACAAGAAAAAGGAGTACAAGGGAAATCCTTTATGAAAATAGGGGTCAAGTTCTACTTTCTTTAGAGTGTTCACAAAAGTGTCTCAAGGCAACATCAATTACTTAACTGCAGTTAATGATGGGATTAATCATCTCATATCAGACATCAACCACATTCACTTCTGCACAGCCTACTCTTGGCTGATTTTAGTTTGACAGGCCTAGCTGAAAAATCTCACAAGCCAGTGAAGTAGGTGTTGCCTCTGACTGTTTACTGACAACATTTTCCAAACAAAAGCCAAACAACACAACCACCTCACTGGCAGGTGCTGATGTATTTAAAGACTAGTCAGTGCTCTTTTAAACAGCACAGAGTGATATGGATGTTCTCTGTGCACACTCATAGTAGTTTGTAATTCCCTTTAAATCAGATCTGGCACATTATTAATCATATGCCTATGAAAGTCCCCTCTCTGCTCTGCATGGAAACAACAGACAGTCTGGAGAGTGCAAAAAAAATCCCCAAAAACTTAAGCACACAAGTTTTCCACCTTATAGTGGGGTTCTGTTATTTCCAATCTTGCATTCAAGAGCATATTCTTATACCTATCTACCCTTATTTCTTCCATTCAGATCTCTAATACAAGACTTGTCTGTTACAAGAGCAAGGAAACAGAAGCATGGGCAAAAATAATTATTTTACTACAGAGATCACGAACAGCCCTGAGATTCTTCACCAAATTTTGCCATATGAGAAGTTCTACCACAGTTTCAGTCTGAGAAATCTTCTTTTGGTTGTGTTGTTGTGCACAGCAGAGCTCATTAAACACCTGCACTGCCCACAAGGTCTGACACTAACAGGGACTGCCTTCTCAGAGCAGTGCCTCAGTGTTTCACTAAACAGTGTATTTAAATGACACTGAGTTAGCAAACACTCATCAATTTGTGAAATCCTCACAACTTCAGTGTGTAGCCACAAGAGCTTTGGGTTTTTGAATGAAAGGCAGTCTTTGAAGAAAACAAAGAGTAATACAGATCTATCTTTCTATTCAATAACATATTTCTATTATTTTTAAGCAAGCCACATGGTATAAAACATCTGTGATGAACATCTGCAGCAGTGAACTTTGTTGAAATTTAGCAGTGACATTTCAGGAGCTGGAAGACCTTTAGAAAAGAGCTGACGTTTGATCTGACACTTGAACTGCCAACACTTACTGCAAAGGAAACCAAGAACAAGCACTTGAGTAGAGTTTTACATTACTGCCAAATCTAACCAGTAAACACTTCAAGCAAGGGACTTCTTGAAACTCATCTGTGAGGTCAGGAAGAGTCAGTATTTCAGGCTCCTGCTTTGGCTCTCCTATTTTATCTCCCAGCACACAAAGCAAGCCTACCTTGATGATGATTTTTTCTTTCAGCTGGGTTGGTGATGGGAGCTGATCTGCACTGGCTTCAACAGGCTTCATCAAAAGCTGATCCCCAAACACCTCCTTGAACACTTTGGCCATGTGTCGCTGCTGCTCCACACTGCAGTGCTCTTCAATTGACAGAATGACTGGGTATCTTTGGTGGACAAAACCAAGGTGAATGAAGACAATTTCTTTTTGCTACAGCTGGCAAGGTAAGGAAGACAACACCCTTCCTCAGCCCCCAGATGAGAGAAAATGTTTAAAGGAAACAAGAAGACAAAAGGAAGATATGGATGCAACAAATAATAACAAATATGCAGTCACAGAGTTGCCAAGGTCAGAAGGGACCTGTGAAGCTCCATATAATGCAAATCTCTTCTTTGGAAAGGCCCAATTCCTAGGTTAGATCAGATTGTTCAGAACTTTATCCAGCCAAGATTTGAATATCTGCAAGGACAAAGACTGCTTCCAAGCTCTTTGGGCACAGCTTCACTGCTAAAGAACCATTATGTGAAAATTTGTTTCTCCTCTCCTCAAAACATGTCTCTTTTCCTTCACACGTGCTCTGAGAAAAGTCTGAAACCATAATTCATCCCGTATAATGGCTGTCACTAACACAAAGTTCCTGTGCAGACACTGATCCACATGGGAAAACACTGTGTCCAAGTGGTAACATGGAAAAGCAAGATAATGCCAGCTTGATTCCTTCCCCAGGTATTGGGTAATATTTTTCATGTTAAGGACATTCCAGCACAAGTTAAAGAAGGGCAGAGATGCATCTCTAAACTGTGGTTACCAGCTCAGCAGACATGCTATAAGTGCTGGATGTTCTCAGCTAAGACCTTCCCTACAACAGAAACACCACGTGATGTGACAGATGTATGATTTGTCAACTGCACTATTTGTTAAATTTTTTAAAGATTTAAGACACACTGTAAAGAATTTGTAGGTTCACTTTCAACTTAATAAAAGAAGACTCAAGAAAGGAGCTGGAAACCACTTTAGGGTACTCACTATCTTCTTTAGAAATGGTTATGCACTGGGACTTCCTCAAAAGAGCATCTATTAAAGACCCACATCTGGCAATAATGAATGCTGCTGGAATCCATTATTCTCTGATTACTTTTTGCTCTAGATTACAGAGAAATTAAGTTCAGAAAGGTCTGAGCATATGAAAATAGGCTGAAGGAAAATAAAGCTTACTCAGATGTGACAAAGGCATGGTCTTTGATTGCCTGCACTACATCATCAAATTTGATCTTTGTTGTCCGTGTCCATCCATGGTAAATGATGGGTTTCCCATCAGGACCATCCCAGCAATCCACTAGGAAACACAAGCAGTGGAAAAAGTAAGAGACCAGGTAGCTCCTTAAATGAGTCTGGTAAGAAGAATACATCCAAAACTTCAGTGCTCTATACACTGATCCATAGACCTTAATGTTCTAATAAAACATTCTATCAGATGAATTCATATTTCTCACAGAGGAAACTGAGTTTACTTAAGTAAGAGAAAGACAAATAAAATACATTACATAATATTCCCAAAGCATTATTATATAGGAGTCTGGAAATAAGAGATTCAGGCAACTACAGTGTCTATCTACTAGTTTACAGTAATTTTCCAGGGATAAATATACTCCAACAAGACACAAGCTGAGAGCATCTGTCTTTTGTTGATTTCAGCCCTGAAACTCTAATTTGAGATACATTTTGCCTTAGTCAAATAAACAACATGAAATTAAAGTGAAAATTCTGAATAAGGAACAAAAGCACAGAGCTGAAGACACATACACAATTGCTGGGGAACAAAAACATTAACTGATTTACAAGCAAGTTAAACAGGATGACAAAAGGCACCAAATCACAAAAATCTCTGTGCCCTAGGCTAGTCTGCATTACAATGAAGGTAAATAAACTATCTATGCTACACAAGTACTCCATCTTAAATCCTAAGCTTTCATATAGATTTAGGGTTGAATTCTTGGTGTAAAGCAAGAGGAGAATTAGGAAGACTCTTAAAACTGCCTTGGAACAAGAATCAGAGGAAGTGAATAAGGCATTGGTGAGACATAAAGAAAACAATTTAAGGAATCAGTGATTTTTGTATGACTAACTTCAAATTCAGAAAACAAACAGTTCTTGATTTCAGTTCTTATTTCTTTCTTGCTATACAGGGGAAACTACTTGTACAGATAACATGTTGCAAACTATTCCACAAGCTCTTTACTCACACTCAATACATCGACATCCCATCCTGAGGCACCTGATGTAAGCTTCTGTGGAGGATTCACTGCGAAGCTGGTCTCCTGTCAGGTATCTAAGGAGTAAAAGGAAATGTTAAAAAAGACAGGCAGTCAATTTCAACTAGCTCTCACTCACTCACTGGGTAATATTTTGCCTCCTGTCATGGACAATGTGTGTTGATTTTTTTTAATTGGCATTTTGTTGGTTCGTTTTGTTTTTTTTTTTTTTTTAATTCGAATGAAAGAACCAGACTTTCCTGAACCTGATGCTATCAGGTTTTATGAATGGACCAAATTACAGGAGGTTAAAGGCTCAATTTAAACAGCAATCAACTCTGACATCCTTCTAGAGAGCAAATCATGAGCTTTGAAACCCACCTAAACCTCATCATGCTCCAACATGAGCATGTGGGAGGGATGTGGAAAGTATTTAGAGTGAAACCACACCTCATACTTCAAAATACACCTGTATGCTATATCCATATCCACTTCATTGCATTCCCTGCATTATTTTATTTGTTCATCTCTCCTTCTTCTCTCTACATGTTTTTTTTTTTCCACTACAATGCCAGATGAGCAAATCTACTTCATTTGACGACAGTTTAAACTCATCATCGCATACTTTGTACAACTAATGAATTCTGACATGAGCTCAGTGAGGCTGTTGGTGCTTAAAAAAAAAAAGAAGCCACTTCAGTAACTTAAATTTTTGAAAGGAGAGAGGCTTTCAGAAAGTTTCAAATCAATAATTTTTTTTATTTTTTACCAGGACTTGGGTCTTTTTGCAGCTGAGCTGAGTTGTATCTCAAAACCTGTAAGATCTTATGAGAAGGGGAAAAAGGAGTTCCAGAAACCCTATCTGCCACATTTATACCACACTGTAGGAAGGTTTCACACATCCACACAGCACATTCCTGGCATAATTTACATTTACTGTCTCTCTCACATTGCTACATTTGTTTGAACTGGGGTAGACAACAGGGCTTTTGGTAACTTACGTGTTATGAGAGGAAGAAATCCAGTAATGGGACAAAGGATTATTCATGTCCTGCACATCTATTGAATCATATTTCTCATCCCAAATACTGTTTTCTTTTGCAAATAGGTAAGTGAGGAACTACAATAAAAAGACAGAGACTGAATTTAAACATTTTTACCCTATAAGAATAAAAGAAACCCAGCAATGCAGCAAGAGAGATCTAGAGGTCCTGACACCCAGTGAAAATTCTGTGAAAGAAGTCTATGAGAACTACTACAAAGTACCATTATCTCACCTCATCAACAAAGAGGAAAGGTTCAGCAGTTTCTCTCATAGTGTCATCAACAAACTTTGTCATTCGTTCTCGGACTTTATTGAGATCCTGTGCCCAAGATTCCTTCAGATAATTGCAATACAGTAAAAAAAAACAACAAACATTTAAGAGTGGTGCTAGTACTAAAATCAAACAAGGAACAGAGAGATCTACAGAGAGATACACACTATGTAAGTACAAATGTGCAATGACAGGGAGAAAAAAGCTGGCCTCCTTGGACATGCCTTAACTATAATCTCTCTCATTTATAAGTGCAATCTGAACATCCTTTGAATACAGTGAAATTGGGAGAAAAAGAAAGTAGCAAGCTTACACAGGAAGTGTAGATCTCACTTTTCAATCGTAATTGCAAACCTGGAGCTCAGCAGTGCCTAGCAAATAATGTACCATTTTTTCACATGGAGTCTGTGCTAAATAACATTTGAGAAATCCATGAAAACACAGTTCCAATCCCTGCCTTCATCCTTACCTACTTGCTGGCACAGGACAGCTAACTGGCTCTATTCAACAGGAAACTACCTTTGCCTGGAATGCAGGCAGGCAGCAATATGAGAGCTGCCAAAATGGCCAAGGCATTACCCCAGTGCTGTCTGGTGACAACAGTGACCAGGCCAGGCATTCTTCTCTGACTGTACACATCATTTACTCCTAACCTTGTCTGTTTATCTAAATGACGAAGTGGAGACTTGTTAAAACCTTATTTACTTTGTCCTCCCTCTTGTCCTCTGGTGCACCTTCAGAAATTTTATATAGATGAAAAATAATAGTTCTTTTGGACTTCAGTGGCAACAAAGGAGAAACCTTTCTAAGCCCCAGTATTATAGTGGCATCAATCATATTCTATGACTCTTCACATTTCCTTTTAATGAGCACAGAATTCTGTGATACAACACCAAGTAGAAGAGTTCAGTATTTCTTTAACCTTCCCACCTGCTGCTCGTGTAGCAGGAATCTCTGGAAGTCATGGAGGTGAACTGCTGAAGCGTCTGGACGGTCAGTATTTCTTTAAAAAAAGAAAGGGAAAGTGAATCTAAAGAAATAAGATAGGTTAATGAGATGTTACAGCAGAAGATGACATGGGCTTGTATCTTGGATTTACAGGATAAAGGTGCTGCCACCAGCAAGAGACTTTTTATCATTTCAATGGGCTTTAGATTAGGCTTGTAATACTGTATTATCCAATTATTGTATTTTGAGCCTCCTGGATTCCTGATGTACTTTTGAGAGGGATTCACTGGGAAAAGCACCAAATCTGTAGTCATTGCTTTGTAGCAAATGAGCTGCATTAACTTGACCAGGGTGTTGGTAGGTTTAGTTGAGGCACATGGAAAAGCCTCTTTTAAATTATCACAGATCCACACTTCACAAGTAATTCTTTCTTTGCAATATTTAGATGAACTACTATGATAGACCAAAATCTTCTGAAAAAGGGGCAGCTGCACCAAAGAAAAGTGGTATCACTGATCTGCCTTCTGTGAGTCACAAACACAGCAGCACCTGGTACCAGGAAGGTTCTTATAAATCTGTGCTTTTAAGCAGCCTCACAGTTTAATTCATTACGTGACCCAGAGCTATGGAAATACTTGGTACACTCAGAGCAAACTTTGAAAGTTACTTCCTTAATCTGTTAGTGTCATATTCAAAACTAAGATAAACTGATTTAACCCACAATCAATGGGTTAGCAATGCCTGGGACCTTCTTCATGCTGTACACTTCTTACTTAAACTTTCAAGTCCATCAAGTGGAAGATGCAGAAACCATTACTATCACGATTCAGCTCAGACCTAAGCAAGGCCTGTGGTGCACAACACCACTATCCAGACTGAAGCAAAAATTTCTGCATCAAATTCTTCTAAAAAACAATCACCAGGACTTGCTTCCAATGTAAGTTCACCTTTTTGAAAGCAAAAATATTCCACTTAGTAAAACACCAGAACAAAAAAATATGAAAAAAAACACAAACAGTGAGGTAATTAAAAATCAATTCTTCAACACTCTAACCAAATGAAAATGCAGAAAAATAATACAAATGAAGAGTCTCACCCAAGGATGAAAACAGAGGAATCCTTTTTGAATTCATCAAGAATCTTAAAACAAAACAAAAAAAAACCAAATAAACAAACAAAAAAAAATTTAAAAAGGGAAGAAATCTAAAAATAAAATAATATCCAATTTTCTATCTAAGTCCATCTAATAATGTCCATTGGTTTGGAAAGGGGAAATGTCTGCTCTAGAGAAGTTGCATACAAGTTCGCAAGACACATTTTTAATTAAATGCATAAGAAAAAACATACTGCCAAGACTGGCAACTGCACTTCAGGCCTTTCAATGTGAACACAACTCTCAAACAAAGTACTTGCTTTGATAAAGCACCTTATACAAACAGTCAAATTTCTGGGGAGCTTTTACTGTTTGATATCCCAGAAAAACTGGAATTAAGTATCATCTATCACATTTATTCAAGTGAATATAAAACCTAAATAGTTTCTAGCTGGCACAGCATCATTAGAGATTGCAGGAAACTTATCAAATTACCCAAAGTACTTGTAAGCAAATTCAGGAATTTCTTTGCAATGATTCACACAGGGCAATAACATGAGCTTATAACAATAACAAGGCAGAGAGGCTCCTTACAGTGTGTTTTACTCTTCAGCTTTCTGCTCAAGCTAATTAACAGGACTTTCATGGCCAAAACTAAAACCCTGTCAGTTAATCTAGGTTTTTGATCACTTCACCATGATTTCAGCATCACTTTTAAACAGCACAAGCTGTACTGCCAGAAAATCAGCACTGACTTTGACTATTGAAGCTTCCAGCTTAGCATCTGCAAAATTAAAGTTGAATCCACAATAAGCACATAGCCAAAAAAGACATTCATGCAAGTAATTTCAAATTATGTGTTTTCACACAGTTTTAAAGGATTCCTAACTTTCAGAGTCACTAAAAGCATGCAGTTTCCACCAGCTCCATGAATCTGTACAGCAAATACAAGGGAACAGTAGTCAGGCAGTTGCCCACTTAAATTAGCTAAAATGTAATTCCACTGCATTTATGCCTCCCAAGGACTGTCTGATGCATGTCCTATAACAGACCTGCTGCTCGTAATCTGGAATATGGAATGGCTTCTAGCAGTAAAAAAACGTGCCAAACCTAATAAAAAGATTTTCAGCATCCTGAACAAACTCACAAAAATAATTCCTCCTAAAAACTCCCTAATATCTGTGCCTATCTCTACTACCAACACACAAGAAGCAACACAAATGATTTGTTCATCTCCTTAGGCCAGTTGCTGATAGTGACTGTTATCTACACATCGAGTACAGCACTGCACCCTTTTTCTGCTACAAGAATGAGGAAAAAACAAAAAGATAACCACCTCTCACTACTCTGATGCAGCAGTTGAACAGTATGAAGACTATTTATGAAAAGCTTACCAATTTCTGTTGTTCAAACATGATTTTCTTGTAGAACAAATGAAATTGTTCAAAAGTAAGCTCTTCCTTGTGAGCACCTATTTCCTACAACAGAAAGTAGCACACAGTGAATTTAGGATTCCCTGAACTGCACTTGCAGAGTGAACAAGTTACTCTTACTCCAGTTGGCATTCTCTCATGCATTCTGCTCTGCTCCAAATTTATTTATTTTTAACCACCTGGATTTTTCAATTTATTTATGTTTTTAAGAATACAAACAAGAGAACAGATGTTGGTTTGTGACACAGTGCTCCTAGCCCCCACCTCTGGCCTTGCATTTTGCACCCTCACTCCATTTCCACAACCAAGAGAGAAGTAAAACCCCATTTACTCATTGTTAGCTGGGGCAGCAGAAGCAAGAATATCTGCTTCAAGGGTGGAGAGTTGGAAAGCAGGAAAGGGTGGGGATATTCAAGGTTCCTGTAGGAATGGAATGACCTTCAAAAGTTATTAATATTGGCATTAGTTGGAGAGAAGAGGTTATTATTTGATCATACCTAAAACAAAATTAAGATGAAATTAATGTAGAAGAAAAAGAAAGATAAAATAATAAAATACTTTTCTAAGTACTTGCTTAGCACTGGAGCTCAAAACTCAGTGTTGGCTTTGATCAACCACAAAATGAAAAGAAGGAACATTTATGTCTCTATTTTCTTATACCCTCACATATAGGCAAAGCTAAGCTGACAAATTAATCAATATAATTTATGTAACTGTACATGATATGAATCAAAAAAAATGAAGTATCCTCAAAAGAAACATCAACACTTATCAGATAATACCAAACACATTTAAGTAATCAATTACCGCAAATTTATCCTTCAAGTACTTCATGCTGCTCACTTTGTAGTTTGCCTGGGGAAGTACAGTTTTCAGCTCTCTAAGACTGATACTGGGGGGAAAACAAGAAAAAAAAAATATAGCAAAATCACCACAGTTGTTTTGTTTCTAGTCAGCTACTCAGATATCTTTTCTATCAACACAAAAATGTAACTATTGAAAAGTTTTGGGTAGGGCTCATCTCACATACCTGTAAACTTCTATAAACTTATCACCTACGTGGAAGCAAGCCAGACATGCAGAAACAGGCATTTCAATTAATTTGGAATTAAAAGAACCATGTTGCATAGATATGTATTTCTCTCTCAGCAATTAATCTGATCTAGATGATCAGCTCAAATGTAGATATTTATACACGGTCAGATGAACAGCAGCCTTTCTTCCACTGAAACTGGATTACAGACACAGAAAACTTCATGCCAAGGCCGTACCAAACAGATGAGCACAAACAAAATAAAAAGCTCCAGTATTTTCAATACCATTTTAAACTTTTTCTCCAGTTGCTCAGTCTGGTAATGCTGATTTGCAGCAGCAAGACTCCTCCCTCTGCAACATCTGAACACGATCTCATCCTCTCCCAGTCAAGTCTTCCTTTCCAGTTCCATTTACAGAGAACTGCTGATTCTTTTCACAGAGTTTCAGAGTGCTCAGTGATATCCCAGCAACACTTCAAAACCCAAAGTTCTCTAGATAACAGCAAGGCAGCAAGTCAAAAGAGCACAGGTACAAGACCTTTGGGTCCTGTTGCTGAAGCCCACAAAATATTAGAGCAATACCAACAGCACCCAACAAAACAAGACTGAGGAACTCTGCCTTGACCTACAGAACAATTTAGAAGCCATTAAACCTCTGCAAACACAGGGTCAGAACAGAGTTGCTTAAAAGCAACAAAACCAACCAGCACCTAGATGAAAGTAAGACTTTCATTCTACAGTGTCCATGCAAGCAGCTACCCCATGAGATATTCTCATCTCCATTGTGCAAGAGGGAAAGAGGCAAAGCAAGAAGGAACTAAGCCAAAAACCATGCCCAAGCCAGATTAGAACTCAGGAAATTCCTGGCTTTCCGCCTCGTCGCCAGACCTCTGGAAAAAAACACTATTAGAAGCAAGAATGAGCACTCCATTTGTACACTAAACCAAGCACAAGCAATTTCCTCTGGCCAGACAAGTCCAAGAGAAAAAAAAGAGCTGGGACTTCATTACCACTGGAAGAAAATTCAACCTGTGGAACAGGACTTGCCTGGTAGCCTAACCTTTATAATTAACCTCCCTAAAAATCACAGCTCTGAACACAACGGCTCGGTCCAAACTCCCTTCCTGATTTTTTCTAATAGCATGAAACCATCAAGGAAGAGAAGGAAAAACTGTCTTCTCCACAGTGCAAGTCTCCTTGGTCCCAACCAAGCTGCCCCGTAGCAATGGTACAATCCTAAAGCAACAAATGAAACCTCTTCAGCAGGCACCTACTGTCAGCCACAGCTGCCCCATCCTAACATCTGCTTTTCTTTTGTGAATCCCAACCACACACCCCCATTGCAGGGTTAGTTCTCAAAACTCATCAGAGGCTACAAGTCAATATCCAGCAAAGGATGGGACTGTGGCCAGTTGAGGAAAAACAGCTCTGAAATGGGGTCTCAGCTCACCCTGCACGGTGCCACATGCTGCCTGCACAAGGGTGTGATTTCCTGCAATACCACGGCCTCAAGTCACACAATAGAATACCTCACTGCAGCTTGCTTTTGGGAAAAGGTGGACGCAAAAGGAAAAGCATGAGCTTTTCTACCCTGATTTGTACTTTAGAATAAAATGCATGTTTCCAGACAAAGAGAAAAACCATGGTGAAATAATAACACAGAAGGGAGGAAATGTTAACATTGTTCCCAGTGTCGCATGATTTCTGGCAGCTCTAAGGAGAGGTGTGCAGCTGAATTCGTTTTTTTTAAAAGTCTCCTTTGCGTGGTAAAGCTACAAAGCCACATCACACATGGACCTGAAAGGAACTATTGAAACTCAAACACATGAAGCCACACATCACACTGGGAGCTAGAACCCCTGGGACTTCTTTCACATGAAAAGCCCCAGGTCAGAGGTGATTCTCTGGCTTTGTTCTGTCCAAATACAAGGCAGAGACAAGCCCCTGGCCAGGCCAGTTGCCAGCTAAGCTCAGTCTCTACAATAACACATTGATCATTCTGGCAAAGTAATTCTAGGCTAAAATTTAAAATAGTTAGTTGTCATCGTTTGTTTCCTCATAATACCATGTACATAAATCAGAGGGAATGCTATGAACACATAGTATTTAGCAAAAGGCAAAACTCAAGTTGCTAAAGCAAGGGCAAAAGCCATTTTCAGGGATCTCATACTCCACATTTGGGACAACAAATTCTTTATTTCTTTTCATTCCATGTTAGAATCTGCAACAAAAATTCACTAAAAACGTCTGAAAAAAGACAGAGCTTCTTACCTATTTTTTCTAGTTTGATCAACAGAATAGATCTGCTTTCTCAGCCAGCTTGTAGAAGAAGGAGAAACAATAAAATTAAGAATTATAAAGAATATACAGCCAATAAAATTTCAAAATCCATAGACAAAACCCAATAGAAATACTTAAAGGTCTTAAGATTCAACTCTGTTAGCAAAGCACAAACCTTACCAGTGCAACATTCAAGGATCCTGCCAGTTTTTTTAACCACATTTCTAAATATGTACTTTTCTGATGCATTTTAAAGTCACATAAACAACACAGGAAGGGGAAGGGTGGGCAGGACAGAAAAGAATGAGTAACAAGAAGCTGTAAAAAAGTAAGAGGATAAAGTGAGCCAAAACTTCAGCTAATCTAAACTGGAGTAACTCCATAAAGTTGATGATTTCTGCCAGATTTATCTTTGAGCTGCTGGCTCACATACCTGTTAGATGCAAAACAATTAAAAACTAGAGAGAAGGGAGAGGGATTTAGAGAATTTTAAAGAAAATCCTTATTACAGTGCATGTCAGTTTTAGATGCAGAGTAAAATACTTTTAGTTGCACCAATAGTAAATAAATACATACACAATTTTGATCTAAGAAGATGAATGCAGCTGATCTTCATCCTCAACAGGAATCATTCTTCTTTGACAACACCAATGTCAAAGCCACAGTTTGGTCAGGGAGCAAGTGAGGGAAGAGCACATCCTCACTAACAGCAGTGGCCACAAACAAAAATGCCAGCAGTGATGAAAAGCAGTGGGGCAGGAGACATTACTGAAACCTTGTCCACAGAACTGGCAATCTGAGCCTGAGCAGTTTCACACACAAAATCCTCTGAAGAATAAAGGTGCAGTTTCATGTTCATATGGCTGACTTCTGAATTTTCCAAGAAGCCAACACACAAACACCAGCTGCACTTGTGATCTCAAGCAGAAATTTTGTTTTGGGTGCACAGAACAAGGTGCAAGTTCACATTAGTGTATGAAGCAGAGTGTGACTCCAGAGCACCTATGTAGCAAAATAGACATTGAGAATTTCCATATGAGGTTTCAGTGTCATACACTAACCGAAAAGTGTTGTTAGTGTAATTGGCAAGCACCACTTCTTGCACCTTAAAATTTTCATTCCAATTTTCCTCTTTCAATTCCCAGTCTCACAAAGTGAAAATATGTCCATGTACCTCTCTGTGATTGCAGGTGTGGGAGCACTCATGACCTCTTGATACAAGATATTTAAGCCACACAACCATTTATCAGTATCATCCTTAGAGTCAGCTGAAAAAAAAATAATACGCTCTGGTAAACATCAAAACAAAATCAATACAAAACCAAGACATAACTTGTTTAGACAAACCCTAGTATACAAAGCTGCTGACTAACCTTCCTCTTTGATAAATCTTATTGCATAGCTTCAAGTTGCTACTAATAAAACTAATAAAAATCAGCATAAATTTGGGCATAGGTTAGCTCTGACAAAAAATACCTGCTTTTAGAAGACTGTTTATCAAAGTAGGAAAGTTTCAATGCAGCAAAAACACTACAAAACTACTGCTGAGCTCCTGTGATAACACAATCAAAATTCATTTTCTTATCTTCTGTCTCCAAAGTGGAAAAAGCCCAGGACCCAGATCAGAGCAACTTGAAGGGCACAGGCAAAAGAACTCAGTAGTGTTATAGAATAAAGCTGGTACATTATATTCCCAGCAACCTGCAACAAAATTGCAATATACTGGCTTTTGACATAATCACCTTCTATTTATCTTAACCATGCCTCTCAACACAGTAGAAAGGGAGCAATAAACAAAATGGGTGTAGCATATATAAAATATTTAAATACAAGTCAAAAAAAGGTCTAAAATTCCTTACGTGGCCTAGCTAGAAGCCAGGTCCATCTTTCACCCAACCCTTCAAATCAGTAAATCACTCATTCGTTTTGTTTAAAATTTAGCTTGCCTTTCCATTTCCCAAACCAGAAGAGTCCTTCCCGTCACTTATCACTATTGCACTTTGTAATTCTTCAACCCAACAGAAGCAAGATGAGGAACTGCTTGCTGGGCACAGCTTTCTCTAGGAAATGCCAGCTAAGCTGAAAAAACCTTGCATGAGATGTGATCTTTACAGCCCTCAGCTGGACGAAGTCCATTTGCTTTAGCAGGCTGGCTCTGAAATGGCATGAAAGCATTCTTCAATTAAACCACCTCTGAAAAATTATCTTCACACAGGAGCTGAAATCTTTTATCAGCCTTCAAAGCAAAACAGTTTCTCAAAAAGCGAAGATTACATTTTATTTAAACATACTTTCAAACAATGCTTTGTCCCCCAAGGATGAAGCTGGAGCCCAGCCTCAGCTCCCCATGGAAATGTTTTTCAATTAGTTACAATTTCAGAAAGAACACCCACTACCACTGCCAAACCAATTATTCTCCCAAGATAATTCTGCCCTTTATGATAGCTACCAATCCCTTCAAGGAACAATTCTTTTATATTGTTTTAAGAAACCACGACAAAGCCCTTCAGCAAGGAAAAGGATTTCCCCCTTAACTGAAAATTATATCATGTTTTTCTGCAGTTCAGCATTACAGCAGCAGCTCATGGTACCAAGTACTTTCAAAGTATTGGCAGAGGCCTGTTTTGAGAAGTGCCATGGGGGAGGGACTGGGGGGGGTGTCAGAGGAAATCAAGCTGAAGTCCCTGGCACAGCTGCACGTAAGCACAGCCACTTACTCAAAATTCTCACAGACTTCAGCCAACAATATTAAACTTATTTAAAAACCTCTAAGAATGGATTAGTCACAAGCAGTCTTCCATTTGAGAAGCATCTGACTGCAAAAAACTTGTCTTCTAATACTGCAATCTATAAGAAATTCATCCCATAAATAATAAAAAAATAAAAGCTGTCAGTATTTAAACACTTATAAAGCACTCCCCTTTTCTCACATTAAGATTTTGCAATTGAGTTAAAGATTTAAATGGGTAAGCATGTTCCTGCTCAGGACAGAGAGAACTACAACTCCAAATAAATTGTCTGTATAGTTCTAAACCAATGACCCATTACAAACGTTTTAGAAAATAAATCTCTTTGTAAATTCCACTTGTTAGAAATTGTATTCAGACTCTACTGTAAAAATTTATATCTCTTTTCATTTCAAAATCTTTGTGTTTGTGACTCTGGATAATCTTGCCTGTAATAAAAAGTGTTCCAACCCTTTCTATAGATACAAGGTAGAAATTCCCTTTGTTTCACCCAGATCTCTTCATTTTAAATTTACTACTTTCCAATTTTATTTATGGTCCCCTAGTACTTATTTAGAAGAGGTTTAGTATTATCAGGTGACATGGACACAAATAACCCAAACTAAAACTTCATTTTTCCAAATTAGTCTGCAGCTGCCCACAGGTGATAGGAAAATTTCTGTGATACAGCTGCAGTGTAACCTTTTATGGCTGTAATATCCAAAATCATTTTGGCCAGACTAAGAGTGCTAGGACAGTATTCTGGCCACACTGAATAGCTGTCTTTAAAGAGGGCCACATTACCTCTGCTCTTCAGTGCTGACAACTTTACTGAGGTTATTTAACCAGTGAAAGTCTACCTTGCTAGAAAAAATCAAAAATGACACTCGCACGACACACTTGAAAGTGAAACATTCCAAATGCAGCAGGTCACAGGCAAGAAGGGCTAAGGAAAAGGTCTGACTCCAGATTTTAAGCATCTGGTGCACTCCTGAACTGCAGACGTTAAAACCACAGTATTCTGTGTATTCCTGTTCCGTCAGTGTGTTTGACTTGTTCAATCAGTAGCTTCAAAGAAGAAAGAAAGATAAAAGTACCTGCTAAACTTAAGGTGTTGAGGACAAACTGGGTACCATAAAAAATAGTAAAGCAGTGTTCTTCTCTGTGTCTTGCTTTGCAACGTTCAAAGTCCTTTGAATTCTTTCCTGGGCGAATTTCTTTTATTTCCATCAGATCCACTGAAAGAAAACAACATTCAGTCAATACAACTGCAGAGCCTGAAATGGTAGGATGGACAACTCAAAGCATGCACATATAAAATAGCTATATATAAATTATTTGTATTTTACAAGAAATGCAAATTGTGCCTGCTTGCAATCCATAATCCATAAATAAATAGAAACAGACAACAGTAGAAAAGGACCAAAAGAAGAAATATAATGCACCATATTTTTATTATTTCCCTATCACTAATTTTCCATGGACAAGGTGCATATACATGGCCCTTTGGGTCACAGAAAATGTGATTTCAAAAATGGCATTAACTCTAAGCAAGCAATTTTCCAATTGCCCTGACAACTGTTCAGAAATGAAAAAGGAAAGATACAATTCTACCCTATCCACCTAAACCACCCACATATATCTTAGATAGCCAGCTAACCTTGTCAGCTAGTACAGTCCCTGGTACTTTCAAGAAAAATATTTGAAGTAGGAATATAAAGAGGAAATCAAGCTTAATAATTAAAACATTTGTGAGTTTTCTCATGGCCATCTCCAGAGAGATGTATGTTATTTTACACAACCTGTTGTATTCCTTTCACCTTGCTGCTCTTCAGCAAACACGGGTATGCACTGGAGCACAGCAGAATGGGAATGCTGCACAAGCACACACTCTCCCAAGTCAGCTCCCTTTTTTCTAACCCTTGCTACAGGGCCTGCAGAACAGGAGTGAGACAGCACTGAAATAGAAGTATGTGTGCTCTCAAGATAAGATACTTATTAGAAAACTGAGGAAGTGGTTTTGCTCTGCCTGTGGACCAGAGAAATAAACAGCTCTTTCCACTTCTGGACAGTCTTGAGGAAGAGTGAAGAAAACCATTCAGTTCAGGGCTGCTCTTGAAATGTGTTAATCAGACCTAGCAAGATCCAAGGAAAACAGCTGAGGGTTTCTGTCCATGTGTTTAAAAATGCCTCAATATAAACCCCCTGTTTTAAACCAGCACCTCATCAGTAAAGAAGACCATTAACAACATAATGAAACAGAAGCTCTGCTGCCAGACAAGGGTGAGCTGAACAATGGTAAAGCTTCCACCTGTGTAATGCTGCATTTCTATAATGCCAATATAGACAGGCAAACAAGGAAGTTCATCAACAAAACCCTGATAATGAAACATTAATTCATCTTGGAACTTCTTATTTTCTGTAAAGCATCCCAGGACAAACTTCTACCAGACACTCCTTTTTCACTGTAATTTATCAACTTACACTGTGAAAATAAGACATCAAAGGTTAACCTGAACTAATCATAGGATACAAGCATCTTTCTTAAGTTAATATTTCCAAGCATCATTATTCTCAAGGTAGAGGGTTTAATGTCTCAGCCTCCCTCTTAAACTATGAAAACATCTCCTAAGATCTGCATATCTGACTGGTCAAGACCCCTAAATTTAGTTGCAAACTTCAAAAATAAATTTACATTGTGCCTATAAATGACCAGGAACCAAAAGCTCTTAATGATGACTCTGATCCCCTTACCATTCAGAGTCTCACTTAGGTCCCTAAAGATGTATCCAAATTACCATCCTAAATGTCACCATCTAAAAAAGTTGATCTTAAGCCATAAATTTACATTAATGTCAGCAAAGAAGAATCAGAATGCAGAGACAGAAAGCATCCAAATGGAGAGGGGAAGAGGTTGCATGGCTGCAGTAAATGGCACGGGACTGCACACCAGGCTGGCTCATTCTAACCACTGGCAAGTGCAACCTCTTCTGCTTTCCCTTCACCCAGCAAATCCCTGCTGAAAAACATAGGTTTAACTTCAAAGTGACTCACACCTTTCCTTTCAGACTCATTTAAATCCACACACATGAACAGCTCAACAAAAGGCCCTCTCAAAATACAAACTAGAAGCAGTGATAAAAGAGATTTCACAACCAGCATTGCTGTTGTCATTTCCAGGGGCTCTTACCTCACACTGACCTCTGAAATAAGCACACAAACTTACTCAATGTCCCCCCTCAGTTACACACAGCCACTACAGTCCTTCTCCTTGCATTACAGCCTTTCAGCCCCACCATCCTCTTCTCCAGCATGAACCTATATGCATATACATAGTGGCACAAGGATTTTTGTATGCACAGACATGTTATTGCTTCTCCAACTGGTTTTTCAGAAAGAGTTTCACTATATCCTAACTGCTAAACATTCAGCAAATAGAAGAATGGTTCAGCAAGAGAACAAAATTGGGTGAAAGACAGGAGAAAAAAACATTTATATTTAAAAACACAGATTCAACATTTAACATCCCTATTATTTTCAGGCAACATATTGTACACATCCGACAAAATTTGGGCAAGATATTATGTTTCCTAAGTAAATAAATTAAACAGGTCCAAGACACAAGTTTTATTAAACATTCTTTAGATTTTTACAGACATAAAGATATAATACATGTTATAGTTTCAGAAAATTAATAGAAATTACCTGTATCTATTTTAATGACATTTCATAGTATTGCTTAGGATTGTACTACTGTACATTATTGAAAGAAAAGCCAATGTAGGGAATCAAAGGAAGAGAAGAGAAATATGAACACAAAGCATTAATTCTGGTCTTGCACTAAGCTCTGTGGCCTCCATGGGCAGTCTGGAGTCACCTGGCATCCTCCACATGATGCCCAGTAACTCCAGAATGGCTAATTCCAACCATACAGAGAAAGGAGCAGGCCAGGAAAAGCTCTAACATGTGTCAGACTCAGATCAGTAAATCAACTGTACCAACTTAGTTGTTACACACTTACCATGAACTTTTTACAGCACAGTCTGCTGCTGAACAATTAAAACGTAATTTCATACCTATGCCAGAACTGCAGGATCAGCACTTCAGACACTTTTTGTACTGCCTTGAAGGACTGGAGCTTTCCTCCTTCCCAATCCCACATGCAAATGGCAGAGCCAATCCTGCCCTAGCTTCATAGACACATATTCCTGGGGCCTGATACACCCCAAAAAAGCACAGACCTGGACAGACGCACCTTGCAGAGTCAAATCAAATCCAATATACTTGCAGGTACAATTTCCACAAGAAAGGTGAAAGAAGATTAAAACATTTCCTAAGGAAACATGAACAAAAGTATGTCCTCTAGAGAAACGGACTCATATCCAGCAAGACAAGGAGAGCACTCCCCAGCACAGCTAAACAGTTTATTGAAGTCTAGTGCCACTCTAAAACTTACAATTAGTTTACATTTCATCCATTCCTTTATGTGACTATTCCCCCAGGTTGAAAGGATCTCTTTAGCAGACTCATCAGTCATGGATTGATTCTGACAACTCCCTCGAGTGGCTCTTTAAGGAGACCAGACTCCAAGGCACCTTCAAATACCATGCTGTCTCAGGCTCTGATCTGAATGTGCCTGGATGTGTCTCTGGATTCCAGGCAGCTCAGAGCCTGAAGCTGCCGAACTTCAGCTCCTGCTGCTGTGTGTTGTTTGGCAAATCAACAAATTAATTCAATGGATCATTAAACTGCTATATAGATATTTTCCTAATACTGCACAGATTGATTGCTCAGTTCTTCCCAGTGCACCTGACAGAGCTCTTTCCTGCCATGAACTTAAAAATAAACTTTTGATCCTCAACATCTCCACTGATCTCCATTCAAATAACCCAGCACCAGTGATCGTGTTCAGTCACACACTTGCAGGTACAAATTCCTGTTTCATTTCCTTCAGTCACACTTGGTGGTAAAACAGAATCTACATTTCACTGCAGCAGGTGCTGTGCAGGCTGAGGGGAAAACATGACACAAGATAACCAAAGGTAGAAAGCTACCTCAAGAGGAGAACTGCTAAAAAACCATTATATTATGATACACAACACTGTGCTCCTCATTCCAGGAGAGACCAGCACTGCTATTTAAAGCGAGAAGTTCTGGTTCTGTCTGCCACGATGGTCACCCTCCAACCACCTCTGGGTGGGAACCATCCAGCACCTGGACAGACAGGTGGCATAGGAAACAGACCCTGCTGGAAACCAGCCAGTGCCACCAGCAGAGCACCTTCTGTGAGCTGGAATGTCCATCTAAGGTCACTGGAGGAAGATGAGTTTGCAAGAACACGTTTGTCAGATAATCTTAGGCTGGAACATCAGACTTATAGTGTATAAATGCATGGATCAGAAAACCTTAGAGGCTGTCAACCCATCAAGGTACCCTTGATAAAAAGGTGTACATTTACAGTGCAAAAGTTTACCTGAACCTGGCATTATGGACTACAGAGTTCTGTAAGATAACATTCCTGATTCAAAGCCCAGACTCCCCAGGAATCGTTCAGTGTCTATGGCCACAAATGGTGCTCGGATCAGAGCTCAGTCACGTATTTAATGAAGGAAAAGAAAAAGCCCACAGAGAGATTCAGAGGAGGCTTAGAGAGTCAGAAATCATGTTGTGAGCATTATTTCAGTAAATCTCAAGAAAGCTTAAGGGAAACTACTGGCAACATTTTGAAGCAGAAAATAAAGGAGAGATCAACCAAGCTGTGTGCACCAAGACATGGGGTAGGCCATTCCCTCTATGAATATAATTGCATTTTCATGTGTATATATGTACAGCAACATTCCACACTCAGAACCAGACTTTTTGTTTCCAAAAATTTGCATTACAAAATATTCAAAAGTAGGTTTCATTTTAGAAAGGCAGAAACTGCCCACTACAACAGAGACTATGTGCAAATGAGTGCCCAGTGAATGAAGAAAGACTTTAGTGTCCTTTTTGCAAATGTGTTTCTTGGTGGTTAGTGAGGACAACAGCTCTGCTCTCACTTCTGCAGAATTAAATATTAACTACCCAGGGTGTGTTTTAACAGCCTCTTTATTTCAGAGCAGCAATGAAACACAAATCACATGTGACTCTAGAGGGAACAAGGTGAGGCTTCTCTCCGAGGACGAAGTCACAAGAAAGCAGAAATGTCCTGCAGCATGGCAGTCCAGATGTGGCAGGGAAAGTAATTCAGCTCATATAAACAGAGATGTTTACTGAGACATTCAGTGGCCCAAGGAAGTCATTACAGATAAGCCCCAAAACTTCTGAAAACACAGTAACAAAGATGAAACATGAGAGACCTGTGGTGCACCTTGAGAAAGCACCCATGAGTACCTTTCCAAGGGGTCCTCTGGGGATTTAGCTGAGTGACTGACATAAGGTTTAGAGAAGTGCACCTTTTAAACCCACAGGGTTTTACGTAATCAGGCCACGCAGAGCTGGCATGTACAGTAACAACAAATTACTACTAAATTCATAACTTCTCACTGGATTGCACAGTACAGCACCATGTTACAGGGCTTCCCAGTTTGAGCTCTGAATTCAAGGGACTGCACACCTGGCTACTGTTATCATATTAAAAATTAATGGGCACCTCCACAAAATGGAATAAGAATAGGGTAAAATTTACACACATGCTCATAGAAGTTTACATGCTGCTCCATGTAACAAAGCAAAAATGTTGGCATAAAAACCTAACTTTGGAAAAAAGATGGAGCACCTACATCTCACATTCACTTTGATTAACCAGTTTAGGGGTGCTGAGGTCTGTGCAGTTCATTCCATCCCTGTTTTGCTGGCTGGCCATGACAGGAAGTCTGGTCGTTGTAAGTTAGCATCAGACATTGCAGAACTGAGCTGCTAAAGGGAAGACATTATTTGAAAAGAGCTAGAGGCTACACATGTTCATTTTTTCATTTGACCACAGAAACCAAGCTTCATGTACTCAGCTGAAGACTTACACAAAGATCCCTGGGCTAACAACTGAAATACAGCCATTTCAAAACACACCAAAAAAGGGTGAATTTTAATGTTCCTTTGTGAAGCTACTCTATAAAGAGCAAGAAGTGGATTCACTTTGCAATAACATACTGTTCTTTAACAGTATTCAGAATACAGAAAGCAAATGACACACTAGAGACTGGAAGTCTTCAATCTGAGTTAAGTTTATTTATTACTTTAAGTCAGAAACAGTGAAGAAATTCAGACAAAAATTATGCTAGCATTAAGAAAAACAAAGGTCCCTACTAGAAATCAGAAAGATCAAGTCCAGTATTCAAGCCAAATTAAGCACTCATTTCACACTCCTCACCAGAATATGCAGATGCTCATAACTTCTCCCAGAGAGGTACAGATCTGTACATGTTTATACCATTTTATCCAACAGAAAAAAAAAAATTTCCACCACAGAACAAATTTACATTGATATTAACAATTCTACTAAATAAATGACTCAGCTGTTTAACAAAGAAAAGAAAAAAACAATGTTTGAGAATGTGAGCCACACGCACGAATACTCTCTTAAGTGTCAGTTTTTGAAGTTCCCCAATGTATCTGAAAGCCAAAAGGATGCACTGCAACAAAATTTGCTCTCTTTGGCAGTCATATAGCAAAGATTTTAAAAGCAACATTTCAAAGTTTAATTTCAAGGCAAAGATGCTGCTGGATAAAATTCAAAATGAAACAGTGAAGATTAAAACCCCTAACCCTTGTTAGGTAGAACAGCACTACCTGTGGAAACACACAGCAGGCTGCCATTAAATTAAACTACAGATCCCTGCATTTCCCCTCACCCTGTCAGTTGAATGTGGTCTGGCCTGGTGCTCTTATCTACATGACCCTATTACAGATGCACTGCTTCTATAATGAGCTTTGATCATTAAATATCCAGGTGCAACATTTGGCAGAAATTAGTGACTCCTGCTTGGCAGTATAAAGTCCGAAGGCACAGGACAATCTTACAGACTGAGAAAAAACAGCAGCTCCCATAGGTTCTAACTCTACTTTTATCATGAATTTACTAAGTCTGGTTTTAGTTTCCACACTCCCTTTACTTGTGAAATGTGAAAATTCAACTTCGTTTTGTGTCTGGGTTTTTTTTATCATGTTCTAGATAACAAATGCTGTAAAAATCACCTCTTTTCAGCGGAGAAGAAAATCTCAAGTGAACTTAACACTTGATAATGCTTTTCTGTAGGTTAAATGAAAAATCGGTAATGGTAAATGACTTTGAAATGGCAAATTTATTTAAAAAGTGGTCATTTTTTCTTACAAACTCTGGGAAAATATTATTACACATAAAACTAGAGCAGTGAGACAATGTGAAATGAGTTCACATTAATTCTAAAATAATATGTTATGCATTGTCAAACACTGGTTTCTTTTATAAATAATAAAAAAAGATACAAGATAGTCCTTTTGCATGAATAAAGGTCTGGGCTGCAGAAAATAGAAATAGCAATTATTATTGTACTGTGGTGTGCCACAAGCATCAAAAGCTTCAATTTAAGTATAGCCATTATTCCCCTGCTTCATAATTTTGCAATTACATTGACATGATATCTGCATCTCTGCCATTCCCCAATGCAGGTACTGCATTCTCTGAGGAAGATTTCAGAATAAATTAATACTAACATTTCTCTTCCTTTTTCTCTTTCAACCTTACCTACACCCTGACCTCTTGCTCTGCATACAGAAAGAGCAGTTTCACAGCTGATATAATACATAACTTTTTCTAAATATGGCCCTCTAATGCTTTAAAATTATTTCTTGTTATAAGCTTGCACAACTAAATTGTCACTCGATATTTTTAATATGGAGTCTTTTGCAATAAATTAAGAACATGAAAAAAAATCAGGTGATCTTCCTTTTCTAAAATTTAAGAGATTAAAATATGGTTTATATAATTTTATAAAAGCAGGTCACCTCTTCATGTGAAAAAAAATTCCTAGGTATTCAAAAACAGATAAATGATCTTCTGTCCTCAAATAGAATCTTCCTTGAAATGAGCATGCTTGTATTACAGAGAATCACACACTTGCACATTCAAGGATGGCACCACAGATATTTCTGAGGGTATAAATTCTCCTAGCTGTGAATCATCCCTTCACTCAAGGGATTCTTTGAAGAATATGCAGAAACTCACACATTTTCCAGTGACTAATCCCACACTGTGAGCTTTCCCTTAATAATTGTCCTGAAAGCACTTTGCATCTGAGAAAGAATGGAATACCCACACGGATCAGCTTCCTGGAGATTTACACCTCGCCACCTGCTTGCTCTACAAGTTTAAATATCATAACTTTGGGCCCTAATTTATTCATGTGTATATAAATGCTATCCCACGATTTGGGAGGCTTTATTTGAAAGGTCTGGAATGTCCTCTCAGACAGCAAACCCCAGGTGTCAGTCTCACAGCCGTGTGTCTCAGCAGAGTCCTGGCAAATCCTGCCCTCCCTTGGCCACCTCTTCCTTCCCCTCTGCCTGTCACTGCAGTCCACTGTGGACAACACCAGCCACGGTGTGGCCAGCTTGGGACAGCCTGAGGTGAGGAGGACCAACCCCAGGGGTGTGTGACCCAAGGGCACCCATCCAGACCCACACACAGTTGTAAAGGTTAAACACACAATAAAAACACACAGCAGAACTATAAGGAGGCAACACACTACAAGAGAGCATGCTAGCAAGTCACAGCTTCTCAGTTACCCATCCAGTATGCAGGGATTCGTTTCTGCAAGAAAAGGGTTCATTGCAAATTAAATAAGCAAATCAAATCCCTCCATACAAGGAAACCAAGCATTCCTTGTCTCAAGCAAAAATAAGCTCATTCTCTCAAATGCCTATCTGGCTAGACAGGTGAGACTAAGCTTGGAATCTAAATGCTTAATACTGGGCTGTGAAAACATCACCTCAAATTTATGTCATGTACAGTCAGAAATACAGTGCTTCTTGATCTACTGTTCAAATAGCATATCCTTCTCTAAAGGACACAACCAACCCGTGTCCTTTCATTTAGGGAAACATACAGAGGCTTATCCCCAGTTCCTTTCTCTTAGGAATTCTTCTTGTATATGGCATCTTAAGTTTCTCAAAAGGTCAACGTAAAATCTCCAGTATTTGGACACTGTGTGATCTGAACCACACAATGAAGACAGAGATTGTTTACACCAGATTTCCTACTCTTTGTAAATCCTCACTTCTTACCACACCAAAGACCTGAATCTAGGAAGAGGTTTCTGAAGTTTCTCATCCAGAGAAGCACATCTGCACTGAGCTATTTTCTGCTCAGTGGAACCCTGTCACTCTATTCTAAACAGATATGCTGGCAGGTTTTCCACAAAAGGCACCTTTTCATGAGCAATGCAATTTAAAATACACAGCAGTGCCACTTTCGGGCCCATGGGGTTGTGTAAATATTTACAGAAGTATAGCTAATCCTACATATCTCCCTTGCTCCAGGCAATTTATTCCAGAATAAGAGTAGCTGCCTTTTTGTCATTGTGAGGCTTAACTTAAATCACTTCCAAAATAGTATTAACCAAACTTGAAAAAAGGTCATTGTAATAAATGTAACTCTGGCTTAGAGGAATTTGAGTGTTCTTCAAACATTTACAGTCCATCAGCAAGAAAATCAGCATTTTGATATCCAAAATTCCCAACACTATACAGGACAGTTAGGGAGAGAAAAAAAAAAAAAATCTTGATCTCCAAAGGAACAGTATTAAAATAAAGTATAAAAGTTGGATTCCATCTTTGCTATCTATTAGCAGCCTATTTTGTGTCCCAAGGTTAAAGAACTCTCCTCACTATCTGATTTAGAAACACAAACCCATAGCAGATGCAAACATTGAGTTCTCTGCCTTCTGTAAAGATCAGTTGCCAAACTTGAATTAAAATAGCACATACGGAACAGGAAACCATCTTAACTTTCCCACTCGTCCTGAATATTAATTGTTTTTGGACTGACATACATGCAAATTGCAATCATTAAGATCACATCATGAATATCAGGTTTTGTACAGCATAAGTGTATTAATATAATACTTGAGATGATAATTCTCTGCCCTCAACCACTTTTGAAAAAATCAAGAAACAAAAATGTGGGTTTTATTTGTCATAAAGCCAACAGAATCCACCAGCATATATTTGGGGTCATCCATATATACATCCATATTCAAGAGGTAGCTCTATTCTATTACCAAATAGGAAAGCTTCAAATCCATCATTTTTCTACTTCTCAAGCAAAAAGAAAGCCTGAGTCTCAGTCAAAAGAAGTAACAGCAACATACAAATAACTAACTAACTAAATAAAATACTTCCTTCCTCTTCAGTAAAAACACTGTCAGCAAGTTAAAACTGCAGTGACTTTCATTTCTAGTAGACCCGATATGGTTCATGGTGAGTTGGAACAAATGGTCACATAATATTGTGGAACAATACCTGCAAAATACATCATGTTGGGGCAGATTTGTTGCTTTTTAAGACAGTAAAACAGTATTTTGCATATCTGTGCTTTAGGACATATTTTTAGACTTAAAGTTCCCATCATTATACATGTCACTAAGTGTTGCTCAGTTAAAAAAAAATGTTACAGTACTACAATTTTTGTGGAGAGACAGGTGGCTTTTGGGTAAGTCACAGGTCTGGAGCAATATTCCCTGTTCTAGCAATGACTGCCTGTGGATCTGGAAGCCCAGGCATTACCCTGAAGGATCACCTAGGTTTAAGACTCAAATTACAATATTCACCTTCTCTTAAAAGCATTAAAATCCATGCACAGAGCAAACTAGTTAATTTATTACCACAAACATGCACCACCCCCAGAAAGCTTTGATAAAAGGTGATTACAAGACAGGACTGAAAAAGCTGACCCCAACATCTGGAATGCACAGTCTGTTCAGTTTTAAATTTGACCCCTCTGGGCAAATGGCTATGACAAGACTTCAACACACAGTCAGACACTGGTTTGGCCAGAGGACTCTGAGGTCTCCTTCCCTCACTGAGCAGTCATTTTCTGCTGTTTTAATCTTGTTGCTCTGTGTGTAAACTCCAGGTTTTATTTGCTAAACAACAGTCAAGCACTGCTGTCACAACTGAATTCTACATGCCCTCTCAGGACTTCTTTTTTGGCACAGTACCAGCAATAGACTTGTACTTGCATTCACACATGTCATTATAGGAAAAGATAACTACCCTCATTTGTCAGGTAAGGAACTGGGGCAATGAAAGATTATGATCCAGAGTACCTGTTAGTTGGGTGTCCAGACCCGTTTGCTTTTCCCCAGAATACTGAATATGACCATATTTTCACCACCAATGAACATCCTCCCAGACAACCAGTCTTTATTTCCACTAAATCACACTTCCCTTTGCAGGTCCAGGCTCCACAAGGAATGAGACAGGAATCAATGGGAACAGCAGCAGAGATTTAATGCTTTTAAGTCAGGAGCATAAAGAGAAACTGCTCAGACAATCCCAAAATCATGCACTTTCTCAGTGCCTGTCTTTACAACTGTACAGACCAATGGGTTTTTAACTTACCTTGTACTGACCCAAAAAGAAAAAAAGAAAGAACCTTCTAAAAATCCACACCTCAACAGATCAATAAATGATTCTGGCATTTCAGACAAACTATTCAATTCCTTTATTGAGGACAAACACTTCTTAGCAGCTGTAGAGTAAAATAATGCTCACAATCTTTTAAAAAGTTACCATATAATCACTGGTGTAATTATATTATACCACCTTGAGCTGCACAAATCACAGAAAGCCCGGGGGGGGCTTTCTCAGCATCAGCTGTGTTCATAACGACCGAGGATTAGTCTCACTTTATTCTTCTATTCTAGTTTTTGCAGCCTTATCTAGACTTACACTCCCCTTCTATTTCCTGACCTTGTTATGAATAGTGGGTTTAGTCAGTTCCAATATCAACTAAAGAGACAATACCAACTCAGGGCCTTGAAACCACCTCATATCTCACAGCTTCACCCTCCTAAGTCATTGGTGCTTTCCAATAATGGTCCTAAATAACAACTTCCACCCTGAGACAGCAAATTGCCCAAGAATACCAGAATGTGAATTCAGTTTCCTTGTATTTGAAGGTGTTAGGTTGGTTCTTTTTCTTTTTTTTTTTTTTTTGAGAGAGAAGTGGTAAAGAATAATTACTCACTTGAATTTATAAGACATTATGATGGAAAACAGTCTGTCAATTCAGAGAACACAAACACCATCATATTCAAAGATGAAAACTTTGACAGCAAGGCTAAGGATAAAAGCATATTAAACATATTTAAGTAGTGTTAGATACCTAAATAATGAGCTGCAGAATATTCTTCATCTACATTACAATAATTCAAAATATTCTCAGCAAATTGCCAAACTCTTTCAGCCAAAATCTTCATAATGTTAACAAAAGGTTTGTTAAATTAAAATTTTACAAGTACATCAATTTATTAGTAACTGCAAGTTCAGACACACAATGCAAATACTCACAGAAACCTTCAATCTTGTCAGCTGTCTTGCTCCATGCTACCTGCCTGGTTTCCATTATGACTTGAATAGTCCTCCTTTCTGGGCTGCTCTTCTTTAGACTGAATATTGTCATAACAGTTCCCAATTCCAAGGTCCTTTTGATCTGGCTTTTCTCATACTCAGGCAGCACTCCATAGTCTGTACTCTTTCTGGGCATTTTTTCTTTTTAATCAAACTTTTATGGTCTTCTGTGTACTGAAGAGAAAAAAATATAATTAAGAAAGGGGATAAAATTCAATATTTAAAACAGCATTTTCATTTCTTTGAAGATCACATTTATGTAGTCAGATACCTGACAGAGACTCCTACCCATACAAATGCAAGGCAGGTACATGGCCAACATTAACCCTTGCTGGCTTATCCTGAAAGCAGGTACAAACAGCATTCACAGAGGGCAGTTCCAACACCAGCTTGTGTAAACTCTTGCACTGGATTAGAATTTAAACCTGGATGAGACCTACATGAGAATGTAAAGCAGGTAACAGTCCTTTGGAGAACTGTAATGAAGGGAAAACATGAGTAATGCAAACACTGAAGCGCTGGGAACGTCTAAACATCAGTTTTTGCACTTTTAAAATTTCATGGCTCTGTTTCTCCTACACAGGCTGCCTTTTCTTATCCACATGTTGAGTAGCAGATATTTGTGTGCATAAGCTTGGGTCACATCTTGGCACAAAACAGCCAAAAGAGGGATGCATACAGAGCAGATCTCACAAATACTAGCAAGTTCCTGTGCTCTCTGGTCTCCCACATCACTGTACAAACAGCTAATTACGAGCCTGATTACTCCTCAGTGACATTACTTACAAACAGGATGGTCTGCAACCTGCTCTTTCACCCATGAATGAGTATCATTGTCACACAAGTCGCAGGGGTTGCTGCCACACAGCTCTCAGCCATCCCCCTTACCCCCATCCCTGAGCAGGACAGGTTTAAAGAAGCTCTGTGCATGCAGCCACCAGCCACGGCGTCTCCCCTGCTTCTCTTCCTCTCTCCTCAGACCACTGCTCTCCATCACAAGCACTTTCAGTTTCCGTGTTCATGGCTAATTCGACCGTGGCACTTCTCGCTTCCCCTTGGTAACTTCTGCCAGCCCTCGCCCCCTCTCACCCCGTGTCACTGTCTCCCGACCGCTCTTTGCTGCTCCCTCTCATTAACAGCATTAAACTGCCTTTTAACACCGTCTCACCAGCTGCTTTAGGAGCACTCTCAGGCTTTGAAGCTGTCCTGTGCAACTTCTCCGATCCCTCCGTGAATTCTACCACTTCAATAAACACTTTTTTTTTTTTTGAAAGTTAACAGAGAAGCCACAAGAGTCCCTTCTTACCTCTGCACTGCCGACCGTGAGCTTGAAGTGCTCTACAGCAGGAACCACTCCATGGTTTGCAAAAAGTTATACACATTATTTAGTGTTTTATATTGGCTTGTTACAGTAATAAAATAATGGAATATTCTTTCCTTATAGTGCTGAAAAAGTTATGTACCCCAATCCTGCAACTGGGAGGGAGTGATCAACTTTGAAGTATTGTAAGCAACAGCAGATTTATTTTCTTTTAGCCATAATCTAACTGATCCTTTTAGACTACCTGAAGATAATTTAAATGATTATCTGATTATGACAGGCCTGAATCTGAAAAGACAGCCATGGTCATCTTGCTACAATGATTTGTTAAAACAAGAAATGAAAGGAGAGAAAAATAAAAAAATTAAATATTTGAACAGTGTCTGTTTCCTGACAAAAAAAATTATAGAAACCCTGTCTTCTCACTTTGCTCTTTTCATTAAGAATCATAAAAAAGAAAATACGCTGTGATCTGGAACAAGGTTTAAGCATTTGTGCAACACTACACTGAATGATAAAAAACTGAACCTTTAAATGAGTATAGTTTTTCAAGAGATGATAAAAAAATATACATCAGCTTTGCCTTTTAAAGTACAAAGTATAGCTGTTAAATGAAATACGATTTAGAAAACCAAGAAAAGAAGCTTCTGAAGGCAGCTATTTAATAAAGGGCAATGCAGCAGGTTTTTTGAGAGATATGTCCCTTAGTACAAAGGAACTGCCTCTCAGAGGTGGCTTTTTAAACAGTTTTTGTTGAATATAATATACTGGACTTCCCCTTTTAAATGAGTTCTTTCTCCCAAAACCAGAGAAAAAGTGGATTTAATCTAACTTAACTCCTAAGCCATAAACCAAGTTTTTTACTTAAGGTGGAAAGAATATTGCAATATTTGCTCAACCTAACTGACCACTCCTAGACTCTTTTGGCTACCTGCTCCAGTTTAAGAGTAACATCACAGAGAGCTGCCTAATAGTAAAAGAACTAAGAGAAGCCCTAGGCACTAGACCTTCAAACATCAGGATTTGTCTTGCATTCACCTACAGGTGCCCCTCAGCCTTCCTTATACCCACCACTGCACAACTATTTGAATTAACAATCTTTCTACCCATTCATGCAGCAGAATTCTGTGATGACCTTCATCACCCCATTACCTGGATCCCTCTAACCCAGCAGAGTGTGAACAATGAGATGCTGGGTATCACAGAAGCATCACTGCTCTTCTGCTGAAAAGTTACTTAAGCCTAAGCTGGAAAGATCCAGAGTCATTTAGAGAACTTAGTGAGTTAATAACCACCAAAACATGCCACAAGCTCTAGCTTAGACACAGATATGACTCTTTCCTTTTGACTGTAGGAATTACAGGAGCTAAATTTTGAAGGTGTCCTGTACCATATGCAAAACTTGGATCACTTGTTACTGTTTGTGTAAGACCTGTTCCGATAGGTTTTAATTGAAAAGCCTGACTGATTTGGACTAAAAAGTCTAAAAGACATACTGCAAGTCATCAAGTGAACATGGACCCAAGAAAAAAATCTATTTACTCTATCCTGTCTACTTAGATTTACCTCATTTACTTCAGACTTTAACAAACAAGCCCTTCTTAGTGGAAGATAAGTGTACAGTTAGTAATTCTGCGATAACAGAGAGAGGAAAAACTAGAAAAGGTAACCTATAAATGTACCAGCTAGCAAAGAATATCTTGGATAACCATTGATAAATTAATAGTCTGTTATCATTTCACCCATGACATAGCAGGTACCTTCCAGGCACAGAAAGTAAACCAAGAAGTGCAGTCCAAAGTTTATCTCCAGCCAATTTCTAAATTTTCCCATGTGCTCTGGGCATTGCAAAAGGTTTGTTGCATCCTGTACCCTGAGCTCTGGCTTTTGATTTAGGACATCACCTCGCCAGACACACACACATACACACCAGCGCAGCACCGTTAATAATAATAATAACACTAATAATTAACAACAATCGATGCACGGCCCTTGCGAGGCAGCTGCTGCCCGCAAAGCCCTGCGGCCTGGCGGGGCGAGCAGGAGAGCGGAACCGCCGCAAGACCGCGTCCACCTGCCCCGGGCAGGCCGGGGCCTCAGCCCGGGCAGGGCCGCGCACGGCTGGGCTGCTGTCGGCCACTGCCAAGGTTTCCTTCCTTCTTTTCCGTCAGTGCGGCGGGGCCCGGCCAGACACAAGGTGCGGGGTGGCAGGGCCACCTCAAGGAGCCCCCCGGACTCCCTCGCCCCCTCCAGCCCAAGCGCCGGCCGCCCCCTGGCACGACCGTCCCTCACCCTCCGCTGCACCCCGGCCCTCTCCCCGACGCCGCGCAACCCCCGCCTGCCCTCCCAGAGCCTCCCTCACGCCGGACCCTCCGCCCCGCCCCGGCCCCGCGGCACCTGCTGCTGCTGCGGCCGGGCCGCCCTCACCTGCGCGGCGGCGGCTCCGTGCGGCCGCGGGGCAGAGCCGGAGCTGCCGCTGGTCCCGCCGGTCCCGCCGCGCCTCTCGGGGCTCTGCTTCTGCCGTCACCGGGAAGGGGCGGTGCCACCTGACCCCGCCGCCGGCCCGGGCTCCCCTCAGCGCCGGGACCCCGGCCCTGCCGTCCCGCGGCCCCCTCAGCGGGGCCGGGACTCCTCGGCGTTCCTCGCCCCGTCCCTGTGCTCGCCCCGGGGCTGCTGTCGAGGCGAGCGCCCGGCTGCCGCTGTCCCCCATGCTCGCAGCCCTCTCTGCCGGGGCCGGCTGTCCCGCCGCCCGCAGTTGATGTTCTGTTCGTCGGAGGAGGATGGTTGAGCCTGAGGAAAAGGCTGTACAGCTTCACCGTCGCTGGAATTACCTTGTCGAGTTAAGACTGACTCCCTCGTGATCTGCTACAATTGCATCGCAGATCAGTTTGGGATTTGGCAATGATAAAAGTATTTCCCAGATTGGAATTCAGAAGAATAGTGGTAGAACGGCATCCTGCTTACAGGTCGAGCCCTGGTACAGCCATTCAAGTTGATGTATCAGTCTTGCCCCAGACCAGTTTGATAAATCTGGGTAAAACTCCTACACCCATAGGCAGGTGTACAAGGCCATCACAGGGAACAAGTCACGCCAGCTCAGCAGACACCAAAATAAATGCCCAGAAACCAAAGCTAGGGATGCCACAGCCTTTGCAGGGAAGATCTTGGTCATTTCTGCAAGGCCTGTGCCATGTTAAAATGGCAGGTCCTACGTTCCAAACGCTGATTCCCAAAAGCTGACGTTAAATTTCATGGAGATAATTCTTCATCTCCCCTCCTTCCACTACTGGTGGCTGACACAAGGGAGTGAAAAGCACAAGTCTTTTAGCAGATTAATCTACTCTAATGAGAGGAAAAAATAGTTTTCCATCATTTCAGTCAGCATTATAAATGGTTGAGCAGTAGTCAGATATTAATTGATGCTTTCACCCTATACGTGCAGAAACTACTGAAACAAAATGATACCTGCAATGGGGTTCTGCACTAAATGCCACCAAAAATACTCCCCAGCTACACAGAAGGAGAAGAAAATGTCAATTGTGTCCAACTTTTCTGTAGGAGCAATTTGGGAAATTCTTCCCAAAGGCAAACCCATATGCCCTTATCACGGTCAAAATACCAAAGGGTTTCAAATAAGTATGACCTATCAGAAAAAAACTGAAGAACACATTTAAAATATACCACCATAAAAGGAAGGAAAGCCTGAAACCCAGTACCTGGGAAAGGTGTGGTTCATTTTAAATGCAAAACAAAAATATGATCATTGCAATCTTATCGCTGTTTGCTATTTTGTGAAGACTGTTCACATTTTTCCAGATGTCTAACCTGGGGAAAGTTTCTCTCTTTAGAACATGTGACTCAGTTACAAATTCACAGAACAACATCTAACAGGAGCCATGGCAGTAAATGAATGAGAATAGTTGAATATTTATTAATCACGCCATGCTGTCTCTGCCATACATTATTTTTAGCTCTCCATCTTTAAAGACTTCAGTGTTTCACGTTGAAGCAGCCTTTGAAATTAAGTGAACAGTGGCAAACAGCAAGAGCCAAGCAGCCAATTTCCCCAGCTGCAGAAGCTAATACCCAAACAACCATTCACACCACAGAGAGCTGAAGGGTACAGGTGATCCTGGGCATTTTACAAGCAGGAGATGGCAGTATTCACTTAATGTCAGCTGTCAGATCCAGGAGTCATCTGGGTGCATTAACAGTGAATCCAAGTTCCAGCAAATACCAGCCCAGCAGCCCCTCCTGGTTCTGCTTCGCTTGCCAGGTACCAACAGTCTCATCACCAGTCATATGGCACAGCTTCAGCACAGGAACCACCCTTGAACAACCCAGAAGCCACACAGGCACAGAGTTGCTCATTTTTATGGTATTTAGAGCCACGCTGCAATAGATAAAACACTGCTGCAAAGAAAAACTTTGGTCTGGACATACTTGTGGTTGTGCCTCATTGGTGTTTTGGAAGGACAAATAAAACCTACCCATTTCCAGCATTTCTTGCATGACTTTAGAATTACCTGGTAAAATGCTCTCAAAGCTGAAGGGTCATTATATAGCGAGAGAAAATATGTATGTTGGAGAGTCATAGCTGCAGTGGAGATTGTAACACTGAATCCTGTAAGTTGCTGGATGTAACAAAATCTCAGATGGAGTAAGCACTCCTTAAAACCAAACCAATAAAAAAGTAACTCTTAGAAATGCCAGCTGTTACTCAGCACATTCACTAGACCTGAAATAAGAGTACTCAGACTTCCTCACAATCCCCACAGACTGGAGTTTTATCAGAATCAGCAGCTCTGCTGTCCAACAACCAAACCTCAAAAGTGAGAATCTACAGGCAGACAGCATAATTTCCTGTAAGGATTATGGATCTTATAGTCACAGATAACTATCAAGTGACATCTCCAGTCCTTTTTTTTTGCAAGAACAAAAAAGACTGTAGATATATGCTGAGGAGAGGTGTGGAAAAATTCGTTCTCTGAATTGAAGAATCTGCCCTAGAAAAGCCTCTATGCTTAAAAAGAAGGTTAACCACTAGAATAAAATATTCCTTCCTTTATTCTTTTATCTTTTTGCTTTAACTTCCTTCTTATAATTTCAAAAGATACCTTGGATTGCTAAAATATCACAATTCATACTATAAGATCTAAAAAGCGAGTTTTCCAGCTAGAAGTATAGTTTTATATTTTGGTCATAAATCCCTCTGAGAGGGAATTTATAGTGTTCATGGTGACATTTTCTTAATTATAGCATTGAAAAGTTCAGCCTTGTCTTACATGTGGTAATGAAGCGTTGATTGCTTCCCCTGAAGAATAAAGCAAGGCATGAAAGAGAAGCACAGGACTGGATCGGCAGCCTCATGGATATGATAAATAATGGTCACAAAACTGGTGCCACTTTCTTACAGGAGCTACAAAGAAAAAACAACTTTTATGTAGAAGACAGAATTTGAAAAGCTTTACCTCATCTATTGTAAAAAATGTTAGGGAGTGATTAGGCAGGAGGAACTAATATTTTAGAGACTGTCTGAGACGTTTTCTAGCCAAAGAATTTTTTAACAACCACGGTATCTGCACTTCTTAGCAGGATGTATGTTAGATCAGCTTGATTTTCTGGTTAGAGCTGCAAAACTTATAACCAGATATTTCACAAAGAAAACTTAATTTTCAAGGTTTGCCTTTATGAACTTTTCATCAGCAGCACTCAAGCTGGTTTTAAACCTGTCATGAGAACTTGCATACTTAGAGTTGAGGTAGCAACAACTGCTGCAGTCTGGAGGGAAGAGGGGAAGGATGTCCCTCCCAGGGACTGTTGTCACTGGCAGAGCAGTCCTGTGCCACCCCAGCTCCTCATGGCAACAGCTCCAGCTATTATGGAAAGCCTTTCAGTGGCTCAAATTTTGTAGCATGAAGCTGACCTTTGAGAGCAATGTCCAGCTGTAGCAGCACAAATCAAGTAATGAATCTTAGAGGAGATCCACCTTCAACACCATCACAGAGTGTGGCAGATCCAACACCCCCAGCGCATCTCAGCATAACAGAGCTCAGGTTCCTTGAAGAAAATCTCTTATAGAAAGTGTTTGAGTGTACTTGGATTCATTCTTATCAGAGTTGCATTTTAATCTTGGTAAATTATTGTCACTTAATCATAATATTTAAAGTAAATATTGACTTAAAGTAAACTACTAAGGTCACTAGCAGAAAAGCTGACATGGAGGAAGAGAGGTTATATTTGTAAGTGGCTGGCCTGTTGCCTGCTGAAATGTTTGTCTGAGCTCTCAAATGTTGAGCTACTCCTCAGTTCAGTCACCCTGTCTGTTGCTACTTGCAAGATCTGCATTTAAAAAAATTTCTGAGGAGTTACTTCCCGCTGGCCTCACACACAAAATACAGTGTTGTCCCTTAAAATTTCTGTAACAATTTGCATTTGTAGATGTCAAAACAATTTTTTAAAAATAATGGAAATGCTTATATGACATTTTCAAAGGCATCAGGCCCAGAGGGTGAAGAGGTTTGCCAAAGGTCTCACAGCAGTTACGTGCCTTGGGCAGAACATTGCTTCCAGGTTTTATCCTAATGTGTTGAGGAATGGCATTTCCTCATAGCAAAGCTTGCTGTGCCAGAAGAAACCTTTTCATTTATCAGAATTATATTTTCAAAAGTTTCAGTAGAGTGAAAACTCTGCTGTGTCATTTGGAATGCTCAATAAAAACCTTTTAAAAAATGCATGTGAAAATATTTGAAATAAGTGTCAAAGTGCATTTTTTAGACATACACTAACAAATTATTTTCCCAGCATCTTGAGTCAGCTTTGACCACAGAAAACACCAGTATGTTTAAAGGGCCTGCAATCCCACCTTCAGATGAAGAGTCAAATATTACAATCACAAATATTTTATCACATCCACAGTGATAAAATACCAGCAGCTCATTACCAGTGCTATCAACAGTGAGTTGATACCAATGTTACAAGGCTTCAGCAGGAAAGGACAACTGCAGAAGACTCTGAAGGGAGCCAGAGCAAAATTTCCTCCTTTTTACGACAATTACATAAAAATCTCTCATAAAAATAATGTGATTTTGATTGGGAAGGACTGGAAAAAAAAACAGCATTTGACAATAGTTTCAAATGAAGCGAGTTGTAACTCAGCAAGAAACAGTCCAGCTCTCCCCCCTAGGTAACTTCCAGCCTTTCATTTCTTTCCCACAACAGAGCAGCACCCCAGGTGAGTTGAGGAGAAAAAAGGCTCTGTTTCCATCTGCTTTAGCCTCCTGCTCTCACTCATTATCCCTGTTAACCTGGAGAGGGTTGGGAAAGGGATCTTCAGGCAGGCTAGGCACAATGAGGGGGCTGAACTCAGCCTTAGCTCTGCTCTGAGCTCGTCCCAGGGAGGACTCACAGTGTGAGAAGAACACGCACCAAGGCTTCTCTCCACGGTCATTTTCCTTCTTCCTCCCATTCTGCTGAACTCTTCTTCACACTGATTTTTCTACTGCTGGTGGAAGCTTTTCTGGGATCATAAAACAGAGCTAGCCCAGGTCTTTCTCTACTTTCTACATGGCTGATTACAGGGATTTATTATTGTGCAAGGCTTCCCTCAGGGCACACAGGAAGGGAGGAGAAGTTCCTTGTATCTGTGCTCACTCATGCATAGATCAGCATTAATCTGACACATGCTACATCAGAAAAGTTTAGAAAAGCCCTCTAGTTAATCAAAGCACAACAATTCTCTGAGGATAGTAAGAGCTCAGCATGTTGGTCCTAATGCAGATAAGCATGTAGTCATGTAAAAACACGTGTCAAAATCTCACGAAAATCAAAATAAGATTGAAAAATTAATGATATCCTTGAGTGATAATTTCTGAATAAGGATAGAATGAGAGATACTCCACAGGGATATGCCTTCCAGATGCCTGCTCCTTGGAAAAGCATCCATCTGGTTATATCTCCAGGATCAGCATATTTGTATAGAATGCAAATCTCTCTTGCAACTGCTGTTATCTTTCTGCACCTTAGTTGTAACTGAGTGACTCCTGTTAAAGGGTCAAACCTTCTGTTCCACTTCTTGTGATAAGCATCTTTCCAACATGAAGTCTTAGAGATCCTATGTGCAACAGATTGAGGTAGGACTTGCTGTGGGTTGATCTACAACCATGATCTGTACTAAGAGACTTCTGGGTATCCTGGGGAGCAAATTTACCTTTGTAGCTTCAGGACAGCCTCGGTTTAGAAGGGCAAAGGACCATTTCTCAGAAATGCAGGCAGATATCAACAACCCCACATGGCTGCTGATCTCAAATACCTGTGTGTGTGCATATAAAAATGAATATAGGTAGAATCCTATTGTTTCTCTTATCGTATTAAAAAATAGCCTTTTACATCTCCAAAAAGATTATATTTGTGCAAAATTCAGAAAGTACACACTATGTTTGTAAACACTAGCTACAACACCTCTCAATCATTAACACTGACTGAAAATCTGAACTCAGACACTCTATAAGATGCTTTAAAAATAAACACAAGATTTAAACACTACGGAGAAAAAACAACAAAAAGAAACCAACTTTCTTTCCATGGAAAATTTCTAACATGCTCCTCATTTAACAGCAGAAAATGTCAAGAATAAAGAACCTAACAATGTGAATTTACAAGTGCTTATTTGACCTGATCTCTAATTAAAAATATTTTGCTTAACTTCAGCTGAGCATCCATGACTTGTGTGTGCTTGTAATGATCATAAAAATGTCACGGACACATACAAAATTTGTTTCCTTTTTTTCTTCTTAGACTGGACTAGTAATTTTCAAATACCACCCCCTCTTTAAAAAAAAAAAATATCCTGGAGCTAAGATAGAGAATATTTTACAGCAGAGAAAACAAAAGCTGGAACACTGAAGGCTCTGCCAGGTAATTTAAATCCAACTGTGTTCTCTCCAGGACCTTTCTGCCACACATGGGGAATTATTTAACCCCGTTTTTGCAAAGGATAACTGCCCTGCTGAGCCTCAAGGGCAGCAACACAGATCTTACCTTTAATCCTGTGCAGAACAATGAGTGATACACTGCTGAGATTAGTGAGGCAGTGTCAAACGGAGGTTTCTTCCTCTTTGTATTCTCTGACTCCACCTAGGTAAAAGCACACTGTTAAGAACCCTTAAGCATACAAAATCTCTAATCAAGTTTTCAACAGCCCGGGCCTTTTAGCTAATTTAAAATTTAAAATAAAATGTTGTCACCTTTGATGACACTCACTTCTTCGCAAGGACAGATTTTGTTATGGCTGCTGCTAAAAAGGGGGGGAAAAAATATTCTTAGAAAAAAGTGAAACACTAATTCTGAAATACTTCCAGCCAGCAGAACTCTCTCCACTTCTAGCACCCGCATGGGCTGAGTCCTTTTTTCACTCACTTGTATCATGCGTTAACAGCCTGGCAATGTGTTAATGATGCCCCCACCTGAGATCAGCATTTCTAACAGTTTCTGGTTGTCTTAGGCAAATTTCAAATTCTTTGCCTTCTGGTTTCTATATTTTTGGGATGCCCTTTCTTTCTAAGTTTTTTCCTCATCCAAGGGGTCTATAATTTACTTTTTTACAAACACTAAGAGTGTCAGGGACTCTGCTCATTGAGCTTTTAGGAAAATGTCACATATCTTTAATCCTTAGGAAGAAAAAATAATCAAAACCCTGAAAACCGAAAAAATTCATGGCTGTTTCAAGATGTGCATTTATAATATATATATATATATATATATATATATATATATATATATATACAAACATTCAGATTGTGTTCAGCCACGTGCTGTCAGGAAAAAATGGTTTAAGCATTCAACCTAGGATTGGAAAGTTAGACCAGAAAAGAACTCCTGGTATGTTACCCTGGAGGGAAATAGATTAAGAGAAGGTTCACTTTGTTAACAATTATAACTGGCACTCACTTTATTTTTTTAATTTAAAATTAGTGAATACATTGAAGCTGAGTAATACCAGTTCTCAATTGATTTATATGCAAATAATACTCAGAATTTATAATTAGATCTGTAACTGAATCTATTTAGAAATAAATACAATTTTAAAAGATTGAAATGCAATACAAATATTCGTATCAAAACAGAGTTCGAATATGGCAAAACAGTTCATTTTTTGAGATATTTTATCAAAAACAAAAAAAAAATTACAAAATAAAACATGACATTATTTTACAAGTAAGAAAACATATGAAATTTAAAATAAAAAAGCCATGCAGAAATATAACTGGAGAAAAGGTTCCTTATAGCACCTCTAAGGAAAGCAGGAAAATCCTGTTCCCAGTAAGTGCCAGTCAGCAGCTTTCCCCTGGTCTGGCAGCATAGATGGAGGGAACACACAGAGCTGCTGACTTGATAACAGACGCCTTCAGCGGGCTGAGAAGACCTCGGCCACTGCTGTGGCAGGAAAGCCTCAGTTACACAGCAAAGACAAGAGCTAAAGTTGCTTTTTGATGATTTTTGTAGCGTGACAACAGCCAGGCTTTAGCACCAGACAGTGCAGTAGTGCTGCAGCAAGAAGGTATTTTGTTAAGAAAATTGCTGGACAAAAAAAAGGCAGCAAAAGAACATCCTTGGTATTACAGAAAGAATATAACAAAATGTTTCCAGCCTCTACAGTACTACAGTGAACACCAGTGAGGAGCTTTGATGTCAGGGAGGAGATCAGTCAGCAGAATCAGAAAGGACAGGGCTGAAGAAGGCGACTGTCTCCAACCCCACTCTGCTTTAAGCTCCCTTCTTGTGAAGAGCAGCTTGCTACCCCCAAAAGATAAGGTCAATGGAAACGCAAAGTATTGCCAGACTGTGGCTATTTTTTTCCTTTTTTTTTTTTTTAAGAGAGGAAATAATGCGTGCGGAGCTGCAGTGGCTCATATTGGGTCAGTCAGGAAGTGTGGGACTGAGAATTTAAAAGACAGGCATTTTTATTTTGTGGTTCTCTCAGAGCGAAAAAGCATGTAAGAAAACTTTTTTTTTTGGCTAAAAAATGCAAACTTTGAGTTCACCTACAGCTAGCTGAGGTATCAACATCATATTCCAGTCTGAAGAATGTCACTTTAAGTGGAATACTTTGCATCTGTGGCTGCAGTTATTACAGAAATGCTAAGCAGCTAAAACCAGTTCTCTTTTGGATTACAGCACACATAATAGCAGAAGGACGGGAAGACAATGAGATATTATTAACTCTATTACCACAGGTGAAGAGCTGAGGCATAATTTGTTTCAAGCTGAAGTTTCACATACATCTTCATCCAGCGTTTACTGTGGAAAAAGGCAGTCCCTGCTTCTGCTGTCCTCGTCTGCCTCTTGCTATCTCTGCCCCAGATCTGCCCATGGAGATAGGAAAGAAATCTGAAAATACAAATCCAAAACTAACACTGTGAATATTGCAGGTAATGGGAAATAAAGAGGATCAGCTGTAGATGTATCTCTCGAAGTTGCAAAACTGCTTTTAATTTGAAATTTCATGGTCGTTACTTATTAGCAGTAAACAAGCTGAAAAACTTTACTGCTGTAAGTGGGCATGGAAAATAAATGCAACAGAAAGAAGCTCAAAAAGAGTAGTCCTTGAACAGCAAAGTTGGCTGAAATACCTGGAATTCAATCTGCATGTTACACAGTTACATCTTCCTTCTGAGGAGAAAGCTGAAAATAGAGACTCTGTAATTAAGCAAAGCACTGTGTGCTTTGAAATTCGTTAATGAAAAATCCAACCATCCAGCAAACAACTGATTCTTGTGTTGACAAAGAGAAAAGGAAAAAAATCTGTTGTGCCAAGACACCTATGAACAACTTAAAATACATTAAGATGCATCTCAGTTGATGAGACAAAAAAAAAATAGAGTAAGAAATTTGTCAATGATTCACTTTTTAAAAAAAAGCATTTTGCAAACAGGAAAAGAATCGCCAAGCAGGAGCTTTTTGAAAACCTCCATGATGATTAAAAAACCCCACACTAATAATTTCTGTTGAAATATTCAGGCAGAAAAGTTGAGAGCAGAGCTGCCTTGGAACTTTTATTTCTTGCTGACATATGTTTTACAGATATTTTTTAGACCTTCAGACATCATGGCGTTATTTATGTGTGTACAGAGAACAAATCTGCTGCTTTTCCAGGCTTGTTCAAAAACGGGTTTTAATCACTCTATCAAAAATCAGGCTGTGCAGAAAAATTTGGATCATCTGAAGAGAAAAAAACCTGCAGTTGCTCCTCAGTGTGTGTGGAGTCCCTGCACCATGCTGGTTCAACACTACCTCCTTTTCATTTTTACTCTTAAAAGAAAAGATGAATGTTTGAGAGATAGGCTGGTCCTACCAGCATAATAAAAATGTTTTTTAATTAGTTTTCCCTCTGACTGAAGCAAACCAGCAGTCTTTCTGGATATGTTTTAGTTGAGAAAAAACAAGGAAGAAATGGCCATACTTCTTGTACCAAAGTGCTGGGTTATTGCAGAGGAGAAGAGAGCCCAGACAGAGTCACAATCCCAGCTGATTTTACAGGAAATGCCTTTTTAAAGAAAAGACAGACACATTTTTAGCAGCTGATTTGCAACGATTTGTTAGAAAAAAATACCCTAAAATCCTAAACACAGAAAAAAAATCCTCTTTACTTCTGTAGGGCTTGTTGCAGGCCCTGGAGAGCAAAGAGCGGAATAATAAAGCAGAGGACATCACCGAGGCTGTGCTGTGGTTTTGTAGCACCAGGTCACATCTCAAACCCCACCACCTGAGCTGCTGCTGGTGTGTGACCACGGCTGGGCCACTTGCACTCACACGGGAGCGGTCCTGGCTCCTTCGCTTGTTCACATCACTGCGGGAGGAGGCCAGAGCTGGACTAAGCAAAACTCTTGCAAAGTGTCCAGGAGAAACCTGTGAACTCAATGGGAAGCAGTCAGCTGTTTGTTTTCCTTCCTTATTTGCCCTCAGATTGCTTGGACTGCAAATATGGTGGAGATTGATGTCACAAAGCGGACGGGGACAACTTTCTGCAGAAAGCCCTGCACGGGCATCCCGAGAGAGCAGCAGCACTCCAAAAGACCTCTTCTGATCTTGCAATCAGAAGATTGCAATGGGAGCTTCCCAATCCCTCACCAGAGTCCCTGCATGGGAGCAGCTGGTCTGCACAGCCTGGGATTTGCACGGCAGGACACGCTTCCTGCTGGGATCACAGCCACACTCTGCTCTCCCCAGCCCTGCAACTGCTCCTTGGGGACTTCGGGTAGGTCACCCTGTGCCTCACCTTCCTCAGCTGCAAAATGGAGAGGAGGATACTTCACTTTGCTGAGATTTTGGATCAGGAATACGGGAGGCAGTGTTTGTGATGCATTATTTGTGGTACACCATTTATCAACAAGGCTCCACCACCAAGGCAGCGTTATCATTACAACTATTACATTGCTATTGTTTTACTCCAGATGGAATCTGTGCTATCAGAAATTATCTTGCTGTACTTAAGAACTAAATCTGCATGAATGTAGCACTGAAAAAAACAATTTGTAATTCTGAGCCCAATATGCTAACTATATTTATTTACACCTCTATTTTTTCAGCTACCATATGATACAATCATGTTGGCAAGAAAGAAATACATTTTAAAGCGTCAGTTGTTGATGGCTACTTTAACAACTTCTATACTCCTTTCCCAAAGGCAAAGGATTATGTAATAGAAAGAAAGTCAGTATTACAACACTGAGGTTTGGAATTAGTATGATAAACTAAATTTTAAAACAATACTGGCCCTGTCCAGCACTTACAGATAATATAACAGAAGTGATGACTTACAGGTACTACCACTGAAAATATAACACAGGAGACTGCCAAAGCAGTATTCCTATTTATATATGTCACACTGCATTTATACTTCTACTACGCTTCTTCAGGCTGGAAGGCTGTGGTATGTGGACTGTGAGTCTCAGGAAACTTGCTCCAGTTCCAATTCCATTCCTCCTGCCTGAGGCCCTCAGCAAACCTTCCAGGAGCTCCTGGTTGCGGTGGTTTCAAGCCAGTGACCCAGGAACACCAGCGAGCATCTTTATGTGGTTCAGATTCCTAAAATTCTCCATTCCCAGGACATTAAAATCCATGCTACTCTGGCACTTGTTTTGTTACTCATACCAGGATTTGTGTGCATTCTTCTAGGACTTTTTATGCCATCTTCCCTTTTAATGACAAACTAGTGACGGTTCAGTGAGTCCAAACGTACAAAGTGTTTCTGTCACTAAGATCTGTTGCTTGTGCAGTGCATTTCTACAAGCCATGCAGAAGGCACATCAGCCCACAGGGAGAGAGGAGAGATGCCTGCTTTCCTTATCCCTGGGAGCTGCAGGGCAGAGATGAAAGAGCAGCACAAGATTCACTAATTTCCATTAGCTTCGGTGTATAAAACTTATCATGTGTGGGCATAAGAAAAGAGCACTAAACACAGGTAGAATCCCCATCCTGAGAATTACCCCTCCTCAGCCTCTTATGTGTTCCTCTGCTGTGTCTAATCCTCTTTGTTGCCCTGCTGCTTCTTCTGTGATACCACGATGCCACTCACTGCCTACATCCAGTATTAGCAGACTTTCAGGAGAAATGTTGCTTAGTGGAATTGTACAAGTTTCTGGCCTGGCTCCTAAGTGCCTCTTCATGCTACACACCCACTGGGTCTTTTCAACTGGTCTCTTTCAAAGGGGACTCAGCTAAATCTACCTGCATCAGCAAAGTAATCTCCAGACACAACAACAGCCATGTGCCTTGCACTGGATACAATTATACAGTTCCATTAGTTTTGATGTTTCAAAATTATGACTTTCCCAGTTTCCCAATTATTTTTTTCTCAGGTTTTATCATTTGCCTTATCCACACATGCTACTTAGTGCCTGGTGATCTCTTTCCAGATAGTTTACAGCAAAGATGGATTAAAGATCAGTTTAGCTATTAGCTCAGTCTGCCTGCCTTACTTTCTCCCAGAGACAGGCCAGTTTAGCAGCTTATCTTCTCAAATCTGCTCTTGCACATGTGACCCATATTTGCATGTGGCACACATCCCATGGGACAGCACGTTTAGTCCTTTGCATTCTGTACGTTACTGTCCCTTGTACAACAAGATCTTGGGGTTGGGTAACTGCCACAAGAGCAGGCACACAGGTGTGCATCACACTGCAGACATCACCATGGGATTTACCCACAGGGACTGAACAGTAAGAACAGCCTTGTATTAAAATTAAGCTTAAATAAAATGAAAGCCAAGGTCTACAAATCTGTAGCTAGAAATGGTATTGAGTATGAGAAACTCAGAGCACCAGAGTTTCTCATAGCTGAGAAGTGGAATCTATTCAGACTTTCTTGACAGCTACAGCTATAATTTGATACTTTTATGGAACACAATTATTACCAGTAACAGCAGGAAGAAGACCCTAATGCAAAAGAAATTTTTATTCTTACCATCAGCTTGGAACAGCCTTCTTTAATACCTATTCGAGGCAGGGCTTGAGGCTGTGCTTGGTCTTCAGGATGAGAAATATTGTGCCAAGTGTTGTTCTTGGGAAGTCTAGCTGATCAGCTTCCTGATAACCTTGGATGGAGAGCATTAGCGAAGAACAAAATGACATTATAAAGAAAAAAAAACACTCACCAAAGAGCAGACAAGGACTCTCTGCCTGGACACATGCACATTGATGGCTTGGCTTGTTAGGTCTGTATTTCAAGACCGTTCCTAGAGAAGCTCAGATTTATTACTGAACACGGCTTTGAACATGACGAAGTCGAGCTACGACCAATGTTCAGTGTTATTACCGCGGAAAGGGTCATGACCGTCAGCGCTTGCCAAGCTGCCTGCGAGCACGCTGTTCAAACCCGAATGTGCCCAAACCCGGCTCCTTTCCTTCCCCAGCCGTGCCATGCGAGGGCAGCAGAGATTGCGGCACGGGAGCCGTGTGCGGGCTGTGCGGGAGCGCTCCCGGCTGTCCCGGCCACCCCGGCCCCTGCCTCGCTTCCACAGGGACTCCTCCATCGCTGCTCGACATCCCCAGGCATGCGGAGCCTGACAGACACCTGCGTCCGGAGAATCAGACGATAAGTCTCTCTTGAGGTCATAACACTTCTAAACTTTTGCGATGGAGTCACCATCCCTGGAGGGATTTACAATCCGTGCAGATGTGGCTCCCGGGTACGTGGTTCAGTGGTGGGCTTGGCAGTGCTGGCTAATGTTTGGACTCGAGGAGGGTCTTTGATTTTTCCAACCTGACTCCAGGATACTCACCCACCTACAGTGCAGAGAGGGGAAAGGATACAGAGCAGACAAAGCCTGTGAGCGACTTTCACACTTTTATCAGAAAAATCTCAACACTGAGATCCCGGCTGCACCTGCCTCTGTTTTCCAGTCTCAGTTAAGTCTGTCGGATTTGGCGACACTCAGCGAAGGAAACGCTGTCACTGCCACCCTGCGAGGCCAAGCCACAGCTCTGTCGTGCAGTCGCCAAGAGGTGGAGCCGTGCACCAAATCCCCGCCGAGAATCAACAGCGACCGAGGGCTTTTAGCTCTTTTTTTTCCTTCCGCTTCAGCCAGGCTGATCCTGAGGCTCCATCCAAAGTCAGCTGATGTTTACAAGAAGCGATAAATCAAGCAGAAAGCGATGACGGTGATGCTGCTCGTTATTGATCGGGTGCTGCAGGTGATGTTCGGGGGAGGGCTGGCCATTTCCACCATCCCCTCGGTAAGAGGGTTGCTTCATACAGCCTGGATACAGTCAGGCACCAAGGATGAGCTGGTGAGACCATGCTTCTGTTCCGTGTCTGTGTTGGCCTGTCCTGATTACCTGATTGACTTGACTGGGAGGCTCAGAGAGGGCCGAGCAGTTTGAGTCAGAGGCAGGGCAGGGAGAGACTGATACAGATGCTTTTCTCTAAGCTGCTTCTCGACCCTGTCATCTTTCCCCCGTCAACCGAAATCTTCAGCTTTTCCTACAAGGGTACATTCTGCTTCCTTGCACCTCTTTGCCCAGGGAAGTGGTGTTTGCTGGCTGCCAGGGTGAATGCCCTTCTTCAGCCAGAAAATGAGCCAAGCCTGTTTGCAGGAACTGGAGGGACAAAGCATCTGAACACAAATCCCATACATCTGTCAGCAGCTCAGGCAAGGATGGGTGGCTGTTTGAAACTGCTCCAATCCCAGCACTGTAGTTTGGTTTCATCTGGACCATTCCACATTGAAATAGCTGTTCCATTCCTGGTGTAATTTTCATGAACGAAAAATTGCAAATCCATGAGGTATTAATTTTGCAGGAACACTATTTCCCACTTAAAAACAAACATCTTGGGAAAATTCACAAGAAGATCTGAATAATACATCTGTAACACTGACAGGCAACCCCTGTGATCATGTGCCTTTCATTGCCTGGGGTTTATTTAAGCTCTGAATCCCATCTGTGATACACTAGGATGGCTACTGAACATCCCAACAAGAGAGCTGTGATTTATCTGTAAATATATCCTACAATAATCTTTTCTGCTACTTGGTGTAATAAAGGGAATATTGTCGTTGATTACCTCACTGATACCTAACTTTCTGCTGGCAAATCTTTCACAGTAAGGTTATAATAACATCACTCTTCTGCGTCTCTGCCAGATACTCAACTCTTTATTTTCTGTTCTGTCATATAAGCTGAGTAATTTATATGCTTGTTCAATACAAAAGGTGGTTATTATATGTTTCAAGAAAGAGATTTGACAATACCTGCCTTGTAAGAAATACCGAGTCGTAGAGAGGCAAAGCAAAGGAAAATGCTGTAAATCAAGAGGTGACAAGGCAGCTTTCAGATGAAATATTAGAACACTGTTCAGGGTTCCACAAACAAATATGTTGAATTATAGACAAAAAGCCACTTTCTAGCATTTGTCCCCTGTTGCTGCAGTCCTTTTAGGGACATAAATCCCACTGAAGTCAAGTAATGTCTATAAACTAAATTCCAAAATTAATCCATAAGAAGAGTCTGACATGGAAATTATTATTATTAGTTTGATTTGTACAAGATGTATAGATATGATTTCAAATAAAAGCAACATTATGGAAAAAATTACGTCAATTGCAGTTTCGTCTGAATAAGGACTGCACAGTATGAATGTGTCCCAAAATAACACATCTGCAGTGATCTAAGTGAAGCTTAGCTAACATTCCCTGCACTATATTTTTACACAGGTAATTCTATGTGACTGCTTAACCCCAGCTCTTAAACAACATTGATTTGACAAATGAATGGGGGAGAGCCCCTTGCTCCACCCAGGGAGAAGGAGCAGTGGCTGCCTTCCAGTACCACGCTGCAAGTGGATGTGCTTTAACTGAGGGGCTAAGAACCCTTTGCTGTTTGCAAGTGCCATCACAGGTCTGCCTCCAGCCATCCAGGCCAGCAGACAGGCACAAAATGTGGAGACTTAAATACTGAAAGAACACGAGGTGAGAGAAACCTGTTTGGGTGTGGGACTGTGTGGCAATGCAGTGAGGGAGCTGTAGAAAGGTTCTGCCTGGGTCTGCTTTCCTGCAGATGACCAGGGCGGGTAACTCCAGCCTAGCAGGCAGGATTCAGAACACAATCTATTAGGGGTTGTGTGCCAAGAACTGATCATGCAAACTGCCTTAATCCCTGTGAGGAGAATGCCTGAGCACCGTGGGAAAGAGCAGCTCATCGTGGACAAACATCCAGTGTTGTCAATCCAATGCTGAACTCCTCTGCAGAGGCTCACAAGACAAGCCCACCCTGCTTCTGCTGCTCCGTTCTGTCCTGCTTTCCAAGGCAGTTCTGCTCCACCAGCAGCCAGCTCCAGGGCAGTCTCCACGGGGACTATCCTACTGTTCCTGGACAGCACTGTACAGCCCTTGGCAACCACAGGGAGCAGGGCTTATCCTCATCCTGGGCAGCACCTGGCTTTTGCAACATCACAGAGGAGCAGGAGACCAAAGGCATAGGAAGATAAATTCATCCTCCTTCCAGTTTCCCCTTGAGCAGAGGTGTAATTTGCCAGTCTGAGACTGGAAATCCAGACCCTGATTCAGAGAGCAAGGTGAGGTAATTATTAGCTCTCAATTAAAACAAGAAGGTCGTTGCCACTGAAGATGAAAGAGGACATTCCCTGTCTCAGAGCAGCCCACCTGGGAAAGAAAAAGCACCTTCATATTGCACTGGAGAGAGGAATGCACGTCACTGCTCTTTTGAGGCAGCAGCTCGGGTAGGTGCCTGGTGACAACAGATGTGATCCTTCCTCTAGAGGAGCTGCTGAACTGTGAACGTGCAGAAGTCGATTTCCAAGCCGAGCAATACCTGCTGCCTTGAGTGACCTACTTTTTTTGCACGCTATGTGAATAGGGTTAGGCAACAGTTAATTTGGTGCTGAAAACTGACACAGTTGGGCAAAAACAATTACCACATGCCTGGAGAATGCCACGGTAAACCTCAGTGCCCCTGACAGGGGTTTCTGGGCAGTACTACATTTCAGTCCCATGCTTTGGGAACATATCCAGCAGGAACACAGTGCTTTGCTAAATTGAGCATAATCATTCAAATCCATTGATCAGATACAACAGGAGCTTTGCTGATTACCATGAGTGGTAGTTTACCAAATGTACTGGTTTTAAGGTTATCTCTAAAATCACAAAAAAATGGAAAGCAGTTCTGTGCATCCAAATGAGCAGATCTGGGCAGGTGAGGTTGTCAGCAGGATGAACAGACCAGCACATCCAGCTTTCCCAATGGCCTTGCCACATTGCACAAATAACACCAGCTATAAAATCCCACCGTATGTCACCATCACTCTTCACTGGGCCCTGTGCTAGCAGGTGTCTCATGATTCCCCTCTACCATTATTTCATTTCATCTGGGTCAGCAGATGCTCACTTATAGCTGTACTCATTTATATTAATCCCTAGTTGAGTCTTCACTGAGATTTTAAATATTTGTCACCCATACAAGGAGGAGAAACTAGTTAACAAGTGAATTACTCATTTGGACTTTGCATCAGTTTCCCATGCTAAACGACTAACAACGGTTTGCAAAGTTGGGATTCAGTATGATATTTCAGTATATATATATATCAGTAGGATATGGTATTTTGACTGTGTAAAAATTTTAATTTTTTAGCAAAATCTGATTTCTTGATACATTGGCCAATTAAATTAAATGGGTCCCCTCAAATGAACCCCAGTTGCCAGCAAGAAACTTAACCCTAACTGTTACAGTTCAAAAGCCTGGTGTGTTTTATCTCCCTTTTTTTTTTTTTTCACAGAATGAGATCCTGGCACCCTAATTCAAAGGCACCAGAGCTGATCTCCACAGAGAGTCGCAATCAAGTCTACTCTTTCTTTGCAGCACAAAGGAAATCACATTTCTTTGAAATGCTGAGGAAATCTGAATGTGTGTTCCTGTTTAGCATGATTAAGGTGTCACATAGCACTCCCACGCACCCCGACACAGAGAACTTCTTACCGGCTGCTGATGTCAAAGCAAATCAGCTGAAAACACGGAGGGGTTCTGAGAAACACAACTAGGATGCAGCAGGCAGGCTGGCAACCAGCTACCCTGTGTCACAGGGACTGGGAGACCTCAGGGACCACCCCAGAGGCAGGGCACAGGATGGGGACAACACAGGAGTCTCCCCTGCCCCCCAGCACATTTCTAATACAGGCAATGGGGCACAGATCTTTCGCCAGGTCTGTGAGCTGTTCATTATAAAATCCTGATAATAACAGTGCAAGTATCCATAGCAATTGGGAATCTCTCCAAGGGGTGCGCTGCTTTGCTTTTGGATTTTCCCAAAACCTTCTCTGTGTGTGCTCCATTTTGGTCCCAGTTATGCAGGCTATATCTCCATCTACCCCTGTTCTGCCTCTCATCACCCTGATGATTCCAGCTGCCATCCTCTTGCTTTTCTTCAGCTCTTTGTTCTGTATATTTTTGCTTGTGTCCTGTGGTTTGTCCACTATTAACATTAATAATTTAGGAAATTGTCTGCTTCTGCTGAAATCAATTCCTGTGCTACTGCTGCTAAGTGCTGGGCCTGGGCCCAAGAGCTGCTATGATGGGGACCAAACAAAGGAAACAAAATGAAATGAGAATAAAGGAAAACAGGCGCCTCATCCTTCAGCACTCTGTGAATTTAGGTGGGGATGCTTAAAACCTCAGAAACACTAGCACCAAATTTTAGTTGAAATCCCTTTTTTCCATGGGTCTCCCACATATGTGTTACCATCCTGGTGCTGGAAGAATTTGGCCTCAGTGCAGGAGCCCCACAAGGTCCATCCCCCAAGGCAAAGCTGCTCAGGCACAGGAAAAGGGGACTGACTTGGTGAAAAATACATCAACCTGTGCCTCTGCAGCTGCTCACCTAATGAAAACTGTAAAGAGCCAAAGTGCTTGTGCAGAGCTAGTGATGGAAGTGGCTCTTTCTGAGTGCCATCAAACCTCCCATCACTCTGCCAGGGTCCATCTCCCAGAGCTACACCAACCTCACGCAGAAGCTGCTGTCCTGATGGTGACTCATTTCCCTGCAAGTGGCAGAGGAAGAAAAGCACCATGTGCCTCAAGGCTCAAGCTGAGGGGACCGAGTTCTCATGATTTGCTTCTCTGGCCTACATAGCTATGCTATCAACAGCAGAGGGCACGGACTCTGTCTTGGAGACACATTTTATGTTCATAATCCCAGGACTTTAATAGCTCTGTGAGGGAGAGAGATAAGTAACAAGATAATGAAAATAGTGATTTAGGGACCAGGTATGCAGACAGTTTGACTAAGGCTGAGAAGACAAATTCATTTGGTATAACATCACAGAAGTTCTATGCTCATCCGTGCTGTTGAGCCATACAGCTGGGCTCCTCTCCTTCCTACAGCAATATTTTACCAGAAGGATTTTTTTACTGGGTTTTTTTAGCAGCTGGATTAAGACACCACCCCCAGACATAAGCAGACTGCAGCTGTCCCCTGAGGGCAGGAGAGATTGGCTGGCCAGAGGAGGGCTTGTGCCAGGGCTGGGGCTCAGCTCCCACCAGGAGCTGCCAGCCCTCTGCAGCTGGACCGAGCCCTGGCACACCCCGGGGCCAGCAGGAATCTTGGGAGCACAGGGAGGACACCACCACACAAATCCCACTGGCACTCCCGGGGAGTGGGCATGCCAGGAAGGGTGTGGACACCCAATGCCTCCACTTGCCTCCTCCTCAAGGCCTTGGCTGATGTCCCCTGGGGACCACAGGCCCAGATGCTGGGGACCCAGCGCTTCACTGCAGCGGGATCCAAGCCATGTCCTTACCCTGGTGCTGGCTGCCCACTCACACACTTGACAGGCAGAGAATGTGAGGACACACTTCCCATAGCCACTGGAGCTGGAGGTGCCTGGAGGCTGGGCAGGAATGCGGTGCCAGTCGTGATGGGTTACAGCCAGAAGCCAGCACAGTCACATAATTAAATAACAAGAGCAGATTAGGCAATCTCTGTGCCTCACGTTGACAAGGCTGGAGGAAAGAACAGAACATGTAATCAAATGAGGGGGGGTTCTTTCTTTCTTTATTTACTTGGAAGGAAAGACAATACTGCAGCACTGTAAGAGGTGGCATAGTATGCACCAATTGCGCTGCTGGGGATATTCCCCTCTTGCAGGTTTCAGGATAAGGCTTAGATTTTTATTAAAGCCTAAGGGAGAAAAGAACCAGAGGAGCTGGCATTCACTGGGAATTAAGCCCCCAATTCACTTAATGCTTATTCAATAGCTTCTGCCTCTCCATTTGGCTAACTTGCCTAAGAACACGTTCATTTCTTCACATCAACAACCTGCAATAAGAAAGATCACCTGTAATCCAGCTCCCTCCAGGCACAGACCTATAGCTACACGGTCTCAGTGACAGATCAGGCTAAATAAAAAGCACAAATCCACAATCTGTTATCAGAAAATGTCTGAGGCTTCCTTCTTTTGATGATTTCTGCCAAGATATTCCTGCTGAGTCACTGGGTTTGCAGAGCCATGTGCTGGAGGGAGCTGCCAGAGCTGACCCAGGGCAGGGCCTGCTGCTGCATGCAGAGGCTGAATGGGAATTGTAAAGAGCACCTGGGCACTTTCCTTGGGCTTTCCTGGCAAAGCTGCAAGCCAGGATTGGAGTGAAATTGTACTGAAGAAATCATCTGACCGGTACAGGGAGGTGCTTTAGCTGGATTGCTTCACTGGCTTAACAGGCAACAAGAAATCCACTTATCCAGCTCCCCGTTTCCCCAACCCAAGGATGTAATTTGGTGACTCACCACCATTCAGGTACCAGTAATGGCAATTGGAGTTTTTCCCCAAACAACTGATTTCAGATACATAATTCATTTAGATCGTGTTAAAAAAATATTCTCTGGATTTTTGTCTCTATGGTGCTAAATACATCACGTAACGCCTGCTGCAGCAGTGACCTAGCTTACCCTGAATTTGGGAATCATCCAGACAAGTGAGGCTCTCTGCTTTTTTGAGTCACCCTTCTGAAGTGATCAGCAGAGAAATGATCTGCCTGAAAAGTGACAACCCCAGATTGCTAATAATGTCCCCAGGCATTAGCAAACCTGCCAAAAACTCGCTGGACTTAGCGCAGCATCTTTGGTTTAGTAAAGACCTCCTGCAACATGCAAGAGGGCAGGTACCCAGGGCTGAGAGGGGACTTGTGGTGTACATGCAAAGAGACATTTTGTCCTATTTGGGAAATTGCTGGCTAAGCTATAGGTGACACCATTCCCTGGCAGTGCCGTTCGTCCTGACACCTTTTCAGTGGGAAGGCAGCTCGTCACGGCCGAGATGTGTGTGGAGTTGCCTTATTTACTCTCCTGGGGTGGCATGAATCAGAGTTGAAAAGTGCAGTATGTTAAAGTCAACCCATATTCCCAAGATGTGGGAGTGTGAGTCACTCAGCAGGGAGATTCTGCCAGGGTCCCTCCTGGACGACCCGGCTGTGTTAAACACGCCGGAAAATCCGCGGATAAAAAAATCCCCAGTGACGCACAGGAGCCGAGTAGGCTCCGTGCCTTTTTGGGGAAGCTTCTGAAACGCCAACGTTTCCTCTTGATCAATAATCTGGTTGGCAGAGCAGGGCTTTGAAGCAATCCAGAAAGCTCAGCTCTCTGCTCACACGGCCACTGCTGTTTCTCTCCGGGAAGATGACGCGCGGGGTAACCCCGGGCGCAGGCAGGGGAAGGATTTCTCCTGCACATCTATTTAAATCTCCTACAAGAGCTGCTGCTTACAGAATAGATAATGCAGCATGTGAAAGGGCTTTCTAGGGATGGGCAAAGAAAAATTTTTTTAAAAGAGCAACTCCCAACCCAAGGTCTCACAGCTGATTTCTGGTGTTCCCCATCATCTCCTTTCTCCTTTCTGTCCTCATTAAATAACATCTGTGGGGTTATCGTGGGCTGCTTACTGCAGCAAGTCAGCTGGAACATCCAGACAGGGGTTTCTTGGCCTTACAGCCCATCACTTCTCTCATTCTCCACTTACCAGAGCTGAACCTCCTATCCCTGCATCCACCACAGTGAGGACACCACTGTCTCAGCGATGTTTTCCATGCTGTTGTCCTGACTCAAAATACAAGGAAAAGCCACTGACAGGAATATTTCCAGATAAATATCTCATTAATTTCAACCACAGGCAGCTGTGAGTCATTTCCCTTTGAATACACTCCTCTCTTGTGACCAGAAATCGGGTAGTGGAGGTCTGGTACTGTGTAAAATTCATAATTATTTTGAAGGGATATCAATAAATTGGTAATTATTCTCAAAAATTCAGGCCTAAAAAAGAATCCTTCATTTTCTCAAGAGATTTGCTGTTAGTTAATGACCTTTGCTTCTACCATAGCTATGGGACAAAACTAAGCCATTTTACTGCAAAACTGTTGGACTTCCTTGAAAGACTCAAGCAGCACATTGGGCTTTCCTTGAACCGCAGCTCTGCCTCCTGGTAAACTGTGATTTTCCTCCAAAATAAAAGTGGTGTGAGGTGATGGTCACCTGCTCTGCTGCTGCCTCAGTGCCCTGGGTGGGAGCACCAGGCTGGCTCCCCCGTGCCATTGGGATTTGGCAGCTCTGCTGTGCCACTGCTGAGCTTTTCCCTTCTTTTCCTTCCCAGCAACTGTCTCGGCTCAGCCTCGGCGTGACTCGGAGCCTGATGGATCACAGACCCCATAGCCTGAGAGCCAGCACTGTCTCACATGCCAGATGTTTCTCTTTTAGACACATTGCTGCTTTTTGGCATTTTTTTTTTCTTTTTCTGCAATAACAACAGCTTGACCAAGACCCAAACACCCAGCTTCTAAAATCAAAGCCAGAGCTGTACCTTGGAGTGCAGACAGGCAAGGAGACAGTCCCTGGTGGGGTCACAGAGAGCTGGCCAGGGTCACACGTGGAGTGATGCAGTGGCATCATGTGACACAATCCATCACTGGAGCCTTTAGGCCTGTACTCAATACCCACTTAAAAACACAAAACCAAACAAAGATTCCCAGACTGCTGTTTAATCACTGGGGTCTGCCATAAAATGAGCTAGAAAAGAACATTTTCATCAACTTTCGTGGGATTTGGATAATATTTTTTCACTGGAATTCATGACAGGACGGAGCCCTCGGCCACCAGCCACCATGTCTGCCACTATGTGGAGAGGTCTGTGGGATCCTTCTGGGCTGTCAGGACTGCTGTGGGAGCACTGGTCAGGGTGCTCACACTTGGCCAACTATGGCACAGCTTCAGCTGAGCACAGCACTGAAATCAGGACTTTATTCAAACCCAAACCTCTTGCCAATTATTTTTCATCACATCATTCATTGCTTGTTAGCCCTGGGTTCACCCTGGTGACTAATGACTTCTCTTGTCTGAATTCAGTGCATTTCTAGAGAATAACCAAACTTCAGGAGAAATTTCCCATTTGTACTAATGAAGAGGAGCAAAAACGTGATGGTGGGGGAGGATAAACACTGTTGTCATGTCATGAATTTCTCTAATTCCCCTTGGGGGTGGTCTCTGATGCTGTGGATACTCAAAGGATTTTAACCTGAATCATAGGAAAAAAAATATTACCCAGACCCAACCCATGCTGTGCTGGGACAACCTCCCAGCAAAGGAGTGGCCACTGATAAGTTTGTTTCATGCTGCATTTTAGGACATGGAGGATTGGAAAATATCCCACCCACCTGCTCCTCCACAGTCACCCCTCCAGCCACCTGCTGCCTTGAGGCCACACCACACCATGTCCCAGGAAAGGAAGGGTCCCCACACCAGGCTGGGCTCCCTGAGCATGGTGTCAGCCCAAACCAGACCCCAAAACCCAAACCAACTTCACTCATGAGCTGCAGGAAGCTCTGTTTGGCCGCCATGAAGATGTCAGAGCCCATCAGTGGACAGCAGGTGACTTGTGGTGTGGCAATGCACAGCCCCCGTGTCCCTGCTGATGGCAGCTCCCCATCACCATTCCCAGGACGAGCTGGCACGGCAATGGGGGCAAAAAATGGACAATTTCACCAACTAACTTCCACATGGGGCAGGGAGCAGGGTGCAGCTCAGGGCCCCTGGGCAGCAGGGCAGGGAGAGGAGGAGGAGGAGGAGGAGGAGGAGGAGGAGGAGGAGGAGGAGGAGGAGGAGGAGGAGGAGGAGGAAGGCCCAGGACCGCAGTGGAGCTCGGGCGGGTTTCCTTGGCAGCCGCAGGCTCAGGGCACTCACCATACCTAAGTGAAGATTTTGTCGCCATGGAAACATTGATGTCATCGGCTCTGCAGCAGTCTCAACCTCAACTGCAACTTTTTTTTTTCTCTTTTTCTTCCCCCCCCTGGTTTGGGGTTTTTATTTATTTATTTGAGAGTTTCTCACAGGAGATGACTCTGGCACTGAGCCTGCCGAAACATCCAGGGATGTCCACCAGCCCAGACCCTCCTCACATCATCTGGGGTTACTGGGGAGTCCCTCACTGGTAGCAGAGGGATGGGGCTGCATTTTGGGAACACCCATCAGGACTGTGCTCTGCCCTCTGTGCACTGACCCATTTTCCCTGTCCTCACAAATCAACTGCATTTCCAAGAAAGGTGGTTTGGAACTCCTGAAATATGAAGGAGGTGACCTGGGCAGAGGCTTGGCACTCTGGGGTCCTGCAGCTTTCAATGTCACAGGCGCTATGGTAGAGCCACCACCACTCACCCTCCTGTCAGGAGGAGCCAGACAGATCCCCAAAGAGGGAATTCCATGTGTCCGTGAAGGATGTGATCCTGTGTGAGCATCCAGTGGCCACACACAACTCTGGCTGCACAAAGGAGCTTTGCCCTCAGTGCTCAGGGGAGGTTCTCCCAAGTTTTAAACCAAAAATCCCTCTGGCAATGACACCCAGCATATTTTCAGAAGAAAAGATTTGTGAAGGAGCAGGACCTGGCATCTTTACCAGGCAGGAGTAAGGAGACTCAGCCCGCTGCCAGCCTCAGTTCCAGGGATGGATTTCATCCCATTAGCCACATCCAGGATTCCCCCAGAGCCTGCTTTAACTTATCAGTTAATAGTGGACTGTTGCAGAAGTCTGGGTCAGACTGTTCCAGCCAAAAATACTCTACTGAGTTCACTGCAATGTTAAAACAAGAATTTCAGCTCAGTGAGGGCAGGAGCTGTGCCTGACTTCAGCTGCCCCTCACACAGTTCTTCCCCTGAGTCACAGGGAGGTTTGTTTCAGCTGCAGCTGGGATTTTTATAAAAGTCTGATTTATTTTTTTGTTGCTACAGTGGACAAATCCTACGCCTACACTAGGCCATCTTGCAGAGCAGAATCTGTCTTCCCTAACATGAAGGGGATCTTGATGGGTCCTATCCAGGCACAAGGACACAGGGATGCTCCCCCAGCCCCACCACTGTTCATCACATCTGTCAGGCCTGGAGAGAACCACATGGAAGGGAGACAGCTGGTAAAACAGAAACAGAGAATGACATAAAAACCCTAGTCAATAGACAAGTTTACAACACCTTTTCTCTTCCATAAACAACAATCAACCACAGACTGTGTGTTTCTAACATTATGGCCCAAAATGAAATTTGAAGTGTTCCTGATGAATGTGTTTTTGCAACCTTCAGGGATCACACTCTGCCCCCCTGCAGAAGTAAATAACCAAACATAGCCCCGAGATCATAAAGCACCTGGCAAATGAGTCACTAACATTAATTATCCTTAATGTTATCACAATAGGCAAAATACAGAAAGAAAAGTGTCCCTAAGCCAAGGTTTCAGTATTTCAATATAAGGAGGTACAGTGCATACCAAAGACAGCAGCAACACTTCTATTAAAGTAAGACAGTGAGTCTCTGACCTCATATTCAAAGCAAACTTCTCTTTTTAAAATAACTTTTTTTTTTTTTTTTTTGTAATTTAATGCAAAGGCAGGGATTTCATGGCAAAGACTTATTTAAAAACAGGAGATTCTGGATGGCAGAGCCTGCTATGATTTAAAAGTATCTCAGTATCTATTGTGAACAACTCAATTTCAAATGTACGCTGCATAAGAATTAAAGGATTAATGTTTGATATCCTATCCCAGCTGGAAGAAAAAATAACAAGAAAATGGTTACTGTATCAACTGCCAGATCTGTGAAGCAAACTGGTGAATTTAGGTGCTAAGACCAATTTAATGGTCTGACCACAAACTGGGAGTTCTGTTCCCCTACACAGAGCTCTGTTTGAACCTTTGTAGAGATTGGTAAAAGATATTTACATCAACAAGGTTCATTCGTGGACAGCAGATCTGTGACATTTGGGTATGTATGTATTTAAAATCTGATAGGGCCTACTGGAAAAATAGAAAGGTATTGCAGTACTTGTTCTAGCTGGTTGATGAAAAGAATGAAAGTGAGATTAAATGGGGGGAAAAAAAGGAAAAAAAAAGGCAGACATCAGGCTAGCAGGAAAAATACCTGCATGTTTGATATTACTGGCAAAAAGGACATTCCAAGATCTGTTATTAATAAAAATGGTGAATCTCAAACACTTAAGCATTTCCCCTGTCAATAGAAAATGAAAAAAAAAAAAGCATTGTAACATCCACTTAAAAGAAATATTTTGATATGTGTACTCCATTTAGTTAGAAAAAAACATTACAAATTCAAGAGACAGCAATATTACTGAGCGATGTGTTCTAATGGGCACAGCTGGTTGGTGTTACAGGGGCTGGGAGAGGTCAGCACTGCCCTTAGCAGCACTTACTGCCCTACTGCTTATAGATATTTGTAAAGTTTCGAGGATTAAAAATCCTTGTACGTATGAGAGGAGGGCTCTGTTGCTCCCAGCCATCAGGGCAGTGGAAATCCCAAAGAAATGAACAGGCCCAGCTGCTGCTGCTCTCCAGAGCCAGCAGTCCTAGGTGGAGCTGCCATCCCTGCTTTGCTTTTACCTCATTACTGTTTGATTCCTTTACTGCATTTAGGGATTGCTAGTCCAGAGCCCACGTTATGCCCAAAAGGACTTCACCTGAACAGAGGCTTGATGCTCTCTGGGAAGCAGAAGGAGAATCAGAGACACTTCTTGTGCTTGGTGCTGGAGGGCTCAGAGATGGAGCCTCTCCAGGTCCTGGGGACCAGGTCACAGCCCCAGGACAAGGCCTGCCCGCTCTGGGAACAGGAGATCAGGACACTGAGCAAGCTGCAGATCAGCCCCAGGGACACTGCAGATTCCCCACACCTGTCCAGTGCCACCATCTCCCACAGCTCCCCTCAGCCAGCGTTACACAAGTAGGCTCAGGTCCCCAGGGATGGGATTTGTGGATAACCTGGCCTCCGCCTGGAGCCCATGAACAACACATACCAACCTCTTACCTGGTAAAAATCCCACCAGACAATGCTTCAAGCCAGCAGCTCTTTCAGCACTCCCCTACAAGGAAATCCATGCTGAACTCTCAGGATTTTAGGTATATATTTCACTCTCTGAGCAACAAATAAACTGAGCCCACACAGCTGGGAAACCAGAGGCAAAGGTACTTTGTGAGATTCGTCCCTGTGTTTGGTCTTCTGAAACTCAAAACGTAGCTGTGAGCAGTGGAGGCAGCAGTAGGAAGGCAGGACAACCACAGGGTTTTAATGAGGACAGAAGGAAATTGCTCCTGAAAGTCGGCAGTGCTGAGGCTTTGTGCTCTTTGGACTCACATCAGAGCTGCTGCTCGAGTTTGGGTTGAAAGCCAAGAGCTGTGAGTTAGACAAGCCCCTGGCATTCCGAGTCCCCGGGAAGATGGGCTGCAGTCACCTCCCAAATGGAACCAGGCAGCTTTTGAACAGCTCCATTATCAGCGAGCAGGAGCTGGGCAGAGGCAGAAAGGCATCATTATCCATGGGAAACCACCAGCCAGCCACGAGACCCAGAGCTCTGGTACAAAAAGCTCAGGAAAACCGGAGTGCAAATTCAGACACAGCATCTCTATTACAGCATGTCTAATTCCCACCTTCTGTGACCAACAGGAGAATCCTCACTCAGACACAATCCTGAGACAGCCTCACAGTGCTGCTCTGCAATTGCCACAGGGTTGAGACCAAAAGCAGCTGCCCTGGCACAGTGATTGCTTCAGCCAGGTGAGACAAACCCCAAGTACCATTTTACTTAACTCCACACTGACCACCTTCCAATCTCACTCAGACTTTGCCCAGCTGCTGCCACAGCAGCGGCAGATTCTGCTGTTTCAGGAGTCAGGAGCAGGGAGGAGGAGTTTCAGGAATCTGCTCCAGAAGGCAGGATTCAACCCAAGGGCAGGGGTTGAAGGGGGATCTCACACATGCCCCATTCCCTGCTCAGTCCAAGTCACCCACGGAGACATCAGCAAAGCTCTGTGGATATCCAGGCTTCTCCCCCTGCTGATAATCCAAGTGAGGTTGTGGAACCCAAACGCTGTCTCCAGTTCCCCAAAAGCTCAGGGAGGGGTCACTGTCCACAGCAGGAGGAGCAGCTGTATCCAACATACACCTTCATCTCACCAAGGCCTAAAGCTCTCCTTCCTTGGAAAATTTCTCAGTCCCTCACGCAACATTCCGGGAATATTTCTGGCTCTTCTGGGTCCAGAAAGGTTTTGTGAAGTCCTTGCTGTTGCCAGGGCAGGACAGCCCATACACAGTGTTGGCTGCTCAAGGGGTAACACCCAAAAAGCCCAACAAACTCAGCTATAGCTGTTTGGTTTCAGTGAAGGAAACAGAAAATAAAGGCATGTTATTCTCTTTATCAAGGGCCATCCTGTGTGCACTTCTTAGCTTGGCTAAAAGCGCAGTACAAACCTTCATGTTTCTCCATGTCCTGAAGTCTCTTGTGGAATGGAAGAGAAAGAGATTAAAGGGAGAGTACAGGAGCCAGGCAACACAGATGATGAAGGCGGCTTTCAGAACACCTGCAGGAATTGGTTTCAAGTTGGGCCCATTTGTTTGAAAGCTGAAGAAGTTCAGGAGCTGTGCAGACAATGGAGGCAGAGTAGAGGAACTCCAGCTGGGTCCCCTGCTGGCATCCAACCCACACCCTGCAGGGCTTCATCCAGGACAGCAGGAGAACACAAACACAGCACATCCCTGCTTTTGGTGGCTGCTCTAAAATACACCTTAATGTACAGAAACCCCTCTCGAACCTAAAGATGCCCCAGTGCTTTCCTCATTGCCTACATCAGGCAACCAGTGCAAGTAACTCTCACCAATGCAACTCTTTTGATGGCCACAAGGACTCCTTCAGCCTTCCGAGGATTGGGGACAGTGCAGAACACAGGCTTGGGGATGGATGTAAGAACAGGACATGCAGAGCTCAGCTGTCCTTGCCCTTCTCCTCTCTTCTACCTGAGCCTAGGGAGTGGTGGCAAACACCCTGGCTGCCTGCTGGTCCCCCTGCTCTGGGGTCTGCCCCTCCCACAGCATCCCCACATCACCAGCCAGTCAAAGCCTCCTTCAAAGAAAACACAAAGCACGCAGCTAAAAGATATTCACTTACAGTTTATTTTTGCCTGAAATTATTTCACATCTCTTTGTACACAGCTACAGAACAGTAGTAGTAAACCATTGGTAAAAGCAACAGTGCTAAGGAAAATGTTGGCGTATTTTTTCTTCTTTTTTTTTTTTTTTTCTTCTTCTTCCTTCCCATACTGCATCTTCATACAGTCTGGGATTTGAAGGGGGGAAAAAACCTGACACACTACATGAGTTAAGACTCAATTTCTGTTTCAATATTAAAAAAAAAAAAAGAAAAAAATGAGAAAAAACACATCATTTGGGATGGGGTTGTCTACATAGCAACAAACTTTAAAAAAAGAAAACAACAAAAAAACCTGAACAAAAAAGCTTGGCTTTCCATTGAATAAGATTAAATATATATATATTTATATAAAAAATTACATTGGCTGTATGTGAAACCTTGAGGTGCTGAAGAATAAAATAAAAGTGTTAAACAGAGGAAATAACTTTTTGTTTTTTTTTTTTTCCTTTTTTTTTAAATAAGCAGCTCTGTACAATGAAGGCTCATTATGAAAAAAAAAAGTCAACAGCATAGTTATAAAAGAAACCACAATTTTTAAAAAATCATCCTCTAAGCAACTGTGGAATTTGGAAAATGTAGCAGTCACATTTACAGACAGGTCAGAGCTATCGGATCAGCAACACCGCGATTTCCTCAGCCTCCCCAGAGGAACATGCAGAACAATGCGTGCACAGAACAGGGCAGGGAGGGGGCACAGGACAGGGGAGGGAATGAGGGGAGGGTGAAAAACAAAACAAAACAAAACAAAAAACCAAAAAAACCCAAACCCAGTAAAAGCTGATGCACAAAGTGGAGGGAGAGCTTTTTTTTCTCTTTTTGAAATATCGGACGTAAACAGAAAACAACAGAGGCAACTTGTAAAATCTACAGTTTGCAAACACCCCACTGGCAAAATAACCCCATCTCCCATGTTTAAACCTGACATGGCTTAGAAGACTAAAGAAAGTTTTCAGACTTTGGAAGGAATTGTGACTTTTATTAATCCCTGCACTCCCTCCCCCAACAACCGCGCCCCCCTTGATAAAGATTTTCCTTCCTATTTGATAACATTTGAGGCATTTTGAAATCAAAAAGACAACGCGATGAATGTTGACAAAGAGGGAATATAATACAGTTTGCATTACTAAAAGGCAATTCTTCAAGGAGGACATTTCCTTAAAAAAAATAATAATAACAACAAGACAGCAAACTAGTTTATACAGTACTATACGCAAAAAAAGGGTAAAAGAATTAACAATTCATAAATAAAAGACAGGTCCCAGACCTGTTATTTGTGAACCATTTTCTTAAATAGGTGCATTATGTAAATCTTATGTACAACAAAATTACTTTGCATAATAACTGCAAGGACATGGGGGGAAGTGAAAATCATATTGGTTTTGGTTTTCTTCTCTTGAGATTTTTGAAGTTTGATTTTCTGGAGCAAAACTGGTGGAACAGGAGTTCTGGCTGGCTGGGTGCCAGCCAAGGAAACCCAGGTAAGTAAGGACAAAGGAATATACTTTTTTTTCTCCACACGGCATAAAACACAAAGGCAAATAAAATCCACAAAGGTGTTTTTTTCCTCTTTATAATCCTCTTGCTGCTACAAAGTCCTTATTTTGTTTGTTTCCTTCCTTTTCAATTTAAATTATGTTGATTCTGAAATCACAAAGCTGAAAGAATCCGATGGGGTCCAGGCTTGGCCCGTCCTCCCAACACACACAACTCCACTCTGCTACCCCACAACCACAACTCCTGCCACCAAGTTCCCAGACTCACTGCTCTACAGGAATTGGCCAAAAGTTTCCATTTTGTTTCAATCTGTCTGTTTAAAAAAATCTTTTCCTTCTCAGGAGAAGCAAAAGAGAAGAGTTGGAGGCAGGGAGAGTTCACCAGGCTTCGGTGTAGCGGACATCCACCTCCTTCAGGTTGGGGAGTTTAGCCTGTGAGGGGAGGAAAAGTCAGAATTAGCAATCTGTCCAGGGCTCAGGTAAAAAGTACCTGTCAAATCTCTTGTGTGGGATCGTTCCCTGTACTAATGCAGCACAGCAGTGGTATCCAAATCACAATGGAACTGGGGGGGGTTGGGGTTAAAGACCTTCCTGGGGAAGGAGAATATCTTGCCCTGCTGTTGTTGATGATGATTGGCTGCCCAGGGTAGGTAAAGGCCAGAAAAACTTTGTGTCCTGTAACTTTTTGTGTGACAGCAAGCCTGGGACATTTACAGCTCTGAAGATTGTACTTGTATTTTGAATGTGGGCTCCCAAAAGTGGATGAAAGCACCTCCCCTCCCCTTGGCAAGGGAAGCCCAGAGCCCCACTGGTGCTGAGGATGACAGGCAGCCCAGCAGAGGTAAAGGGCAGACACAGCTTGCTGGCCTGGAAGCTCTGTGTGGAAACAATCCCTGGACTTACTCAATCCAGAGGACACATCCAAATCTGGAGGAGGGCTACAGAAAGGGACAAGGCATCTCCCAGCAAACTGGGAGGACTGATCTGTCAGCTGCAGGAAGAGCCCTGACACCCTGGGCCCAGTGCTTGAGCTGGGAGAGGCAGGTGTGGCAAAGGAACGACAAGATGCTGAGCCCTTGCGGACACACAGGACTAAGTCCCACCCGCTCTAAAACTCATGCACCAGCCACCAGGTCCAGATCACACCCTGATCTTCCTTTTTCTATGCAAATGCTTAGCAAAACGTGTCCATCCAACTTTTGCCATGAAGGCAGTGGACTCAAACTGCAGCAGAGAGAGACACGCTCCTCCTTCAGCCTCCACATTGCTCATTTTACCCTCCATGTACTAAAACATTTTGTGGAGCATTAGCAACTTTTGTTGTCTTTGTGGTCTCCCTTCCACAGCTCCACTACTTTTGGCCATAATATCATTCCTGAATCACCCCACATGAGGCAGACGGGATCAGCTCTTTGCACTGTTCCTGCTCATCGATCCCCATTCCACGCTCTCTGACCATAATTGCATGGCTAATTCTCTCAAAACAAATAAACATGTTTAATTAGGCCAGGGCATAATTGAGGACTTGGAAGTTTCTAGGAGTCATTATTACCTCACTCCTTGATTTATGTGCACGCATATTTTGATAAGAGCTATTCATAATCCTACAGACACTGCCAGCAAATAATTTTTCAGTTAGGCAATAATGACTTCAGTAGTGGGTGTTTATTTATTGTCTGGTTCAGCCTGCCTGGTACATATGTGGGTGTCTGTGTGTGTGCAAGCCTGTTTAGTGGGGTGGGGGATGGAGCTGAGAGGAAATGTCATCATTGGCTTGTGCCCCAAACGCTCTTGCAGACCAACGTGAGAAGAAGGAAAGACTTGTATCAAAAAAAATGTTCTTTGAAGTCTGAGCTGTTCTTAACAAACTTACAGTCATGTGCCCCAGGGAGAGAAACGGCTACCTTTGAATGCACACAGAACCTTAAAAAAAAAGGCCAGCAAGATAAATCTCAGTGGAAGAGGTGAAAGGGAAAAAAGTGATCCCTGCCTGTTTCCTCAGCTTTTGGAATTCTCTTCAATCATCAGGACTTTGCTCACAGGCAGTTTTGCTGTTTGCCCTGGCCAAGTCACTTTCTTGTATGGCTGCTAAGGACACCAGAGCAGAGGGAACCAGGTTAGGAAAATGTGAGTTTCAGTAAGAAGTGAGTGGCAAAGGGGCTCAGAAGCAGGGGTGGGGCCGGGGGAGCCTTTCAATAGATGTGATTTCAGAGCCCTGGGCCAAATACAGCATTGACCTTGATTGTAAATGCCTGGGGCCTGATACAAGCTCCATTGTGTGAGCCCATCTGCAAGCCAGCTGTTAATTGCAAGGACTTCTTTGCATATACAATTGTGACACGAGTTTTTAAAACTTGATCTTGAAAACTCTATGCAAGCAGCATTGCAGCTGAGTCCCTGGGGGAGCCCTGGCTCCACAGCCTGAACCAAAGATAGATGTTTGCAGTGAATTTTGAAAGCAGAGCAATTACAGGACTTGCTTCAAGTTCCAAATTCAACCCAAGGTTGTGACCTTTTATGTAAAGGTGGCCCAATCTGTTTCTACATCCAAGACAAGCAAATGTCAAGTTTCATCTCGAGTCCTTGGGTCTCTAAGGTAAGATTTTGGGAGATGTGGCTCACACAGAATGAAGGCAAAGTCCATATGAAGTCATGAAAGCCAACACATCTCAGGCAAGCTTTGAAACCACCTGGGGCTGCATCCTTTAGTGGTTCTTTACACCTTTTTGCCTAAGTGGTTATAAACTCATAGTAAAACCAGATATTGTATGTCAAATCTCAGAACTGGGCATCTGTGCAGATGTGATCAGAGCACAGTGCCAGTCCTAGAGGTGTCAAGATAAATTTGAATCCTCCTCAATGTTTTCAGTTCTCCCTTTGCATTCCAAATCAAAGCTTCATGATACTGTTCACCCAAATTACCTCTGGTCCTGTTAACAGTACAGGATATGGTGTGCACTAGATTGTACCCATCTCTGTATCCTCATCAGAAACAATCAATATTCTTCTATTTATGAAACTTTTACTGATAAAGCCTTTACTGTTGATAGCACAGGCAAAAAGATTGAGCTGCTGATTCTATCTCATACTTCTCCATTCAGTATATTAAATATTTCCTGGGTCCATCAAAGCCAGCAACCTCACAATGCTGCTTTCAGTCATTATATCCACAAAATAATCCACTTCACCCTCTTCAGATAACTTTCATGCTACCCACTCCACAGGGTCAGTTCTCTTTGCCCTAGGCATCACCACCATACCCTTGCTACAACTACTTCTTATCTTTAGAGGATGCAATTCACAAATACCTTGAGATCTTCATAGGTATCTGCTGAAAGTTTGGTGCTGTTCATATTTAAACTACACAGGCTCTTCATAGCTAAAAGAGAAAACACACAGATATTTATGATCATGCTGCATTTTCTTAAAATATCATGCTTACATTAGGTCAAAGCATAAACAAGACATGACTATGTGCAGCACTCCCAGGAAAAAGCTGAATAGCATAAAATATAGAAATACAAATGGATAAACAGCTGTATGGGCCCTCATCCAGGAAAAAGTCCTTATTTAGGAAGGGCCATTAAGCATATGCTTAAGACTGCTGACTTCAAAGGAGTTCAGTCAACTTCTCATAATCAGTTTCCTGCACATTATTCTGAACAGTGCCCATTCTCAGTGCTCTGCGTGGTGCTCACAGGGGCCATGCTGATCTGGCAGTCCTCCCTCTCCTCCCCACATTCCCATTTTAGGCTCCAGTACTTAGCAGAATAGTTTCCTAGGATGAGCCATAACTACTGGCCTGTCTGGCACGTCTGCATAGGATCAAGCCTATTAAAGTAGCCCTCCAAGCCCAACAGTGAGGTTTGTAATGCACTGTTGGGTGCAGGAGGGAGCTTCATTCCAGCACGTGGAGCAGTGCTCAGTGCTCAGGGAATCCTGAATGCATTGCCTTGCCTTGTTTAAACTAAGAACAGGTAGAGTTTCACCTCCCACAAAAAGGAAGGAACAAAAATTGCCAGGAGGAGTATGGAACCTGCTGCACACAGTTGCTGAACTGTCTCAGAAGGTGCCAGGTGGCTTTGCAATCTTCCCCTCCTGCATCACAAAGGCAGGTCCCACCCAGAGGGGCTATCCACAGGAGGAAATCTGGGAAGTCCCTAGGCAACAGGTCACCAGCTGAGATAGGGACAGGTGCCATCAGTGAAGCCAGAGGCAAGCTCCAGAGCATGGCTCAGGAGGACAAAGCCCACACAAGGCCACCCAGTGCCATCAGGCTCAGGTCACCACCTCACAGCTGGACAGCTGCAGGACTGGGCAGGGAGGAGGGAAGATTAAACCCAAACACAACCACAGTCTGTCCTAAATCCCTGCGGAAGCAGCTCTGCAGCACCGAGACATCCACCTCCTGCCCAAACCCACGTGAACTCCCCAGAAGCCACACGAGTGTCCCACAGAGCCCCTTTGTCACTCACAGCTCAGTGCCAGCAGCCCGGCGTCCGTCACCGGGGTCTCGCACAGGTTGAGCACTTGCAGCATGGTGAGGTGCTCGGACAGGAGCCGCAGCCCCGCGTCACCGAACTGTGGGGCACAAGCAGAGCTGGGTCAGACGAAGCACCCACACCTCGGGTAAGAACCTCAGAGCAAACAGGGCTGTGGAAATGGGGCTTGACCGAGCTCCCCGTGAGCCCCATCGCTCACCGCCGTCACCAATGACAGCAGAGAAAGCAAATAGCTTTATCCTTGTCTCACAGGCGGGAACAGGGAAATTAAGTGACTTGTGTGCACTTCACCACAGGCCATCACTTAATTACAGTGGTGCCTTTGAAGCCTGGACTTTGTTGGAGCGGGCTCCCACCCAGGCTATACACGATGGTTATGGCAGTCTCAGCCAGTTCCCAACCACATCACACAAAAAAAGCACAACGCAAGTGGTATTAATTAGCTATTTTGGTCTCAAGAACAATGCACTATTGATTGGTAATTGTTCTATTGACCCACTTGGTTTCTGCTGTTTCTAAATTCTGGATTAATGGAAACCAGGATATCGCAAAATAAAATGGAATCTAAACATTTTTTTTTTAATAGAAAGAAACCCCATACAAAAGGCAGGCTCATTGTTCTGTGAAATCAGACTCATTTTGAACAAGAAGCATGAAAGTTTTTCAAATGCAAAAGTTATATTGTTAAGACAAATCTGGAGGAGATACAAACAGCCTTAAAACAAGTGAGCAATCAGTTTCTACTTCTTATTCCCCATGCAAAAAAAAAAAAAGGGTATTTCTGGGATACAAAGTAGTTAGGAAAACAAAACACAATATTTACATGACACTTTGGTTAAAAAAATGCTGCTTTTTGTGGTTGCACTGACAATAATTGTATTTTCAGAGAGCACTGCAAATAGGTGCTAACAGAATATGGGGAAAACCTATTCAGTGGACAACCTCAGAGAGCAAAACCAGCAGGGAAACACAGAAGAAAAATTTAATTTTAGAAGTTCCTTCAATTAACAGCAGAATAATTTATTCAGTTAACTTGGGTCTTGTTTTGCTTACAAAATAAGCACATTCTAATTTCCCTCTGCTTATTCATTATCTGAGTTTCTTTTTGTTGCTGTTGGGTTGATCAGCTTTCAAGCAATTCAATTCCTAAACTGTACAGACTTGAGTGCAAACTTCTTTGCTTGACCACATGAGCTGAACAGCATCATTTTTTCATCCTAACTGGGTGAAAGCAGAAGCATTTCCCAGATGAACAGCAGCACAGGCTCTCCTCAGTACACAGTAGCAACTGTGCCCAACTGGAACATTAAACCCTAGACAGCAGCAACACTTAATAATAAAAAATAAAACAAAAATTAAAAAATTGAAGAAAAAAGGGGTGAAGACAAAAAAAAAAATCAGATGATGCCAAGATGAGCTAAACCACAGGAAGGTCCTGCAAAATTAGCAGGAGGACAAAGTCCTCTAAGCAGGCCTCTTCAGACACTCTTCCTGTGCTGATGTAGTGTGGAATTTCAGAATTAGTCAGCACTGGTTCTGCTCTGAGTCTTAGGCTACAGAGCACTTACCTGAGTTGACCACAGGTTCAGCTGCTTGAGGGAAGGCAGTTTGATGAGGTGCTCAGCACAAGCACTTGTCACATTGGTAAAGGCCAGGCTGAGGTTTTCCAGATTCCCAAAAGATCCCGAGCTTAGCAGGCGGGCCAGGTCTGCATCCTGAAAGCAGACAGGAGTTTGGTAAGGGAGACTGTGGATGCCCAGCCTGGAAATGTGTGGTGTCACCGATACTGGTAACCAGAGCGAGTTGCACAACTGCTCCACTTGTTTACAGGAACAGAGAACCACACAGAGCAGTTTCTGTTTGTTTGGCAAGGAGCTGGGTTCTTGTGGCAGTGTTGCTTCACACACCCTGGGAAAAATTTGTCCAAACATTAGGACAAAAATGTCCTTTGCGTGTGTATCCTTACGAGACACAAAGGCTTCAGTGTCAGAGCAAATACTGAAGATGGGTCTTTAAACATCATGAAGATTTAACCACAAGGTCCAGGTCCCAGCTGTGCTCAGCACCATTACCTGGCCTCAGTGAAGTTAGTCTGGGTCTGCAGCAGGCTTAAATGCAATGGTGCTGGGTCTCTTTGAGACTTCCATGACTAAAATACAGAACTAGACATTGTGAAGTTTGCCTTTGTAATGCAAAACTCTGTCCCCAGAGCTGCCATTCCAAATCTGAGCAGCACTATAAATGTGACAACCTGCTGCTGGTGTTGGAAACTGCTGCACAGACTCAAGAGCAGAAATGTGCCCTTAGTTGTGTGAACTCCAGTTGTGTTGACAGAGCAAGTGGAATGGCTCCCCACTCAACTGCCCAAAACCACTGTGCCACATGTCAAACATAAATCAAGTGTTTAAATATGGAAAGACAAAGCTTGCTTTTCTATTGACATGATTAACTTACTGTGGACTTGGATGGCAGTGTTAACCTTGTGGGGCCACCTTTTCTTTGCTGTAAAAGAGAAGATATTTTAGTCAAACAAGCTGCCATTCTAAATTTCAGATTCACTGAAGTACAGCAAGCTCCTCACTAGCACAAACCCTCCTCCCATTTCAAAGCCTCCTGCCAGCCCTTCTACCTCATCCCTGCTTTCCCTGCACTGAGTGTGCCTGCTGCTCCCAGAGGACATCCACTAACCACAGCTAAGTGGGTCTTCATGCCATTTGCTTTAGCCTGCCAGCATTTGGCTACTTTCACTTTAAAGGAAACAGCTTTAAAATGCTGGGCAAAGTAAGCAAAGCAGTTAAGACGGAGCAGCTGATAAAATCATTTGCTTGACTTCAAAAAAACCATCTACTTTTCAGGCTGGGAGAAGGGGTTAAAGACAAATATAAATGCGAAAGAGGAAAGAGGAAGTTTGTGGGTATGTTTGCATAGGTGAAAAAGTGATAATGCGAGCAGGTAATTTTAAATCTATAGGTACTTTCTTTAAAATCAGGAAGAACCTTTTTCTATAGGTTCTAGCTCTGAGAACTAGACCTAAAGACCATCTCAGTGAAATGCTGTGAATGCCAGAGCATTCAGAAATGCTGGCCAGCACAAGAACCATTTGCTACTCATATGTCAAAAGGTGGCAGAATTTGACAAGCTGACTTGTAAGATCTTGAGACAGCAGGGTTTCACCTTTATTCCTTCACACAGATCCTAAGCAGGTTATTGAGTATCATTCATAAACATAGTATGGGATTAGTCACATCAGTAAATATCACACAGTATATATATTCACAGTAAAATCCTCTGAGGACTGCTCCCGTCCTTTTGTTAACTGGGAATTTCACACCCGGCTTGTCTTTCTTTTGTACCTCCATTTGTGGAGAGCACAGAGCCCAGCGTGCTATGGCAATATGTGCAGGGTGACATACCAGCTCCTTTAACTCCCTCTGTCTCTCACACAGCTGTTCATACATTCTCTTTCCCACGTCTGTGCTTTCCAGGGTGGAGATGATCTGGAGCTGGGTGTCATTATTGTCAATGATGTTGTATTCCAGCATCAAACACAAAATCTAGCAGCAGAACAAAAGGAGAGTGGTCAGTGCAGGGCTTTCATTCCATTTCTTTCAAATATCCTAATTACACTGGGCAGGGTGGTTTAAATTCCTGGGCAATTTTTTAGAGCATGCATTATGGAGGTTAGATTAGAGGATATCATAGCAATATTTATGGCCCTTCCAACACATTAAATTAATTTTTTATTTGTAAAGAATGAAGTGTAATCTCCAGAAGCCAGCCTGTCTATCCTGCTTCCCATTACTGCTCATTCCTTCTGACTGAGAGGTGCAATTATTTGCATCAGACCTGGGAGATGGCCCCATGCTACAGCCCTCTCCAGAACAGGTACAATCGATCCAGCATTTCCCAGGTCCACAGGCTGGGCTGGGCATTGGCAGAGCTGGGACACTGCACACCAGCAGCAGAGCCAAACAGTTCCTTAAGGGCTGGATTTTCCATCCCTAAGTGCTGGGGCTTCTGTGCAAGCAGAAGACGTGTGAGGTGCACCCACAGTCCATGAGGGAAGGTGGGTAAAGGGCAGAGAGTCTCCAAGAGAGGATGCTGGGAGCTCACTGTTTGGCCAGGACACCCCCAGCTCACTGGGAACACACCCAACTCACCCTGGGGAAGGGACTGACAGGAACAAGTCACATCCCAAGGGATGATCCCAGTAGGTCACACAGACTTAGGACACAAGCTGCCCCTTCACGCTGCCTTTCCTTTTCGGCTATGTATCATGCCATTGCAATTAGAATGCAAAGCTTTTATTCCCTCCACAATTTCAATTATTTTTAATGAAGAAAAAAATCCAGCAATATTATATTCAAATGCATGCAGCATGCTCCTTTATTTACTGGATTAAATTAGCATGCACAAATCTAAGTCAATGAAAAACTGTAACTCCTTCCATCTATTTATCAACTCTCTTTCTGCTGATAATGGCATTTATCAGGAAACTTCTCTTAAGAAACCCAGAAAAATAAGTATAAACTACTAGCACAACAAAAATAACAAATCATAAGCATAAAAATGTGTATTAATGCAAGCAAATAAGGTTTTATAAAGGCACTTCCTGTGCACTGCTCATCTTGCAGGTGGCAAGATTTTCATAATGGAAAAGCCTTGTGGTTGTGAACTGTGATCTCTCACCACAGCCTACAGCACCATGGCCATTTGTTTCCCATCCTAATCTCTCCAGCTGCATTACAGCAAACAATCTCTTTCTCCAAAAATTCATGCGCCCACCTTTCATTTAATTCACACTCATAGCTACAGAACAATATTCTGTTCCCCTTAATTCAGAGAAACACAATCACCCACTGCTGGTGTGTAACATAACACAAACCTGACCCCTGCCAGAGTTCTGGGAAAGGCAGTGTGAACCTGAACACTGCTCATAAACCCCTGTTTATTACATTTACTATATGCTTTTAGGGCTTACCTCTACCATCGTCTGGTTACCCCTCAAAGCCAGCAGCATGCAAGGCCCCAGTTTATTCTCAGCCAGTGAAAGTAGGAACTTCTTTGTTTTATAGCAGGATCCCATTAAAATATGAACCTGTTCAAGAAAGAGAGGTAAAATTAGGCCTAAGAAACACATATACCTCTGGAAGGGCTGTTGTTAAGCAGTCAGAAATTGTTAAGCATTTGCAATAAACCTAAAGGAATGAAGGCTCTCTTTACAGTTAGGGTTGCAGTGTCTCAACAGCTTTACTGCTGAATGGAAGTGACTTCTCAAAGGTGGTGATGCCCAGTGAGATCTGAGGGAGTGGGAAGTTTTTCTCCATAAAGGAGCCCAGCTGACAGCCTGCCAAAGGCCCCCAAGGAAACATCAGAGCAGCTGTGCAATTGCCCCCATTCCCAGTAACCTGATGAGCCCAGCCCCAGAGAAACCACCGGGGATTTTGCTTTTGCATCTGTTTGCGCTTTGGTTTCTCTGGAAATGGCAGCTGGGGAGCAGGGGCTGTGTGGGCTGGGTGTCTAGGTAAAAGGCAGTGCTGCTGGCAACCTGCTGGCCTTGGTTAGGGGGTGGTGATAGACAAAATCACCTGTTCAGGATGAACAGACAGGACCTGGCTGGGGAAGGAAGGACTGCTTTAAGAAAATCTGACAGTCCCAAGCACTAAGTCAGAGATGACTTCATGGGTTTTCATGCTGTTGGGCCACTATCCTGATTTCTTTTTTGTTCAGTTTTCCCTGAAAAGAAAGAACTGCTGAGAACATCCTCGGAGTGACACTCCTTCGAGTCCTTGAGCTGACAAAACTGCTCTGCAGACTCTGCAAGCTCCAGAAATCACCATGTGATATCACACAGTAATGCCCATGGCAGAAATGCAAGGCCACTTGCACAAATCAAATGTGTCTCTTCTCAGAAAAGAAGCTGGTCATAATGTTTCCAATGTAAAGTCCTTAGAGATTAAATGCAGGGAAGTCTGGGTTCCTAGAAGAAAGTTTTATTTCATAGCCCAGATGGCTGATTCACCATTTGCTGCAGAGCACTACGTGAGAATTTGCATTTTGCAACAGCCTAGGCAGGAAGAGCTCCATTATGTGGACTGAACATCAGCACTACCCTCCAATAACCTTGTAAATACATTCTGTGGCCCTCCTGGCTCATGGCATTGCCTGCACTATGTTCAATACTGCTGAAAATATCACAACCATGCCATGATGAGGTCAATTCTATATGAATCATGGCTTAGTTATCAGCAAGCTCTTTAGAAATACTGATTTTTTTTTTCTTAAGCATCCATCAGCTCAGGTGGCCTTTAAAAATGTGAACATCCAAGCCAAAAGGGATTCAATTTCATGCAGTTTTCATTAAGTTTTTTTAGAGGTTTTCTTGAGCAATGGAAAATAGTGACATGGACAGTAAAGTAACATTAGGTGCATCTCAGAACAGGGTGTTTTTCCGACTTTATGGTTAGTCGTTAGCAGCTCTTTAAGTATTTATCAACATCATTGCAAAGGGCACAGAGAACTGCATATTAATGTGTGTTAGCATTGTGCTTTCTCATGCACACCATCTCCTGATGCTCATAAATATCTTCAGCCACAGTGGCTCTCAGGAGAAATGATACAGTTCTGCAGAAATTTTCTTTTCACAGATAAATGACAGATGAACAGTGAAGAGGGGTGAAACCTTTTGTAAACACTCTTCTTCCATTATCAGTTTCAGAGGTATCTGATCCATCTGAATTTAATGGTACAGACAGACATCTATGTTCTTTGTGTCCCAAAATGTTCAGCACATGGGAGATGAACAAAGTGTAGAAAGTCACTTGACTATGTACCCAACTTCAGCAAATGTTTTCCCCCTTACCAGGGAAATGCACTATTACCATTTCCATCTTACTTGGTATATAGAGAATTAATACAGAGAGAGACCTACCTGACTTGACCCAGGTTGCACAGGAAGACAGTGCTTAAATCACATCACTGATTAAAACTGTTATTTTCTGTCTTAGCCCTTCTCAGCATTACAAAAGAACTGGTGGGAAATGGAATGCTGGTTTCTAATTGCACCTCTTCACAACAATGTAATTGGCAGAGACACTGATAACACTTCTTTTATATCTATCCATCCATCTCTTGATTAAGACAATGTAACTGTTGGTTTTAAATTCCACGGTACCCTAAAAATGTCAACTATACGTGTGGATGTACAGAACAGTCTGTCTACCAGTATTCCATGTTCCTCAAGAGAGTTTTTAATACAGACAGACAAAGACAGGTATTTATAATACAAAAATACATACATATGCACAAGTATTGTTTGTGTATTACACCACCAGTGAGAAAACACGCCAAGGTTCAAAAAGAGAACAGGAATGTGCTAACCAAACTGTGACTGCAAAGGAGGTTGATGGATTTGGTGGCAGAAAGATCTGGATTTTCAGGTGAACATTCATAGTTAACGAATTCATCATTTTGATAATGTATTTTTTGACAAAAGCAAGTAGATCTTGTTACTGCCAACTAGGCATTAGTTACTAACTGCAAAGAAGTTTCTAAACTCACATTACTGCAGACACCTACCATACTGGCAAAGAGCTCTCCATCATCATCACAGGCCACTCCCCCAGGGCTGTAGAGCTGGAACCAGCCGTCTTTGCCAGCCCTCACACTCAGCAAACACGAGTGGACCTGCCAAGAAGTGAACACATTGGGGAAGTTACAGTTCCTGCCAATAACCACCAGCATCTCCCACACCAGGCCAAAAGTAACTGCAAAGCCAAGGACTGCTGGAAATTTCATGGTTAATATTCCAATCTACAGAGCTGCAGGCCAGTCTCCACTCCCAGAATCCAGATTTTCAGTATAACCAAGAAGGAAGCTGCATCATCCCTTACTGCATGGCCCTTTTCATTCCCTTTACACAAATCAAACACAAAATGGCTCTAATCTAGAACAGCTCCTTTGACTTGGAAAAAAAAAAAAAACACCACCAAAAAACCAAACAACCCCCCCCCCACACAAATTTCTCAGCTTCTATCATTTTCCCCCTGTCCTCCCAGCATGTACATACATCTAATGTGATCTGCATACCAAATGTGGTGGCTGATGGCTTGTTCATTCCAATCATTAAAAATTCTTATTACTCCTGCTCTAATAAAATTTGACCAGAGTCAGGGTGAAGGAAATCCACAGGGAAAACTCAACAGGGATACAGAACACAGAAGCTGCACTGGAGAACTGGCACCAGTGAGCAACCATTAGTCTAAATTTGGCCCACTGTACAGATTACTATATTTAGTCCCACAATTTAATAGAGAAGTCCTAATTAAGCTTGATTTTTTTCCTTTTCTTTTTTTTCTTCACTTGAAGAAACAGATGTTCCATTTCAATTTTTGAGGTGTGTTTGTGTGGGGGAGATAAATTCTTTCCTTTGGGCGCAGAACGCTAGTGACAGATGAAATCCTGATGCCATTCTAGGATAAAAAGGTCTCTTCTGACAAGGGTAACTAGTGCTAACAAGAGCTAAATCGATGAAAATGAAGACTTCTGGGCAGTGATGATACAGCTTCACCCACAGTTTGAGGGAGATTTCTTGCCTTTATGCCAAAAGCAAGAATCACTGTGGATGAGAGGTTCCCTCTGACTCAGCCAAAGCTGATGATGCTGAGCAGGCTCTGAGTGCAGCTCTGAGGCAGCAGGCACCACGAGGCTGCACAGCAGCACTCTCACCCCAGTAACACACCTCCCACCCCCTTTCTGCTGCCAATTCATGAGAATTACGGTCATTTGCACACAACATAGCTGAAACACAGCTACATAAAACTGTTATTTTGTAATCTGCGTGGATCCATGGATTTTTGGCTCGATTTTTTTTTTTGTACAGAAGATGAAAAGCTCTGAGTGATCCCACAGAGGGGGAAAATCTTGCTGGTTGCAGTTTACTGCAGAACAAGGACATCATCTGATGTCAGATAAGGAGGTGACAACAAAAATCTTACACGTAAACCACCCTGAGTGGCCACTACTCCTTAGACACTTAGGCAGAGTAAAACCACACTGTGTTTTGGAACAAACCACTTAAGGAGAGTTCTGAACAAATGCAGTTGCAATCCCTCCAGCTAATACTCTGTGTAAACTACCAACAAACTCACTTCTTGCCTCGGGTCTTCTGCAAATCTCTGAATCACATATTTCAGCTCCCTGAAAAAAGTAAGAGTAAGAAGGACAAGAATAAGCAGTTGCTGGTTGCAGTATTCACACAAGTACCACATTTCTTTTGAATAACACCTAAAATTATATATAAATGCAATTTAGAGAGAAACAAGTTGAACTCCTTCCACAGAAAGGAAATACAATGCCTAAAAGTGATTACTTTGGACAGTGTTCACAATAGCCTAGAAACTGTTCCAGAGATGTGCACTGACAAATTCCTTTGTAAATTCCATCAGCACCCAGTGGCTTCAGTCCTTGGGCTCCTGCTAGCACAATAAATTACAAAGAAAACTTTTTACTGCTAACAGAACATGCCTAGAGCCCTTCACAGATAAAAGCCATTAGAGACAGAATACTGAATAATGCATCATTGCTATTATTGACTAGTACAGGTATTTGTTCAATAAAACAAAGGAGCCACAGAAACTTACTTTGTGAATTTCTCATGTGCGAGAGCCCTGAAATTTAAAACAGAAAACAGAAGAGTATGAGGATCTGAGAAAAATGAGAGATGGAAAAAAAAAGCCCAAAAAATCAAGCAAACACTTTTCAGTTCTTTCCAGATAATAAAAGGACTTGCTAAACAACTGCAGCACATAAGACAAAAAAAAGTTTCAAAAAATCCAATAAGGCCTCTTTCATTAACCTGGAAGGGAAAACTACTTGGAGAAAATCTTGTAGCTTCTCTTGAGTCTGTCTTAGTGAAGGCTTTGACTAACATCAGTGGGAGCTTTGGGTCAGAAGAAAGTAAAAGACATTACTATTATATAATTACAAACAGAGTTTTTTCCACCTCCAAGAGCCAGGTGTATTCTTTAATTGCAATACAATTAGCATCATACATCAGAAAAGCAATTAATGGTCATTTTGTGAAGTGCCTTGCATCATGGTATGGTTTACAGCTCCCCCAAGACTCACTTTTGACTTAGGTAATGATGTCTCTGTTACCTATCTCCAAGCTCTCACTGTAGCCCAGGTAACCTGGCATGGAGGATTAGACCTCTGTGATTCAAGACATCAGGTCATTAGGGGATGTGATAAGCCAGCAAATTGTACCATTACAGGTTGTAATTTTTGTCCATGGAGGTCTGCACTTTATAAACACTGCTGTTCATTAATAGGTTTCCGAGGGAGCTCAGCTGATCTGTAGGGCAGCTTTTTCATTTAATGCAAAATACAAATGACAGGAGTCTCTGTGACGCCAGTAAATCATCCTCCTCCACTAAATTTCTCACTTTGCTCTCCTCCTCACCAGCTTTCCTTCCTTTCCTGTCTGCCTGTCTCTAGTTAACCATATTTCTTTTCAGGATCATCTGAGAGAAATGGGGAAGGAAGTTGAACATGGGGAGGTCTTCACATCCCCCTGCATCAGCCAAAAATCAGCTTCAGTTTCTAAATCAATACTAGAGGCACAAAGCTCCTATTACCATCACTTTTTACTTGACGTATATTTCACCATAAAAAAACCAGTAACAAGAACAAGTCAGTAAATACTAAGTGCAAACTCACTCCTTGGGAAATGGGATAGGTTGAAGCAAGCTGGCCAGGGCTGGTCTCCAGTCATCATAGTCTGACCTGCAAAACGAACATTTTGTTAATAGGTTACCAGATTTTAAGTATGGTTTGCCAACAGTTATTTCAAGGAGTTAAAAGCTTTTTAGTGTGGGCACCAACAACCTTTCTGGTTTACTGAAGCACTCTCAAAATCTACAGTGACATTTCCCTTTCCATTTTCAGCATATTCTCCACTGAGGCACAATAAATCTGGTATTTACAGTGACCTCCAGAGAGGCCTTCTTTATGTCAACTTAAAGACATTTGCTGTTTATGAAACCTGTTGACATTTAATCACTAAGCAATACTTTCATCTAAGCTGGTAGAGCAATTACCAGGCCACTGCTATTTAAAGCTCTTCTCTACATTTAACTGGAAATTTTCTTTGCTCTAAGACATAAGCCCATTTGTAAAAACAAAGATACTCCCAAATCCATTTCTGACACAAAACCTACCAGCCAAAGCTTAGACCCTGGCTCTCAGTTCCATTAGTAACAATGAGTACACACAGAAGTGAATCTTATATGGGCTGAAACACCTGGGGATGTCTGTAGAAACAATGTAGAAGAGCCTGCCACCTCCTCTTAGTGCTGCTACCTTTTAGATTTCAGTGTTAAAAACCAGAGTATTGGCTACAGCTTACTGGAAACTTGGCACAGAAGTGTGGTGTGTCTTTGGGAAGGAAAGAAGTGTTATGTTCTCAAATGGACAGTATCTACTGATAGCATTACAGACAGACAACATATGCACAGGAACTGTTCCAAAAGAAAGCAGTTTTGCAAAGGGAAAGTTCTAGCTCAGAGAAATTGAAGATGGATGCATTTCCAAAAGTCTCGTCCATCTTTTGAGCCACATAAACCAGAAATGTCCATACACTAGTAACACACATAATGTTGCACTATCCACAAAGATGTGCTCACGGAAAAAAAACAAAAAACTGAATGCATGAGCAGGGTACTCTTAAGAAGCAACCTGCAGAAAAGTTTTACTTGATATAAAAATCAACCAGGGGAGCAATTATCACTTGCCCAAGAGCAGTATGAGCTCAGGTTACACAAATGTGTAATATGTCATGCAAGCAACCAACCCATGGGGGCCACTGTGACCTGAAAGCAGTTTAGTGTAGTAAAAACCAGAAGATCACATGTGAAGTTACAGTAATGCAAAAAAGAAACCTTGTGCCCATGCCACTTGTGCTAGAAGCCAGTGAACCTAATTTTCTCCCCCATGAGAAATTCTTGTTCTCAGGTCTGAACTAGGGACAACTCTGAGACAAGAGGTGTCTCACAAACCTAAAGTGAGTGTGAGTCAGTGGCAGCAAGAACACTTTGTGATCACCTATTCATAAGGTTCTTTCCAGAGACAAAGTCCCTCACCTGAACTCAGCCACTGAACAAATAAGGAAGATAATCAACTGTCTGTCTTAGAACAGCAAGACACGAAGCAGGACTTCATTACAGGGGTTGTTCTTCCATTTAGTCAGTTTAAAGTGAGTATCATGACACACCTGAGGATGGGGCTTGTCATAGAAACTGAAATAAGGCAAGGAAACCTCTGACACAGCATCTTTAAGATGAGCTTTCTGGGTTCAAAGCTTTGGTTAATTAAACTTATCTACAAGATTATTCATTGTTTCTGACCTATAGACACATTGAACGGGTTGGTGAGACAGAACTCTGGCCTGTGTTCAGGTTCAGCTGGAAGTCTCTTGTTTAAATACCAGGTCTTGGCAGGAGAGAGCTGATGTAACATATCTATACCTGCAGCCCTGAAAAGTGCCACACAGCCTGGGTCTCACTACATTTGTCAGGTGTGGGAACATAAGCCAGACATTTTATTCAAATATGCATACCCTTTAGAAATTCCTAGCTGATTTGATTCTAAAAACAACACATTTTTATTGGTAGATACAAACAACTCTAAAAGCAGATTTTTGAGCAGGGGAGACTCGGAATCAAAAGGGTGAGTTAGAAAATTCTGAGGTGTTAAAGGTGCTTCATATCACATGAGATACAGCACCTACAAATCTTTTCTAACAGAAGGTTAAAAACTGAGACCCACTTTGAGGCTTAGCTCCTGTGACATCTCAGGCTAAGTGGTTACACCACTGAAGTTCCTTCTTGAGCAACCTGGAGAGTTGTGATTACTAATATGAACCAATCAATTTTTCATGGCTGAGCTTCAAAGGAAAATGAAAGAGTAAGAAAAAAGTTGCTTTGTAACAGAATGAAACCGCAGTCAGAATGGGACAGTATCACTCTGACTTTTCTCAAAGCTGCGGAGCAGGGCAGGTCTGTGAGAGGGCAATGAAAATGAATCAGTGTGCTTCCCCAGGAGGTGAAGGAAGAAAGAAAGAAAGGAAGGAAACCATCTCCTATTGAAATATATAAAATTTGTAAAAAGCATACATGGGACCTGAACATAAAATCTGCACAGCCTGTAATCCCTTCAATCTGAGCTAGGAAACATGAAACAAACACAGCACAAGAATAAAACTAAACTACTTATTAAAAGCCTACGGTGTTTCTCCTCCTCCCACCTATTCCCTTTTCAAAAACATTTTCCTTCTGTCTGTGCTCATCTCATCTGCACTCTCATTTCAGTCGTTTTTTTCTTTTTTTTCCTTTTTTTTTTTCCTCAGTCCATTCAAAGCTCCAACACAGGACAGAAGTGTTTGAATCAGGGAAAGAAAGGGAGATGGATTAGTTCTGGCTGCAGTTAACAACCACTGAAATGTGCCAGACAAAGAGGCTGGGCCAGGAGAAGGAGGGAGCACAGCGCTGCAGGGAGATCCTGGGACAGCGCCTGTGACAAACTCCCTTCCCAGCTCCTCAAAGGGTGCTGGGCTCAACACCCATCACACAGCTCAAATCCCAGGACTGACCACATAAAAGGGGGAGGACAACTGCCTAGCACTGATTTTTGCAGGATTTGCAATTCCAGGTGAGCAGCACAGCAGCCAAGCTGCAGCCCAACCCGTGGGTTCCGGGGATCACGGAGCCAGGCGGCGACAGATCAGAGCCATCACCTGCCACTGCACACAGCCTCCCTCACCCTGAAACCTGTCCTGGGGGACTGGCCAGGGCACAGAACAACCATATTAATTAAATAATCCCCAACTGCACTGACTTTGCCTCTGGGCCATCATCGCTCTTGGCCTGCCAACATAATACATTTTCCTTCCCCGGGATCACCTTTCACCAAAATGAAAACCTGCCCGCATGTCATGTGCAGCACAAACAATCCAAAACATACGAGCAGCCCAGGGCAACCTCGATAAACATGACATAGGATAATCCACTTGGGATATTCAGAGCATGCCACTGACCTATTGGGGAATGCAGAGCAGCCAGGGGAAGCTCCAGCGGGTGCTTGTGTTTGGAAAGCAGCGGTTCTCATCTCTGAGACACTGCAAGCCCCAAGTCCTTGGGCTTTGGAAGATCATGAAGAGACAAGAGCAACTACTCAGAAGTAGCTTGTTCTCCAGACTGAACAGATTGACAAGGCAACCTCTGTTGTCAGATAATAATATGCCCATAACCCCAGACATGTACCTGATCCCTTCTTTCCCTGGTTCCAGGTTCAACTCCCTGAATTATATGATGTAAGGTTTAGCTCAGGGCGCCAGGGCAGGCTGAGAAACAACCTCATCAGACCTCTTGTCAATACAAGGCACAAACCTGCTATCTGCAAAACAGTGAGGTGCCTTTTCATGCTCTGCCTTCTTCTGAGATGGGCTCATTTGGCTTTTTCAAAAGAAGAAAATTTAGAACCACTGAAAGACCTTAGAAAGGTTCTGCCCTGACTGCTGAGAACAGAAATGGGCTCCACTGCTCACAGCTGGCATGGAAGCATCAGGAAACAGCAACAAAAGGTTGCCCAAAACAGGTTGAGACATTGGCCCCATAGAGGGGTACAAGTGTCTGGACATCTGGACAGACCTTTGCTACTACTGGCAGCCATGGAAACAAAAAATAACACAGACAAAGGGTAACTGCTTATAATACAACACCAACAGAGCTTCCCCAAGAGGGGTCTGTTCTCACAACCAGTTGACCTTGCTATTTGGTGACCCAGATTTCACTGCAGAGACAGTTTAAGTGTCTCACTACCCTCTGGAACCAGTGGGGGGGTCCTTCAGGTGAAAGACAACTTTGAAGTTCTCCAGCCCAAGGAGTGGATACATGGCCCCTTCTACTGCAACTTTCTCTGACCATGGTTGTCCTGTTCAAGCACAAGTTTGGCTGTACAAGACATTCCCAAATGCATGGAAACATTAACAGGCAAGTAGGAGTTGGGCAATGCTGAGCTGTTTTCAGAACCTCTAATTTAATATGATAAACAGAATTTTTTCAATCAATTTTGTGCATTTTCCACACACCAGTTTAAGACTTGTAGCAGTCAGGAGACATTGGCTGGTGTCAGTAACACTATCAGAGTCCAGAATGAGTTGCAGAATACTGACACAGAAGTTTGATCCACTTTAGAGTGCAGGACCAAAATACTGTTACCCTAGAGACTATGTCTCCTTTAAAATCTGCCCAGACTTTGGGTCATCTGCCAACATCTTTAAAATCATGATTTTCTATTTTCCTTTAGTAGGCAATAGTTGTGTTTTATTACTCAACTACATTAGAAAAAGGGTCAAAGATGCTCTAGGTGCTGGAAGAGCCCCATAGAGGAACTTTCTAAACTGCCCTTTTAGATTTCTGTGCAAAAAGTGAAGCATTACAGTGATTGGCAAATAACATCTTCAATCAATATTAGAAGCGAGTGTTTCCCCCCAAAAGTAAGTACTGTGTTAAGAGTTAGGTGAACAATAAAATGTCCTCCTGTTGAAGCTACTGTTGAGAATTCTTATTTGCTAGACTTCCAATAATTAAAATTAGCCTAAATAAATTACTCCCTGCTGCCCTAAGTTAATTATGTAAAAAAGATATCATCGCTGGTGACTCTTTTGTTTTGATGATGATACTGAGTCAAACACCTAAAAGAACAATCAAACTCAATGCTAAGCAACTTATTTATGTTTGGCTTACCACTGTTATTAATAAGAACATTATTTCACTGAATGCCTGCTGAGAGCTCAGCTCCTGGATAGCAGTTGTTTTATAATTAATGTTTTCTTCCTACTGGCATGTTCTTCCACTCTCTTTCTTCATGTTCTCAGATTCTCAAAGTACAGTAATAGTATTTCATGCAACAGAAATCCTTTGTTCAAGAAGAGTTAGAGCATGAAAGTAATCAGCATCACAACAGCATTATCTTGTATTTTTGGTAATGACTACAAGCCCTTCTAGAATGCTTTTCCGTCACTGGTTTCAGCATTTAAAAAACAACATTGCAAATCTCTACCTGCATTTTACAAATTAGTAAAATGAGGCTTTTAAAAGTGACTTATCTAAAACCCCCCCAGTGAGCCAGTGGCAGAATCAGGAGCAGGTTCTGCATTACTGCTTTCAGGCACCCAAAAAGTCAAGGGATGAACAGGAATGGAAGAGAACTCAAAGGAGAGGAGCTACAGCCCTGGTTTTGCCTTAGGAGCTGCCCTATATTCTCATAGGCTGTGATTTCCCAAGCAGGGTGCAGGCTCTGACCGGCACTCTGAGGAGAGCTGCACCAGTTTTGTTATCACTGGTCCCTCACTGTGCACATCCTGTGGGTTTCACCTTTCAGAACTCCTGTTGTACAAGCAGAAAAAGAGCCCAAAGCTGCTCCACACCTACACCACCTCTAACAGCAACGCATTCCCATTTTCATTGCTGCTGCTGAACAACTTGATTTTTAAAAAGATAGGAAACGCATCAACAAAACAGATTCTTTTCAGGTATGGAGTGAAATGAGTTCTTTGCGTAGCAAATTAAATGGAAATTGGGACCTGGCATATCAAATGTTTAAAAGTGGAGAGACTGCGAGGAAGAACATGCCCATTTGTGAATTTGTTTATAAGTGTGTGTCAGCTGCATGATGAAACCAAAACCGTCAATGCTTAGTGAGTCAGCATCCAAACCAGCATCAGGACTGGGAGAGTGCACAGTGTTTATGGAAAACAGGGAGAGTCAAGGGGACAGGAATAAATATGCGACGTGTTTAAAGTAGCACCTGGGTGCGTGGAGACTTAGAAGCAAACTCATGCTGCACTTTTTTAACGCAATCATTTTTAAAAGCAGAAGAACCTAGGCCAAAGAGAAAAAATACACAAAATTAGCCTTCACAGCAACTTCCTGCTCAAGAATCTAATGGGAAGAGTATCTGGTATTCACTTGTCCTGTCTCCAGTTTTGAATGAGTGCTTAAGTAATTGCAAGTCAGCTGTGCAGTAAGTGGAAGAGTGATGCTGCAAATTCGTACTACGTGCTTAGAAAAAAAGGCAATGTGGGACAAAACCTTCACAAAATCCTCCATCACAGCAGTCTGACTTAATTCTATTCCTTGAGAGTGTGCCCCCAGATGTGCATTTGTCTACAGTGTAGGCACTTGCTCATGGTTTACAACAGAGTCCAGATTTCACCCACCCTGTCGTGGATTCTAAAAAGTTAAACTATGACTTCATTAAGCCTTACACTGTTTAAAAGTAATTAATGTAGAAGTTTAACAGTTTGCCACAAAACACACTGCAACTCATTATCAGAGCTAGCTGTCAAAGTCAACAAAGTTGCTTTACTGCACTTCTATTACCTGCTCCCATTCTGCAGTCCATCTTTTCTATTATTCCTTTTCACTTATTTATCCAGAGAAAACCAAGCTTTTCCTGAAAAACATTTTCCTTTATACTCCTGTTTAAGATATTTAGATGATTTGCCTGCCAGGAATCACCTTGCCAGCATTTTGCAGCAAAGACTATTTGGACACCTGTACCAAAGCAACTGGACAGAGACTCCACTCTAATACAAGCAAATCTGAATAAGTCATAAAACTTCTAGAAGCACATGAAGGGAGAACACCTAAGTGAACAACATTAACCGTATGGAAATTCTGCTAAAGTCAGGGCAGTGGTACTGCCTATCACTGCACAAGCACTGAACCTAGCACAGACCTCCTTTTTCTAGCTCTGTCTCTGGCAATCCCAAGAGCCCTGGAGGAGACAAATGGGTCTTTTTATTTATTTTTGGTGGGCAAGAACAAAAACAGAAACCACTGGCACCAACATCTCGTCTTCTGTAAAATGCCTGAGGCTCCCTGTACAAATAAGCTTTCCATTTTCATCTTCCTAATGCTATTTTTAGAACATCTTGGCAGTGCCAGATGCCTCTTTCAAAGGCTGGACTCTCCAGATCTGGAGTTAAGATTTATAACCATGTGCTGGCTAGCCACAGATGTTGAAGACAAGAGGCCTGTGGGAAAAGCCCCCCCCGGTTAAGACGACATTGTTCTAAAAGCTGTTCAAAACAGTCACTCACAGCATCTTGAGTATTTCCACGTAGCAGCCCAGGATCCTGTCTGCCTGGGCACTCAGCTCGATGCTCATGGTGCTGCAGGTGGGGCTGACCATCAGGCAGTCGATGAGGTTGGGCTCGCTGTCGTTGCCAACGCCGGCTGTCATCTTCTGGTTGGCCGTGTTGTTGCGCTCCACTTCCACGTGGATCTCGTTGGAAGTGACAATAACTGGTTTGAGACGGGATTCAGTCAAGGTGGCCTCCTGAGAGACCAGGTCAGGACTCGTGTGAAGAAGGCGGAGGGGGAGATTGGGCTTTCGGTCACACTGCTGCTGGCAGCCATTCCGAATTTCCTTCAGGCTTGGCGAATTGTCCCGACTGAATTTTAAAAAAGAAACAAATAATTTCAGTAGACAGACAGACCAGCAGAGAGTGGGAGAGAGAGTGCAACTCTGGGAAGCCACGATTTTTTGCAATTTCCCACTGCATTTCACTCCAGCCCATTGGATGGCTTTCTTCTGTACAATCGGATTACTGAAATCAATTAAAAACATTAAAAGGCTCCAATAGGACTGCTCTGCAGCCCCTATTTGACAAAGATTTGAGCTTTTCATTATTCTAATTGACAGACCAGTTTAGTCTAAAGGTGAACTTTCCTGTCCAAGTTGAGCAAAGCTGTAACAGAATCCATGCCCAAGTATGTATCTGGCTACAGTACATGCCCAGACATTTGTCTGCAGCCCTCGTGTCTGGAATTCGTGTTGGACACTGAGCAGCCCCTGTCCGTGCTCTGCCATGAGTAAAGTCAGATAGGCATAAACAAACAGGAAACATAGCAGAGGGGAACCCTCAGTGTCTACTGGAAACTGGCTCATGTGTCAAGAACTGCGGCATCTATTTTGCGGCAAGTGAGGAATCAGATTTTCCACAATAACAGAGACAGCATTGTGAAACCAGCTCGGGTTCAAAGCTGCAGATACATAGGGATTTACACACAACTCTGTCTTCAAGGTCTCAGCCCTGCCTTTCATCCCTCCCTTGGTGAGTACCAGGGAATGAAGGTTCAGCTTCTTTCAGGTTTTCTAGCACAGCCATCTCACACTGATCTTGTTTAGCAGTGCCGTGGGTTTGGAAGGGAGTAACATGTGGTCAGCTGGGAATTCATACTGACCTGTTGATAAATTCCTCGTAACAGGAATAAATGGCAGCTAAGCAGACAGCTACGAGATTTGGCAGGACCCTGGGATGTGGGCATTGTCCTGTTGGACCATGCATGCTGAAAAACAAAAAACATGATAACGTCATTGAGAGGAAGATTTCTAAGGGCAAAAGCAGCCAGACAGAATATGGGGAAAGACCTTGATAGGCATCTTTGGGGGATCTCCAGAAGGGCCACAAGAGAGATATTTTAACCTTGTAAATTCAATGGCTCTATTTATGAATGAGGGTAAGACGAATCATCAATTTAATTGATGTGGTATTCCTGAAGTCCTCCCAAAATCTCACACTTGAGAGAGCATTATGAACTTGAAAGTTAATTTGAATCATCCTGCAGAGACTTTGAGTCTAAATCTGTATTAACAACGTATGCACAGCAAAGTCTATTTGCTTGTAGTGTGGAAGTAGGCAGGAAACCCCAGCCTTATCTGAGAATTAGCATTTTTTAAGAGACTTCAGCAACAATCCCTGATGGACTTGATTTATTTGCTGTTTGCCAGTACAAAAAAGCACCAGCTACTGTCAACAGCCAGTAAAGCAGGGCTGGGAGAAGTAACACACCAAAGCATGGACACAGGATTGGAAATACACCATAAATTAAATGTAGCTAACCTGTGAATAAACTTCTTCACCACCTCCATTCCAGCATTCAGCTCATTCAAAGACAGAATGTACTCCTGAGTAAAGAGCCGCAACCGAGGGCACTTCCCAAAATCCTGTCCAAGAAGGAGAGACTCGGTGAAGATGGTGAATGTACATCGAAACTGTGGGTTTTCAAAAGAAACCAGCTCAAACACAACTGAATTCACATTGCTATTATGCTCACAAGCTTCAAGAGAAGAGCATCTCTGCACACTGAAGTAATGTTCTCCCCACTAATAATGACAGTGTTTCCAATCTCTTCTTTACTTTATACCCACTTTGAAGACAAAGTTCTGTATGAAACAAACAACTAAAACCCAAAAAATCTCACCTATACTTATATTTGTATTGCACTTTTCACTTAATATTTTGAAATACATTTTTTTGTTTGGCACTTTTGCTTTCATTCCTAACTGCAAATTTTTAGAAATAAAACTCAAAAAATATTGTATATCCATGTTTGGCATGGGTATCTATTCTGGTTTTAGAGAAAATCATTTTGAAATGCTATCAATAAGCAACAAAGTATGAAACCAGAGATCCACTTTTTCTCCAGGGATTTTACTCCAGCTATGCTGTGAATTTGACAGGTGAGTTCAAGAGTGGCTTTCTTTAAATCCTGCAGTCAGAGAGGCACCTGCTAAGTGAAATCCTGCATCTCCTCACATCACCTGCTATTTTTAGATGTGAAAGGAGTAAATTCTGCTGTCTGGTGAGTGTTATTCCACAGCACATTTCCTCACATTTACACAGGTGTAACCTTATTACACAGGTGTTATAGAACTACACAGCTGAATTTCCAAGTGGGGAACAAGGTCCACTGAGGACAAACAAGCACTCCCAGCTACTCCTCCAGCAGCTGCCTGTGGAAGTTATCCTGAACAAAATACATGGCAACTGAAATGTTAAAGAAAAGCCACAAATGGTAATGAACCAGTGGTGGTCTGTAAAAGGGATGATAAACTTCTGTTAACTCGTTTTAGTTTCAGGCATTTCTAAAGCACAACCTGTACATTAATGCTTGGTAAAATTTACAGTGAAAAAATGAGCAAAAACTTGAACACAAGCTTAGGCTGAACAATGTCTCCTTCAAGCCCTAAGTGTCTCTCTGCTGGTACTGAATGGATGCCTGGTAACTTGACCCAGCAAAGGGACTGTGGCCAATTCCACATCATTACAATTAACATCATTAAACTTTTAACAACTCTTTCTGGCAGGTGCAAACACACTTGATCCAAGGACAGGAGACCATGTCTGCTTCATAGAACATTTAATTAATTTAATGAACAGGCCTTGCAAGACAGCTTTTGCAATTGCAATTTGCTTATGAAAGTTTTCAACCTATCTAGGTGTTCTAACTGAAGCTGGAATCCAAGTCCAAGAGATCATAAAGAGGCGGTCATTGCTGAACTCCATAAAATAAAATATCTCTCTAAATTTAATATAATGCCCTACCACATACCAAGCACAGAACAATACATCCCACCAATATTGATTGCTCAAAAAAGAAAAAGAGGAAAAAAAAGAAAGAAGGGCTATATTCAAAACATTTGGGCTGAGCCTACAAACAGCTAAAACCCAAAGGTTTGGGAAGTTGCTGAGCATTCCTCAAACAAATCAGCACACAACAGCCTCCAGTCCTGCATGTAACCAGTATTCTCACTAAGACAAAAACTTATCCTTGTTATTGAGATGTTAAAATCAGAGATAAATGAGACATACTTTCCACATTTTATAGGTAGAAAACTGTGGAGCAAAACTTGTTGGGAATTTTCAAAGGCCACAGAACAAACTGGAGGCAAAGGTGGGAAGAGCCAGCTCAGTCTCCTGCCCCAAAGACTGCACGGGGCCTCCTGTGGTGATGAAGTTTAGTGTCTTCCTAAAGAGTAACTTTATTTATGTGAGCACACACACACATTCACTAAAGCACTATTCAGTACACAAATCCCCAGAGAGTGGTAAAGTGCCCAAATCCACTCCAATTAATACCTGACACCATAAATTCTCCAACTACACACTGCGGTACAGACATGTTGATTTTCAATCTGCAAATGTTAAGTATGGTAAATATACCCAATTCTCTGAAGCTAACCAAATACAAGCATTACACTATGCATTTAGATTTTATTTGAGACCCTTCAAGAACTCTGGATGCTTTTAAAAAAATCAGTCTGCAATCCAAGAATAACATTTACAGAATATTTCACTGAACACTACAGAATATTCAAAAATGTTTACATGTCTGCAGAGTGCTGGCAGAGAGCCAGGAATATGACCTTTTTGCCATCTTGGGCTTTCTCTTTACCAAGTTCTGTAATCTCAGGGAGTTAAATAATAAGATTGGAAAAATAAAAAATATGAACTGTTTTCTACTGGGTTCATGCTAATCACAGCATGACAATGGATGGTCTCTAAAATTATATGTTAGTGAAAAGAAGTTGATTATAAAGTTACAGAGGTTCATCCTTGAGATCACAGCCAAATCAACTGCCTTAAATATTTTATTTAATTCATTTGTTATTCTTTGCCACTGCATTGTGAAGTAAGATTTCTTCATGTCACTTAAAAACATTGGCAGAAAACATAATATGCCACAAAAGCTGGAAAGCTGGTAAGTACCCCAGATCTCTATTAGGAAAGGAATATGGATCACGTAAGAATATTTTCAGAGTTTGGGGAAGGGGAATTTGGTCTACAGGGTGGAAAGCAAAGCAGGGCATTTATTTCAAACACTGACAAGGAATTGATCAGCACTGAGAAGAGAGAAAGTCTGGGTAAAAACAGACACAAAATGACACAGTACCTAAATCCTGTAATGAGTAAAAAAATAGCAGTAGAAAAGCATAAGGATATTCAGGAATCCTAGGTAAGAACTCACTGGATATGAGCTTGAAGAAAAATGGAAACCAAGAAAAGAAAATGTGTTGAGGGCCCCAGTTCAAAATTAACAAAGTTGCCATTCTGCTTTTGTTATTTATTTGATTTTAAACTGTTTTGACTGCAAATATGGTATGCAGGGAGTAAATAAGGAGCCAAGGGCCAGGTGGGAGAGAGCTGGAGCTGCATATGGTGGCACTGCTGCCAAAAGAAACATCCCTCAACGGCTTTGCTTAGATGCTTTTGAGGATCCCACTGAAAGTTTATTATTTGTGCACTGATGAAGTAACACACGATTACATGCAGCATTCACACTTTGGGGGAGCAGATTTAGATACCACAGTGCATGGCAGGCAACAGAGCAGCAGCTGATCACAAAAGGTATGGCAGTGAAACTTCTCCAGACTGCTGGAGCTCCCGTGGCATGAGCACTCACCATGTTGTGTTTGAGAATCCTCTGGACCACCGGGGTGAAGACCTCGATCACCACCATGGACCGTGGGCGCTCTCGGCAGTGCTGGAACGAGCAACAGGTCACATTTTGGGAGATGCAGGAATTATGGAGATGGGTCTCCCCTGGCTTTACACTCCACGTGTGGATTACCCCAAGATTAACAAGATCCAAGAGCTAAATTAATCTTTCCTGAGATTAAGGTTCTCGTAACACTGCTCATTCCTATGGATTTGCTGGCATCTAGTAGAAGATTCCCATGGTGGTTCACAAACCTCAAATTCCCTTCCCTGTCACCTATTCTTCCCAAAACTCACTGCAATGTACCATTCTGGGATCTTATTGCCAACAGTTTTAGAAGGAAAGGGGCAAGGAACAGGAAGATATGATCACACAGGTAGTGTAATGCCCCCAACCCTCCTTTCTCTGGGATCCAGGCTAAAAACCTGCAGTGGATCTTGGATGGTATCAACAACCCACTCTCCCATCACAGGATGAAATATATAATCATAATGTGTCAGTCAGAGCAATTTAGGTTGGGAAAGACCTGTGAAAGTCATCTAGTCCAATCCCCTGCTCAAGGTAGGGTTGATTTTGTAGATGAAGTCTCCTTTTCATTACCCTGCCCACCTGTTTTCCTTTCTGCAACTATACACACCCCATTGCACACATTTACAGACAATTAGGTGCCCATCTCTGAGAGAGTAAAGGCAAAAAAATCCAAATAAGGAATAAAAATGCATCAAGTCTGAGGCCACTGATGACCTAAGAGTGCTTATAAAAATGCAAGTCAGAGGAGTTTCTGTCACCTGACTCAATTTCTGTAGGAAGAAGCAGCTGATGAATAACTCTGGATGGGAATTACAAGCAGCATCCAGAATATTTGACAAATGCATACCCAGTCATCAGTAAGCAAATTTAAGCAGACTTGAAACTGAAACACAAACAGGCCTCAAGGAAAAGTAGTATTTTTAAATCCACAAGGTCTGCAATCCAAAATACTCCGAAGTTTATGGAGAAAGGATACAAAATGCAGCACAAGCATGGATTTACCAGAAAAGAGGATGAGTCCTTATGATCTTCCCACTGCCATTACCCAGTGACAAAATACCATAAAGGGTGAGTTACACACATCTGAACACAGGGGCTCCAGTGATTTCTGCATTAGCTAAACACAGCATGCAGTAGAAATCTCTTGTACCCAGACTGCGGTGTGGGAGTCTCAAAATTTTAACTCTCACACAGTATCAGGATGAAACAGTCTGATATACTAAGCATATGATTGCATTTATCATAATGGTGGTGTTCACTGTTCCAGTATCAATCCTTGCTGACCTAAACCTGAACTCAATCTGGGCAGGAGGTAAGAAGTTAAAGAAAAAAACCTCCTGCTCAAAGAACTACATTCATATACAACTATGAGATTTCAGAAAGCAAAGCTGTTCTGATACCTTGCAGAAGAATTCACAGAGGTCAGGAGGAGGATGGTTGTTTTCCAGCAAAGGTGCAATTGCCTTGAAAAAGAAAGGGAGAAAAATTTAATTTCAAGGCAGCAACTGGAGAAAGCATATTGCAGGGAAGTATTTTTCTTGAGGGGATAAAAGCTCACTTTTAGAAAAGGACAAAAGAATAGAGAGAAATTAGAGGTGGGCCATGTGTTTATTTTACAACTGAGCTCAAGCACACCTCTGCTACGAATCCTCAGGAAAACTCTACTTTTAACTACATCAGTGTAAATATGTGAAACGGGCAAAGGAATGCAATATTTTAAATGGTTTAAGTGGAAGCAGGAGCAGACCAATTGCTTTAGGATAAAGCAAGGATGAATCTGGCTCACTGTTTCAGTTAGAACATCTCCCTAAAAGAAAAAACTGAACCACATACACATATCCTTTGTGAAGAGTTCGAGCTCTTTTTTGGTGAGAAAGAGCTCACTAAAAGCAACCTAGCACTGTTCTTACCTGGGAGGACCCTATTTATCAAAACCAAGCATCTAACTTTGTAAAAGCTGAGAACAACCATTCCTTTGTTGCTACGCAAACCAATGTGCTTATGCTGGGTAAACACATTAGAGGTCATACCTGCCACTGAGGGGGTAATGAACTTATGCTGTTGTTACTTCCTTTGTAAATAAGAAAATGGTACCAGAATAATATAATTCTATGTGGTGGTGCCTTCGGGCTTTTCCACTCTTCAGTTACAGGGATTCCCAGTACCCACTTCAATGGAAGACGCTGAACACAGCAGCCAGGACATTTTGTATTAAGCAACTGAACACCAGATATTTTATCTGGATGGCACCTGGGGTTTTAACTAAGGCAACCTGTTTTTGCTCTCCCTCTCACCTCCTTTCTCAGCCCTGTGAGCCTGCTTGCAGTCGCTGAGTTTCAAAGTCACACACAAACAGGTCAAGATTAGTGTTAATTTTAACAACAAAACCTGTTTGGCTACATGTAAGAACTATGATACTCAATATCATGTGCCATCCTCCTGTAACTGTTCACTCCTCCTCTGGTGGTGGCCAGCCACAGGGGATTGATGGAGGACAAAGCCCCATCCAGTGAGACCAGAACATCCTCACTCCCCATCCAACACCTGAGCTCTAGATCTTTCCTGAACCCATCTTTGGGATTGCTTGCTTTAGGACAACACCACCACAGACAATCAAGCAAGCAATGGCTCTGCCTCTGTGGTCAGTGTGGAGGGGTGACAGCCCGAAAGGACCTTTTCCTGTGCTTTCCTTATGAATGCCATGGTCCAAAGCATGAAGCAGATGGTCAAAAGCAGACACGTGCTATGCCACGCTGCCCAGCCATGGCAACACGAGCATCCCCATCCTGAGCAGGAAGGGACTGGTTGGGATATTGATCTGCCCCAGCACCATCCAGAGGAGGAAAGCTGGTCCCATCTGCAGGGCCAAACACTGTGTACTTTCTACATGCTACATAAGTACACAGTATTAGCAATTCTTTCCAGGAATAACCCAGGTTATCTGGGTAATGGCAGTGAGCTCTGAATGCCCAGGAACTGCCAGCTCCTTAATGGCTTGGGCACAACCTACACGAGGGCAGGACTTGAACTGAAGATGCCATCAGACAGAGCAGAGGAATAACACAGGATGAAAGGACCTTTGGAGGCCACCTGGTTCACCTTCCCTGCTCACAGCAGGGCCACCTCACATCTTGTATTAAAAAAATCCATCCCCAAAAGCAACCAGCTGTAACTGGGGGCGTGAACTACCACTGGCACTAGAGTTAAACAAAGTGATAGCAAAGAAAAGCAAATTCTACTTCAGAAACTTATCTCAGTGGCTGATTCCAGCTAAAAGGGTACCTTAAACAGCAGTTAAACACAATTAACACCTAATGGCAGCTACCTGAGACGTTGTTATTTTGCAGAAAGAGTCAGGGAGATGTGATACAATCAGGTGGTGGTGAGGCTCTAGATTAGATTACTAGGAAAACCACCTGGAAATTGCCAGAGAATTAAATTAAATCACAGTGATGGGGAACCAAGTTCCACCTCTCTGATAAACTGCTGAGATTTTATACTTTGTTTCACAAGCAATATAGCTGCCATTTGATTCATTTATTTCTATGTGTAAGTATATGTGACCTACAAAAAAGAAAAAAGTTTAAGAGGATATTTTTACAAATAGTTAGCAGGGAGTTAAACTGGAATGATACAAGAGCAATCCCTTGCTCACATACTCTCAGCAATGGAGACATTCTGTATATGGCAGCATTAGCCCCTTAGGAAACTACTCAGCCTAAGGGTTTTATAGGACACATCTGGAAATAATGGGATTTGACTATTTAAAGTACATATATAGATATGGATATTGCTGTGTAGCCTCCTAAGGAGACCATTTGGAGAGACTGTTAACACTCAACATGCTGTGTTCTCTCACACACGCTGACAAGAAAGCTTTACTGTAATTCATCTACCAAACAAGAAAAGAGAAATGACAAAGCCACACAAAAAACAGACAAATGGTTTTCATTCCTGCCTAAGCTCAGCAGCAATGGTGGAAAAGCTTTCACATTTGCCCTACTTCACTGGGGCAGAGACAGGCACTAACAGAACTGTTATCAAACAACATTGATTTGTACTCAGCTTTTGACAGAAAGATACTCACCACAATAATGCTCTCATGGTCTTGAGTGGTTAAGTTGTTGTTCTGAAAGAGTTGAATAGAAGAAATATGAGTGAGTGAAGAGCACTCTCAAGTTGGTACACCAGCACACAAAATCCCACCAGACAAAAGAAGAAAGGCTCAAGACTCAATTGCTTATTTTCTGAATAAAACCCACAGCATTAAAATTATTCTCCTAAAGGAGGTGGTACATTGCCTGCTATGAGGAGTGGTGCAAGCCTTCATTGCTCCTTCAGGTCAGCACACAAACACCAGGATGCCAGAGGTCTCAGTCACTTGAAAAAGTAAAGCCAGCAATACTTTTCTTTAAAAATGTTTTTTTGGGACAAGCTGTACGTCTCTACAAAAATTATTAAAAAGATTTTTGTGGATGGGTTTTTTTGTGGCCAGTTTTCCAAAAATTATTTCTTTAAACATGGTATCAGGAACAGCCAATAAATTGACTGAGAGTCACCTATACTACCACCTATGCAGAAGTTTGTTTTTCCAGCAGCATAATCCATCCAGAGGTTACAGTGGTGTGAGTTGCTAAGACTTTTCACTACTGAAAGAAAAAATAGTGGATTTTTTTGCTTGTATCAAATCCTTCTATCACATCAGAACTAAGATATGAAAATCCCGCTTGGCATTACGATTCCTGTCCATGAAAAGTTAAACATTTGAAACAGATGTCATAGGAAGAACACAGATAACTCTGAAGAAAAATGCTTTTCTTTACCAGAATTAGTGAAAATAAAATAGCTGAACAATTAATTCATTGGTGTGTGTGTGTGTGTGTGTGTGTGTGTGTGTGTGTATTGGTATAAAAATTTTTGGCTGTGGACGCAAAGCCAAAGGAACAGAAGTCAAAGGGAGCTTTACCACTGACTTAAGGCACGAGTTTAACCCATGATAAATTTACTGTAGATAATTAAAAAAACCAAAGAAACAAAAAACCAACCAACCAAAAAAACCAAACCAACAAACTCAAGATAAATGGGACTTGTTTTGTTTCCAGAAATCTACGTAACGTGGGTCAAATTTTCCTTCTCCCAACCAAGTGCAAACTCCACTCAAGTCAGCAGAAGTCACGAGCAGACTCACAGGCAGAATTTTGACAGCACAAGTTAAAATAAAACCCACCCCCAAACTTTTAACTGTTTGTCTGTCATCTGAGAGTGACAGGATCCCTGCTGAGGCCATACCTCTGAGAGCAGCTTGGAGACAATCTCCAGGGGTGCCTGGTGGATGGAGTCGTCCTGCAGAGGGGACGTCAGTGCCATGTCCACCAGCGTCCGGATCTCCTTCAGCACCACCTCCCAGCGGCTGGGGTTGCTCAGCACCTTCTTGTACTTGTAAATCTTCTTCTGCAAGACATGTGAAAGGGCCACATTGACACCACCATAAACCCTTGAAAGGAGCTGTGCTTCCTACTGCCCAAGGGGGCAGCTTTGTATTTTGAGTTTTGCCTTTTCTGGCGGCTGAAAAGCTGTACTCGAAACATTTAAATGGACAAGAAAACCTTTTATGTTTAAACCAGTTTCTTCTGTGGAAGCAATGAGAAACCATGATTCTTTTCATTTCAAAATGAGCTTTTTAACTACAGAGCATCTTTCTTTTCATCATCTCCTCTTGCAAACACCTTCTTCCTCAGGCTAACAACAGATACCTGCTATTGAACTGTTTCTAAAGCTTAAGTTCTTTCTAAGAGACTCATTAAACATGGGGGAAAGAGAGAGAAGTCATCAAAACATCACTCTTACAGATCCTTTATTCTGAATGTGAATTCATATTCAGAATTCATTTAAATCAATTTTACCAAAGCAAAAAAGGCCTCATAGACTAAGAGGCTTTTTTTTTCTGTCTTGAAGGAGCCTGAAAAGTCATGTTACACCCTCCAGCTGCAACAGAAGTGAACATGTAAAGTTTCCAAATCTTCCATGCAACAGCATTTCTACTCTCAAGAACAGCATTCCTAATTGCCTAACCCCATCTACCCCAGTTCCCTGCAGGCCATTGACCATGTCCAAGCCCCATCCACAGACCAGCTGGATAAGCAGAGGACAACTTACTCCTCAGCAGCCATGTGACCACAAACTACTAGAACAGAGGCTGCTTTATATTATAAAAAGCAATCTTTAGAGAAAACCCACCCACCCACCCAAACTTCCAGAGGTGGCTTGATAGCACTCTACAAGTTCAAGGAAATGATGGCGAGTGTTCAAATGTCACTCCTGAAAACAACACGAAGGGCACATGAGAGCCAGGAGGGGCTCCACAAGAGCAAGGAGGCTGTGCCAGAGGCAGGGAAAGAGCTCTGCACTGAAGGGACAGCACTGCCAGAACCCCTCTTGTGTTTAGTTCACATGCCCCTCCACTCCCCTCTCTGCATGAGCCTGGTCCTCAGCAAAAAAGGATGTTGAGAAGTCTGGACACATGCTCAGGTTTATTTAGCAGCACTGGCTGGGCACATGTTTACATGAAAACATCAGTGTTTTGCACTAAAAATGGATCTTACATTCCTTGGCAGCACTTCCCTGAAAATCAAATAACCTGCCCATTTTGTGCAGCTTGCAGATCTCACCTGCACATTTTGGGCTACACATAAGTGTAACACAGGCAGGGCACTCTGCAAAGAGCCTCCGTGTTTTGTTTTGCTTTGGAGCTCTGCAGCTCGTGGCATTTCCCCCTGTGCTCGCCCAGGGCAGCCCCAGCAGGAACCATCTGACCAGGCTGGCTCTGCTTATCAGTCACTTCCTTCCCACCCCAGAGCAAACCTACTGCTCAACAGCAGTCACCTCTGTACTCCCACCTGAAACACAAAAGAGAATAATGCAGAAAAATACAGATTTCAAACGCATTGGGCATGTCAGCATTGATAGAGGGGGGAAAGGAGAGTGGCATTAGGTTGACATGTAAAGGCTGATAAAGCAATCCAATTATCTTTTAATTAAATTCATGCCAAGTACAAAATCACATTGGCAGTGTAGTTCACACTTTCAGTGCATTTTAAGCCACTGAAAAGCTAAAGGAACATAAAAATATGCTGCAGACATTATCAAATGTGGCTGGGATTTCAGAACTGCACAAAAATCTTTGTACTTCTGAGCTCCTTGGGACAGAGCAAATCCAACAGTAATTTTAAGCTACCAGCACTACTACTACATCACAGATTTCTTGGACTCCTTAGGAAACTTCAATCACAGAATTTAATTTCTCTTATTCACGTAGAGCCTTTATTTATGGTCTTTTTGTTAGACTCACTCCAGCACTAAATCTAAGACAAACAGACAGTTTTTTAACTAGAAACAACTCCTTTCTGACTAACTGAGGACACTAAACCAAGATGGCTCAAGAGATACACTTTCCAGGGCTGAACTTATTCTTTGGCTCTGTACTGTGAAGAAGATCAAACTCAAAGCAGAATTGGAAGCTGACAAAATGTGGAGACAGGAAGGATGAGAGTTGGGTCACTGGGCTATTACAGCCCTTCCTCTCTGGGCTAGTCCTTTTTTGTTGAGTTACAACTCATTTTCAGAGCAGCTCCTTCAGCCTAAGGGGAGCTGCTGAAGGAAACTCTTGCCCAACAGGACGCTGCTCAGACAACTCCACCACAAATATCCTTCTTGTGCTGTCAAATCCACTCTTGCTTGGGGTGAGGGAGGAGTAAGGGAGTTTTTCTTTCCCTTTTAGAGATGTCTATAAGTCTGATGATGCTGACTCTACATAAGAGGGAAGACGGCAGGAGCTTTACCCACTGCCAAGCAGGGAAGACCAACCGAAGCTACTGCTCAGGGCAGGCAGGCAGGGACTCAAAGGAGCATCAAGGGACAGCCACCTTTGCAGACACACCGAGCCTGCTGCAAGCACAGAATCCAAACTTACCAGTGTCTGCTTCACATTTCCAGCACAAAGGACTGAGCGGCAGTGACAGACTGAGCTGCAGTCTGCAAACGACACTGCAGGAGTTTTGAATGATGGTGGGAAAGCAGCAGAAAATAAATAAATAAATAGAGTAGCCATCCCCAAGAGGGCTGAACTCTGCTGTCCTGAACCTTTGGCCATGGTTACAGTGATGTTTTTCTCAGCAGAATGCTTTTCACTGTTGATCGCCTTGCTGAAAGCCTCAATTAAAGCCTGAAACCTATCAGTGGGTTACAGAAGCAATTTGCTGTGTCTCAGCAAGCACTTAGGCAACACTGAACCATCTGCTCTGTTCTACCTGTGCTGGCTCTGGAGCAGGGAGCAATAATCACTCACAAGCTGAAAAACAAAGCTGCCTGGCAAAGACCCACATGGAGAACAGGAATGTCAATCCAGGGGTTCCCCCCCCAACCCGCCAGATGTAGGTGTAAAAGATGCCTTCAGTTGCTGAAAAAAAATCACATCATTAATAGCCTGAACACAAAAAAATACCAGGGTAGGAATCCAGTTTATAGGGGGATTTTACTAAAAGGAGTGGCTCCTGTGAAAATTTATGTGAGTGAAAATAAGATATGCCAACTTGGAATTTGACCCTCCTAGTTACTGACCAGCCAGAGCCACACAGCCAGTGTCACTCCAAAATCTTGCCATGCTGACTTTAAATGCAAAACCACTGAATTTATTAAGTACCCAGAAGAAGCAGATTGAGGAGAATAAGTGATGCTGACAGGGCATCTTTCATTCTCAAATCACTCTAATTAATTAAGTCTTGCAGAAACTCAAAGACCTAAGTCTCAATCCTCTTTTACAGGAGAAAAGAACTGAAGTCCACATCTCAAAAACTATTCTTCTTGAGTTATTAAGCTAGGAAATGTGACACAAATCTATAAGCAGTTGGTTTTACCATCAGTGCTCAGAAGTCTTTGAACACTGCTGTGAACACAAAGTTCAAGAGAGCCTAGGAAACTTTCAGTTTTTTTTAAGTAAGATCTTCATGTGTTTTTCTATCCTATAATGGCTTCATCTCATAGCCCTTGCTCATACACCACTTTCTTGGACAAGAATGATAATACTGATGTAGTCAACAGCTAAGAAAAATGGACTCTAATGTACAAAATCAGCCAGCATGGAACATTTGCCTTGTTGAGCCCTAGCAAGACCTTTCATGTCAGGAACATCTTAAAGCAGCCAGCACAGCACACCTGATCCAAAAAGGGAAAAATGAAGTTAAGCCTTTTTGATGACAAAATTTCATCCCTGCTTTGCCATTGCCAGCCAGGGAACGTTCTGTACTCTCGGGAACTCATCTTCCCATCAGCAAATACTATCTTCATTACACAAAGAAAATTAATGGCCATCCCTAATGCTGAAAAGCCTGCTAAATTCTAGCTCTCTTCCCCCTTTTATCATGTGCAGCTTGCAAAGGACCACTCAAGTCTTTAGAGGGGAGGCTCCTGCAGGAACAGGACAGGATTGAGCCCCTGCAGGAACGGGACAGGATTGAGCCCCTGCAGGAATGGGACAGGATTGAGCCCCTGCAGGAACGGGACAGGATTGAGCTTCTGCAGGAACGGGACAGGATTGAGCCCCTGCAGGAACAGGACAGGATTGAGCCCATGCAGGAACGGGACAGGATTGAGCTTCTGCAGGAACGGGACAGGATTGAGCCCATGCAGGAACGGGACAGGATTGAGCTTCTGCAGGAACAGGACAGGATTGAGCTTCTGCAGGAACGGGACAGGATTGAGCTTCTGCAGGAACGGGACAGGATTGAGCTTCTGCAGGAACGGGACAGGATTGAGCCCCTGCAGGAACGGGACAGGATTGAGCTTCTGCAGGAACGGGACAGGATTGAGCCCCTGCAGGAACGGGACAGGATTGAACCCCTGCAGGAACGGGACAGGATTGAGCTTCTGCAGGAACGGGACAGGATTGAGCCCCTGCAGGAACGGGACAGGATTGAACCCCTGCAGGAACGGGACAGGATTGAACCCCTGCAGGAACGGGACAGGATTGAGCCTCTGCAGGAACGGGACAGGATTGAGCCCCTGCAGGAACGGGACAGGATTGAGCCCCTGCAGGAACGGGCATTGCCCTGGAGGGCTGTGGGTGCCAGCAATTGTTTATTTCTTGCTGAGCAACGAGAGCAGCTCCATCAAGAGGAAAAAGGTCAGGCTCCCGCACAAAGGTCCCCCCCAGCTCATTGCGGGACGGATGACACGGGCTAGTGTTACACTTTGATGTTGACAGTGCTTATGTAAAATGGAGGTGCCTCTTGCTAGATGCAAATTTGCAGAGATAAAAACAACACAGAGCAGACTCTGGAAAGGTTTTCTCCACTGCAGCAGAACATTTTGTTCAAACGCTGCGTAACAAGAAACAGGAAGAGTTGCTGGTGATGTTCAACACACATGTTGGCCTGTCCTACAAAGCCCAGGTGCACCATGTATTCTGCAGCATCACCTGCTGGCATTCTGACTTTTAACTTATTATTTTCATGAAAACAAAGAGGGCATGGTATCCCAAAATTTGGCCATACCCACATTCTGCTTTTAATACTAGCAGGTATCACTTACTTCACAGCACTCTGAAAAATACCTAAGGTTAATATGCTGCTAACAGAATTTTCCCTGGTAGTCAGAGATAGACTTAAATCACCAGCTGAATACACTGAAAGCTTTTGGAACTATGTTCCTACCTGCAACATCTACCAATATGAAAAAAAAAATAATAACCCAACAAATTTACCTGAAGAGACTAAGTCTATAGAAAGTCCCAATCCAGGCATATGGCTGGGATGAGACTATGGAAACTTTTCTAAATCAGGGACTTCAAACTGCTCATGCTGCAATAATCAAACTCTTCCTGACCTTCTGAAAGTTCTGTACAGAAAGACTAATGTGCTGCTCTCTAAAATAGATGCAAAACGGCAGCAGCAAACTTTTGGTCTCTACCATGTTTTCAGGTCACGGCATTTTTTGCGTATTTTCATTCTACCCAGAGCAAAATGTTGAAGTGCTTCAGTTGCTTCTCTGAATGCAATTGCCATGGTCAAGGCTCACTTCCCCACAAATTTCTTTCCACAGGCCAGAGAAATGGAGAGAAATATTACAAGTACGTTCTTCTGATTATCACTCAGTTAAGATCTAAATAACACTTTGGCTTTTGCCAACTCATATAAAAAATATCCTGGTAAAATTCCCATTATTTATTACACTGCAACTGGCACCTGTGAATCTATGGCCTGAATAAATATACCCAGTGACATTCTCTACCCCAAGCAACTTGCAGTCTGGATGATTAAAAACAAGAAGGAGAAAAAGAGCAAGAAAACCAAGGTGATTTCCTTGAGGTCATATGGCAAGCCAGGAACAGAGCAGAATTGAGGTGTTCAGGCCTCTGAGGCAATTGCTGGATCCTGACACTCCAAGGAGAAGCACCACTGGTAGCCACTGTGCCCGTAGCAACTTGAATGTTGATACTCTCTTGCTGTGCCTTCCCCATCTCACTATCTCTGGCCACCACCTTTTTCAGTCTACCCTTATTCACCTGTTTGTTTCCACCAGTGTGTGCCACCTTGCTCCAGCTCTCACTAAGCCAGGCAAGAACCCCCCAAGGCTCAGGTCAGCACTGTTCCAGAGCTGACAGAGTTCAATGGGTTCAGCTGTTACTGATGCACAAGCTGGAACAACCACACAGACACTTCTCGCAAGCACGGGGTTTGTCCTTTGCTCAGGTACCCCTGGGACAGTACCACTGCACAGGAAAAGAATGCTGAAATAAACACAATTTTAGAAGTGTGAAACAGAGACAAAATGCATTTCTGCTTGAACCAAGAGAAGTGCAAAGTGGACATGGGATAAGGGGTGGGGGGGTCACAGGGCAGGCTCCTGAGTCAGCTCTCAGCATGACACCAGGCAGCTGTGACATTAATGCACTGAAGAACTTGCTCCTGAAGTATACTATATATCTCACATATATATATCTATATGTATATGTAAATATTTCCAACTCCTTTCACACAGTTGTCAACTGACTGCCCATCCTCCTGGCCTTCTGCTCTCTGATGTGCTCAACACTATTGCAAAGATAACATTCAGTAACAAGAGGGGATGAGAGGATAGAATGGGAAGAATATTCTACTCAAGGGAAAGGAAGAAAAACAAAACCATAACATTCATGAGCTCCACTGAAGACAAACCTGCATGCAAATGCAGTATGTGTGTCTCCAAAAACTGAAAGCAACTCAAAAATTGTGGCTTCCTTCTAGCCTCCCTAAGCTGGGAGTGAAGAGGTCATTCTTGGCAGACCTCCCCACTACCAAGCAAAGAAACTGGGCTTTGTTTCTGCTGGTGCCTTGTCTTCCCCTCGAACCCCTGCCCAGCCCTTGTGTCTCTAAGATGCAGGAACACAGCTGGTCGAGCCAAACCCAGCTCTACCTCATTCCTGCATTTGAGATGCTGTAAACCCAGCAAGAAAATGCAAAAGGCCAAGTGTGGCTCCAGCTGCACTTTGCCTGGGCTAATGCGGTTACTCTTGTAATCAGACCTGTCCACAGGGGAGACATTTTTTGGCATGGCTGACGCTGATGCATTCCCCGAAACCCTCCATCCCTGCTTCCATTTCCTTTTGGCAAACACTCCCATTCTTCAGGCCCCAGTTCCAGCACCAGCTTTACACTTCAGGTTGGCAAAACATCAGCTTTCATCCTGCACACAGCAACTGCTGTTCCGTATTTTTCGTACCAGAGCCAAGTTGGGGTTTGTTTTTAATGTTGCTTTGGCTATGCGGAATTTCACTATGACTGCAGATACTCCAGCAGAAGCACAAACCACTCCCTGCTTGCAAAAAGCATTGGAAGAGACAAACCCAGTATCTTGGGTTGAAAATTTCATGTGACATCTCCCCAAATGAAGAAATATTCTAAAATATGTTGCCCATGAGCATTTGGGTGTTTTGATTTGTTTTCTGTTACTACACAGAAGTCACACAACATTTTTTTCCTCCTGATCTTGGGCAGGAGAAAAAACTTCAAAACAGTTGATGAACACAACTGTCCCAGGCATACAGGAAAGGTTTGCCCTAACTGCAGGCTGGTGAGAAGGAAGTTTACAAACCTTCCTGAGTTATTTGAATATTTTCTGCAGAACAAGTGAGAAAACCTTCACAGAGGTTGTTGGCCTCACACAACAGGGCAGGAGCCAGATGCTCTGCCTGAGCTACAGGACTTGAACAGCCTCTGACTCATTAGCAGAGGGAAGGTTTCAAACATGTTCAGACACAACTGCCTCCTCCTCCTGCAGGACCTCACTGCTCCCTGCTGCAGCAGAGCCTTTTCTCCAGAGCAGCAAATGCCCCACACAGCCACTGTCTGTACATCAGGATCTCCGTGTTCTGGCAAAACCCACAGTTTCCAGAGAGGTGTGAGTCTGACTTGCTCCTGTATTTGCCGCATGATCCAGAGTCAGAAAAATTATGTCCAAGTCAAAAAAAGAGACTACTAGAAAAAAGCATGAATATTTGTACCATACACACTCCATGCTTTCTGAAGCCTTCAGCAGACTAACTGCATTGAGTGCAAAAAAGTAGTATTAAATAACTAAAGCACAGCAGACACCGTGTGACTGTGGATTTCGACATGCAGCAGAGAACATATGACAGAAGGCACTGTGACATTAAGTGCCATCTAGGTGTGGTCCTTGCTGTGTGCTTTTCTGTGCAGAGACCTACAGTTACTGACTACATTATAAAATGCCTCTGACACCCAGCTGAACTGATCCAGGTTCCTAATTACCTTTTACCTTCATGTTCTGCACACGATGGCTATGTCTGTGGAGCCTTGGCATCCACCAGCTCTCAGCCAGTGGTGGAAATAAAAAGACTTTGCCACTGCAGAGAAAAGATACTGTGTAGGAAAAAAAGGAAGCATACACAATCTTATCATCAATGCACTTTGACCAGATCTGGTAAAGCAAAAAGCTGTGCACAAGGCCACCATGGAGCACAGCCAGGCATACCTGCCCTGGCACTGCACCCTTCACGTCCCACTCAGGCACGAGACAGCTGGTCATCAACGGGAAAACAGGACATGGCCTCATCTGCAGGGCTGCATGACTGATGACAGAAATTCCAGGCATGTGAGAACCCGGATCGGAAGAACTCGCCGCCTGAGAAACCACCTCCATCTGAGAGTAAGCAGCTACTATCACTGCACATTGTAGTAACTGCTAACAAAAGATAACCTCAGAAAGATTATCTATCCTCCTTTTATTTCCTGGGAAATTCCAGTAAGCTGAGGTAGCACCCACTAGCATACAAAACAATTATTTCTTCCCAGATATATAAAATGGATTAAAAAGCCACGTCATCCTTTTTCCTCAATACTCTCTACTGCTGGTAGTGGACACCCTCAGCTATTTCTGCTCTCCTCTCCTCTCACCAGTCAGCAAAACCTTCCAAATGGACATTTACCCACCCGTTTCACTTTCTCCTCCTTGGCAAATGTATTATTTTGCTGATTTTCTAGCTCCTCAACACCATAAATGGCTTTGAAATTGGCTTCTCTCTTGTGCACCTGCATCATCAATGTCGTCAGCAAGAGATGTGCACGGCTCGAGGAACATGTTTGTGTCAGAAAGCTGCTGCAGAGCCTTAGGGAGAGCAGGGACTGGATGCTTATGTGATGCTTGCAAGCGTCTTAAAAGGGACTTGAGCAAAGCAGGGTATTCCTGTCTTCAGATCTCTGGGCTTTGGAGCACTGAATTTTCCAGTTTCTTACAAGGAGATGCCCAATCTCAGAGCAGCATTTGTATCTGAAACATTCCCAACATTTTGTTCCATGCTTTTATATGGCATCCTATTGTGCCACATCAGCACAAACCCCCAAACCTCCTGCAACTCTTCAGCCTACCATAATGCCACTGGAGCTCTGTAATTTCCTTGTTTTCCTTCTCTCTCGTACAAGTGCTGCGTGTTGTGCAAGACTGAGCAAAGACTCACAGCTTTCAGATTTCTGATCCCAAGAGTCTCATCCTTGCTGAGAACCAGGGATCAGTGGGGTGCTCCCAGAACCACTGCTCATCTCATGCTCAAGAATCACTCACAACGTCCCTGTCGTCCGTGATGGATCTCCCCTCTGGTCACACAGCCTCATCCAGTATTCCCATCTTAAATAAGACACCAAAGAGCACCAGAGGCCAGGTGATGGGAAATAGCTGCAATGCAATAGCTTCTGAATGAAGAGAAGGGAATAAAGGACATACTTGCTTTTGGATAGGTTTTTTTTCTGATTTTAAAGCCATCAGTGTTCTAGAAAAAAAAGACAAGCTGTGACAGACAAGATGAACATGAGGCTTACAGCAAGAGCTAGGGCAGATGATAGCTAGGGCAGAGACACTTGCTGTTTTGTAGTTTTCTTTGGGTATTAGCAGCAGTTTTATAATCCCCTAATACACTATGTATATTATAATGTAAGGACAAAACTGTGCAAGAAAGGAAAAAGAAATTTAGAGCAACACCTAGATCCCCTTTGCTCCTTTAGGGTCTTGGAGGTCTTCTGACACCAAGAGCTCTCATAACATCCAGAATGCAGAACTGAGCCCCATGGCAGCAGCTTAACAAGGCACTTAGCATGTGTCATCTCCCAGAGTTAGGTTTTCACACCCAGTGCATCATGTGAGGAGGATAATTACACTCCTGGGAAAGCCTACCAACTCTTGTCCTGTCTGCAGAAGAGATCTTCTAAAAACAGATTTTTCTGCAGCCAGAAAATTATTCTCTGAACAAGAGAATAATTTTGGTGCAGCTCTATATTATGACAGCTATAGGTGAGAAGTTGTAATTTGGTGAAATTCTTGGTCACCATGACCTCAAAATCCTGAATTGCAAAGAATTAGTCATAAGGTCAGCCCTGGAATAATGCAGAGGAGCAATTCACCAGCACAAAACCCGAGGATCCCTCTTGGCCAGCAGCTCAGCATTCCTGAGAAAAAACATATTCCAGCAATTGTATCTGCTCCTCTTCAGAGCTGAGACCTAAGCACACAATAACAAGCTGATCTGTTTATTCAGCTGTTTTTGACACCCCTCTATCTTCAGACCTAATATTAGTTTGAATAGGACAGCATCCAAGTCTAGAGGGGAAAATTTAAAGCTGGTCCTGACTTAGCTAAAGCAAGATAGAAAATAACTATCTAGTTTCTACTCAAATTTCACCACTAGGCCATTAACTGGCCTGAGTTCTGCCTCCTTAAAAAAGGCCATTTTGGCAATGCAGGAGGCAGCTATGGGCGCACAAACCATGTGTGCCTATGGCTGGATGAGGGCAGGGCAGCTCAGAGTAGCAGCTCAGATCCAGGCTGGCATCCCAGCACGTTGCCAAGAGCCTCCTTGGGTTGGACAAAGTGCTGTGTTGACATGGATATGCAGCTCCCAGATTTGAAGTGATTCATGTGAAGCCAACACAGAGCACAGCCTGTGCTCAGCTGCCACTGCTGCAGATGTACCTTCTGGGAAGAACCTGCTCCAGTGGTCCCCCAGGAAGAGTGAGGTATTTTCCCAGTGAAAGCTTAAAAAAAAAAAAAAATCTAGCCATTCCACCTCTTCCAGTTCTTAAAACATTACCAGCATTTTATAAAATGAATAGAAGAAAAAACTTCCTGTCATCATCTTGTCTGTTTTTCATCTATTCATTTTTACCTCCCAAGTGAGATCTGTGCCTTTCTGCTGTGGCAGCACAGCTACCTCTAGCAAAATGAGATCCCAGAAACAGAAAACAAGGCCAAGAATTTTCAAGTGACTTCTGATAACAGATGGCCTGAGACTGTCAAACTTGTGCTGGAAAATGAGAGAGACAACAGGCTTCATGTGTTCATGAAGATATCTCAAGCCAAAAAGAAAGTTTAAAAAAAAGACAAAAAAGACATCCCCTCCCAACTTAATTACAAAAAATAAATGTTATGGAAATAAAAGGCTGTGAGTATGGCAAGATTTCCATTATGTTGCTCCTGAATTTGCAATGAGATTATTCAGATAACACAGGGTGGTTTTATCAATCACCAGATAAACAGCAGGCACAGAGAGCTGCATTCCATGTTACCTTTTGTACAGAAAAGAAGAACACACCATGCCAGCAAACATCAACTTCACCATGAGAAGAGTCATCAAAAACTGAAAAATGGTCTCACTATTCACCAGAAAGCTCAAACTGGTACCAGTCTCACTCCTCGGCAAGACAGATCCATTTACACACTCCCTGGATCCCACACCTCCTCCCTACAGAGTACAAAGTCTGGCCTAGAACACCATCATGATGCAGAGGAAAGGCAGGATATCTTAAAAACCTCTTTACAGTCTCCTATAACTGGTACCCAAGCATTTCAAGGAAGAGTACAACCCCCAGCCAAAAACTTGTGTGCTGCCTTTTATCTGTCCAAGCAATAAACCTGCTTGCCCAAAACTAGTGTGTCATCAAAGCCCACAGTGCTCCCAAAGCCCCGAGGCTCTGAAAGGCAAAACTTAATTCCACAGATTTGGTTCCCATCATTATATTATTGACTTGCACGTAGACACAGAAGTAAAAAGAAGAAAAAAGCTTTTATCTCAAAGTAAAAGAAAATGAAAACTTCTCTATTCTGTGAAAATACCTCAGTGTTTCGGCTAAAGAAAGCAAAGAAACAGCCAAGAGAGTTATGGTTTTATGTTCTGGGTAATCACCAAGGAGAGGTCTAAAGTCCAGAACTACCACTCCAAAGAACTGCTGAGCCCTTCAAACAGTATTTTCACTATGCAGTAGAGCACAGGGCTATGGAATTGTCACAGGGTACCAAAACCTTCCTCTCTCATATCATAAATTAGGTCACTAAACACACTGGCCCTTTTAACTATATCCAGTGTGAATTTTTTCCAGATCTCACAGTTTTAAGGCAAGATTTACTGAGATTTAAGGCTGCAAATTTCTTTAATGTCATCATTGAAATTCTATATAACCCCCACTCTTGTATCAGCACTATTTTTAATCATTGCCATGGTGACAAAGCCGTAAAGGTGCTTTACACAAGGAAGGCTTTACCACACTTTTGAGAACAGTTGCTCTTAACTTAATAATTTGCAGTTTTAAATTTTAAAGAAGAGCAACTCTGAACATTCACTATTTTATACAAAAACTGATACTCAGCCATGGCTATTGCATAAAAAAGATTCAATACTACAGAACAAGAAATTAATAATCTGGTCACTGTAAAGACCAGAGAGCATATCATCATTCAGGTCAAGTAGGACTTTATTTGACAGTCAATCCCTTTGCAATTAATAGGGCTGCTTGTGCATGGAAATATCTGTTTCCTGAAAACACAGATAGAACAATCCCTATGAGAACCAAGGAAGTATTAATCCAAAATTAAAGTTTTTGAATGAAGGCCAACAACGCTTGTTTTAGTATTCAATGCAAAATGTTTGCAAATCCCAAATGACAACATTGTTCCAGTTTCCTAATTCATGGGATTCAAAACATGGAGCCTGGGTTGAAAATGGATTTTAAAACAAAAGGTAATGTGAGTGTTGACTGCGAGTCAGGGTGTGGATGTATGCAGGATGGGGAGGGGGCTGCTCCCCTCAGCTCAGCACTGCTGAGTTTGTGTGCCTGGCTTGGGGCTTCACAGGCTCTCAGCAACCTCCTACCACCTCCAAGTAAACCCTGCACTGCATGAGGATGAGTGTGGCATGGGTGAAGAGAGGACCAGATGATGTTCAAAGGTCTCTTCCAACCTAAACAATCCTACAATTAACACATTTGCACTGTCCCTACTACGAGATGTATAAATTCCCTGACCAAGCAGCAGTTCTCATCAGGGGACACACGGGCACTGGTTAAAAGCATCAGTAGGAAAGACAAGGTACAGGCAAGCCTTTCTAGAAGTTTCAGGTCAGAGGCACACAAAGCTCAGTTTGAGTCATGCTTCATGTTTTCCTGCAGACCTGGGTCTGTTCTTTCTGTATTGTGTCAACTCAGGACATTCCCCCAAAGGCTGCCAACTGACATGTTTGACTGCTGCATCACCCAGCTGACCAGAAAACACGAGCAACTCACCCCACAATGAGGGCAGTGTTCAGGGCTTACTATCAAGCACGATAAAAAATGCAACATTCCCTACACGAACTTAGGTGAGTTCCCAGTAAAAAATGTAAATCTGTACTCTGCACCAAGAGAGAGGACCTAAGGATACCTGGGAAAAAACCTCACTGATGTCTTTCTAACTGAAATGCAACATGGTACTAGATTAGCCAAGTGTACCTTTTAATGATTAATGGGGCTACACATTTTCTACAGAGGATGGAACCTCTCTGTGCTCAGCACTACAAATGCACACAAAAGAGAGCAACACACAAGCAACAAAGTAGATGGATACTGGCTGGGAAACTAACAAGAGCAAGTATTTGCTTATCTGTGTGTGTCCCAAAATTACTAGTCCCAGTATCCCTCAAAGCCAAGTTTAGCCAACCCCTACAGCAGAGGTTGGTTACCACTGTATCTGCCCTGGATCCAGAGAGGGCAATGAACTGCATGTGTTATTCTCTTTTGTACAGCCACAGAAAGTGTTGTTATCTTTATTGATACACTGTTATGACTTATCAGTTTCCACATACCAAAGATTATGTATCATGGTTTCAATCCAACCTCCTTGGTTGAGAGGAACTTTCCTTACACAATGGACTAATGATTTATGTTTGAGGAGCTGGAGAGTTGTTAACATGTTCTGTTTATTCTCTGGACAATGATAGTTTGGCTTAGCTACAACCCAAAGGAAATGAGGATTTCTAAAAATAGGCTGAGGTGGCCAATAATCCTTTAGGAGTTGTGATACTCACTGATATCCAGATTAAATGAGGAATTATGAGTAACCCTTAGTGGGAGGGTTTGAAATGGAAAGCCCAAAGAGAAGATGACTACATAAGGAACACTCACACTGTCCCTACACCCCTGCTGACTTCAAATGAGCACAGTATTCAAGGAAAAAGACACAACTAAAAAGCTGTGTAAGCATCTTGACAGCTAGTTAGCTGGATGACACATAAAACCTCTTGGAGCTGAATCTAGAACACGGATAATTACGTGTTTGGTTCTCTTTTATTCCTCTTAAACTGTATACCATCTCTTTTATTATTCTCTGGGTCACAGGAAGAAATTATTCTTGATTTTTATTTCTGCGTTTGTCTCTAGAACAAAAATAATTTCCAGGGTGCCAGTTGGCAAATTTAATTCCCACAGCATGTTAAACCTTAAAACTGCACCACATCAAAGATCTCTCACAGATCTTAGCACCTTCCTACAAAACCAAAGTATGTGCCCGAACCTAAAGAGCTTCCCCAAATATTTGACACACAGCTGTTCACTGTTACTACCCATTTCCCATGTAGCTCAGGGAAAAGCACAGGAAAAGAGTCAGAAGGGCACTGACAGAATATGAATCTGCTCCCATAACTGTAATTTAAGATGGGGCAAAATCCCCAATGCTGGAAATTCTTGGAATATCAGTTTACTGTCTGAATTCCTCTACCCTTGTTTGGGCAGGGCAGGAGAAAATTAAACTTCAGTCTAGAGCCAAGCACACTGGGGCTCTGGGTTCAGCTGGGCTCCCTAAATGCTCCCACCACACAAATACAAACAATAGCAATATCATCTCTGTTGAATGTTTTCCCCTGAACAACTGTTACAGCTATCTGCACCAGTTTACATCTGTGTTCTACATCCCACAGAAATGTTTTGACCTTTTATTTGTAAGACCACTGGACAAATATATCATTCATCAGCACAACCACCCAATTATATTACAGCTGTGGCGATCTCTCTGCCAGCTGGTGCTTTGTGTAAATGCCCCATTCCAGAAGAATAGGTTTCCTGGTTTTTTGTGGGTTCCCTCACTACCTGCTTAATCATCAAACCATACAAATTATAGAGTGAGATGAACCTTGACACCTGGCTCCTAAAGTCATAGGCTACAGGGCCAGTAAAGTGATAAACTTCACTAAGATAGACACACAACTGCACTCCCTCACTTCCCTTCTACAGCGACAGCTTGTCCTGCTTCTTCATCCCGTTGGGATCTCACTTAAACCTGCCAAAAAGCAGAAAGTTACCAGGTGCTCTTCCTCTGAACTATTAAGCAACAAAACCCAAACACTAAATTACCTCCATTTTAGCAAAGAGGAATTTCTTAGTGCCAAGTACCTGGGCAGTGACTAAACCCTGTCACTGTTCTTATGGGAAAACACTATTTGCTATTCTTGGTAAAGGGAAGGGCTTTCAAATCAAGATAATGTTTCACTTGTTTTTCAGAAACAAATTTAACGGGGGTAGGGAGGGAAGCAAAAATAAATTTTACTTTGCACCAAGTTAAATTACTCAGAGTTTCCCAAAATGAGAGGCTTGGGTCAGGAGCACTGGAAAGTTTAAGAAATACTCCTTTGAAAACAACTCCCACAGAGCAAAGCTCCTTCTCCATGACTGAAAGGCATGTAAGCAAGCCAGGTCACTCTGTCTAGCCTGGCTTGCTTGCTTTCTTTTCCTTTCTTATTTTTTAAGAATTTATTTGTAGGTTGAATGGTAGGGCCATGTTGCATCTTTACTACATCTTACTTGATGTTTTCCAGAGTTGCACCTCTAACCCCAATTCTCCCCTCACTGCAGGAACCAAGTGGGCATAAGCCACCAGCACACTGGTACCACAACCATCCTGCCTGGGGATGAGGTAGAAACAGAAATTCTATCATCACTTCCATCCATGCTTTCTCTGATCACCGCTGCCTTCCTAAGCAGGAGAGAATATAATGTCCACATGGAGATACTGCCTCTGTAAGCTTTAAGTGCTTTGTTATCCTCAGGAGCTGCAAAGAAATCAAGGCTGGCTGGGTATTGTGTTAACGATACTGTCAAGAGTCCAAAATAAAGTGCTACACCACAACCCAGCCTTCTGCTATCAGCACTTCTGTCCCACTCGCCTTTGGGCAATCAGGGTAACAGGCTGGAGAATATTCCAGTGGTCTGGGAAAGGAGATCTCAACACTTGGCTCTTGCTGATAAGAACTGGGAACCACTCAGAAGACAATTCTGCCAGACGCTGATGGCTACACAAAGCACACCAACACTGTAGTTTTGCCACACAACCATTTTACAACTATCAAATACACCTACAACAAAACCAGTTTGGTGGGAGGGACTTCCGTATATTTTTCCATGTGGTTGCTGTCAGCAGGCTGAAATCTTGATAAGCTGCACAGTCAACTTGGCTGACTTCACTGAAACCCTGCTGAAGACAAGTCCTGAGCTGAAAAGCTACTGCTTGTTTCCCACTGCAAGGCAAGGGAGGACAACCATACTCAGCATCTGGCCAAAACTTGTTTCCAGCTGCATCAAAGATCCATACAGATTCCACCCAAAGGTCAGCAGCTACGGTTTTAGATGAGGAATGTGCTGCTTTTGAAAGACAACGCTGTCACTGTGATCCACTTTCCCTACTCAGGGCAATCAGTCCACTGTTCCCACTGAAAATGAGAAAGGGCTTGAGGTCTCTGAAATGGAAACTGCCTTTAATTCCAAATCATCCTGAAGTACAAACACAGACTGATGCATAACTGATGATGCTACACATACAGTAATCAACTCTAAAAGACACTCTCCCTAGCTTCTCAGAAAAATAAAAAAAACCAACCAAACAAAAAACCCCAAAACATCCCAAGAGTCCAAGGATATGATGAAGCATACTCTCTGCAGCATATTACACTTCACAGTACAAAAATAAAACCATCCAATCTCTGTTCTGTTTAAATGTGAATTAACTGCATGCGTACTTTTTAAAACCAGTCACATGTTGATAAAGCTGGACTGTGCAACAAATTATTTTGTCCACTTCATTCATGACACAAGACACATTAAAACTGTGCACATGTTCTGACTTAGGGTTTCTACAAGAAAAGACTTTGTTCATTGTCAAAGCCCTGAATGGATAAACAGGGAATTCTAAAAAGTACTCTTAGAGGCAGAGAATGAGGAAGTACAGAACTTACCTTCCACTGCAAAGAATGGAACCACTGATCCCTCAGGTAACTGTTTGCAGCCTGCAATAAGGAAAAGTTACAGACAAAATCATTAGTTTTTACCAGTGCTTCAGGTCACTCAGGTTTATATTATAACCAGTTTATTTTCACAGAAAGCAGTGACACAAAGACCTTGCTGCATTACACAATACTGAACCAAAACCTTACAAAATATCAACCTCCTATGAAATGCTGTCCAGCCCAAGGACTGTGAAAAATCCTCCGTGAATTCAATCAGGTGTGGATCAGATCTTTAATGTCTGTGGGGCATTGGCCTCTGCCATTAATCCCTAAAAACAGAGCAAGAAGATGGCCTGACATTTTACTAGGAGGGGCGGGTTTTTTCCTATACTCTGGTTTCTTTTCTTGTCCTGCTCCTCAGCTGGCCCCAAAGCAATTCAAATAATGTTTTAGCTCCTTCATTGATATTAAAACAGTGAAAAGCACAGCACACTCAGACGTGCAGATACATGCACAGACTGTTTGCAGCAACAGCATAAATGTTGCAATACTCATTCCCAGCCATCACCCATTTTTGTCCGTATTAAGCACAGCTGCCAGAAATTCCCAGTGTGAAACCAGGTCGTAGCCAATGAAGGAACAGTTCAACACTCCCAAAGGTCAAAAGGCTTGGTATCAAAAAAATATAAAAGCATGTACAGTGACGTAAATATGCGTGCCTTAACAAGGTGACATAAGTCTGAAATATTTGAGTGGGTAGAGATGCCCTTTGGCTTTTCCAGCTCCACCTTAACACTGCCAATTTTTACTCACATTTCAAAATGTCTTACAGTGAAAATTACAGGTTAGCCTTTAAATCCACGTTAAAAAAAATTTAAAAGGTGAGGTTCTTCACCAGTCAAAAAGCATGCGTTTCTTGAAAATTAAAGCATCACTTATGAAGTTTCATTCCCCAACACCTTTTCAGGTAAGTATTCAAAATCCACACTAAAGAATGTATTTATTTCCTAACATTTATTCAGTTCACTGATAATGGCAGAAACACCAGAAGTAAATAGACTGTATGGCTACCAAAACCATGTTTAATATCAAGGTCAGCTACTGATGGTTCAGTGACATAAATTTGGACTGATTACTCTAAATTAAATGGAGTGATATCCTTTTATATGTACGTATTCTTTTATGTAGTATATATTAAATATTATTTATATCTTAATGAGAATCAATTGCTCCTCCAGTAGATGCTGAGGCAATAAAGCAGGAATAAATATATTATAAATAATCTTGGCTGATCACAGAATTTATCAAAAACCTTCAATTTCAAGAAGAATGCAGACATATCGTAATATGAAATTGCTACAAATGTAAACAAAAAAACTTCTTTTTCTATTTTCTTCTTTTTGCATGTAATGAAAAATTGTAAAAAAACATTTGGAGTGCAGATCTTCAGGATAATATTGTAAGCCAATATTTAATGATTTTCTGTTATTTACACAAGATTTTATGTATATGTGGGCATTATAACACAAGACAGACTTTTTACCTGTATGTTATAGAATTAAATTTCAATTCAATATATTTTATGCTATATTTTAATACAATGAAAAGGTCAAAAAACAATTTGCCACCAAAAGGTAGAAGAATATTTTTAACATAATTGAAAAGACATGAAGAAAATGCATTTAGGTATTTCTTATCTTTGCACAGAGAGAATTCTCTAAAACCTCAATAGACTTCTTTAAAAAATTTGATTTCAAACTGAACATTTTTTCTTTTTTAAAGGAGACAACTGGTTCATGCAGGAGAACAAAAAACCTCCTTTCTAAATTCTAGCATCAAACCCTTTCAAGAATAAGTAAAACTGAAGGTTTTTGTAGGCTTCACGTATACTAAGCAACTGTACCAATAATACTGCAAGGTACACATCCACTACATCCTTACAAAACTTAGGAAGACTGACTTTATAGGAACTATACAAACTAAGATATTGTAATTTAAATAAAAATCAAAACTATTCTAGAGGAAAGAAGTATTTCACTCAAAGAGGTAAAATGTCAACCTGATTCAGTCCCTGTCTGAAAGTAAGAGCAAATGCCATAAATTGAGACCTGTTGAGTATTCTCCTATTTTAATGATGTCAGTAGTACAGATTCTAAGACCACTGCAAATAACTAGAGAATATTATATGTAGATAGATTGTGGAAGTGACTGGAGCTCTATTAGTGAGGACAACAGCATCATGCAGAGGAGGAGGCACAAGTAAACTGCAAATACTAGGGGAGAAAAGAAATTAAGAACGTTGCAGGACACAAAATCAAAACTGACAAAGGAGAGATTGTACAACTCTATGGCAGCAATATACAGAAAGCATTTTAAAAGTAAAATTAACAAAGTGACTGGGTTCCAAGTGTGGGACCAAGCACTGTCTACACATCGAGTTAGTTATTGTAGAGAAGTGATCAAGCAAACTGGCACTTGGGTCTAGGTTAGGAATCTGAACTACTCTAAACACTCAGAGCACGGGCTGTTATTCAAGACCACTTCCCAGGAAAATCAAGTGAAAAAAGACAAAGTGAACAGAAAATAGAAAAACAAACCTTTAGAGAAGAATCCCCACACTTCTACTAGTGATCAGGACTCAGCGGTAGGAGAAGCTTGGAAGGCCAATGGCCATTTCACCAGCACTCTTTGCACCATGTTCAGCACAGACTGAATACTTTACCCCAACCACCCTTATCCTGAGGGAGCTGTCTGACAGCAGCATTCCCCATCTGTGCCAGCCTGCAGGGACTAATCCTCCCAGTGCACCCTTCCGGCCACTTGACTCCAGCAAAACCACAGCATTCTGCAGGAAATGCTGGATCTTTTGCAAAGGAAAACAAAGATCTCACTCTTGCACAGCATCCCATGGTCCTCCCTCCTCATTTTCAGGCTTACACTGAGAAGGCACTATAGGGAGCATTTCTTTTTTACCAAAGGAAGAGTGAGTTCACAGCATGCCAAGATGAAAAAAGAGCCACCAAGCTCTTGTGGGTGCTCAGCTGCCCAGCCAACTCTGCAGGCATTGACTTACTCGAGCATTCAGGTTATTGTGAGTAACATTTCTGAAGTTTAAGCAATGAGCACCACAGTGTAAAGCAGTGGAGGGAACAACAATTCATTTATGGGGCTGCACATAGACATTTACAGTTTTATCTCATCTGCACTGACAGAACCCAGGCTTTTTGCACTGAAGTCATCACTTTCTGGGAACTAACACCTACAGTTTTTTACCGCAGCTAAGGGCGTAGTTTACTATATTTGTTCAGCTCTAGGGTACAATAAAAAGGAGAAAATGAGACAGAAAATACTTTACACCAGGCTTACCTTAGGCATTCTGACCGCACAGGAAAAGTTTCTCTTATTTTCAGCCTTACCCTTGCAGTGAGTCCAGTTCTACTCCACTCTTTTGACAGCTACTTTTCCAACTTAAAAAAAAAATTCAGCTGGAAATGTTTTGCCTGATGTTGTCACAAATAGCAAATGAGACAGGACAGAAAGTACAATGAAGATCTTATAATTCTTCATTGTACTTCAATACAATTTTACATATAAAGGTATGTAAAATAATAGTTTAGGCCCCTTGTGTGTTTAGTATGTGTAGTCCCCAGTTCCGCAAATAATTTTGTTCTCAAATGCAGTGGCTTTAACAGGGTAGTGGGTAACACATGGTCCAAGTGAGCTTCCTGCACAATCAAGACCTCACATTGTTTTTGTACAACCACAACACAGTAGAAAAATACTTCAGAAAACAGGAAAATGTGGCAGTAAAACTCTTAAAAGGTGCAAGAAGATTAAACTACTTGTGGCTTATTTATTATTCCAATGAGGAAGCAGAATATCTACTTTAAGAACATCTACGGTAGGCAGTATTTTTTTTAAGATTAACTGATCCTGGAACTGTGTTCTGAAGGATTTTATATTCTCATTTTTGGGGTCTAAAGGTTCAGTGAGAGAGGAAAAGCCACCTGGGATCAGCTGTACTACAAACTTTACTCATAGGATTAAACTCTCCTGCTTTAAAAAGACAGCTCACAGGAGAAAAACTGTACAAGAGATTAAATGCCTGCACATGCAAAGCTTTGGTCAACATGAGTATAAATTTACTTCTGTTGAAAAAGGAAGTATTTGCTCTGCACCCCAACTACTTCATTTCTTAGTCAATGAGTAGGAATACAAGTTTACTGTTAAAGAGCAGTGAACATTTTAAAGGCAGGTTTTTCTTTTTGCTCATGGAAATAGGAAACTGAACACTTGTTTCATGCCAGTGTTACAGCCCCTGCAATCATTTGTACTCAGGCAAGGAGAAGGCTAAATAGGAACCTGCCTGTTACTGAGAAACAGAACACCTGAAACTCTGCAAGAAACAGAGCATTCCAAAAATTATGAAGACCTCAGCCATTCCTTTAACAGTAAATGACCACCACAACGTCCCTTGCTACTGGCGTGTTTTTCAGAAGAATACAAGAACAGGTTTATCCATGTAGCAAACTGTTCCAAGTTTTCCTTGCAACAGTGTCCTTCACATATATGCTTCTAGGAGATTTTGCCATCTGAAAATATGTGGCAATAAGTGGGATCTGACAACCCAGATTTTGGCTTTGATTCTTATAACGGTGCACAGTTTATCCTGTGATTCTCCCTCGCTTGCTTTCTGGTCAGCAGGATGGGGGTTTTGCTGTGCTTTTTTTCATTACTGGGACTCATAAAACAGCACGGGCTTTTCTGCCCCCATTTATCAGCCACATGAACAGCAGAGTGTCCCAGGGTTGCAGGAAGCCAAGCCCCATGGCATGCACACAGCTGTACAAAACCTTCACACTGCTGATGCAAATCCCAGACCTGCACCTCTGACCTGGGAGACCTGCAAGGGAAACCTGCCACTCCTCTGTCTTAACCCAGGGTACAGACAGTTGCTGGGAATTGCTAGAAATGCCATTTTCCGCCTCAAAATATTCCCTGCCTCTGCGGGGTTGTGGTCCTTGTATGACCTCTCCACACCAGCAGCACCAGCTGGACTGGCACTTGAAACAAAAGGCAGGTTCTCCTAGGAGACTAAAATAAAATCTTACTGAAAACCCAGTGGAAACATTGACTGTGGGGACTCCCTGGCACAAACAGCATGGTCAAGCACTGAGCTGAATGTGTGACTGTTGTGCTTGTCAAGGCTTCCTGCTCTGTTTGTTTTTCCTTCTGACTACACTCGATTGCCAAGAAATGAGTAAAACAACACGAGCGACAGGGATGGAAGCAGTGGATTTAAGGCAAAAAGAAAGGAGATCACAGGGAAGCAAGGCAGTACTGCCACAAATTAAATACCAAAACTTTTTTTCCTGGGACTCTTCCTACATTTGGTGCTCAGCAGCTTGTGAAATTATACTGTGAGGTTTTTTTTTTTTTTCCAATCTCTTTCAAAAGGTTCTCCCAGTTATTTCACTATCAAGGGTAGCATCCTCCTCATAATCATCCACTCAACACCATAATCACACCTTGTGCTTTACAGAGGGAAAGCAGAAGAACAGAAGCCTAGCCCAGCTCAAGAAAGCCCTGCTATTCCTGATACTAAAGAGCTCACACTTTTATCAAAAGCTAAATTTAGCCCCTATTTCCTGGCCTGAAGAGCTCGTGGCCTATGAGCCAGCTTCAGCAACACCTTCTTTCACACCTGCTATTCCAACTGGAGGGAAGAAAAAAAAATCTTCAGATCTTGATTGCTGCTTATGGAAAGGACCAGGGATTACATCATTTGGCAGGGGGAAAGAAAACATAAGCCCTCAGCATGTCTAGAAAACTGACAGTCCATGATCCCCAGAAACCTGACTGTCCATGACTCCCTCATGGGACAATGGGAATCCCCAAATGCCAGGCAGTGAAACGCTCAGATAACTGTGCTTATTCAATAAACACTGAGTGGGAAGAACTCCACACATGAAAATGACTTCTAAATGTGAACCCAGCCCAGATTAAGCTGTCTGCTGCCTGAGAACCAGGTCTTCCTGTGAAACCCAGGTAGACCCATCCTGTTAGCATGATCAGATTTCCTAAGAGGAGCTGCATCACCTCAGGCACTGCCTGTCAGATTTCATGTGTTAAAATAGGTTGGGATGGGTCAGTGTTGCCATGGGAGGGCTTGGGGATGATGTAAGGAAAGGTAATGGCACTCTTCCCTCTCTGACTCATTACTGTGCACTAATAAGCCAGAAATAGACCCTGGTGACAGCAGACAGAGGGGATGAAAACTTGAACATGGACAGGGGCTCTCCTGCGGCATCTCGCACAGAATTGTTTAGGTTAGAAAATACCTCTAAGATCAAATCCACCGTCTAACCCAGCACTGCCAAACTCATCACTTAGCCATGTCCCCAGGTGCCACATCTACATCTTTTCAATTCCTCTGGACACGGTGACTCAATCGCTTCCTTGGGCAGCCTATGCCCTGAGAACACTTTTGGTGAAGAATTTTTTCCTAATTGCCAATCTGCACCTCCACAGCCTTTCCCTCACCCACTAAGCAGGTCACCCTGTCACAGGAGGCGGTCAGGTTGGTCAAGCAGGACCAGCCTTTCATAAATCCATGCTGCCTACAGTGAAGCAGAAATTGGAATCCTAATTTTTTCTCAAAAATGAAAAATTGGGAAAGCCCCTTATTCAAAGTACTAAACTGCTTCATGAAATAAATAAATTCTGGGTAGTCAAAACTATTCATTTAGACATTTATATATATATATATATATATATATATATATATATATACAGACACACTTTATTTAAAGGCTTTGGAAAAAAATAAAAACACAGATTTCACCAGAAGTGCGGGTCAGAATAAACAGTACTGGGAACATGTTTTGGACTAGTTTGACTTGTTCCACTATCATACACTTCCTGATACTAGAGCTGGACATTACATCAGAGCATGCTGCTGCTCAGAATAGCAGGGCAGAATGATTTCATAAAAACCAGAAGTCACAATTTCCCAGAGATGTACTGGAGTCTCTCGCAAACCTGGAAATAACGGAACTGTGCAAGGGCTACTTTCTCAGCTCCTCAGTTAAAGTGGCTTTTGGATACCTCTACTCTTTGTTACGTATACTAGAGAATTTCTGTTGAACTCAACTACTTCATAAATCCAGCTTTTTCAACTTGATTTCTTCAGCAGATTAAACATAACTTTGAGAACTGTTTTGGATTTGTGAATACACATTACAACTGTATAAGGGAAATTTTATAATTTTATAGTTCCTCTAATCTGACCACATCTGATAAATCAAGATACCACCAAGGACCAAGTCATATTAAAAACATTTTTCAAAGTTTATATTTTGAATTATCTTGAAATTCCCATAGTTATAATGTAATCTGATCCAGAGTGCTCAGCCAGGCAACAATAAACAGAAGTCCAAGCTCAGTCTATTTCTTCAAGAGTACCAATGAGGTTACATAAGGACACCAATATTCTTGAAGAAAATACCAAAGTATCCATGCTAAGATGTTGCTGTTTCACAAACATTATTTATGTGTTTGTTGGGGTTTTTTTTCTTTTTCTTTTTTTAAAGAGACAAATGTCAGGCTGCTCCAGATTACAGCCTGACTACCCTACCAATTTCCTTTCCACTCAGCAGGAAGCTGTGGGTTCAAGCTTTATCTTATATCCCATTAAGCAGACCCAAAAAGGGCAGCTGCCATAAACTACAGAATAAAGACTTGGAAACAGAATTTGGAAAGACAGGTGTTACTATTCCATCTGTTGAAACAGATATAAACAAATGCAAGCACCAATAGGGAAATCTATGGAAAAAACAGAATCAAAATTATCACAAGAAAATCATCCAACTTGAGAAATTTAGACACCTTTCTGTCTAATTAATTCCATGAATGCATTAGGAAGGAATATTTCAACAAAAACGAGGACCCTAATCCAGCTGTTGGGAAATCATGGCTTGTCTTCCTACCTTCCCCTTATAGTCCTACCTGGATGAAATACATATACACTATAGTCATGGCTGTATAATCAACGGAAAAAGCAAAATCCCAAAGGGTAACAGATAAACTAAGTTCAAAACAATGCTGAGAAACATGAGAGAGAGCCATGCAAGAGTTAAGTTGCAGCCAGTTTGGTATTTTTAAGTTATGACCTTTCAAAGTTCTTTGGGGACCATGCAGCTTTTCCTACTTATTCCAAAGTATTTCCAAAGCTCAGTGCTGTGGAGTGCTTTTCTGTCATTAAAACTTGCAGTGACCTAAGGGGCCCTATAAAGCCTCACAAGTGGATGAAGAAATCTGGAATAATGTAAACACAGTGTCTTCTGTTTGAAAACACCACTTCAGAGAACCAGCATATACAGACATCCATTCAAATGTACTGAAATATTTCAGTGCAGTTTCTTTTAAAAATAGCTATCTGTCAGCCCCAGTGCAAGTTCTGGGCTTCCTATATGAATTCAAGGATGAAACTTTTAACTTTTTTTCTTGCAGGAACAGGACTATATGTAAAAATACAATTGTCCCAGGCCCGTATCAATGTGCCTTTACACAGAGCACTACTTTGCTGCACAAATTCAGCAAGAAGATTTAATCACTGTAGCCCAAAATTTCCATTCTGACTGTTAAACACCACAAAGAGTTTCAGAGCTCTCACCCTGAGCAAATTTTCTGGTGGTTAGATAATTTGACAGCACCAAGTTTTCTGCCTTTTCTGAGTCCATCTAATTAAGATTCCATGCATAGGAAACAGAAAGAAGTTGAAGAGGATTCACAGCAAGAGGGAAAGCTGTACTTTTATGTATACTGTACCTGCAGTAGGACAGTACCCCCCGGGATTGTCAGCTGTAAACAGTACTTAGGGGCATTCTCCCAGGAGAGCAGTTGAACATCTTCAATAGCACTGTAGGAAATGGAGTTTTCCATGTACCCAGTTGGCTGCAAGAAAACAAAGGAGAAAGGGAAAAAAATATTTACTTAGCCATCATAAGTTTCACAATTCCAAAGTAAGAATAGCACTATGAAAACGACTCTTGGTATTAAAAGTATCTGCAAAATCTAACTGAAAAGCAGAATTTCTAACCAGGTCATTCAAGAGAGACCCATCCAGCCAGTCACCTTCTTCCAACTCATTCAAGTGTTAAGGTCACTTACACTAAAACAAAACCAGGCAAAGTCCAAGGTGCCTGAAATGCACAAACATCAAACTGTCCTGGACCCAAAAATCAATGGAACTTAATTCCAGGTTGAACTGAGCTTTGAAGGGCTCTGACCATGCACATGCTTTCAATGCATGAAGAAGCATCTCAATCACACACACAGATCAGCACTGTCTTATAGCAAGGTTGCTTTATTCCACACATCCTCCCTTCTTCTCCCCAGCTGCAATTTTGATCAACCACATCAAGATCCAGATTTCTTCATTTGACAGTGGTTTTTGGGCCTCCAAAGATACAGCTCTTAAGTTTCAGACTCAAGCAAAAGCAAAGTAACCAAAGTACTCATCTTGGCCTATAGGTAAGTACTGGTTTCCTGCAGAGTACTGATGTCCAGTTTAAAATGAAATTCATAATTAAACATAAATAAGTAATTGTATTTTGCAATTAAATGTATAACACAAACTGATAGCTGCAGGAAAACAAACTTAAACATGAAACTCCTTGTTAGCACCCCTGTAATTCTTATGCATTAGGGAAGTACACTTATGTCTGAAATAGGCTGAAATATAAATGTATCTATGCAAACACACATGAAACTATGTCTTAAACTAAGTAAACACACAGTGCTACAGCTGTGTATCTATCGAGTATGCATACATACACTGCACTTTATGCAAGAAATTTTTTAAATAATTGAATATTTAACAGAGGTCCTCCAAAGACATCATTAACTTTGCTGTGCTACAGCGTAAGTGAACTGATCAGTATTGCTGTGGCAGAGAAACTATTTTCATAACAAAATAATTAATCCCACCTCATGGATAAACCACAGACTTGACCATGTCTTTCAAGAGAATAGAGCTCATTGCATTTGTGAATTATTTTCTCACTGTTACTGATTTACATATAACTTCAACTTCTCAAACTCACTCCCACTGTGCCCAATACATAAGTTATTTTTAACTGATAGTCCTAAAATAAGGATGGCAAGGGAGAAACCACATCAATTTCAGGGTCAAACAGGGCCAACTCTTTAAATCACAACCCAGGATTCCTGGGGGCGAGTGTGAAATAAGCAAATTGCATTTGGAAGGTCTCTACTTCTAATTGGTACAACTTTCTTCCATAAGTTAAGTAGGTGGTGCATCTGGAAACCGTGCTTTGGAGTCTACACTTCATACATGTTTCTAAGCCCATAAACGTCATCCACCAAAAATGCAGTGACAGCCCTGTCACCCACCTTTGCTGCTACAAGAATTCAGCCTTTCTTTTCAGCAAGAAAAACCCAGTGAGCCACAGAACTCAACCTCAATATCTTTTTCCCTAACAGTTGTTGCAGCAGCGCTCATTTTGCACCAGCCCTGGGTGAAAACGATTTTCACTGCCCCTTTAACAAAAACTTTGTTATGCAGGAAGTATGATAAACTTCTGCTTATTCATTTACCCACAATATTGTTCTACACTAGTGACTGGAATCCCAGTGGCTTAATGCTGATACTGTACGTCATGTGTTGCCTACTGGAGAGTAATTATCTTGTTCTCACAGGAAGCCAAAGGCCCAAGATCTTTTGGTAATCAGCATTACAACACTCAGGGAAAAATATCAAAACAGCCAACATAAAATCTAGTATGCTCAGGGGGCAAAGTTATCAAAAACATGCTCTGAAAGACTGGAGAAGGGAGAAATCCAGAACCAGTTAATGCAAATATAAAATTAAATGAATCAAAGCAATTTAAATTCCTCTTTTAAGAAGGTGCTGACTGCCCTTAATACTCTCCATTAACTTCAAAGAGGATTTGAGGAATTCTCACAGAATCTGTTCCCAAGAGAAGCTTCTCCTATACCTTAAATCATCCATTTAGACAGCATTAAAGACAACTGAGCCAGTTCAACCACAGCTCTATAGCCATAAACGAGTGACTTCATCCCAGGCGTACACCTCTTCCCACAGGACAGTCCTGTGAAAGGAGGAGCAGAGTTCTGCAGTTTGCCAAGGATGGATAGATTATGGAATTATGCAGATGGTCAATCACTCTAAATGAAAGCCAATGAGGTACCTTATGTAGCATTCATATGGTCCCATGTCCACACCACCCATGTAGCCATACTACACATATACAGTTGTTTGCCATCTTACTCAAAAAATAAGGAGCCTAAATACACTTCAATGTCTGTAAGCATCATCATACGCATTGCTTCTGCTTTCACTATAAACATTGTGTCCTAAGAAGTGAAATATTTTCAGTTCTGAAAACACCAGTTATAGGCAGCTTCACCTGTGTTCCACAACTGAGAGAGACTAAAGCACAGTGATTTATCACTGTATAGCATTCCTTAAAATTGTGCTGTCCAACACTGAGCACCATGCTCCCACATCAGGGCTGGGCAGAAATACCCTGAAGAAGCCCCAAAACAGAGCTGTCATCAGACCTCAGTGTCCCCAGAGCTCACAATACTTCTCATGGCACCCACAAGGGGAAGGTCAGCCCCACACAAAGGTGTCCTTTCCCTAATCTCTCCACACACACCCATACAAGGACAGAGCCCTGCTCCTCAGCAGTGTTTTCCCAAGACCAAGCACAGTTCAGCCATTTATCAGGAAATGGCCTGAGGTAAAACCACAGCCTGAGTCACTGGTTTCTCTAAAAACACAGGTTATTTTGACATTCAGGTATGTGAATGTCAATCACAGTGAATCATTGTGGTTGATAAATAAGCAGTGCAAGTGCTACATGTTCTCATGTTGCAGCTGGTCTTGCTTGCACCCACCCCCCAGAAGCTGCATCCTCACCCCCAGGACTCTCCATGGGAAAGATAAATTAGAAGAACACACAAGACCAGAAATGTGGATTCAGAAGTTTGAAAATACCTAAAATGAGACAGATTCTCAGTGGGTCACCATGAAGCATCTGGCATCAATACTAATCTTAAGCAGCATTCCCACCTCCATCCACCCACTTTGTCTCTGCCCGTACAAATATTTGTCTGGCTGGGGCGTCAGGCAGATCAGGGAACCCATCCAGCTTTTGCCAGATTACTTCTGAGCTCCTTCAGCCCCATTTCTAACATGAAACAGAAAATAGTATGTTAACATAACTTATAGGGGCAGCATCATTTGGAAGGGGGAGCTGAGGGCCTGGATGCTTCAGTTTAATTAATGGTATCAGACAGTCTAAAGCCACATCATCTTGAGCACTAATATGTCAACTTCAGTTGAAAATGCCGTTATTTAAGAAAACAGTAACTCTTATTTTTATAGTTGTCACTTTTGAAGGGAGATTTGTATTTCCTGGAAAAGTCTGAAATCTACGAAACTAAGCAAGATAATGGGCTTTTCTACCTTGCTCTACAAAATTAATCCTGAAAGTTTGGCCACAGAATCTACATATATCAGCTTACAGATTTACAGATACAGTTTGAACTTCTGGCTATTTGCTGTTGAACATGTTCTGAAAAACTGTAAGAAATTCATAAATGAAAATGCAATTTATTACAACAAACAAAAACCCCACAAGGAAACATTTTTCTCTTCCTGTTAGCCTTTAGCCCCCTAAGGAAACATGCAACCTCTCCTGGGAAATCAGGTACGTTTTAAACTCAGTGAGAACTTGGTCTTTTTTCAGTTCCATAAAGATTTATTAATCATACAGCGCTGAAACTTCACACCAGAATAGGCACACACCAAAACCTACTACAAATCAAATCTTAGGGGAATCCAGTGCTCCCAAAACTGAAAGAGCATGTAGGCTCCTGCGTAAGCCTGGTTTTCTCTTGTCTTTCTGGGAAAAGTCAGCAGTAGCAAACTACTTAATAATGCAAAAATCTGCCCACTTGTTTCCATGGGAAATTCTAAAAGGGAAAGAATAAACATGACGTCCATTGTTAATATGAGGCTTGTATGCACTTACTCATATAATAATGCAGTAAATCTTCAGATGCATATTTTCCAAAGAAAGCATCTAGAAGAGATGAATTCTCCAAATAGAGATGGTTATTTGCATTAAAACATATTTAGACTGACTACTCCCTCCAACACAACAACAACGGAGAATGATTTTCCCAACTAAATACTCCAGATGGTGGGGGGGGGGGGGGAAATGGGGCTACTCCAGACCCTCTCTCTCCTGCTGTCAGGTGCTTATTTCTCTCTTGGCTGCTCTTAAGAATGAGCCATGCTCCTGCTGCAGCCCAGGATGCTGAGCATGCTGTATCACATGTAAGTTTTCCATACCCAAATAAGATTCAGACCTGCTAAATACCACACAGGAAGAGATGATTGCTGTCAAAACTTTGATGGGGGTAGAGACTATTCAGTTGATACTGAAGGATAATGGACTCTGAAACTGCTGAAAACAATGGCTGATTTGAAACAAATCTCTGTTAGAAGACATCCATGACTCCAGAGAACGTCCCTACAAATACAGGTGTTTCAGGTAAGGGCAATTAACATCTTTGCTCATTAATACAGAACCTATCAGAAGACATTTATCAAGTTCAGCAATTAGTAGTACTATGCCACAATATGCAGTACAGTACAATTTGTCTTTTTCTTGACATGGAAGAATTTACTGCCACGCTTACACAATGACTTGAGAGAGCCGATATTAATCTCACGGAGATTAACCTGATAACAAAACAGACAAAAAGCCTAACAGCAAGGAGACACCTAACTCTGCCCCAAAGCTGCACAAAGGTAATTCTGAGCTGTATTGGAACAACATTCTCATCTAATCCATCAGACTTCCCAGCCTCCCAACCTGTCCATCACCACCATTCCCTCCCCACTCCTCCAGGTAAGTAGGTGGCTTTATGTGTTTGACCACAAAAAATTATTCCACTTGCTCTGTGCAGTGAAATGGGGACTCAATCCAAGGATCCATGGGGTGTCCTCATGGGGCAAATCTAAATTGTTTCTGCTTGGAGCTGCATTGTTTCTAAGTATCTCTAAGTTGGGTATTGATGCTTGGTGGAGTTTTGGTTGGTTATGTTTGAAAACTTTTGGTACATGGGAACAAATTTTGACACTGTGATCCAAATCTTCAGTGAGGTTCCATGTCAATCAAAGTCGAGAGTGCATTAGTTCAGTAGTGATGATAGGAAAAAGGGGGAGGGAGTTTCCCACAATCCTCTGTGTGTGGGTGACTGGGTGTATAAACATGCATGCATGTCTGTGCATGTGTAAATGTACCACACACCTGTCTTTCTTTATAGCTACACAGAGATAAAAGATAGCAGAAATGTATCCTATGTTCTCTACACAAAAATACAGCAGCCATTTTCATATGCTAAGTGCAAAGTAGCTCAGGTTCAGGGACAAGATTTAATTGAGGAAGACCAGATCCTCCACAGAGCTGGTCATCCAAAATAAATCAGTGGAACTTGGCTGATTTATACCAGCTGGGAATCTTAACTCAGAAATCCAGCAGAAGTTCAACCAAATCTAGCTCGGCAGCAAAAATGTGCATAAATCTCTTTCTTTCCTCTAAATATTTAAGACAACCAAGACTGGAGGCTGTTGCATTAATTAACCTTACAAAACTGATAAAAATGTAAGAACTGCCAGTAAGAAACAGCTTACCCCACACTGTGCAGAAAAAAAACCCTTCCAATATGCAGTGGGGCTGAATTATCAGTTCTGCGGAGCTTTAAAAAAAGGACAGGCCAAAACTGTCCATCAAAGACCTGACAAGACAAAAAATGGTCTCAACATTAGGACATACCAGCTTAAAATATGCAAAAGCTGTGTGGCAGACACCAGCAGTGGGAAGAACTTCAAATTAATTCAGATCTGAAGCAAGTTAAAAGCATAGAACAGAAGTTCTTTATTAAGAAAAAGGGAAAATAAGGTCATGTAATGGAATATGTACCATGACAGGAGAGTCAAATAAGCAGGAAAAAATTATTATTTAGCCAAAATTCATATAGATTGGGGTTTTTCTTAAACAAGGACATTCTTCTATTTCACTGTCAAACCCAGGTGAAGGAGCACTTCTGAAGGTTTGCTTATTTGAATTTCTGGGAGTAAAATAAGACACAGCTTGAAGACTTTCTGAAGAGGCCCATTATCAAGATGACCTAGTCTAAACTTGTAAGAAATCAACTCTTCCACTCTGGCCAGCTTAACATGACCAAGGGAATTACTCCTGAGACTTCCAGTAGCACTAAATGTTAAATTGGTTTCCATGCTGGTGTCCAAAAAAAAGCTCTAAGGTCAAGCCTATCTACGAAACCTTTCCTCCTGCTGTCAGACCTCTGCTAACAGGGATGAGGACATGCTGCCAGGTGCTCCTGCCCCACTGCAGAGCTGGAGGCTGACCACAGCTTGCCACTGAGATAGTGGCCAAATCTGCTGGATCATTGCCAAGAGGAGGGAATTGGTCCCAGGCCAGAAATCAGGAGTGGATGGGAGAAGTTGTGGTGGACACAGCAGTGCCAGACACAGTGAGACTTTCACAGACACTGGCCTGACTGCACTGCCAGGTGGAGCATCCCTGCTTGGAGCAGCAACTCTCCAAATGAGCACAGAAGACCTCAACACATGCCAAGGAATGTGAAGAACTCAAAGAGCAGAATTACTATCCCTCACTTTCCAACTGAGAAGAAGAAAAATCTCACTTAAGGTTGTAGCTCCACCACGGTCTTGATCCCACCTGAGGAAACATGAGAAGCCTGAGAGATGTGGGAGAAGAACTCAGACTTCCTGACTCCAACCATGTAAATCAGCTTCAAAAACATCCTCCTCCTCCTCCAAAACCGGGTCACCGATTCATAAGAACAATCACTCCTTAGCATGGTTCCTGTTCTCCGTACTTTTGCATTTATCGCTGTAGTCCATGAAACTCTCCTCTGGGAAGAAATACTCCCCAACCTTGATAAGATGGGTATGCTATTTATCCAACTTCCTTGAAATTACCTCAGCAAAGAAGGGGCACCACCAGCCAAAACACAGCAGGTACTAACAGGAGCAGCAGCAAGAGAACCGGGGACTTCTGGCAGAAAGACTACACACACATACCTACTTCTGTAAGACAGTTGTTAGAAGAATATCAAAAAATCCTTAACTTTTGCCCAGAATATGACATATCTACTGAGTGCTAAACGGATCTTAGGTCACTATAGCAACCATGATTTAACAGAAAACAAAACCACATCCTTGTTCAAGGCTGCTCTCTATTATCAATTCTCTCTTTCAACAAATCAGCTGTGTCACACTCCATGAAATGCATCAAGTGCTGCTAAATGAGAGAGGAGAGAGGGTTACAAGTAAGGATTACAGACCAAGCACACACAGTGCATGATAGATTAAAATGCCACCCTTTAATGACTGCTCTAACCAGGGGCATCCCTGAGAGCTGGGAATGAAAGGTCATCAGCTGGCTTCAAACACAAAGGTGGCTGGATAATCAGGCTGTTGAAAAACTGGAAGCTGGTGTGTACTGTGAACAGACCTCAGTGCAGCTGGGTTTTTCAGAACTGGTTCAGGTACTGGCAAGAGCATGTTCCTATTGCACATCATCCTTGCAGTGGTTTTTTTTTCTGGTTTACAGATCCACAAAGGTCTGCTCTTCAGTATCTCTGTTAGGTCAACAAAAGGTGAAGAAGGAAACCACATTTGTTATCAGTAGGGTCATATCCGCAGAGCAAGGATCTGCTCCTCCCATGGAAAATTTCAGGGTTTTACAAACCAAAAAGGCTGAAAGGGAGCTGTGAGGGAAGCAACACTCTCACCTCTGTCACCTGGGAATATGAAGTCAAACCTCAAAGGCCATCCAATTTTAAATTACTCAATTTGTAAGAAGCTGAACTATCCAGGATCTCAGGTCCCATTAGAAATACAGAATCTCAGTCATGGACTCTGCAGTAATGACAGCTCTCACCACCTCCTCAATGCTCATAACCAGCTCACTTCTTGCTACCATTTATTTACAAGAAATTAAATTGTTGCAAAATTAAATGTAACATAAATAAAATATACACTGAGATCTGATTTTCATTTCAAGATGTGTTCTCCAACATTACTTACGCCAATGCTTTTTACCTGTAGAACAGTGAATCCCTTAGACACTGTAACAGTCAAACAATTTCCATTAACAAATTTTCCCTTTTCTTTTTAATGCACCCTTAACCCTGCAGTTCCCAGGAAACCACATCCAATCTCAATTTGATGAGCACGTACAGGGAGTGCAGTAACCCAACTAAGCTTCTGGATTCCAAATAGGGAATGCTCTAATCTCACTGCTTTTGGAGAAAATACGAGGTCTTGAGCTTCCAGGAAAAATATTAATACAGCTCTGTGCTGTACATCAAGAAGTGAAAGGATATGCAGCAGAGCCTTCAAAAAAGCTATAGATATCCTGCTAATGGCAGTCTCACTAAACTCACACTGTTATTAGAAAAAAAACAAACAACAGGCACCTCCTAGGGATGAGTCAGAGCCATTTGGAATCACCTTCTGCTACAGGATGAGGTGGGAAAACGAGCTTAAAGTGACAGTGCTTTGTCTGACCTGTCTTACCGTCTACAATAACTTGGGCAGGTCTGCTTAATTTTAAGTGAGATTCATCTCTCATGTCTGCAGCAGTGATTTCCCCTGATTCTATGTGTCTCAGCACTACAGAATGACACGAACGGAAAGTGCCCTTTCTGTCCCTCCTGAAGAAACTCTCCTGCAGAGCCTGAAACCACCCGGCACCTCCTCCACTGCTGGTCTCCTTCATTGTTTAACATCTGACTGGCTGTTTGTACTGGAAAGGAGTGCTGCTATTTAAATAGAGCTGACTGAAGTATGTGCAATACCTCTGAAGGAAGGAGACAGTGAGGGAATGGAGAAGGAGAGTGCAACTGCAGTGAAATATCAGAGTAAATATTGGAGAAAAGTGTCAGTTGACTGGGAAACGCACAATGGAGAGGACACAGAACACCAGTCAGAACCTAAATCACCTCTCTAAGTTTTCTTACTAAGCAAAAGGACACAATGCAAAGGGTACTACACAAAGGAAAGTGACACTTAAGGCTTAAGAAAAAAAGTAATTACATATTTAGCTGAAATCACAAAGACGATGTGCTCATGGAGAATGAAGTGGTATGAAACTGGCATACCCAACTAGCAAACTTTTTGTTTCAATACAACATTTAATCGTCTACCATGTTACTTTTTCAAGAAAGGTGTCCTTATCATCATCTCCACAGACACACTTTGAAAAGCAGAACAGAGAACAGCCCTACAATTAGGCACTGTGAAACTGGCAAACCCTTTCATCTGGGTGGCTCCAGAAAGGCTGGAGAAGAATTCCAAGGAACTTGCAAAAGTTCCCCCAGGGATCCCAGTCCACACAGCTTTGAAGAGATGCCTCCCAGAGAAGCTCTGTTTATCAGGAGCTAATGTATCACCAACTGCTCTTCTCAGTGTTTTGAAAAGCTAAGCCACCTTAGTCCTCCAACAGCATCTTCTGTTCCAACAGGATGATTCAGCCCTCAACAAGACACACTCACTTGTTTCCTCTGCATGCTCCGACACAGGGCTCACGCGTGGGCAGAGACAGATGTACCTTTCCTCCCTGCTAGAGAGACGAGCCAGGGGCTCCCATAACACACCAGACCATCTAGATGCATCTCTGCATGACAATTTTGGAAAAACCCAGTTACTTACACAGCCAGCAGCTAGTGATGCAAATCCGAAAATGAAAAGAAATGCAAGTGCTTCCCAGGCTGCAGGGGGGAAAAAAAAATCAGCTTTCTGGATTTCCTCTCTGTCTACTTGCCCTTACTTATATTCCCAGACCATAAAGAAGCCACAAAATGCTGTTGAGAAAAATTGTGTAGCACTCAATCAACCAACACAGAGATGGCTTATACACTTGAGAGTTACACATGCAATGAAAAAACATCCTCCCAAAACAGCATCTTTGCATACTAGATTAGAGTGACTTCCCCCGGTCCCTCCTTTCAGATTAAAAATCTGTTTTAAAATAACTCCAGCCTTTAAGACAAGCTGAACTTTCAGGCTGTGTCAGCATAATGGCTGCAAGTTTCACTCCCACCTTTGGCAATTATGTTTTAGTTTTCAAGCTCAATTACATTTTCAGGTCTGTGAATAATTCTGTGGCAACATCCTTGTCTTCTATCAGGATTACTGTATTAATTTAGTTATTATCTCTAAAGGAAATACCTCATTTCTAGAAAACCTTACACAATGCAAACACAACTTTGTAAGACTGAGTTTTCTAGTCATGGAAGAAAGAACACTTGTTCATGGCTTTGACTTCAATGAACAGTTACTACTACTAGCCAAAACAATTTCCACCAAGGAAATCTGAATGCCATTAGTGAACTGCTTGCCCAAAGTTAAACTGGTCACAGATTTTCCAAGAGAAAGCTAACAGAAAGCCAACACTGCTGAAGTACATTAGCATTTAATGGTAAATCTGAATTCAATCCATCACAGTCTTGTTTGCAGCCACCAGCGAGTGTTAAGATGTGGACTCTAAACACTGATGAAAACATGAGTGGCTTCCACTCAGTGACACTTTGGTTCCAGCAGAATACAAAAGCTTCCAAATTAGATATATGTTTGTACTCTACACCTGAACACACATCCTGAATTTTGCCCACTACTGCTTGCATCAGCTTTACTCAAAGCAGGAATGGAAAAAACGGATAAGTGTTCCTGCCCTCCTCTATGTAATTAAAATCCACAAATGCCACCATGTCACTGTATGACACCATCGCTGCACAGCTCATAATCTTGACAGTGACCTAGGAATTGCCTTGGCTACAAGTTACTACTGCACTAAGGCTCTCATGGCACTACCATGCTGAAAAATGAGGCTTCCCAGCAAATCAGCCTGAGCAGAGTTAGTACAAAGGGCTGAAAATCAAGAATAATTAGCATCATTTTCCTACTTACATCTTTCCAGATACCTTTTACAGAAGAATGCTTTATATAGAGATTTGTTTATTAATATCCCCAGAGACAAAGAAACAGGTCAAATAAATATAAACCCTCCTAAAATCAGGCACAGCATCCATGTCTAACCTCTGAAAAAGGCCCAATTGCTCAGCAAGCCTCAACTAGATGTCATCAAGCCATTTTAGGAAAGTATTATTATTGGAAAGGAAATGCAAAGCTTGCAAAATAAAGTAACCTCTGTCTTCTTCTCTATCCTGCATCCTGCTGAAAAAGACCTTTTTTGCCTTCTGTTTCTTAAAAATACATAGTTTTTAAATATAGATCTTTTGAATATCAAATCAGATTCTGTTCTTGTTTTCTTGCAACAAATTACCAGACCTTACTGGAAATGAATAAAACAGAAACCAAAACCAAATTCAACACTGCAAACAGCACAGCAGATGACTTCCAAATACTCCAACATTTTCAAGATTTTGGATCCCTAAATTCAACTCGAAAGTTCAGAGAACAACTGAGAAAAATGCTTCTCTGCTTCCGATTTAATTTCAGAATCTTAACCTCAAATCTTGTTCTTTGGAAAGCAAAAAAAAGTCAGACTCAGATCCAAAGTAGTGATAGAAAGTTTCAGTTTGACCCACATCCTAACACCTCCTCAGCCAATCCTAATAATTTTCTGCCAGTACCACTCTCGAAGCACAGATCAAAGACTTTACTGTACATTTGTAGCCATTCCTGTGATGCACGGATTAGGCATGAAGAAGGAGTGCTTATTTTCAAAGGTGCAACTGCCTGTGAGCGTATCTAGTGCGCATCAGAGCATTACAGCTCAGCCACAAACACCAGTGCCAGAACAAACCACACCTCTGAAATTCTTGTCTTGTCTCCCATTTTCTTTTTTATCTCATCTAAGCTGTCTCTACACGCCTGCTCACCAGGAAGATATACCGAGTCATCAGCCCCCTTATTCTTTTATTTTTATTAATATTTTCATGATTTTTTTTCCCACTTCTTTCCAGTATATTGCTCATCTGTGAGGTTGTGACACAGAGTTGGACACACAATGTTCCAGCCTGATGCTATGACCTCTGCAAGAGGCAGTGATGCAGCAGCAGTGCCTCGGTGGCAGCAGACATACTGTAGATGCCACTGAATTTTAACAGCACTTCTTAAAACACAGCCCTCACGTCTAATCCTGGCAGTAACCTAGCACTAGATTAAATATATTATTGTCTCTAGAAATATTACATCCGTCTCTAAATATACAGGTGCAGATGCATACAAGAGTCTACAATATCACACAGAGAAAGCTATCTTCAGGATGAATACAAGTCCTGGTACTTTGAAGAACAATCGCTTCATCATGAAGACTCAAACTGGTTATTTCAGTAGCCGCACTGGGTCTTACTCACGTGAAGAAAGTGAAACATAACTCTGTCCTTCATTAACTAAGAGCACCTTGGGCAAGTCATTAGGAAATTGCTGGTGCACTTAATTTAGAAGCCCAGGTTCTGCAGACACATTTTGAGACAAGCAACCAGTGGCTGCAACAACCTTTATCACATGAGTAAAAACTGAGATTCAACCCCTAAACTTGCCATTTATTTTATCACACATCCATGAACAGAATGAAAAGCTTGTGAGCTGCAAATTACAAGTCAATGCCAAACTTGCTGGATGATGTTTTAAAGACGTCAGACTAGACAATCACAATGTTTCTTCTCAGGCGTTAAAAACTACGGTCCCTGACTAATGCTGCACCCATTCAGTTTTCCTAGCAGGAAAAAATCATCCTAGAACAAAGAAGAATGGCAACTGTATTGTCCTTGCTGAGAACGAAGTAGCACAGGCTTGCAACACTGCCATGACAAATAAGCAGAACTATTGACAAGGCACATTATGAGAACTGTCCATCAACCTTACAAAAGCATAAATAGCCGTGGCAGACCATTAAAATGTTGGATTAGAAGAGCTGAAGATGACACTTTTGGTGCCAAAAAATGTTTAAGGCATATACACAGGTGCAAAAATTCATCCATTTCACCAGCTGCTGCAGGATGAGTACAACCCTTGATTCTACTGGTCCTCTTCACAGCATTCAAACCTGCTCTGAACATCTGCAGTTCACAGGTGCTCAGGGTCTAGGGATAAAAAGAAAACCCATGGTGACCAAAGCTTTATGGAATTTACTCTTCTCCCTAATAATCCACATCACACAATTGGTCTCCACAACCTCTAATTAAAATGCCTTCAAAATGACAGTTCTACAGGAATCTTGGATGCAAGTTATCAGACCATTCCCAGAAATTACTCCAGTGCCTTCAGACACAGATGATCAGCAGCTTCTCTGCCATAATTCATGACATTTGGACTCTTGAAATCTCAGTCATCTCACGAACCATTTTAATCAATTAATGGCATTCATTAGTACAACTGACATTATCTGGAGACAGAAACCAGCAGCTGAACCATCAGCACACCTTTAAGAAAGCCAAGACGGAACCAGGCTGAGAATGAAGATGATTCAGGTGATGCTCTATGACACTTTTGTCTTGACCTATAACTAGGTCTAATGCTCACCACAAAGGAAAAGCATCAAAGGTGTGAATTCAGACTACAGACAGAATTCAAGAGGCTAAAAGATGTCCCTCTGAGTTATGCAAATACTAAAGTAAATGTAGTACAGCCATATGCAACTGCATTATGGAAAATAAGGAGGACATGCTCCTGCGTCTCTTTTTCTTCTGAATGGCCCCAAAATGCTCTAGGAATATCATTAAAAACATACATGAAGCCAAATGGTATAAATCTGAGTCTTTGCTTCTCCAGTTCCAATGAGCAATCAAATCAAGCCCAGGAAAATCCAGCTCTCAGTGAATCGAGTGCTGAGACTCAAATCAGGTGTCCTGGTTTCTGTACTGTATTCCAGTCCTGGCATTTCAGCATGCCACCAGAGCCAAACCCAGACAGTTCACTGCCCAGAAAGGAGACATCCATCTAGCAAAAATTGCACTTCTGATCTAACTTGCTCATCTGGCCAGGCTCATGCACATCCTGCTAACATTCAGTGCCACCTAGGCACAGGTTCCTCTATGCCCATGTTTTGATTCTAGCAGAAAAAGCTTTGAGAATGCAGGATATCCAAGTGTTGACATCAAGTGGGTTTTAGCAGAATTTAAAATGGGGATTACAGAACTGGCAGACAGTGGCATAAGTCATCTCTCCCAGTGTTAACAAGAATCCTGCTCTCTCCCAAGAACGCAGATTCACTGGAGTGCCTGAGACAAATCTAATTCCACGCTAAAGTCTGTATTTATAAAGTGTTAGAAATTACCCTATGGAATTATTACAGGTTTTTCTTAGAAGGTTTATTGGAAGGTGAGGTTTTTGTTGTTGTTGTTGGGGTTTTTTTTGTTTGCTTTTTAGTATTAATTAGTGCTGCATAATGCACCAGGGACCCAAAGCTAATGGTAATCACAGCTGAGGGGACACAGCTACTGCTGCTCTCACTAAAGCTCTGTAGATTTCAAAATACAAACCCTTATTACATGAACCTCATGTTTTTTACAAGTCTCTTCTTTCACTACTGTTTATCTAAAACAATATTTAGAATGAATTTACCACCATCCACCAGAAATGGCAAAAGCAGAGGCTGAAAAAAGCACAAACTCCCCCAGCCAAATAAAAAAATTGCTATGTTGTTCTTTTTCTTTCTAGCAAAATCTCCAGCAAATAGAACAGTAAATTTGCAAACCCAGTGAGACTGATCAGAAATTACATCTTCTCAGATACTGGCAAGAGTTCATCAACAACATGCAACCATATCTCCGCTACAGGAAGAAGCAAATCTAGGACAACTTTCTACAGCCACTGTTCAAATATAAGCCTTAAAGTTCTGAATAGAGCAAGAACACTGAAAAACTGAAAGCAACTGATCTGGCAAACATAATGGCAGGTCTTCTGAGCTCTCGTTCTACAGCACTGCACTTCATAATTTGCACATAACTCATTCACAGAAACCTAAGAGTAAAACCACCATATGGTGAGAAGGAGCAGAACTGAAAATGGTTTCTTTGTGTTTTAATCCTCTTTTGTGAAAATAATGTGTTTCTCTAATGCTAAATAACAAATTATGTGTCTGCAGAATCAGGTTCCTTTTTCAATGATGAGCCAATTATTTCAATACCGAAAACAGAAAACTCAAGTCTTCCTACTCTACTCAAATTCCTTGTACATTATTCTCAAAGAGCAAATAAGATTTCTCATTCCAGTTGTATTCTAACATGATCAAGACTTACTCCTTCCAGCTCAGAATCTGTAACACTCTTTCATTTTAGCGATGATTAGAAATTAGAGGATGCCAATATTTTATCTGGCAGTCAAGAAAGCCTTTGAAGTTTGATGTCTACAATGTCAAAAGACAAGTAACGACAGAACTTAATTTGTGCAGATGAGAAACTATTTAAAAATCAGCATGGAAATTTCAGCAACACCCAGTCAAGATCTGGGCTCTCTGAATGTGTTCCAGCAAATGCTTCCACTTCTAACCAGAATGTGCCTGTACACAAGGGTGTGAGTTAGAGATAGTGACCTTAAATACACACAAGGGGAGTTTAACATCCACTCTCTGCATGCTTTAAAAGAACGAGGAGAAAAGCACAGCATTCTTTTCAGATTTTGCTGTGCATTTCTGGACACCCTTTCTCGAACACTTGCCCCTCAAGCTCAGCTTTGCTGTGCTTGGCAGTCTCTTTTGTGTCTTTTGCAACACTGCGCACACACAAATTGCCTGTGGTTTCATGCTTTGCTTCCCATTTAAAACTAACACTTGCACAGTAGCTTTATTTTTGTTAAAGAAAAGTGATTTTTTTCTGAATTCTGACATCTATTTCTCCTTTTCAGCCTGAGGGAAAAATTATTTTTTAGAACTGACACAAATCATTCTTAGGAGTAGTATCTTGTCTTTACCACCTTGATTCACTAACTTTCATTCACATTATTCCTCAGCTTTTTGTGCTGTCACAAAAGCAATGACAGTAGGCAGCATAATTTTTGGATTGTATGACATGTTGGAGACTCCAAACTACAAAGAAAAAAGGAACACATAGCCAAAAAAAGGCCATACAGCATAATCGAATACATAACAGTACATAATCAAAAATAACCACTTTTCCTCAATTCTTATATTGAGGGGGATAAAAAAAACAAGTCAGATAATTTCAACAATCCATCTTCTCCTGCAGGCAAGATGAGTATTTTCAATATCTACTGAGTATCAGACAAAGCCTGGACAACAGATGATGCCTATACAGCTGATGCTGTGGTTGGGGACAAGAGACCCTCTGTGTTTGGGGTGCTAAGAGCAGCTGACTGTGTTCATTCAGCCTCTGACTTTCTCAGCAAGCCCAGGTGCCAGGGAAGCACTGTCCAGAGAGGAGAGTGCTGCCACTGCAGAGTCACAACAGCCAGGGACTCCTGCCAGCGCTCAGCCCCAGAGGCCAGTCCCCCTCTGGGGAGAAATCCCGTACTTTTCACACACCCACCAACTCTCCACATTCCGGCAGTATCAGCTCCTTGGCCAACAAAGCAGCCAAGAGCAGGGGGAGACTCGTATTTACTACTGCGTATCAGCGCTGTGGTGCGCGACTTTTGAAGCCGTTTGTCCTCAGTGACGTGCTCTGCCTTCCCACCGAAGATTATGAAACCATTCTCAAGCCCAGAGCTTCCTCCCTCACACGGCCTTCCAGGCCCGGCGAGGGACAGCTCAACTCTGCCGCCAGCACTCCCTGACTGCTTCAGCAGGAGCTCAAAGACGTCAGCAACTCGACTTTCTGCTCCTTATTCTCTGAGAAAGCACAGAAAAATCTGCAGAGAGCAAGCCTTGGATGGCAGGTTTGGTGTTAAAAAGCTGGTTTTGGCCAAGATGAAGGCTGACCCTGCGTGCTCCAAGCCGTGCTCCCTGGCCGGGCTCAGCAAGGCTGACTCCAGCAAGCACCAGGGCAGAGAATGCACTGAGAGTGGAATCTCCTGGAATCTCACTGAGCATCCACAGCTGAACGCATCCCAGGGAGAGAGGCAGACCTTCCAAACAATCCAAACTGAAAAATCACAACTGTTTTAATTGCACGACAACGGAGAGGAACTCATCAGCTCCTAAGTTGACCAGCATGTTAATGCCCTTCTAGCAACTTTGTCCCAGCTTCTAGAAATCTGTTCTGATGATTTTAACAAGCTGCTTTGACCTTTAAGGCTCTTGAGGATTTCTAGGTTTCATACACCTTCCTTTAGGCCGTGCCTTAGGCCTGGTAATATATCACTGTTAATCTGCAGTATTTCTTGCTCAGCTCATTTTGAAATATCTCCAACTCAGAATCTGCCTTCTGTCATCAAAGTGTTTCTTTTATTTTTGGCCAAAGGAAACCAAGTACATCAAATACAACAACAACAAATTAATGACCCAAACCCATTTGCCACCACAGAGAACTAGCTGCTTCATTTTCTACAGAGTAACAAAAAAGGCACAGCCCCAAACTTAAGAATCTGTCAAACTAAAATCATCTCACACATAAGATGCCTTATCACAAAGTAGCACACAACAGCTGAGCTTATTTTCTCAAACTGCCTAAATTAACTTGGCAAAAGCAAGGACGGCACCACTCACAACGTGGCATGGTACAGGCTTACACTACGTGCCGGTTTTACAAAGCAACCGTCCAGCCTACGACTTCCACATCCTTGCAGGCACAACCAAGCCTAAGCTTCTCGACTAACATTGTCTCCTTCCCAGCAAAGAAAACATTTCCTAATGGATAACAAGGGCCCCTGGGATGCTGTGACAGCACAGCCAGGGTGGTAAAGTGCAGATACCACCACTATCCTGAACATGGAGCAGCCAGCTCACACACACAACCTGCACACCAGTACTGCCAATATTCCTGTAGGCCACTTTCGCCAGTAAGCAGAACCCCTGGTTTTGACCAGTTTAAAATGCAAATTAGTTGAAACAATGCTAATAGTTCATTTAGCTCAACCAGCCAATAAATTGTATTGGTGTCAGCTTTTGACAAAGCACAGGCAACACCCCGGGGTCATAGAAGATGCATGTCCCAAGTACCAACATGCCCATCAGTACTGACTGTGGATGCTTCACACAGCAAGAGTATGCAAAATATATCACCGTGAATTACATCAAATGGACCAGTTCAGGAAGAACATCTCCCCTAGGCCAGGGGACAGCATGCACACTCCTGCTCTTGTTATGAACACAGCACTGGGGCTTTGCAAAGTGACAGGTGGTTATCAACAAACAGAAGGAATGCAACATCATTCCGCCTCAAAATCTCGTTGTCTATCCCACTTAATTTCTTCAGTCTAAAATCTTGGAACACAGCAAATAGAAAGCAAAGCTTCTGTATAAAAAGCCTGTTAAATACCACTGTCTAGCACAATCATGCTTGGCATGGACTGACATGAGCAAAGTCAGAACGAAGGCCAAAGGAAAAATTGGGTCAGGAGTGTTGATGCACCTCTGACCTCACAAGCTGTCCCCAGTGAGCAAGGGATGGGATGTGTAGTAGTGGAAATCTGTACTGTTGATACTCCAGCTCTGTAGATAAACAGAAACATCTGATTCTGGAAGCAGATAAGCAAACATCTTTCATTAGGGCTAAAACAGATACATTTCAGGGCAATGTGCAACTGCCACTGATCCTTATCAGAAAGCTACCTTTTGATTTCAATTTCAGAGAAAAGATCAGCATACACATTGCAAAACAGTAAAAACCGCCCTCCACTTAGACAAGCAAAGCCTTGGCTAACCATATGTGAGATTATTTACCTACGTCACAGATCTGTATGTCAACAAAGCCACTATTTCACCAATCAATTTCAGGGGAAAAAAAAGGCCAAAAATGAAATGCATCATGACGACTCTTTGTTTCCCTACTATCCTACTGCCAGGCCTAGAGAAAATGGGAGGTGTCATGGGCGCCAAAGGAAATATAAAACCCAACAGAAAACACAAATGTAATTTACACACAACAGCAATCTCCAGAACTACAAATTATTACAAAATCTGAATGGCTTAGAAGGAAATTACATACAACATCCATTTAGTTAGGATAAGAAATGCAAGACAAATCTAGAAAAAGATGGATATGCAGTTAGACAGCATGTAGAGCAAGGGCGGGCAAGTAGTCAGCAGTGGTGGGCACTTCTACAAAAGGTAAGGACTACTTAGCCCACTGAGACTCAGAAACCCTTGCTTTCCCTTGGGGTTCAGTCACTGTCAGGCTGGATATTTGCTTTGTTTCTCTTTGTCCCAGGTTCCCCATCTCCTCATAAGAAGGAATTCTCTTTGCAAGGCACCTGGAGATCCACAGATGAAAGGTACAGAATTGGGTCAGACAATGCTGATGTATACAATTAACTCTGCAATTTACATGGCTGGAAAGTGCAATTAAAACTCTGCATCACTTTTCTCAAAGGTTCAGAATAAGATAGGAGTGGATTTGATTCCAAAATATAAGACATCCATTTGCACTTTGGTTTATATAGCTGCGTAACAACTTTTTTAAAGTAAATGCTGCATTTCAGAAGAAAGCTGAGGACAAATCCAGGGATTAGCTAGAAGCCACGTAATTTCCTATGATGTATCTATTACTTTACCAAAACCTTTAAAAAAAATCCACCACACACCAACATGAACTTCCTGTACTCTGACTACTGAATGAGCAAGCACAGTTACACTTCAAGAGATCCTCTGAGTTGCTGTAATATTGCACAAGCCACTGCACACAGCACCCAAACCCTAAATCCTAAGCTATTGGTTACTTCCAGTGCTACCTGGCTGTAAATCTAAAAATATGGTTGCACGTACCAGTTAGACTGTGTCAAATGCTTTCTCTTGAAAGATACACACAATCTACTGGCTTTACAGTGGTGTGCAGTGTAATGGAACATACACACTTCTTTTCTCTCCTTATAGAACCAAATCCCACAGGTTTCCCTGATTTCAACTCCTAGTAGACACAGCACAAAACCACCATCACAGTTGGCAGCAGCTGGCACCTTTTCAAAGAGCATCTGTGGAGAAACCCAGAAATGACTGGCACGGGATCTCTTAGAGGTGGTCTCACCACAAGGGCAGAGCACTGCAAGGAAACCTTTTTTCCAGCCCTGTGCCCTCCCTGCACACCGATGACCTCACTTGGCAAGGCTGCCTGCGGAGCGCCTCCGCCAGCGGGAATTCCAGCCGGAGGAACATACCAGCCACTCAGAACCAAAATTATCAGGCTCCATCTCCAACACAGCAGCCAACACCGCCTTTGAAGTGGAAACTGAAGCCCAGGGCTTTTTGACTGTGTGATGAGGGTGCGGATAAACAGAGGCAGCCTTGGTTTCCTGGAAGAGGGGAGAGGAATGAGGGAAGCAATGTATGGCTGGGGAGGTCTGATGTTTGATCCAGCTCAGCTGAGGTCTCCCCTTGTTGCATACCTTTGCACACAGGGAGCTGGTGTGTTTACGGAGGGCTCTGGCTGCTCCTTGGAGGTACAACAGGCACTGGCAGCTCCTGTTCAGGAAGTGGCCAAGAAATGTGGCCGCTCACAGAGGGAAATGTTCCTTCACCCACGCTTCTGCAGAAGAGATGGTCTCCCCATCTGTTCTCCTCCCCCCCAGCTCCCCAGATTCCAGAACAACAGGGCACAACAAATAGAGCAGAAACTGATGTTACTATCTTTTTGTAAGGCTGGTCATAGTACTTCAGGCATAGTACAAACTATGTTTCCAGACAACAATTTAAAACACAAAGAAGGCAAGTAAATCTCAGTGAATTCTCTCAGAAATTATTAATTTCCGTAGGTTGAATTTACTGGGTGAAATACACTCACCAAATTGTGAAGCAACACTCACCCAGAGCTCTTTTATCATGTCTGTTACACAGAGAAAAACATAGGTAAGGGACATTTTACAGATTGGCAATATGATAAAAATGTAGGAAAAGGACACAGGTAATGGCATCATGTTTCCTTCCACCCAAAGGGTTAATGCTAGTCTGGATGACCTACAATTGCATCAAGATGATATACTCAAAACGAAAAGACAATGTAAAAGTCTCTGAGCCCTAAATATTAAGGGTGGTTTTTTTTTTCTTCTCTATCTCAAATATGTCAGCTGTTACTGGAATTTATTGGTTAAACGGCCACAGAAACCATTTAAATAAGAAGCAGCAACATAACCACAAGGGAATTTATTTTATGATTTGCAACGAGGTGCAAATCCTGTCAACCACTTTAAACAATCAAATCAAACCTAATTTCCCCTCCCTGGAAGGACAAAGAGTATATAAATCTAGAAGAAACTGAAAAGGCCTGTTTTGCTTCTGATCCACATAAATGTTCCTGGTAGCAACTCTAATGGGTTACGGTATCATCCCACTTTTTTTTTTTTTCCAAGGAAAACTAAGGCATGAAACAAATAATCTCTTCTTACAGAGCAAATCATTAAGAAGGTTAAAAAAATGGCTTGCCCACAGGTCCCAAAGGTGCCCCAAGAGCTCTTCCCAAAATGCTTTGTCCTCAAGAGCCCAGATGTCCAGTGGCCTCTGCAGAAGGCTCAGGTCTGTTAGAGGTTGCTGCATCTGTCAGCCTGTGTTTGCCCATGATATCTCCAAGTACATAAATGGTCCCTCACTCTTACCTACTGGTAACTGAATCACATCCTTTGTAACAACTGTTCCACAAAGTTTTGCAGCCGAGTAAGACTGCACACCAGTCATTTTTGCTCACTATTTCAACACCATTAAACTCTAAAGTGACAGAACAAGACTTTCCCCAAAGGGCTGGCACTGGGGAAATGAAAAACAACCTGTCTGAGAAGAAGTCATATATACCAGCTCCACATGCCATCACTGAAATCCTCCTTTTGTGTGTTTGGCATCTGTCAGAGAATAAAATGGGGAAAATATAAAAGCTCAGTCTTTAAAGGACAGAGCACTCTCCCCAGACTGTTTATGGCCTGTCTCTTGTTAAAATGTTTATTTGAATTTATATATTTAGGTGAGTTTTAAATGCAAAGGCTCCCTTCCTCATGCCAATCCTTCATGGAGACCGCTGGTTACATCTGCTAGTATTTATACGAGAAAGAACAACAAAAAATTTGCAGCTCTTGCAAACAAGGGTAACCCACACATTATCATGTGTGTGACTGTGGTGCACTTCCACATTCCTTGTGGACGAGATGAAAGGGCACCAGGCTGCCAAAAGCACCACATAAGACCAGCTACTCTGAGGAGCTCCTACATCAAGAAGTCTCTGCTGTCCCAGCAGCTTCCCTGAGTGCCGGAGCCTACGGTGCAGCCCACTGTGGCTTGGAGCCAGGAGCCAGCAGGCAATAAAGGTACTCTGCTTCACACACAGCCAAATCAGGGCTCTCTCAGTGTCTCACTCTTGACTCAGGGCAGGGCAAAGCAACAGATACATTGATCTGCTGCCATTTACACCAGCAACTGGATGACCTGGATGGAGGCACAACATCAGGGGGGGTATCAGGGAAGGCTGCAGGAATCTTGTGGTCACACCCCAATTCATAATTTAAGAAAGCTACCTGATGTCCTGAACACTGATTTTAATTCAAGGAAAAGGATATACCAGTAAAAGGCTTCTTGCATTCATGCAAATTGTCACAGCAGAGCCTACACCCAGGACTCATGTTTCTGCCAGATCTTTACTGCTGTACCAAAATGGTAAGTCTGGAAGTCAAAACTACAAAACTGGGAAGAACCAGCATGTGAACCTACAGCTCACCACCCCCACACACATCTGAATTAGCAGGTTCAGTGGTGAGCACAACAAAGATGGGCACTTGCCTTTTGTCCAATTCTGATCTACATACATCAGTCACCGATAAGGTTACCTCAAAGAAAACCTTTTATCTGAGAAAGGAGAAAAAAAAGAAATCAGATGACAGACACATTCTCTCCTCCAGCTGAGCCAGAAAAAAGAAGGTGAGCTCCTATATAGAACTGAAAAGCAGAACTCCTGCAGCAAGGCTGGTTGCTGAGGAACACTGGAATCACTCAAAGTGGCAGTTCCAACAAAGGGGCTCCAAACTGTGGTCACTGTATATTTACATAGTTGCTTTATCTGCTGTAGCTAACACTACCTGTTTGCTTGTGTTTTTAAGAGTACAAAGTACCTGCAGAGAGGAGCACCAGAGCGAAGATAAATTAAATAAATAAATAGAAACCTGAATAGAAGACTCACCAAGAAGGAATCTTTCACTTCCCCTATGAAAACAGGCACTGCAGTGTGCGTGGAACAGAGATGGGCAGGTGAGCTGTCCAATCCCACTGATGCCCTAAGAAATGATCAATTCTCCCAGCAAAGATTCAGGCTTGAGACATGGGTGATACACTTTTCCATCTAGCTCTATATTTTTGGGATGCTTGTGTTATGAACTGCTGCAGTCTCAAGAGGTCAGCGCCAAGATGAGAGAAATGATCTGAAGGTCAGAACTGCTGGTGAGCAAACAAAGGCAGAGAGACCCAGAGCAAGAGGAAGAGATACATCTCAGGGTTCCCACTCATGCACATCTGCTGCCTCTAACAAAAATCGATTGCTGTGTGATTGGAAACTGCCACGTGCCTGCTCTGAGGGTCAGGCAGTAAAATGCACAGCATGGGTGTTGCTTCCTGACCAGCCTGTGGTAAAAGTTGTTGATTGGAGATTAGTGTTGTTGTCCTTGCTGTCAGCCTTCAGCAAAATGTTTACTTTTCTGCGCAAAAGATAAACGAGTTCAAATTCTACGTGTCAAAAATCCCAGTAGGAACAGCAAGACGTTGACAAAGAACAATCAAATGAGTAACAAGTGTGACAGGTAAGACATTTCAGGATATCAGATTCCTAAGGCCTGCAATTAACCAAAACCTCATCATAACCTCATAAATCAACTTTGGTCAGAAAAACTACCTTTGCAGCCTATAAAAGAAGACAAGGGGCATAAAAGGGAAGTAGAGAAGAATAAGGAAGCTACCTCATGATAACAGCCAGTTAAATTGAGTACCTTGTTCATTCAATCTTGTAAAACAAAGACCAAAGAGTCGAAAAAAAAGAAAGAGAGTAATTTGTACTTAATGCACAGAGCCATGTTCCACTCAGATCTATCAAATACTTGAGATACGAACAAGTTTTTTGCAGTCAAACATTTTTGGAATTTCCTTTCCATTATTTCTTGATGACTAGACATTGATGTTCATTCCAGCCAACAGGACCTAGCCATCTAGGATACAGACTCCTGAAATCCCCGTCACAGTGGCTCCTCTGAAAAAAACAACTCAAAAGTGTCTTAACCCAGTGATCCAACACTGGAACCACCCAACCAGCCCATGGTGCTTTCAGTGCTTATCTTCCAGAGTATCAGTTTCCCCTCAATTAAAACTTAACTGGAAAAGGAGCTATTCATTAAAGTTTTGTCACATCCTTGGATGAAAATGCCCAAAACAGATGTGAAGAGTTACAAGATTTGCGTTCACAACCAAACCAAAAATGAACATAAACAATTATGGTACATTAGCACACAGCATGGGAGATCCCCCCCCTCCTCTCATCTCCTTTCATGCTCCAGTGCTCTCTTTTCAGAGGATAGCAGCTGTTAGAAAAACAGTGAGGGAATAGAATATAGGAGAATATTTACATCAAGATTAGACCTCAGCAAGCAATTCTCTCCTATTTACACAGGCCAAGTACTCATGCATATATATACTCACACACACACACACACATATATATATATGCACAAATATATGTACACAAAGGATTGTGAAATAAGAAAGGATCATCTTCATGATTTGCATCCTTGCAATCATAAAAGCACAGATTACTCTTAGTCAAATATTGTTAGAAATTACTAGATGTTCAAGTTCCACACCAAACAGTAAAATTATAATAGCCTCCACCCAACTCGTGTACTGGTAAAGCACGTCATAATAAAGGCCACACACCCCAGGTGTGTGGGAAACAGTGAGTAACTCTTCTCCAAATTTATTTCCACTATACTTCATTCAGAGTCAATGTTCAGAACTGGATAAAAGTTAATGGAAATGGTATAAATATGGACATTCTTTTGAACTAGATGCATACAAAGTATAACTTACAAAACTCACCACTGGAGAGTTATGTGAAAATAAACTATTAAATAAATCTAATTTTGTAATGACATGTCATGACAATTTGTTGTACTTCAAAGGACTCAAATCAGTACGCTCCCAACTATCGTGAAGTATTTTTTCCTCCCACAGCAAATTTACTTTACCATTACATTTGCTGGAAAACATACCTACTTCTAAAAAACTAACACTTTCTTTTAATGACCAACAGAAGTTACAATCCCCAAATTCTCTGATAAACTTGAGCAAATTATGTCTTTGGCAACTGTAGAGAACACCATGCATTTCTGTTCATGTCCTTCAGTCCTCCCTACTCCTTGCTTGGTGATTTGCAGATTATTCTCACCAGCATTTGCTGGAATCAAACCTAAGCCACACACCAAAACAGAAGTACCAGTAATTGTTTATATATAATCTTTGTGCCAATCCAAGAACCTTCCCTAGACACGAGCATGCAGTGCAATGGCCATATTCATTTCCATCTGCCCTGAACTGGTGAATGGTGTGTGACATGGAGTGAGCAGAGCAGGAGGAGGGGGCTGGACTGGGAGTATTTTGAAGGTAGCTGACTTGAACAGTCCTAGGAGAGGACTTTGCTGGGAGATCTATTACGCAGGTTGTGACCTTCATCAGCCTGGACTTTTATCGAAAACCATTTTATGAGAATGTCAGAATGCCACACCACATTGCAGCATTCACATCAAGCCTGTTCTCTTTACTGCTCCCACTCTCTCAAAAACTGAAACTTCAGACAGTGCTGAAAAGACTGAATACATCTATAGTCCAGCACACAATAGAATACAGAAAACAATCTTTTTCTTCCTATTTCCAGGAAAAGGTTCCCAGAGTTCCCAGAAAACAATCATAGAATCATTTAGGCTGGCAGAGACCTCTAAGATCATTGAGTAAACCCATCGACCCAGTACTGCCAATGCCACCACTAAGCCATGTCCTCAGGTGCCACATCAACACATCATTTAAATCCCTCCAGGAATAATGGCTCCACCATTTCCCTGGGCAGTCTGTTCTGATGCTTGACAACTCTTCCAGTCAAAAAAATCTTTCCTAATTTCAAACCCAAACCTCCCCTGGCACAACTTGAGGCCATTTCCTGTCCTATGGCTTGTTAACTGGGAGACTGACCACCACCTGTCCAGCTTACTGAGAGGGGTACTTGATTCCCCCATCCAAATGATGGATAAAAATACTAAAGAGACCTGGCCCCCATACTGAGCCCTGGAGAACACCACTAGACCCAACTGGATTTATCTTCATTCACCTGCTGTGCTGTGCGTGCTGTGTGATGGCACTCGGGTTGGGCTGCTCCATGAGCTTCCCTGGCACCAAGGTCAGGCTGACTGGCCAGGAGTTCCCTTAATCCTCTTTCTGGCCATTCTTGTAGATGGGTGGCACGGTCAGACACCTACACTACTGCAAGAAAATAGCCCAAAGAGGTTTGCTTGTGTGCCTAGATCAGGTCAAAGACACAGTACTCACTGCCCAAGCACATTTCACTGGTGTGCCTAGGCCATGGGTGGCCCTTCAGAAGCCGATTTGTCTATCTGCAGTAATTAACAGCTCTTCTGTGCTCCTTTGGTTTTCCACTCATCAGAGAGCCCTACCCAGCGAGGCAGCAGTTCCTGGCAGCCAGTGCTGGCACTGAAAGCAAATAACACAGATGCCAATTTCTCAGCTCAGTGAAAGACAGTGAGAGAGCCAGATAAATTGAGCTGTCTTTCTCTGGATGTTCCCCTGAAAGGTCTCTTAACACATCAGGTCTACTGCCACCAGGCAAAACACTTAGCAGAGAGCTTCTAGAAAATAAATAAAAGCACTCCTCTATGGAATAAACTTTATAATATTGCCTCTTCACACACACTCAACCAGGGAAAGAACCACCACACATTCCCTGTCCATGTCACTGCAGATATTTATATTGGCTGATGAATATTTGGGGCCTAAACTTTGTAAATACCTGCCAATTTTTCCCCAATGGCTCAGAACAGCCATTTGGGGAAAGGCAACAAAAAAAACCAACTCCCTTCTCAGCGTGCTTTTAGTGGCCAATCATTTGCCTATTTATGGTAAAAACCCTTGTGTGGTACATGGCACCAGGCTTGGAAAGGCAATGCAGCACCCATGTTAGCAAATCAGTGAGCTCAAATATGGTATTATTTGTGTCAGACTCACATATTAGTGAAACCTTGCTGTTCTTGGGGTAGGTATTCTCCTTGGAGTTTGCAATAACTAGTAATTAGTTTCCAATGAACGGTGGGAAGCAGCTCCTCCTGAGGAAGTTAATTCTGTAACAGTTATCATCACTCCAGAAACTGCAAGTACATTTCTCTTTTGCAAAGAAGTAGAGCTGGTTAGCAGTGTCTGGCAATAACCTTGTTAAGAAAAACTCAGATTTAAAAGCAAAAATTTTAGCTTTTTATCTAAAAGGCTAATAAAACATGCCAGGCACTGTGTAGGATATTTTGAGGTGAGTCTTCAACTGTCATTATGACTTGTAGCTACAGATGCTGCCAGTATTTGCTTTTCTCTACTCCAGCCCAGAGAAAAATCCTTAGCCTGACATGAGCTCAGGGAGATGTTCTCTGGGATACAAGGTCATGGACCCACCTTTACATTTTACCTTCGTAACTCAAGACTTGACAAAACAGCAACCCTGAAAGCAGATCTGACATCAACAAGTTAATCTTCTCCAATTGCAGTGTTGCCTTGAAAATTTAATATATTACCTGATGAAGGAAAAAAAAAAAACCAAAACAAAACACAAGCCTTCTCACACGCACACAGATTGCACCACACCTTTCCCAGCAGCTGGGAGGAGATAAGCATTTTAATGTACCTAGCATTTCAGCATGCAATTGAAGAGTCCTGTCTTTCTGGAGCAGACTGGTAGGTGGTTTGGCAGCTCCTCATCTTTCCTTGATATTTGGGTACCAATGGAGAAGGGACAGAGCAAGGAGCAGAAACCCTGTCTCAGTTTCCAGTCATCCTTGGAACTTTTAACATCCTTCATTCATTTATTTATTTATTTATTTATTTATTTATTTATTTATTTATTCATTTTTTAAAGAGGGAATCCAAGCAAAGCTTTAGTTCTAAAAATTCCCAGTAATAAACTGTAGTTATCAAAGAACTCTAGTTAAACTATAATCTTTACAGGAACAGCGTGGCAAGAACATGCACCTATAATGAAGTTTATGTGGCTGAATTTGTCCTAATGCAGCCAGAACTGGATGAACATGAGGTAACCAAAGCCCCTATCCCTGCCAAAAGCTTAGCATTGAGATTTACTGGGCTATCAAATCAGGTTTATTTTTAAAGAGAATTTGGTGCTTGGAAAATGAATGTGGTAAGGTTCCTTTCTATAGCTTATGTGAGCCAGCGCAACATAAAATAAACCTCTGGCCGAGAAGCCAACCTTGAAGTTCTTTATTTAACTTACATCAGTGAAAATGGACCACTTCTCTTGGGCAAAGTTGTGATCTAACCCATTTCTGTTTTACCACTGCCCCCTCAGCTGGGCTACTTCAACCATTTGCAGGCCAGGAAGGTAAAGATGATCAGGGAACTGATCCAGGCCAAAAATAATCCCCCCTCCTCGTTTTTTCTAGGACTGATGAGTTTCTTGATCTCTCTCACCAGGCTGCCTGTAAACAGCTGGACCACCCAAGCAAAGGATGGTGTGGGGGTGGGAATGACAGGACAGGAGGCCTGAGGAGCTCCAGCCAGCTCTTACAGACACAACATTTCAGCTGACAGCCTTTGCCAGTGCAGCAATGACCTTTTCCACCAGCTCAGAAATACCTTGAAACACACATTTTCTTTCCTAAAACTTGATTCAGCATTGGCAGTGTGCTCCTTTGTACAGCTGTGAAAAGTTTTGCTTAAGGAGATGATGAAAAGGAAGCTAAAGCTGAAATCAGAGAACAGAATCACAGAACCACTTAGGTTGGAAAAGGCCGCTAAGATCACTGAGTCCAACCATAAACCTCCATACACAATGTGGGAAAGCAGTTGATTTCCTCTATGGTCAGGCCCAGCTGGGAAACAATTTCAAGCAGCAATGACCAGTTTCAGTGTTTTGTCCTTTCCAAACCCAACAACAGCTGAGATCACAGCTCCTGTGTTACTCAGGTGATAAAAGATGAATAAACTGTATTGAAGTGTTGTTGGGTTAGGCAGCCCAGTTCAGACCTGGAGCAGTGTGGGTGTAAGAGCCTGCTCAGAGAACTGCTGTTGTGGCAGCTTATTGCAAAACTAAAAATTCCACAGAAATCTAAGCCCACATCTGCCCACTTTTTAGAGACAGCACTGCCCTGGCTCCCACCAGTCAGGTACCTGCGCACAAACCAGACACACTATCTGGAGTTTCATAAAGGCCATTTACACACTGTTTCAACTGTGACCAAGGGAGCTGCTCTCCTCCTGTTGCTGATGCTTATCTCTGTCCAAACCAAAAACAGTGTTAAATGTAACTGTTGTTCAAAAGCACATTTTAGCATCCAAATAGGAAACTGAAATAATTTTGAAACACTTGTGTTACTTGTTTCTTCTAACAGAGGGCAGTTCTCGGCCCCTAATAGCACAAGTAACATTTCCATAGGCTGTTCAGTGTTCCCACAGACACATATACATGCTCCTCTGTTCACAACCATCCAGCCAAATTTAGAGAGTGTGAAAGCAAAGCTCATCCAGCAATTGTTTCCATTCAAAATGCCTTTTGTGATCCAAATTTGGGGGTGGTGCACACAGAGGAGATGAGGTTTCCAAATAAGGATGTCAAAATAGAAGCCAAATTTGAGAAACATCAAGCATTCTGCAGTGTTCTTCATCAGCATCTCCCAAGGGCTCCACGCCACCAAAAAAAGGGTGTTTGTGGGAGGATAACTTCAGCTTTTGGCCAAGATCACCAGCTTTAGCACACTAGAACCACAAGCTAGGACACTTGATCAGTTGTTCTGTACTAGCACGTTCGGTTTTAAAAGTCTGTGCACTTGTGTATTTGTATAAAGTCTGTGCATTATTTAATAGAAAACTCTTGAATGCACACATGCAACTATTGCCTGCCAACCTACAATGAACTTGTAGACATGTTGATTTTATCTGTTTAACAGATGAGGTTTGCATTGACAGATGGACAATGCTACTGTTAATTAAAAATTAATACCATTAATGTTAGATGAGCATGAAACAAATTACCTTTGAGGCAACATACTTCCAAATAGAGGGGAAAAGAAATTAGTTAATGAAGTTTGACGATAATAACTCCTAGTGCCTTTAAATATATTTACTTGCAATTTTTCCTTTTTCTTCTGTTTTTCCTCTGGCAATGCTTTTACTAGACCAGACTCTTATATTATCCATTTTATTTGTGTTAACTAACTGCTAGAAAACTTACTCAAATTTATAGGACGTAATGGCAAGTGAAATAATTTCCTATGTTCCTTTCATGGGATATAATGTACTGGTCAACATTTACAGAACTATCAAAAATCCATCAAATCACTCCATTTTCTACCATTAGCTTTTTGTTAGCACGAAGTCAAGTGAGTATTTCCTTCAGTTTCTGCTAACTGGCATCCTTACATAGCCCATAGATCAGTTCTCATTCTCATTCTCCTTACACTTCTGAGGCAGAAGATTTAGGCTTTTGGGCAACATGCAGCTGGTAAATTTTTCTGACATCACTACCCACACAATTTTGTGAAGGCGCCCATTGAACCATTGTTTGAGAGCAAGTCTTCAAAATTACTAACCAGGATAAAAATTCTGCAGTGCCAAGAAGTCAAGCTGAGCTACTCATTTCTTAGTATCCACAATTCAATTAGCTGCAAATACCACAGCAGCAGCAAACCAGAATTTCAATTTCTGCTGGCACATAACTCTATCAACTCAGTTCAGTGAACAGATTTAAAACAAGTAACCTCTCCACAGCATAAATCAGATACTGATACTTAAACAGGATGAGGGAGAAATTATGAGTATTTTTTAAATCCATTATTTCAAATCTGAACTATAAGATTGATTGCTACTGCCATTATCAGTTTTACATTTTTATATCCAACAATAAAAGACTAAATATGTGGTAATAGAAGAAAATTCCATCTACACAATACTTGAATATCAGAAATCTGATATCCACTGCAAGCCTGCAATGTAAAGAAACCAAAGAATAAAACATTCCAGTGGTCATGCTGGGCAAATCAACCCAAAGCAATGATTTCCTGAGATACTAAAAAGGATGTGCTTGACTTCAGTGGCAGCACTTACAGGCATAAACCTCAGACATACATATAAAGAGTTGTCAGAGGGCACACATTCACACACATTTAACTGTTTATGATGATCAAGATAAACTGGCAATGGATGCAGAGTTCTGTGTATTTTAACCCCAGCTATAAAATTAATTCCAATATAGTGTTTTGAGTTCAAGGTGGTAAAAGACCTTGCAGCCCACAAGCTGAAGGGCAGGTTGCTGGAGGGCAAAGAACAAGCACAATATGGGTAACTGCATGCAGTGTGGCAGGTTTGATATCCTCATAAAATTTTGTGTCAGGATGTTCAATGAAATTTAAAGGAACTTCTGCAATCAATTTCAGTGGCAAGCACAAGTGACAAGTTGCCACAGTTTGGCATCACTTGAACACCTACAACATAACCAGATTTTATAGGTCCATGTATAATTCTAGTATTTTGTGGTTCTGATCAATATGGCTCAATTTCAGCACAGCATTAACTAAATACATTTAAAATTAGCAACAGGTTTTTTTAAAAACTTCATTTTCAGGCAACTCTTTTGCCCCATGGTTGTGTAAACTCTTTCATGTTTCTTCTCTGAGGGCAAGAAAGGGGGAGGAAAGGGAAAAGCGTTCAACTCTGTTTCTGGATATTCTCCCCCCCCCCCCCCCCCCCCAACTACGGCTTTTCTTTCTCTGTCTCTGGCTTGCACTGCTACATGCCCACCTTTGAGACAGAGTACCAGAGCATCAGCAGCTCGTGGCCCAAATGCTCACCCACGCAGTCCCAAGCAAGATCTTGGTACCCTCTCCATGGGACAAGCTCTGCTGGTGACACTGGGCACGGAGGGCATCTGGAACACCTGCCACACTTGTCACATGGGTACTTGCTCTGGTCTCCTCAGCTGCTGAACTACTCATTAACTTTATTGCGTTTGACCTGTGCCACACTTTGACAAAGGGAGAGAGAAGCTGTTAAACAATCACTTTTGACATGAAAAGAGCTGCCTGGCATCCCTGTGGAACACAGATTAACAAAGCCTGCTTGCACTCTGCTTGTCACAACAGAATTTAGACTGGTGATTTGTTTCAAAGGTGAACTTGAACAGATATGAGCAGGTGAAAGGCGTCACAATGAGGTCACCACCCTATTTCACCACAGGGAAGCCCCCGCCTACAGAAAATCCAGCTGACGTCCTCAGCCCCATCTGGACTCAGTCTTGCATCCCAGAAGTGATATTTGAACCTCCATCACACCAGTTTGTTCTTTGGCCTCTGATCTAAGTCCTCCAAGAGTATTGATAATTGCTGAGGCACCATGGTTATCTGATGTTCTGTTTGAATTTTTAGATGGCACAAATACTTGGGGACACACTCATAAAGGGGCAGAGGTGATACAACTGTGCAGTATTTAACTTCCAGGCACGCAGCTCCCCATAAAATACACCCAGCACCAGGCCAGGACTTTGCCACCTGGTCATAGCACAATCACTTCCCACCAAAAGGTGACTGTGAGAAGAAGAGGCACTTCCAGAGAGAAGAGCCTGCATCAGATGCAGCCTGGGCTACAAAGATGTGAGAATACACTGGGCTTTTTCCTGTGAAATCAGCTAATTCACTTGATTTTTTAACATCTTCTGGGTAGTTACAGGAGAGGTTAAAAATAAGAAAAAGGAAAAAAAAATCCCAAAAGAAGTACAAAAATAAACCCCAGTTTTACTGGGTTCTGAGATACACCAGACAAGCAGTATTGATGCCAGCAAAGATCAATACTCCCACAAAATAGTGTTATGCTATGCCTAGAAAGCAGAGGGAGCAGGAAGGGATATCTAACACAAAACCACCCAAGTCTCTTCCAGAATAGCTGTGAGAGCAGCAGCGATGACTGGAGCATTCGTACAAGTAATTACTGTCAGGACTCCATCTGGACCAGAAGTTTGGCCACTGTTTTACTAGCAGAAGAATCTCCAAGTTAAAACTGAATTTTGAGTTATGAGCCAGTACCTCCCTGCAATTCTCCTTTCTCCTTCCTGTACAATCACAGCACTTAACCAAGTATTTTCTGTTTGTTTGTTTGTTTCTTGTCCTTATCCTGCAGGAAAATTTTGATTCAGCAAAGAAATTTAACTCAGAGGCACAAGTAATATTATTTTCATCGCAAACCATCCCACTTTTCATCTTTTAACTATTCTGTGGCAACCTTTTAGTGTTCCAAATAAATATAAATAAAAGAAGATAAAAAGGAAAGCAAACAAACACGCAGTGTAGGTTGTCCTCAACCAGACAGAGATGAAAACAACCAAAGCAAGCCCTGAACAGCTGTAAAGCCAGGTTGTTTAAGTTTAAACATGGAGCTTCTGGTCAAGCTTTGCTCTGTCTCATTTCCTACCTTCTATAAAGTTCTTAACAGTGTACAAATGAGATCATACAGGAGGAGCTAATTACTTTCAGTACTTTCTCTCTGCTGCTTACCTTGCAATAACTTAGCTATGTAGAAATATCCTCATGCACAGACTCCACACCCAGCCTCCCTGAGTCCACAAGAATACCTTGACCAAACTAAATATTTTTTTAGATTACATTTTTCCCACTGCTAAAACTGCCCTTTGGCAGAGGGGGAATAGAAAAAACTCCTACTGGTGAGCTCAAACATCCAGCAGTGTCCACCAGTACACCTCTAGGGAAGTATCTCAGAACAGGCAAACACAGTGATTTTCCCTGTAATAATTTTTCAGCCTCCAGCAATTCACAGGTCCTCTGGGGAGAAAGAAATACCATGTAGGTTAATTCCACTAAAAATCCCATAAACTACATTTGAATAAAACTAAAATTTAAAAAAGAACTAGGCAATAAAAACCAAGGCCCAAAAAGTAAGCTTTCAGCTTTGAAGAAATTTTTATCACACTCCACTTGTAAGGTCCTTATTCCTCATTCTGTTCCAAAATTATTTTCAAGGCCAGAACTACAGGAAACCTGTCCAGACACAACCTGGATATTGTGTACCACAGATTCAAAGAACAGGCTACAGTTACTGGAGGACTTAAGACAGCTCCTGGGAAAGGACCATTTTGCTGTTATATTTCCACTCCCAGCATGGGGCTTGGTGTTTGATGTGGCAGATTTCAAAGGAATATGTCAATACTGAGCCGGATTTAATACAAGACGTTAATAATTGGTGTGCCCTTTTTTTTTTTTTATTTATTTAATTTCTTCCTTGAAATTCCAGCTGACTGCATTGTTACATTTTAGGTAAGGTTTCTTTTTGGACACAGGAACAAGCCAAGTTCTGTGCAGTAAAAACAAGTAGTGCTACAGGTTCCACCTGTAAAGACTTCTTTTCATCATATTTGTGAGCACAAACTGTAACTCAGGTTTCATCTTCACCCTGTAACACCAGTAACTCATCAACCACTTCCTGCTGAACCAGCCTCTGCTCAGCCAGTTCCCTCACATGGCTCCTGATGTCTCAGAGCACAGTCACTCCTTTCTCCATCCCAGTTCTACGACACGTGTGTGCTCATTTAAGTGATTATTGCACTGAAGATAAGCCCAGTACAACAACACTGGATGAGTAATACTTCCATAATCTATTGTGCAAAGAGTTAAAGATTAATACTGTTTTACAGGAGATGAAATAAAGGTGGACGGAGAAAACAAATACCATTCTGACAACTATGCACAGGGTCAGCTGCAAATCAGAAATTCCTGGCCTATCACCCAGCTACGCACAGTTATAACCATAAGACATGCTAACATGGCTTATGTCCTAAGAGATCAACTGCAAGGGATCAAAAATAAACACCCACTCAAAAGTTTCATGATCAAGAAGAACTAATAACTGATTAACCTAATACCGATTAATTAGAAAGGTGAACCGAGTTGCTGACTATTTTTGAGGAACCATGACTAATTCCTCTTGTGTCTTGAGGACTTGATATTTCCTCGTGCATCTCAACAAATCCTTCTTCACCCTTCTGGCATTGTTTTTTATTGAAATCATACCCCACTTCTGGTTCATCTAAAACTAAATCAAACAGGAAATAATGAACATGTGTGTCTGTAACAGACCCTTCAGTGCCTGAGGAGCACCAGCTGGAGTTAAAAGCAATCACCAAAGTTGGAGCGTTTTGGGATCCAATTCCACCCTGTATGAACATCACTTGTACAAAAGGCTAATTTAAGAGGAAACAACACTGTTCAGTGAGTGCCAGACACATGAAGAAGTCAAGATTTGGGTGGTAGAGTCTAATCTGAGACAGTATATGGGGGTGGGGCCCAGGTCACATTGCTTGTTTGTTTTTCAACCTCCTGCCAAGTTTCCATGCAGATCAATAGCAATGAATCATATTCTGAGATGTCAGGTAAAACATGGTCAGTAACCAATATAATACAGGAATACAGTATGCCTGAAAAGGATTGAACAGGTTTGTGTTCAATTCGCATACACAAAAAAGAACCCCTACTGTGTTTTCATTTCACAGGCAGTTTACTAATTATAGCTGTGTTCTACAGAGATGCTAAATTAGTGTGGCTTTTCCAGTAAAATAGGAATAATCTATACTATCTTCTATTCTGATCAGAGAACTGCCCAAGAAGTCAAAACACAAGTTATTTATGTGGCACAAACAGCCTTATCCAAGGAAGGAAACAACCAACGTCAAAACACAAGTGGAAAAAAATGCAATGTCAGCATCATATTGTTTCCTGACCTGTTCTAAATTAGGTAATGAGATATTTTCATCTGGGAGACACCTAAACTGTGCAATTACCACAACACCTCACCTAAGTATGGTAAGACACCCACCCAAGGTCTATTGCTGTTCCAAGATGAAGGCAAGAAAAGGGCAGCATATTCTTCGACCAGCATTACCATCCTTCACAGTCTTCTCATGTCTTACCATAAATACAACACCTGAAACAAAGGATGTGCATTCAGACTAGGCCTGGAAGGGAGTGTGAACAGCTGAGAAAAAGCTGGGCTCAATGGTGCCAAAACGTGCTGTAAGAAGTAGGATTAAAATAATAGTGAAACAGGACGAGGCCATTGTATCAGACTGACCCATTACAAGGGATTAAGGAAGAAACCTCACTGCAACCCTTGGCCTGAAGTGACCACGGTATCACTTTCCCCACTGCCTGCAAAAATCCTGGCAGAGGGATCTTGGTGCTCTGCACCTGTAGTCAGCAGCTCCAGTACTGGAGATCACACTGTGATACAGGGAATACAAATAGAAACTGTTGAAACATTCCCATTTACTGCACTGGGCTGAAGACAAGTGACCCTATCTCAGAAGTGTATGAAAATCTCAAAGGCTCCAGGGACAAATCAATTAGTTATTTCTAGCATGCAGGTCTGCCTCACTTTAATCTACTGTTGCATGAGTTGGACAACAAAACCACTACTGTGCTGCCAAACCTGAACACCACACATTAGAGAAAGCCAAAGTTTTAGCAAAATAATTTTGTGGGAGGCTGAGGGATTATGAAACCACTCCAGCTTTGAGATCTTCCCAACAGTCCAAAAAAACCCCATGTAATGAATGTTAGATTTTTCAACTGTCTGTAAAATAGATCGCTCAATGTACAGAACATACAAAAATGGATTATTTATGGAGACCATGTATGTAAACAAAAACATGTGTTGTCTATAAACAAACAAGAGCAGCTAAAAAGAGGGTTTTATTTTTAAAAGTTCTGTCTGCCTGTCATTTTGACTTGTGCTCCAAAAATCCCATTTGCATGGCTTCCATGGTAACTCTTCAGTTGTGCTCATTTTTACAAAGAATGATCCAAAAACCACAGAAAGAGCAAGGCCTATGCTAAGGCCAGTCTCAAAAGCCATGAAGAAAAAGAAAGGAAAAAAAGAGCAAAAGAAAACCAGCTAAGTCCAGGACCAGACAACTTTATATTGTTTGGCATCACCAGTGAAAACCGTAAGAACTAACAAGCTTTCAGAGTTATCTTAACAGAACAGCAAACAAGCTTTTAGAGTTAATAACCTCTTTTCGTGGTCAATACACACAAAAAGAACCTCCTGCTAAGGTCCTGGTCATCTGAGAACACCAGCAGCAGGAGACTCACATCACACAAGAGGCAGGACCATATCCTTCTGCTGCTCAGATTCAAACCCCACTAAAGTGCAGGCTGGAAGCTGGCAGATAAAACCCTGGGGGGGTTTGGAACAGGCTTTCAAAGATGAGCAGTGGCTGGGAGAACCCTGTGGGAGATCCCCCATTTACAGCACACAGAAAGGTGAAAAGGTCTTTGGCCACAGGTGAACTACAAGGAAAGTTACACTTCTGCTGCCTTTTATGTTTCCCCATTTAAACTACATAATTGTTTTAAATGGCGCCTCTCAGTTGCATGTTGGGTTCAAACTTTGGTCACTATGCTCAGATAGTAAATCAAATGCCTCAACCATGTTATTCTTAGCATGTGTTTTCACATAATTATTTCTTTGGTAAGGACAACACTAGCATAGAGAGCCCTTCTGGCCATAACACAAACACCACTTGCCTCTTTTTTCCAAAGAGGTGGTTCTTCTTTGACAGTTTTCAATGCAGGATCAACTCAAGAAAAAAAAAAAAAAAAAAAAAAGCTATAAAAGCAAGGACACTGGTATGAACTGCAAGTACCCCTCATTTAATGGCCCTGTGTTATGGGAGCAGCACTAATTCACTTCACTAAATCACTTCCCAGCATTTTGACAAAGTTAAGGGTAGAACTGTATTTAAAATTCTTCTGTTAACAAAAACATAGCCAAGACTCCCAGGACACTGCTCCAAAACATACCATGTAATAATTTATGCTCCCCCAACAGCCAGTTTTCCAATGTTTGCTTATGAGAAATTCTATAGGATGTTACATTTATTACTAATTTGAACTTACAAAAACAGCACTCGAAAAGGAGTCCAACCAGAACCCAAAGGGATAAACACCTGCCAAAGGACTGTCATCATCCCAGAGTGCCCCTATCAACATTTCTCAGATCTGCCCAGGAGAAAATTTATCAGACAAGTTATCTATCCAGTGAGGAGGAAATCTTTATTTTTAAGCTAGTTTTACATATATTCTAGGCTACGTCCTTGCATTTCTTCACAGCATCCACTAACAAGGCACTGAAGGTAGTAAATCTTGATTTTCAAGACCTTGCTTTGTTGCCTTTTTAATATCTACACTTGTTAAGAAGAAAAAATAAAACCCCACAAGTAGAAGAGCTACTATCAGAGACGATAAAGAAAAGTGATTAAGCACCGAAAAATAACTGTCCTTGTTGAGAAACATGCTTGAGGCAAAATAAGTAAATTTCCAGAGGCTAGTTGGGCAATGGGCAGAAGTTTCCAAAGCCTGAACCAAGAGGGCTGCAATGTAATTAAAAAGTTTTATTTCTAGGGTGTCAGTGCTAGAGAAGACCATGCAGTGCAGAAAAGGCACCAATTCAGCTGCAAGTTTCTGGACTCACATGAGCAGGACTTGCAGATTTGTACCACAGCCAGAAAGGGGAAAAAGGAGGGAGAGAAGCAGCAGGGATCACATTTCAGCCCTTAAGCATCTCATCTCTTTGACCCTCTGTGTCTGATTCCAAGCTCAAATACAGTTCTGACGTCCAAGGTGTCACCCTATCTCCAATTAATCAAAGGCGAGTTCTGTTTAAGTAGCCCCTTCTCAGGAATCCCATGGCCTGGTTTGGAATTTGATCTCTGTCATAGCTGTCAACAGATCCAATTCTTGCTTCTCCCTCGCTTTTGTTTTTATCTAAGGCAGCTCAGTAAGCCTGAAAGGACTGAGCAAGGGGATACTGGGGCTTTCTGCAAGAATGAAGCATCGCTTTTCCTACAGCGAGTAGGGACTGGCTCAGCAGTGTTGAGAACAGAACTGCTAAAGGTATTTTAAACTCTCTGAAGTTACCGTTTAAGACCATGCATTATTCTTAAAAATTGAGGGAACGTGAAGCTTAATTAAACGTGACAATCAAATTGCTACCAGGATCTGTTTCATGAAGCCTAGTGTTTTCTGATTTGGGAATTTTTAAAATTGTTTGCCAATCCATTAACAAACCTTCCCACAGTGCCCCCATGAGCGTAAAGAATCTGATCTTTAAACAAACTGCCTGGAGAGACCAGTTTGATAAGCAGTGAAGAAATAATTATGCCATTCAGAAATCAATTTATTCTCAGGCAGAAATGTATTGCAGCAATTATCTTAAATATGGGGTGAAGTCCATGCAAAAATCACGGAGCCATACTTCAACATAACCTTTTTTCAGTGAAGTATGAGAGAGATGACAGCATTATCATCTCTGAATAAGAGATTAAGAGTGAGACTGACATCTCTTTTTCACTGACTTTTGATCAAAACATGTCTAACTGTGTAGAGGGAGGTCTCTGCTCCCTGATAGCTGCAGCTTGGAAAAAACATCTTTAGGAAATCAATGCCCAGCCTTTTCAACACACACACCTAACCTTTGTCCTATCATTCACTGCCTCGCATCTTAGATAAACACCATTTCTTTCCTCACAGGATACGCCCATCACAGGCAAACTGCTAAAACAAAACCTTCACAGCCTGAAGTTATGAGGATTAATTCAATTTTTTTTTCCTGCACCATAAAAGCAGAAACTCCCCCAGTTTTTCCCAAATAATCTTCCACCCAAAATATCTCAGGGTGATTCTAAATATATACACTGTGCTAAGCACCACAGCACTTTGTGGTCTAATCCTGCAAAATGCAGAGGGTTTCCTGAAAGGGTTGAGTACCCTCAACTCCCACCCATTCACAAGGGAACATGAGAAGCATAAATTTTGCAATTTAAACTGAGAACCAAGAGCTAAAATTAACCATACAGTAAATAAAATTATTTTATAAAATATGTGCAGGTTGATCACATGCTTCATCAAAATATGCAGCTGCACAAATCAAGCAGGTGTAGAAGAGCAATGGGACTGGGTGGCAATTTTGGGGGGATATAACTCTGTTGTTTACAGTACAGAGTAACAGGCTTAAAACAAACCATGAAATCCCCAGGTTCTCAGTCCTTGACAACATGCAGGAGATACCCAACCTCAGCTGTAAATGCTCAGCTCAGCATCAATAACTCCCTGTTTGATGTTTCTGGTTATTTTTATTTGCCTATTGAGTCAGGATCCTCACAACAGGACAAAATAAGATAGAAAAAGGATAAAAAAGAGGGCAGCACTGATCCTAGAAATAATGCATTAAGTCCTGGTTATGGTCAACTATTGAAATTAATGAGATAAGATTCACCCCTCTGCTTCAAGCTCATCTTAGTCCTGAATCTGGAGAGAAGCCCTCCTAATTAAAGGCCTGAGCAACATCAGAGCTCCAGTTGAGAGAAAAAGCAAAACACAATAGAGCTGCCAACTGCAGCTCATTCTAGCAAAGACTAAGTAGGAGCTGTGGTTGATTGGGGTTTTTTTCTTCTTTTTTTAAGTCAGTGAAAAAAAGAGATAGCTATGAATAAGGTTACTGGTAATCTTTCAGTTTGAACCTACTTCCTGAATCTTTTGACTAATAAACCTTTCACCTTGCACATCTCTCACAAGAGTTCACAAAGCAGAAAGCCAAGACCCACAAAATGAGAGTCATATGAAAAGGACTAACCCCACTTCCCCTCTCCTGACATGTGTCACCTCCAAGCACACACTCATCCAAACATACATTCAGCTGGCATCCAGCCTCCTTTTCTTGGCTGTCCACAAAGGAGAACATAACCCCATGCTTCCACAAAGATTTTAACTATGTTAGAGTATTTCTTGACTATATTAGAATATTTCAGTGCACTCTCCCAGTGCTTTTTATTTGCAATATTTTCACCCCCCTATTTCATTTCCCCTATGGAAACACTTTCTGTTTAGTGAAAGAAACAAAGGAAAGAATTGACCAAATAATTTCTAACCAGTTCATACCTGAGAAAAAGTTTAATATTTTCTCCAACTTTACTTTGTTCTACTATTTCTTTCCGATGATAGATTTGCTTTTGTTCTTCTATTATTTAATCACTATTTATTTGGTGATTAAGCATGGAGATATTCCTTTCATTTTAGAGATGGCAAACCCAAGATATTAAAAAAGTTAATTTATGTTAATTTTATAGCCAAGACCACTTTGGATCTTGTGGATGCTCCCCCTCCCATTTTTTCATTCACCTTGAAGAATGTAGTCTCACTCTTTTTATCCCAATGCATATTGCACAGGGAGGTTTGGAAGCCAAAAAAACCCCAAATTCTTCTACAGGATTTGTCATGATGAAACTGCAAGCCCCCAGCATAGCTGCCTGAATATATATCCAGAAAGCAGCCCCTCCCTGCTCCTGATCTCTCAAAGGGTATCTGCTACAGTAGCAACAATCCACTGGGAAACAGAGAGTTAATTTTTTGTTAAAACAAGGCATTCCCCTCCAAAAAGCTGATTCATGTGCTGAAAACCCAAAGCCAAGACACTGAGAATGGGAAGTAGAATTATAGAACGTGCGTCAATGATTCCGGGTTCCCCTTTTCTCTTGCTGTTGAATTGCTGTAGCTTGCACATTCTCAGGACACAAACTTGTGTTAACAGCAGGAAAGCCATTCTCTAAATCCACTGAGCCGAAGACCTGCCATCATTTTTGGTGGAATTTCCTTAATCAGTTGGTTTAGTGAAAAGAAAAAAGGCTACTGTGGCCAGTGAGGAACAAGACACTCTGCAGCATTTTAGTAAGTTAAGCCATTACTGACTTGCTCAGCAGAAACGTCAAGAGGTTTTGTTTGCTTAAAAGGAAACAGTTAAAGTAGCTGTCACAGTACTTGCAGTGACTCTTTCCCCAGACTCAGAGCTATTAATGACTGTAATTCTGACTGGAGTGCAATTTAGCAATAGTCACGTTGACCCCGTATCATGGGACCATGCAGCTCCAACACACTCAGCAAATATTAACCTGGTTATTCCCGAGGACACAATCTTTATTTCTGTTTTTCAGGTGAGGAAATCAAGACTGAAAGAGCATCAAAAGACAGAAAGAGGGAACTAGCTCTGGGAAATAGCAGTGCTCTCACTTATGAAGCTTTTGTTCAGTAATAGAAATGCCATATTTTGATTGCAGGACAGCAATTTGCTTAAATCAGCTGTGGTATTTCAGGGGGACTCTCATTGTGCACGGCTTGTGCAAACCAATACTAAAGGTCAGTGTACTTAACAGCTACATAAAGTTAACATCGTTAATTGAATGCTACTGGCCTAATACAGTAAAAAAAACCCACACAAATAAAGACACAAGGATTTGCTCAGGATGACCACAAGTATAGCAAAAGCCTGTTCAGGGTGAAAGAGAATGAACGCTCTCAATTCTTTAAATAATACAGTGCCAATGAATGTCTGCAATTCTGGTCAGAGCCAGTTCCTCATGTGCAGTAAAACTCTTCGTGAGGAAAAAATGCTTTCATTTTCAGAAGGTTCCAGTCCCAGTGGTTTTACTCCTCTGCTGCTGTTTGTAAAAATCCAGAGAAACAGAACAAAAACCTGAATCAGTGAAATGGAGAAAACATCACACCTGACATCATATTCATCCTGTGAGCTAAAGGAACTTTGCCAACCAGAATTACTCTCTTTATTTTTTTCCCCCCATTCTTAGCAGAATTACCTCCCTAACCAGGTAATTTCAGGTAAATCGGCAACACTTTCTATCTTAGCCTCCCTCTGACATTGGGAAGGAGCACTATTAAGTTCTCCATACTGTAACTAGGGAGTTTCCAAGACATTCCCCTGCAGAAATAGAAACTTAACAATACAACTCCTTAGGAAACTGCCAACAACAATGCTAATGAAATGGAAGAAACACTTGTCTGATACCATATGGAAATTAATAACAACATACTCATCAGACAAAGTGAAAACCCGCTTTCTAAAATTCTTAAAGAATTCAAAGATAGACTACAAACAAGCAGCAACAAAAAAGTAGTAAAACGTAGGATCTGACAAGTGAGGTGTTTTAGCAGCATTGGAGACAGAGATACTGACTGATGCTGGCCTATTTTCCTGGCCTTTATTATCCATTCATACATGTCACTGGGAAAACAGATTAATAATGACATGCAAGACACAGACAGAGGATCAGAAAACACCTTCACCCATGACTTCAGAAACATCCTTTCATCAGAAATTTCTTGGTGAATGAAGCTGAAAAGAGAAAAGGCTGAATGAGGCACTACAGTTGAACATTAAACCTTATTTTCCAGTAGCACATAGTTAAATGCTTTATTCCATGTTTGTACAAGGATCTGAAGATATAAACCTGTCACCAAGTATTAGAAACATTATTTCTCAAAAAACCTTAATGATGTAGAGGGTGTCCAATTTCTTGAGCACTTCCAGGAGGGAGTATGCCTTTAAGAACAACTCATCAGTTACTTTTTTTTAAAATCCTTGTATGACTTGAACACTATTTGACTTGAAAAACCTTAAATTGCCAAAAGTGTCTGTAATAACAACTGCCTTGCTATTTTAAGAGAAGTTTGTATCAGGGATAGAAGTGTCTGTATTCAAAACAATCTTTTTTTTTTTTTCCCAATATTCATTCAGTTCCTTTGTTTAACTTGAACTTCTGAAGTTGTTCTTCCTCTGACAGAGACTTTGGGTTTGGTTTTGGATAACAGTACGTGGCTCCACTTCCCCACCAAAGATACACAGATAATACTGACCAATTAAGAAGGGCATCATGAGAAACCACAGCATGATTTATCAGCTTCACTGGGATAACAGTCCACAACAGGTAACTTAAGAAGTGACAGAACTGTACCAGACAGTCTCTTAATGACTGCTAGTAAGTGTCCCTTTGTTTGTTGGTATGGGGTCATACAATTTGCCATTTGACATTAAATATATACAAAACTTCTAAAATACTTTAGAAATATTCTTTCTTGTAAATTATGCTTCCCAGCAGAAAAACAAAGCCCTCTCCAATAATAACAACTGTTAGAAATCATGCTCCTCGGTGTATACATTACTTACACACAAAGTACAAGTCCTGAAGTCTTAAAATTTAATCCAAAGGCCACTGTAGCCAACCCAAACATCCCTCACTTTAATTAGGCTTTGTATCCAGCTCCTGCACTGCAGTTGTGCGTGGCTGGAGCTCAGGACCAGCTCATAAGGATCCTGTAAGCATTTACCACCACAGACAGCTCTGTCATGATGAAATCAGTGTTTGCCAAATCACTTCCTAGTGTGCATCTACCTGCCCTGATTGCCTTTTGGCTCCCACCCTGCCCATTGCAGAGCACTCCACTCCCAGCAGGATTTCAGGTTATGCGGTATTTTGCAGTATCAAGATCTACAAGTCCTGGCTGTTGATTCCCCAGGATCTTAAATTCATTTTTAATGTGCTTGACACCTACAGTTTCATTTCCACTTGGGACTGCCAGAAAGGAAAGTCTGAAACAAGCAACATCCCCAGCAAGCTGATTTTCTAAACACATACCCCCCCTAATAAAAAAAACAAACAAAATGCAAACATTACAATTCAAATAAACTAATAGAACTATTTTGTCATAATCTTAGGAGCCTTTTGTCTGCCGGACAAATTAATCACCTTAATATTTTCAGTTTATATTTTTATAATTCAAAGCATGCTGCTTTTGTTTGGCAAGCTTTACACTTCCATTTCAGTAAGCCATCAGTCACATCCAGGCTGGGACTTCCTAGAGGGTGGCTGTTCTTACTTGCATCACTTAAATTCCCTTCCACTGACCTGAACATCACACAAAATGATACTAAAGCAATTTTACAAATGTAAAATTGTAAGGAGAAGCATCCAAAATTCATGGGGGTCTTTTTGTATCTACTCCAAGACATTCAAATTGTTGTGGCAGAGCATTTTAAACACCCAAGCAAATATTTTACAAGGAAACTGGCCATATTAAGAGCAGCTAAAATGGACTAATTTGAAAAAAATGCTGCAAGAACACAGTGGAGACTTTCTGTTTGCACATTAGAAGCCACTGCTAAAGTCTCAATGGAGCAAATTAGATTAACATGCATTAGTTTGACAGTTTAGAACAAACATCTACAGTTTCTCAAAAAATAAATCAGACCAAAGGAAAAAAATTCACATCCAGTATCTCTTTTGCACTCCAAACCTAAAGCAGAGTTCTTGCTCTGCTGCCGGTGACCCCCAGCCCATGGCAGTGGCTCTGCAGGCAGGGGAGGCTAACAGGGTATCGGTGTCACAGTTTACTATCACCGAGATGACTACATGTGTAAGAAGCACATTCTTCCCATCCCTGCGCTTACCCCATAAGGAAACCAGAAAGGGCACTAGGCCAAAGTCTGGTAGTTAAGTAGACACACTATCAGGTTTCCCACATTCAAAAATCTTGCTGCCAGGGAAGCATGAAAACTGCTTCCTCCGGGCTGGGTGGCAGACTGAAAATTAAGCGAAACCTAGGCAAGACCAATACTCTGCTGATCTGCATAGGGCTTTTAAGATTTTCATCTAGCTGAAGTCCAGGTCTCAAAACACAGGAGTTTCCTCTTATCACCCAACAGCTCTTTCATTTTCAGCTTCAGTTCTTTTATCATAGTTCCCTGACAGAGCTTTATCTTAAATCATCCCTTTGTGAAAGCTGTAAGATCTCCTGAGCAGTTTTTATCTATCTGCAAAAACACACATGAAGACTGTGCCCACTGCAGCCTTTCTCCCAGCATCTTGGCTAAACTGTTTCCAGTGACAAGCTCTGAGTAGCACTGATAGAAAGAAAACCTCCCACAGTCTAACACGTACCTCCTGCTCTGGCAAATTCACTCCCAGTTCCTCTAGGGCAGAGAACAACTTTAGGTCCTTCCTGACACGATAAAGAAGGGAACCTAGTTTGTTATATCCAGGTGATTTCTGATGTGGGGTACATGGTGGAGATCTCAGTGTTTAAGGGTAAGGGTATTACAACAATTTAGCAGCAGAAGTTCAGAGTGAGCCAGAAATTGGTTTCCTGATCCCATGCCAGTGAGCTCAGCGGGTCAGCCCTGACGGAAAGGTCACTCTATAAAACAACCAGGTCCAGCCCTTGTGCAAGGAGCCAACAGACAGAGCTGGGAGACTCTGCCATGGAGCTCAGACAAGGTCCACACTCGGGGGAAACATCCCTGCCCAGTGCACAAGCAAGGCAAGCTTAAGGCGACTGCTCAGTCCTTGCCTGATGCTCCACACAGAGAGCAAAACAGTCCTGAGCATCCACGAGGGGAGCACCAAACACAGCCTCTCACAGGAAGCATCAGTCATCTGTATACCAAAACTCTGTTAAGCAATGAAAGAATTACAAGACAAGGGCTGAAATCTTTATTTAATGGCATTTCTCTGCAGAAGAATTCATTTATTTGATGCCCCTGGTATTCACTGCTGCATAACAACTTGGTAATCTCATGCCCCACTGCTACCAGAGCATATGAATGTGCTGGTAAACAACTAGCTCAAGTGAGAGAATTCAATATCAAAATAGAAGCTATTTTGATGCATATGGCTGTTTTGGCTACTTCTGAAAGGTAAATTTTGTGTGCTCTGACCCCAAGGATCCATTAGTTACCCATTTCATGTTTATATAGAATCCAGACAGAAAGACACACACTAGCTATAAAACCAGAGGGAAACAAAACTTATTAATGAAAATAAAGTAATCCTACTGGCCTTGATAACACGCAATATGCTACTCCCTAGTTTCAAAAGGAGCTTTTACTCTACAGAAAAGTACTCCCTGAGTGGCCAAATATGTATGTACAATTGCAGTTGAGGATCCCAAAATTCTGAACTGAGGCCAACACAGAGCCTGCTAGAAACTCTCACTCCCCTCTGTAAGGCAGTAAAGTCTGAAATGCCTCCAGACTCCTGCATCCTACCTGCTTTGGTCACTGTCTGTACCAAGGATGATCAGCTACACCAAAACACCAAGATCACACACATTTTGAGGGCCCAGTGCAAAGCCTGATAAGCCAAAGAAAAGCTTCATATTAATTTCAGTGGAAGCTAGGTCTAAAGAAGGGTTGGGCAACAGATACAGTTTAATTAAACTTATCTAAACTTGGCCAGTCAGAAAAAAAATTAAACCAGCGAAGCTTTGATATTCTGCAAAGAATTTGTGTCACATACTGTTGAGTCTCCTTTGGTCCAGCAAATAAACTGTTGTTAAAAGTAACACCACCTTGATAATACTTTTTTCTCCACCTAAGCTGTAGTGCCATCAGAATGTTCAATGACAAGAGGCAGGTTACCCATCCAGTCAGTCTGTTTCTATGGGAGTCCAGCTTCAATGGAGTGGTTCAAGACAAAGGAGACCAGTGCTTGCACAAGGAAAGACAAAAGATAGTATTTTATCCCAAAACTTAATTTTGATGCTGTGTTGGGGGCTACCAGGCTTGTCCTATCAATAATTTCTTCAAGACATCTAGGTAGAAATATTTGTCGAAGAGCACCATGGAGTATTTCCCTTTGGTTGCTACCTAATTGTTGACACAACGTATGGCTCTAAATAAATCCTGCTCCAGTGTCGTCGTGCATCCTGACCCAACAAAAGGAATCCCAGTGAAGAATCCCAGTGCTGGAGAACATCACTGGTGTTTTAACAGGCACCAAGTCCCAAGGAAAGCAGTTGCTTCAGCTGCACGGATGTCACACAAGCCTCTGTTTAAATACTGCAAAGTGGTAATCTCCTGCTTTTGCTACTTTGAAACTGAGGAGGCAAAGGAAAATATTTGAATGTGCAGTCCTGAGGTCAGAGCTGAAGTTTGATTTGGGTTGGTTTGGATTAAGGAGAAACGTCCAAGAACAACTCACTGATTTACTTTATTTCAGGACTTGGCACACAGCTTGGACCAAGTTCAAAATCCAAAGACACTGTGCCAGAAAATGCTACGGAAAGAGCAGAGAGATAGGAGACATCTGGACTGTGTTAGAAACTTAGAGCCATAAAGTCCTTTAAAAATATTCGCTGCTCATGTTGGGACTTCTCTTGTTTTTGCTTCAAACAATCCAAATGTTAAAATTATGTTTCAAATTAAAAGTGGAAAAAGAAAAAACCAACACCAACAAAAACCCAAAGCCTCCCCTCCCCCAAGAAGAGAACCCTAAGCCGGTTACAAAAGCAAAAACAAGATTATTTTAATGATCTCAGAAGAAAAATGAACACTCCTACAGAGAATGCAGTAATTCCCAATAGCAGTGCATCAATGCTCCTACAGTGAAAGTGATAATTTTCAATATTATTGCATCTTCTCACTGCAAACTTCTCACGCAAGTAGGACAGCAAATGTGTCTTATAAAAACACATCTCTGATCATTTAATATTTCTGCTTTGACACCATTTTAGCCCATCCAAGGCACACTGAAAACAGTGCCATTACCCAAAAATCTTCTTGTGGTCTGGGTTCTAGAATATAACTGGGAAAAATATTTTTAAATGGTCATTTAATTGTTTCCATCTTAATTCCAGGCATTTGGCAGCAGTCATGCTGATCACTTCACAGTTCCTTAAATGCAAGGTAATCAGTTGTGCACTCCCTGTCCAGAAAGGCCCTTACAAAAAATGAATGGAAGGAGATGAATTTGGGAAAAGAAACCACTACTGTCAATGTTTGGTAGTAGAAGAAATACAGGACAAATTATTTACAGAGTTCTCTCAGAAAGCCAAGTGGTTTTATAAATGAACTTGTCTCAAAAATTCCAACTGATGCTGCCTAATTGATTAAGCCTGGAAACAAATCTTGTCTGAGTGGGAGCAGGCAAGGCTGGTGGGCTGTGAGTCAGTGGCAGAGCTGGAGGAGCACAGGAGCCCCTGGCCCTGCTGGGGAAGGACCCTGCAGCCCTGGCCTCGGGTAAATCAACCATTTTGCTTTTATTCAACACTTTACTCACCTGCAGCTTTCCCAAGTGGAGCTGCCTGACAGCAGATGCCAGTGAAGTGGAGTCCACAGCACACAACATGCACAAGACTGCATCTCCACTCACCAGAGAGTCCCTTATTTTCCCCTCTTCCTTCTCTGAGGATGACTTGAAAGACCAAGGTCTTTAAAAGGACCTTTTAAGATCCCACAAAACACTGGTCAGGCTAGCAGAAAAGGAATTTCTCTGCACAGAAACTGCATTTCCTAAAGGTTGTAGCATGTGAAGAATCCATTTTAGCTCAAAAAAAAAAATTTCCTTAAAAGGCAAGACAATTCTAGCCTAACCTGTCTTCCAATACAAGTTCAAGCAGGACAGTTATGAGCAAATAACTAGCAAAACCAAAGTACTAGGAGAATTCAGCTGTGCACACTCCTCAAGACTATGACCAAAGCTGAGGCTCAAATATATTCAAGCAGGTTTGAGTGGCAGGTCCTAAAATTATTTTCCAACAGTGAAAACTTCTGGGAAGGGTGGATTTCATCTAAAAACATAGTACCTACTGCTTGTCAGGAATACACTTTAAAAAACAAATTAAAAAATCCAGTACTTCACTTATTCCATATCCTTGATTATTTATACCAATTAATAGGACATAGTATCCCATTCTTCCAAGTACATGCCTTGGCACAGCAAGGACTATTCTGCATTCAGCAACGTGCATCATTTCCGGCAGCCCAGCTCCAGGAATAGAAAACCAAGGAAAGCAAGACAGGCAGATAAACAAATCATTCGGATACCTGAAAACCCTGGAGATACTGTAGCTATTGTCATTTTACACCTAAGCTCCTCTGAGGCATTCTGACAGTGCCAAATGTAGATGAAAGTAAAGAATTAATTGGCTTCTTGGAAGCCAAAAGAATTCACAGAATTATGCTTGTAAGCATTGCAAACAATCCAGAGACTAAATCCTGTAAAGGACATTTTTGCCCACACTGAGCACTCCCCCATTCAACACAGCACACTCAGTTTGTTGACTGCACTACATTTGCTCAGTGCTCAATGACACACCTCATTGAAGATTTTTAGTTGTGTCATCTGCAAATTCTTTGGTATTTCATGGGTCTGATACTGCTTCTATGGTTTGTAGTCATTTGCACCAACTTCTAAACTTCTATTAAACCTGTATCACAGCATTTCACAGGCAGTGCAGGAGACAGAATTGTTAGTTCTCATTCAAAATATTTTATTTCAAAAGACAAAGAGTACAGGACTACAGAAACAACAGGAAAAAATACCTGCTAAAGACTGTACTTTAGAGTAACATCTTTGCTACGAATTAACCTCAGCTGTTATGGTCATGCAACAACCAAGGCAGAAAAGTCTCTCCAGCCCAGTGGAGTCGGGCCAAATAGAAAATCATCTTCCCCTGTCATCCAACAACAAACAAACCCTTCTTACTGCAGATAATATTCTTCTCCTACTTCCCCATAATAACTCATAAAGCCAAATCAAGGAGGACAGATGCAGGCCTGAGCTATAAAATCCAGATTTCATTTCCTATCACTCCCCTCCCCCAGGAGCTCAGGGGTGTTTAGATTCTGGGCTGTGGCTTAAGTCCATCTGTGTTCTTCAAGTATAAACATCTTCATTGAAACCAGACTCATCCTGCACAGCCATTCATTTAGTGAGCTCATCTGTGAGAGACACGGGCTGGCACATTTCTATGACAACCAATAAAAGAATCAAAGCAAAGGAAATACTGTCCTTCCTATCAGTTCTCAACTGAGCTAGACATACATACACATCCTAAAGACACACTTCAAAGAGGGACCTAAAAACCTGAAAAAGTGTTTTCCCCAAAAAAAAATCTCTTTAATAATGAGTCCAAGTGGCTTGTTTTGTTTAAATATCTTGTTGTGGGTTGGCTCAATAAGAAAAATTAGAAGTACCGTTTTCTCTCCTTGAAGAACAAGCTTCATCATTTGAAAATATGCCCTTTTCCCTTGCTGGATCTCAATATTTTTTCTTTAACACCAAGACATCCTAGACATAAGGCTTCAGCTCAAGCTCAAGATACATTTTCTTAAAGCACTGCTTATTTAGAAATCCACACACTAAACCAACTCAGTGTCAGAAAAGTAAAGCAGCTCTTTCTCTGACATACACTGCCAGTCAATGCAGAATTCATACTGTCCTTATGGTTGCTATTCCATCCCTTCAAATCACTCACTGGCAGCTTACACAATTCATTAATTGCAAGTAGTTAGGATTGTTTTCACTAGTATGGCACAGATGCCAAATCACACTTAGTGATTCCCAACAAGAGAGAAAGATGCTATGAGTAAAAACAATGGAATAGACTCACAGAATCCAGACATGCCAAGCCACAAATATAATGCCAAAAAATAATGTTTTCTTCTCCCCTTCTCTCCACCCTAATTTTCTGAGATCCAGTCTCAAGCCGGACTTTGCTGAGATAGGCAACCTTTTGTGGCTTCCACTAAGACCCCATGTGCTTGCAACACCTCGAGCCATGTGACCACAGAAATAATAAATCACAGGAATAAAGAGACTGATTTTTTTTTTTTTTTTTTTTTTAAGTCACAGAAACCTCAAGTGCAACTTTGTCTACTATGGTCAATCCTTTCTCCTGGCATCATTAAAGGTTTCCCAGTCACAGATAGACTGCACTCATCAACTCAATGATTTTCATCTCTACAGTGTTTTGACTTGATCTTTTACTCACAAGTCATCTTGTTTAATTTGCTTCAGACATTTTTCCACACACAATTCAGAGTAGTGATACACTGCCAGGCAAAGTACTGAGATGTTCCCAAAGGCATAGATGAAGGAAAAATCAGTTATCAGTGGATATAAAAGGCATTTCTTACTTCTTAACCAGCCTGCCACAGATGAAGAGCATGGCTGTAACATTATGGCTGCTCGAGTCAGGCAAGTGAAATCACTGTGACCTCCTGGTGGAATTAGATGGTAGAAAGACAGAAAGTGCCCAAGCCCAGCCCTAAGGCCTCATTGATACTACCAAAACTCTAGATAGTAGTAACACATAAAGCCACAGGAAAGGGCATTTCCTTTCACTGACCAGATCTGCTTGGCCAATGATCAAATCAAAAGATGTAAGATACAAGCTTTACACTCAAAAATTCAATCAAGACGTAGGACTCTTGATTTTAGCTAATTTCTAGTCAAAAGAAAAGTGCACCCATTTATCTTTTTTTAAACAAGTAGTGCTGTAAGTGGCAAACTGCATTTTTCTGTGCAATGTTTGCCATGCTACAAAACTAATAAAAACTCAGTCTGAAGCACTGCCTAAGAGGTCACATGGTGAATGCCACAAGACCCCATTCTGTACTAGCTCTCACCTAAGCCTGCAATGGGCAAAAGTCAGAAAAACAGGCACTTGGGCAAAACCAGAATCAGAGTACATCTGATTCTGAAAACTGTGTTATCACAGAGCAAGACTGATTTCCATAAGTGTAGCACATTCTCTTCTCCAGTTTAAATCTGCAAATGTTAGGCTGCAGTGTTTATGTTCTGCTGCCTACACATGGCATCAGATCTACCCACTAGGAACACATTACTGTCTGCAGGAGACAAGCACCCATCCATTCCAGAACAGACCACACACTATCGTTATTTTTCCAGGTCTCTGCAGGGGTATCCTATGCCACAGCCTCTCTCTAGAATACAAAAATATGCTTCCACTGCTGTGGCCAATGCAATGGTTTGCAGGTGGTGATCAGTTACAAACAGGAACCACCCCTCATTCTGCTGCACCACACTGAAGAACCCAGCAGCAAATAGTCCCCTCCTCATCTCCACTGCTCACATTTCTGGGCACTCAGAAATGCACATCTTTACACATCTGATTTTGTCCCCACAGCTGATAGATAATAAGGCAAGTGAAAATTCAAGCTACATAGCGAGGACTTTAATACAGGGTAAATGTGATGGACAACACACACAACCTCTTTCAAAGGTCAAGATCTACTCGCAACCAGAGAGATCCTGTTTTTTTCCTACACAGATGAGACTTTCAGTTCCCTGATGAGGAAATGAAGTGATGTGACATTAAGCAGCACATGAATCTCTTCAATTAATGCATTCTGCATAACAGAGACTTCCAGGGAATTATCTGCAACCACAGCAGGGCCTCGCTCCCATTGCTGTGTCCCTGAGAATGAGTCACTCCAATTCCCACATTCTTGCTGCAGGCAGAGAGCTAAGGACTATTCCCTGCCTTCATCAGGCAAATGGCTGGAATCAAACACTGAAACTGCTTGCACAGAACTTTAATTAAGGTTACCTTATTTTCTGAAACTATGGGAGCATATTTACCATCAGCTCCCCACTCTTCATGTTGATTAGGGCTTATACTACAGGAGGTAACATTTCCAGCCCACAACCTTCAGGGAGCAAATGAATCATGTGCCAAAAAACCATGCAGAAGAGGGTAAAGAGGAAAAAGCAGTTCTGAGATAGGGGAATGCCTTACTGTTCTCCAGAATATGATGGGTCAGGAAGATCAGCTTTGTCTGCAACAGGGCTCTCCCAAGCCACGAAACTATTTATCCTAATACCATGCCAATTTAAAAGAGATTTCACCAATATTGAACTATCTTGGAGAATATAGGGACATGACAGTCGCTGGTTTTACACATTTAGGAATACTGCAATTTTAATTAAAAATAAAAAACCCCCAGAAGAGAGACAAAATATGTGCTACAAGTGGTTTCAAAATTGAGAAAGCCTTTGCTGAATACAGCTAGTAGTCTGTGTTTCATGTGATTTGCAAACTAGAAACACTGGAATTTTAGGCCAGGAGGGCGTCATTGACTAATGGGGGTTCTCCCTTCCCTCTGGAGTGTAGGTTTACAGAAGAGTAAAATCATGTTCTCCAGGCAAGTTTACATGAAATGATTTATCTCTAGCCAGCTGCAGTCAGACATCTGCTTGTTTTTACTTCACTACAGAGAGATTCACACCCCCCCCCTTATCTCCAAAGGCAGCCAAGATTATATCCAATTGTAAAGAGAAACCTCCAGCAATTATCAAAACTAAAATTTAAGAAGTCAAGTAAATTACACAGAGACCACAGATGCACCTAAGCCCCACCTAAGGCTGAAGGAGTCCTATTTAAAAGTCCTATTGACTTTTAGGCAGAGACATCACCTCTGTATCCCTTGGTTGACACACAGATCTGCCCAAATACATGAAGGTATTTCTTTGTTTTGAGAATCCCTCACATTCCACATGGGATCACACAGACAGTCCTCATGTGGTCAAATAAAGTTTGTGAACCCATGCCTCTACAGCTTTTCCATATTAATCTGCACTCTGGGCATATATCCAATTAAAGCCTCATGTATAGATCACTAGGTTACTAACTGGCTTGCATACTGGGGGGAAGGGAAGTAAGCTCATGACTGCACAATTTAACACTGCCTCTGCTTTCACTTTTGCATGCACCAAGCTTTTTTTAATCTAGTCTTACCATAAATAAAGAGTAATGACGCTTGCTGCAGAGCAGCTCAGGTCCCTGCATGCTGGAACACACAGCAGCTGATGCAGAATGCATTTACATTAAACTTAACTCCAGTGCAAAGCAGACAAGGTCTTTTCACAAACATGCTACAAAAACAGGAAGCAAAGGGGGAAATTTCACAGTGTTTGGAAACAGCAGAGCATTGTTTGTACGCGTTTCTCTTACAATTCCAAAATAAAAAAAAGGGTAACATGAAATCTGAGCACAGCAAGAGCCTTAGATCAGACACAAAGGTCTCAAGACAGCAGCACTCAGAAGATCTCCAGGCACAGACTGTACAGGCAAGAAGATGCACAGGGTTTGTTCTCTTATTTCTGCTAAGAAAATCTGACAAGTAGAGACACAACCTCCCCAACCCTTGACGTTAAACCTAGATAATGTTACACAGCACTACATCTTTATCTCAATTAAAGTGGGTATGATAAACGAAGAGGCATTAGCAAACACAGAACCCACCAAACGTAAACATTCCCTTCATTTTTTAACTGTGTTCAAAAGGGAAGGTACAATGGCACAGCCACAGTGTGGGCTATCACTGCCCCACGAGAAGAAGCTGCACTGTGGACAACATCCCTTTGAGATGAGTCAAACCGTTCCAGTCACAAGCAACCACAGACTCAGACTTCCCTTTTCTGCTGGAGCACACAGATCCATCCAACCTCTAGCCTGAAGCTGCTTTAATTCTTTCCTCCCATCACCTCCTTTCTTTCCCTTCCTCCTTCAAGCCCACTCAGGCTACGCTGTAGCACCATGAACTCACAATAGACAGATAATGTACAGTTAGTGCTGCCTCAAACCCAACTCATCCCAGGTTTAAAACTGACCAACCTACACTCCAATCCACAGGCAGAGAGCAGAGGACCTGCTCCTGCATTTGGGTAAGCACCACCAAGGGCTCAGTACCTTCCCCTGTTGTATCTCTGTATGAGGGAGAAGCCTGATACACAGTCAACTCCCACAACACATTAAATTATTTCACCATATTTAAAGTACATTAGTCAACCCAAGTCACCAGGGGTATTTTAAATAATTTTTAATAAATCAGGAGATTAATTTCAAGGGAGGCAGTGACATAGCACCAAAAGAAGCATACACCAGTGTTAAGCAAAAAGCCACTAGAAATGTCTCAGTGTCAACACATTTTTCACTATAAACACCACAGAAAGAAGACACTGCAGTCCTCAGGGCAAATGCTGGGCTGCAAAGGCAAAGTGGTTACCTGGAAGGGGCATGTCAATATTTAATACCAAAGAAAGTGCATGTCCGGCCCTGCACATTTCATTTAATTTCAAGCTTTTCCAGCCTTATTTCCTGTTTCATTCACAGCAATCACAAAAGATTAATTACTCAACCTTAGGAAATGTGTTTTCAGTCAGCCAAGACATGTTGACCATGCCCCTACTTTCACCTTCAGTAACAAAGTCCTGTGCCAACACAAGTTTTATACTTGCTTCTATGTCCACATTATTTGATTGCAAAGTAGATAGGATTTTCAATGCCAAGACTCCATTCAAACCACTTACTCCTCTGGGAGAGGAAGAGTCTGTTCCATGGCTCTGGATGTCAGGTTAATTTTTAGTTTAAAATTAAGTATCTTTCCTCAAAAGTCACCATAACAGCATTGGGGGGAAAAAAACAAAAACAAACAAACAAAAAAACAAAAAAACAACTGGAGGATCTGAAAGAACCATAAAGAATAGAAAGAAAACCTAAAGTAATGCTGAATAATTTGCACTTGCATAATATCTTTCATCAGCACTCTTCCATATAGGGGCTGCATTTCATACCAAACATGATAGGGAATACTACTTCAAGCCCTTATTACACAGCTGGAGTGGCTACCCCTTTAGTAAGGAATATCTGAAGAATTACCAGCGTTCCTGCACTGAAAGAATAAGCTGAAGCTCCTTTTCCAATTCAGTAATTGTGCTACTGTAACTATTTACTAAAGGCAGAAGTTTACAGCAGTTGCATAGATTTTTATTCTGGTTTAAACAATGACTGAATGACATCTGTGACATGACGTTGTTTTCTCTTCCTCCAGACACCCAAATAAACCTCTCTGTTCTACGTTCCTGTGCATAAGGAACACAAATGCTTCACTGAACATGATTCATCTTCCACAAGGAATCAACAGGTACTCAAACTATGGGCTGACCAGCAAGACAAGGACACAGATGGATCTCATTCAGCACAGTCCATCAAAGGAGATGGAAATCTCTGCTGCAAAAGTAAATTATGTTCTTCAAGAATCACTGGGCCTTTTACAGTTTCGTTCCCCTCCTCCCACCCTCTTTCTCAGAGCCAGGGTACTGAGCAAGCTGCTCAGATGACAGAACACCACAGTCATCAGAGCATTTTGGAGCCAGAGCACTGGAGGCAGGCACACACAACTCACTGACATCCAGTGCCCTGCCTGGCATCAACAGCCCAGGCAAAGAAACCTCTCCCTGTGCAACCACCCCTTCAAGCTGCCAGGAACAATGCAACATCAGATCCCCAGCGACAATAACGGCACGGCCACCAGAAGAAAGAGCTGCAGAACTGCATTATCTTACACAGATCCTCTATTTAGGAGTCCACATAGAGTTCTACTTTCAGTTTCCTACCTTCTTACACCTTGCATTGTGCCAGAGAGAAACATGGTGTTCTCAGATGCCTCTGCAATCATATTCTACTCAAGGGATTCCTAAATTTATGAGCACAACATCAAGAAGTTTGTACAGGAAATCCAAGGTTTGAGAAAGGAAAGAGAACTGCCAGTCTTCTCACAAAAAAGAATCACAACACCCTGCTTCTTTAACAATTTTGCAAGCTCATTCTCAACCTGAAAATTTCAGTGCAGTCAAGGTTTCCCTGACTTACTCTTTATTTCTGAATTCAGTCTTAACAGCCTCTGAAGCAAGAGCAAAGTGGTAGGTTGTCAGAAGTGACTATTATGAGAATACACAAAGCACACACGCTGCAGAAAGCAAAGACTTGAACTGATTGGCACCTGGCTCCCCAGCAGATATTTTCTTTGCAGGAAGATTGAAGGGTAGTGAGAAGAGCACGACACTCTGGGCCACATTCTGCTGTCACTCACTCTCCCACGCTTCCACTGATTTTTAATGACGTTTACAACCATTAAGAAAATGAATAGCCATCAAAATCAGGAGAGAAGGCGCAGACACAATGCAAAGGAAAATCACTTCTGCTTCAGCTCCCACAAGTGATCTATCAGGAGCAGTAGGGCAAGGCACTACTGATCCTTGGTATCCAACCTTAGGTCCTCCAGAGCGAACCACAGATGCACACACCAACTAAGAAGGAACTGCAAACTTATTATGAACCAACAGTGGCAAAGGTGTCTGATCTGCATTTATCTGACTCTTCATTTTCCCCACATACAAAAACACTGACCATATAGCACTTGGAGATGGTTGAAGCACAGTGAAGTTGAAAGCCAAGGATTACTAGAATGAAGATACTACACTTTCATCCAAAAATCTATTTTCCCTGTTTTAAAGGCCAAAAATAATCCCTCTTCTTCCTTGTTCGCAGGTCAAACAGAGATTCATATTTATAGAAAAAAAACCTACACACCCTTAATATTTTGATTTTAGAAGTTGGAGTCCACTTGGCAAGTTTCAAAATCTTTTTTTTAAAGCAGTCTCCACTTTACTATTAATAATGCCCATCGCTGGAAATGGATCCCTGGAAAAGTCATTCAGTTTTATTCTAGACAGCAAACCTAGCCTGCTCACAATACCCACTAATTTCATTACAGTAGCAAACAAGAAACTCTTGTGGTACAACAGAATCCCACTACAGCAGGGACCAGCCACAGTAAGAGGCACCTGCCAATCCCACTTATATTCAAATAACCAAAACAGACAAAGACTGAGAAGGAAAAAAAAAAAAGGCAATATCTCAGCTTCACCATTGAGAAATACCTGCTCAGTATTGTCTGAAATGTACTACAGGGAATGCACCATGGGGTATCTTTAGGAAGTCTGGTGAAGGGGGGGGGGGGGGGGGAAGGGGGGGGGAAAGGGGTTCTTTTAAAAATTTTTGGAACTATCTCACTGCAAATGAAATTACCTAATGTTGCTCAGTTGATGTTAATTGTCCATACATAAATAAAAAATTAGGACAGTTTTTTGTTTACAAAACTCTTGCCTTACCGTCAGGTTTACATCATCAGAAATCTCATCATAAATATGCATGGACATTCACACACTTCAAAATATGTACAACTTATTTCTAACCAAAAAAAATACTATTTCTGATCCTCATCTGCTAATACAGTTTCTCTTTAGGTCTAAGAAAAACATTAAGCAAAATATAAAAGACTTGCATTTGGGAATACAATTAACTATTCTCAACAAAGCCCTTTGATATAGCTTAATCTCAGCTTTCTTCATGCAACACTTACTGTACTACATGTGGCATCTTTGAAAACAAAATCCTACAAAACCTAAATTCATTTCTGTGTACTAATAAGGTCTGAGTTTTGAATTTTTCAAAAGGAGAAAAATATTCCGTTTTATTTAGCCTTTCTTTAAGGACTAGAAATCCAAAAAAGAAAAGTTCTTTAGTGACAGTGCCAAGCATTCAACATTCCCATTCTTAATATCAAGAAATTAGTGATCGGGAGTTTAAGAAGCATTAGATAACCATTTTTTAGTCACCTTTTTTTGAAGTCCTGGCAATTACTCTTTTAATCAATGAAAGCAATTATTTCCTTTAAATTTTTCATCCAGTGTGAAAATCATGCAATCCCTCAGTCACAGGAACAAGAACTTCAGAGGAGCTGCAGCATACACTTTAAAAAGTGCAAGAGCTCTTACCCCTGTAACAAGTTGATATTCTGAGCAGACACGGCAGACAGGTGCTCCAAGAGAGCCCCATTTTAAACCTCCCACTTTGCCACGACCTCAGAAGTGAAAATGGCCACAGGTGCAAATATCAAGCAAAGTAACAGCAGAAACAGCAGCAGCACCATCTTCCTACGCCTTCAAGGATTTGGGAGCAGCTGCCCCTGTAGAGGATCCATCCTCCTGCAAACTTCAGCCACAATCACATAACATAGCAGCATTTCAGCAAATTTCAAGACCAAATGGGGGAAAAGAGAGCTATTTGCAGCAAGCAGCATTTTTTTTCTTAATAAAACTCTATTATAGTCTGAGAAAGAGAGACAGGACGGAACTGGCACATGCCCCACAGAGCAGCAGTGGTGGCTGGAGGATTCTGAGTGAGGTTTTCCCCATAGCTGAATGTCACAAACTCACTTTCCACCAGGACAGCATTGTCTAAAGGTTAGCATAAGAGTGAGAGAGCAACAGCTTCTACACCAGCTCTGCCTAACAGGGAATTTTCCAGCAACCCTCTCGTTCATGGAACAGCCATTCCAGCCACTGCAGGTCACTCGGCACCTTGAGACCTGCCAAGCAGAGGGAGAAAATGGGGCTCTGCGAGCTGTACAAGGCTAGGAGGGGAGTCAGCCACGTCGCGCAGCCAGCAGCCGAGCGCGAGCTGCACGGTGATCCCTCGCTGAACCTTCCTGGCTTTCTGAACAGCACATCCTGCCATTCACGTTACAGGCAATGAATGGTAATCCCTCTCCTCAAATTACCCTCCTGATTTCAACAGAGCGAGACCAAGAATGTACGTGACTGAGTGTACTTCCAGTTCAGATTAAAGTAATTGCAACTTGACGAGTTTCTTAGGCTCGGTCAGTAATGGCACATACCTAGCAGAAACACTCAAATCCAGCAAAAACATACACCTTTTTATTAAGTTTCTCAAAAAAGGAAAAGTACTTAATATTACTTAAAAGCTTACTAAAAACTCAGATGAAAGTAGAAGAACATAGTCTTCACCATACCCTCATGCCCTGGACACCAGTCTGTGACCTGGCAGGTTACCTGCTTGTATTTCCCATTCTACTGGCTCTGTCCCATCAGTCATGAGACAGCCCAAAGGGCAAAGTCAACAAATCACTTTAAGTACTGGAAATGGCAGCACTGGTAACAACAAATGTCCACAGATCCCAGAACATGGGTCCCCTCTTTCAAAACCTAGAGAGTATTGTTAAATTCTACTGACTTTTAAGTCTATGAAGTAAAGGCCTTTTAACTTAGCAGTTGTGACTTTGTGTTTTCCTCCACAACCACAAGAGCTAAAACTTCACTCACCACTGACGTGATCAGTTATAATGTATGCTTTTCAATTGTCTTTTCCTTTTCCTGGTGTTGTCCCTGCATTCTTAAATATTGTGCAAAACAGGAAAATTTTAAGCAATGATTCAATAATATATTTTTTTTGGCACCAATTCCAGCCTACCATGTTTCCCGCTCTCTTCTTCCTCAGTAGTCTGGCGGACTATGCACTGAAACACATCACCTCCCTGATCCAGTGAAAACACAGACAACAAATCTGCAAAAGGTTCAAACAGAGAAAGTGCTCCCCAGCCAGCTCGCAGAGATTTTTCTCAACTTGACCCTGCAAACTGTTAAGTGCTTACAAAAGATGGATTGACAGGGTATGGCACGGATGCAGAAATGAATGGCACAGGCCAGGGCTGACTCAGCCAGCACTGCTGCCAATGACACTGCATCGGCAGATGGTGCAAAAAAAAGTTATTTTATTGAGTGCACATACATGCACAAGCTCTCTGAATGGATTATACATGCTGAAGCATCAATCATCTTCAAACACCTGGCTATTTGTGGAATCAAGCACTATGTTATCTGCGAACACACAGAACAAAACTGATGCAACTAGCACTGCTCAAAACACCAATAAACAAGCCACAATCCACCCATGCAACCCACAATCTAATTACTTCTGAAGACTCCAAAAGACTTGAACTATTTGAGGTAGGTCTCTTTTCTCATAAATCCTTTATGAGGAGATGAGTAAAACCCCATTAAGGTTAGCCGTGCTTATTAACATAGAAGGAAATTGTATCGTGTTAAACTCATCTGTTACCTAAGAATTTCAAAAGTACCAACAAATTATATGCAATAAATTGAACAGTTCAAAAAAAAAAAAAATCACTCTTTTCTATGTACTAAACCTACCACCTTTTTCCTCCAAAAAGGTCCCTCAGTGCACACAGTTCTGTGAATGATTTTGGTGGGACCAAGGCTTCAGCCTCTGTTCTCCCACAGTTGCTAACAAAGCAAACCTAATATTTTACACTGGAACATCTGTGCAGATGGAACTCTCAGCATAGCCTCTCACCTCCAAAAAAACCAAACATTCTTGCTGAGTTTCACAGAATCACAAAATGGTTTGGGTTGGAAGGGACCTTTTAAGGATCACCTTATTCCATGCCCTGCCATGGGCAGGGACACCTTCCACTATCCCAGGTTGCTCCAAGCCCCATCCAACCTGGCCTTGGACACTTCCAGAGCAGTCACAGCTTCTCTGGGCAGTACATCCTTTCCTGGCAGGACTACGCCCCACCTTGGATGATCTATCAGACTCATCCTATCACTATTATAACCACATTTATAATGTTCCACTGAAAAAAAACAAAAAAAGTATTACCTCAGAGCTCCACAAAGGCCCAGCCCCGTGAGGGATGCTGAGCTCTTCCAAGCCCTTCTCTGATGCAGGATCAGGTCCCATTGAGAACCAGAGGCAATTTACAGTCTCTCCCATGGGGACTATTACCACCACATCCTTACTAGCACCACATCTTTACTCGCCAGCCAAAATGAAAAACGAGGCACAAGTATTTCTGAGTATCCTTTTTATTTATGTTCCTGAACATGTAAAATTTACTGGCTGGGTGCTAACACTAATAGCCTTGAGAGCTCCCACTCTGTCAGTGAATATAGCTTCTGTTTTCATATTTTATATAAGCTCTGTGACATATAAACACATACCTTAACACTACTGACTTATAAATATGCTTTTTAACCACTGCAGGAACTATATATGCAAAGGTATGTTTGATAGGCATTAAACAACTTTAAAGAAATATCGTTTTAGGTTTTCTTATGTCAAACTACTAACTAATACATCAATAAAATAAGTTTGTCACAGCAGAGCAATATTCCATTAAATCACCAGGTCTTCAGAAAAATTTGGGGGTTATTAATGCAGGCACATGCCTGCATTCACTTGTGAAAGAGAATCAATTTCATCAGTACAGATAAAATGGAGCAATTTGTTCTCAATTTGCTGAGAATTCCAAATTGCCATGGCTTTTATGCAAATTATGACATGCAGCGTTCTCTCTGATGCACCTGAACCAAGTACCTGGGAGACAGCAACAACCCAGAAAAGGCAAATATACATACACCCAAAACCTATAAGGTACTACTTCTCATCAAATGAAAGCCATCACAACTGCAACAGTAAACCACAAGAACTATTAAATATATATAGTAATTTATCTTTCCATTTTTGTAACAAATAAAATTATATTAAATTGTGTTGTTATTTATGTGTTCATAATTATTTACACATGTAGTGATGGCAGACACACCAATCTAGTTTGAAGTCACATTTGGAGAGCTTCATCAACACTGCAGGACTTAAAGACAGCACTTGGTTTTCTGAACAGATTGTTTACTATTATTATTATTATTATTATAAATTCATATTCATTCTACTTGTAATCAGCATAATACTACAATATTCCTTTTTCAGGAAAGCTTTAAAAAATTCTTCTTGTAAGATTGTTTTGAAACTTCTGATGTCTGTGTAATACTTCCCACTTGAGCTAATTGTTTTTAAAGGGAAATTTAATTTCTAAAAGTGTTTTTGTAACTAATGGGAATCTGTACTAAAGTAAACAATGAGTCCAGCTTGATAGGAATTTTTGCTCTATCTTTACCAAAATAAGGAAAGAAAGACATGTATAATAGCATGCTGAAACACACACAGTAGCATGTAGCATAGTAGAATTTTAAAAAACAATTAGAAGACAATTTTCTACTTCACTTCTGTTTGAAACAGATCATGCTGCCCTGCCTCATTTAATATTAATTGGGTATGTTCTTGTCTCTAGAAGAAAACACAAATGCAGTTCCCTAATCCACTTACATTCTTGTTTCAGATGCATTTACGATTAGCCAGCCTGTCAATAAACTATTGTCCTCACACACATTTGACTGTACAGGAAAATCTTTAAAAGAAACTCAAGTCTTTTCAGGATTGTCACCAGCTTTGAACAAAACATTTACATTACACCCAACCCACCTGACAAGGCAAAACCGAGAAATGTGAAACGAGCACAAAATGCCAAAGTTTCCACCTCCTTGAGGGATATTAATGAGTAACTTCATGGTTTCAATAAAGCCTTATCTTCCCAGATGGGAATTAGAGAGGCCATCCCTAGCCAGAGACAATGAATCACTTATTTATTCTTCCCTTGTCTGCTGCACATACATATGCATCACAACTCTTCCCTGCAACCCAGGACTTTAAAACTGATTATCCTTAACAGCTACTCCCCACTGGTGCAAGAGAAAGAATGAAAGAGAAAAGCAGGGTAGAGACATGAAAGAGACAATGCAGAAAGATATTGAAGACACAGAAAAGTCACGACACCTGTGTTTAAACTACTGAAAATCAAATTTTACATTTTTCTCGAAGAAAGGGTTACTCCTAACCCAACCCTGCCCCTCCTCAAGAAAAAAAAAAACAAAAAAGAAATATTAAATTGGACTTTATTTCTGTATTTGTTTTTACTATCACTGCCCCTCAAGCTGTGCAAGGACAGATCTCACTGGTGAAAAAAAATTAGCAAGGGTGCTACATTTGAGTTTGGTAGGTGTTTTTAAAATAAACATTATTCCTCCCATGGGGGAGAAAGTCAAATTCAGCCCCAGGCAAGCTGTTGTCTGACAAACAAAGTTTCTAAGTGTCAAAATTTCCTACTGGGACTTTAGCATTTACAGTAACAAAACAAAACAGAAAAAAAAGCTACAGATCTGTATTCACTTTCTCCAAAAAACACTTAACCAGAATGAAACCCTGGACATGATGCGAGTGAAACTGTAATGGTGACACTGTGCTATATTTAAGCAATTCTCTGAGAAATAAGAACATGAAGCAAACAATAGAAACACACATAAATTAGATGAAGTCCTAACACCTACAGTTATGGGACTGTCCGCAAATTAATTCCTGTCCACATATGGGTATATACCAACTCAGAATACACTTATTATTTTTTTATTAACATGGACTTATTTTAATTGAAACACCCACTTATCATAATGTCAAAAAACACACTTTACAGAGAAAATTATTTTTTCCTCCCTAAATTTTGCTAAAATAAGATGGCCTAACAATTGTACCACTGCATTCTTGCATAGCACTTCTGCTAACAAAAACTAACTTGTCAGCACAAAAATTTTAGCTGCCTAAATAAACAACAAATCTAATTACCTCTCAAAAAATGCAGGCAGTCTCTATATTCAGACTTATGCACGTGGGCACATATTATGTCTATTCATGAAATAAACTATAGATGAATAATCCATACACAAACTAATGCTAACTTCTATATTGCAGCCCAGGGACGGACAAGTAAGAGCTTGTGGGGAGAAGAATTTAATTCAAATATATGTCTCAAGTGACAATAAAAAGGATATAAAGTGCTTAGAATCAACAAATAACTTACCCTTGTACTCGGCCATAATTTGCCAGATCTGGATTTAGTTGTCATTACAACTTTTGCTTTCAAATGCAAAACAAAGTGATGTTATTTTCCCGTTCCATTTTATTCTTGTTATATAGAATGCAGTAAAACTTGTCATGCCAGAGGATTTGCAAAGGGATGATGTGAAGGTTAATTACTGGCTGCTCATAAAGCATCCTGCCTGTCGAAAGCCCCATGTGTAAAAATGACCTTGTTATCAAAGCTGTTGAGTGCTCCCAACGGTCATTTTCAATGGACAGGATGGATATTTTTCTTTAGCTCTCGAAAACCAAATTAGTTGCATTCGAACATCTACCTCCAGTTTGAGGAGGTTTTGGCACCGTGTCTGTACCCCATTTCTGTAGGGGATAGGGGTTAAACTACCACAAATTTTGCTTAAATCACATCTTTCCAGCTCAAAATGAAAAAGACTAAAATGTAGGTATCATAGAACCAATGTCTGAAAGATACCTGCTAAACCTACCCACACATTCAGGCAACAAGTGAATGCAGATCCTATCCTTGTTCCCTAATTACCCCCTGGAAACCAAAGACACTACTTGAAACAATAAACTACAGATATTTCTGCGAACAACAGTACTTGTAGGGTGAGTTAGCACTGGGAAAAAATGATAAGGCACAAGACCAAGACGAAGAGAACTGCTCAACAAAATGGAGCCTGCAATGCTACGCACAATGCTTTAGTATCTTCTTGCTATTTATACACACAAAGTAATTAGGAATGAGAACACCTCAACATTAATTAAAGTACAGCCCCATAGGACTTCAGAAATCTTTTCACAAATGGTTTCTCTGGTGACAGCTTTGCCAGCAAGCAGAGTTTGGCGTGTCCTGTAAAAATACAACTTCATGCCTGATATTGCTACATTGCAGAGAACAATATCTGAAGCATCATCATGCCTCTCTCTACCCATATCCTCCTCCTCGACTTAGAAATAATCAGCTATGGATACAGCCAGGGAAATGCCTCATCTCCACTAATATTCAACTCCCCCTCTACAATGATGGTATCTTAACAAAATGAAGAACTGCAAAAACTCCTCGTGCTTGTGTCTGTCAGGAGCTTTCTCCAGCAGTGCTCAACCAAATCTTCATTCTCCCTTTAAGCAGTAGTTCTATCAAAGAAAGAAAATATTCCCTTGGAAACACCCTCGAGAGCCCAGTGGAAACGGCAAGCAGAGATGTCATTGTGGCACAAAAAAGAGCTCTGTGAGAACAGGCAGCTGGCCTACCTGAAGGTTAAAGTAGCTCCCACTGAAAAACCTGCTCTGAATACTTCAGAGCAGAGCAGAGCATGATGCAGGAGAGACATTTACACACACTATGTCTGTGTACCAAGGTGTGAAAAAAACCAACCTCCGAGCACAGCACAGGCTGGATGAAATCCATTGAAATATACCATTAACAGAAATCTACAAAAAAGCCAATCCACTCTCCCGTATCAGTGTCCTATAGGAAGGCCAGATGAAGCCATTGAGAAAAATGAGACATTCACATATAAATCAAAAAAAGACAGGATGCAAGTACTGATTAAAGATCAGTGTAAAACATGTTCTGTTAATCGCCTATTAGATAAAATGTGTAATCACTCTATATACTCCACAAATATTCACATAATATTGGCCATTAAATTTTAAGTTGGATATGAACATATAAATCATATTTTTCAAGACGGCATCCGCCTATTGTACATCTTCTGTAACGCTGATATCATCACCTCACATTTTTCTCTTGCATCATTATCCAGCAGGAAGAAAAACCCTGAAGGAATCTCCATATTTTCCAATCACATTGCTTGTATCTGGGCAGGTTATGTGACCGCCAAATCAGAGCCCCAGAGCAGGCCTGAACCACAGCAAAGTCCGCACGCAGCCCGAGCCTTCGCTCTCAATTTAAAAGCATCCTCCACCTCCCTCACCTCCAACTTGGCCAAGGTGCCAGCAGGTATCTGCCCACTTTGGTTTCGGACAGAAAGGGCTCGGTATGGCGACTGTATGTCGGGGTCATGTTGAGAGGGAAGGAATTTTTCTTTTTTTTTTTTTTTTTTTTTTTTTTAAGGGGGGGAAAATTCAACAACAACAATAACAGGAATGGTAGCTTTGTTGGGAAATTAAAAAAAAAAAAATAAAACACACCAAAACTGAAAAAAACAAACATCCACAGGATCACGAACAAGAAAAAAATCCTTTCAGGATTTTCGCCGGCATTCCGGGAGCCAGTGGAGCCGATCCCCCCATCGCCCACCGGCGGTCCCCGCCAGGTCCGGCCGCTCGGGGACTCCGGACCCCCGGGCCCCGCGCACCGCGGATGCCCCGCGGCGGGGCTGCTGCACCCGGGCGGGCTCTTACCGTAGCCGAGGCGACGCTGTTGTCCGCCAGGGTCAAGTGGTGCGGCTCCCACCGCCGCAGGAACTTGGAGGTGAGGATCTTGCTGAGAAACGTCCGGGGGTGCCGAATGACACACACCTGGATGTCCCCCTCCTGCAGCAGCTTGTACCTCATGCCGTTGCAGTGGAGCAGGGCTCTCCGGCACGGCGCGGCACCCATTTTATTCCCCTCGGGAGCGGACATCTCGCCCAGCAGCGGCTTGCTCTCCTCGGGCTGCCTGCGGTCGCTGCCCCCGCCGGAGCGATCCATGGCAGCCCCACGGGCCGGCTCGGGGGTGGCGCTCGGCAGCCCGCGGGAACCGGTCTCTACGGCGAGTAGAGACGGGTACAACCAAACAAAATAAAAATCAAAATAAAAACTATAACAAAAAAAAAAAATCCAACCCCACGCGGCAGATTAAAAAAAAAAAAAAAAAACACGCTGAAGAGAGGAAAAAAAATAAGAAATTCTGTCGGGGAAGATGGAGGTAGGGACTGAGGCGCACCAAGGGGAGAAGGGGAAAAGGGAAGCGATAAAATCCTTATTCAAACTTCCCAATCCGCCCCGGCGGGTCACAGCGCCGCGTCCATGCTGCCGGGCGGGCGCCGGCCGAGCGGAGGGTCGGCTCCCGCGGGGGCGGCGGACAAAAGCCGGCGGTGGTGGCGGCGGTGGCGGCGCGGGGGGCTCCTGACGGCGGCGGCGGCGGCGGCGGGGGCTGCGGGGCGTCCGGCCGCGGTTCCTTCCTTCCCCCCGGGGCGTGTTCGCGGGAGCGTGCGGCGGCGCGCGTGCATGTATGTGGGTGCGGGTGCGCGCCCGTGGGAGCGGGTTTGTGCGCGTGTGTGGGTGTGTGTATGAGCGTGCCTGCCTCTGTGTGTGCGGGTCCGTGTGTGCGGGTCCCCACGCGCGCTGCCGCCGCCGCGGCAGGAGGAGGAGGCGGCGGGAGCGGCGGGCGCTGCCGACACAGCCCCTCCGCCGGAGCGGCTCCGCGCGCCGCGATTGGCCCCGCCGACGTCACGTGCCGCCCTGCCTGACGTCAATGGCCGCGGAGCCGCTCCGGGCAGCGGCGGCCGCGGGAGGTGCGCGGGAAGCGCCGCGCCCCTCACGGAGCCCCCGGGATCGTTCGGGCTGGAAAAGACCTCTGAGATCATCGGGTCCGACCTGTGACCGAACGCCGCCTCGTCGAGCAGACCGCGGCAGGGAGTGTCGTGTTCTGTCTTAAACACCTCCGGGGACGGTGATTGCAGCACCTCCCCGGGCAGCCCGTTCCGATGTCTGTTCGCCCTTTTTGTGAAGAAATCCCTCCTAATGTCCCAGCCTAAACCTCGCCCAGCGCGGCTCCTCGGGGCATGAGGCTGGGCAGGGCTGGAGGTGTGCGGACACCGCCAGGCCCCTCCACCCTGAGGGAACCCCGCGGTGGAACCTGAAGGAAGGAGGAGACTCGGTGCGCTCCGTGTCCTCTCATCGCAGCCCTGCGCTGGCAGGAGCCCGGGCAGGGCGCAGGGGTTGTGATCACCTCTCCTTTTAGGTGACAAATCATCGCAGGTTGAGTTTTGAGCATCCTCACTCTAGCGTTAAGCTCTTTTACACCCCCTGCAGGGAATGGCCAAGGAAGCCCGTGCCAGGCTGCTGGCACTTCAGCAGTGATGTTCCCTTTTCTCTGGCTTTATGGAGGAACCGAGAAAGGCTGCGCTCCCCAACGCAGCAGCCCTTGGAAGCCCAGGGAGAGCAGCACCTTCTCACACTGTGCTGGGCAGGGTGTGGAGTGTCCTCTGATCGTCCACAAAGTAGTGCAATCGTTTATTTAAAAAAAAAAAAAAAAGGCAATGAAAAAACCAACTCCCTTCTAAGCCTTCTAAACCGCTTAAGAGCTGAGGGATGCTGTGTGCAATACAGATGCCATGCCTAGAGAAATGATACCATCAGTACTTGCTTTTTTTCTCAGTGGTAGAACTCAGATCTTGTTTCCAATTTCCTCATTTGCACAACCAGGTTAGGACCAATTAAAGAAAATATATTCTATCTAAATATGTGCACATGCCATTGAACTGTGGGTATTACCAAGGTCCAGAATTTAGAAAGAATTTACAGTGCTGTTTTAGATCGTGTTTGCAATATATTCAGAGAAAATATAAACCTTTATACTTGAAATACTTAGAAGTATAAGCTCCCCTCTGATTGAGGGAGGTTGGGAGAGGGTCTGCTCTGTGGTGAGCGATTATTCCAGAGTGTATGCCCTGACTTGGTTTCTGGTGGCATCTCCCCGTGCAGTAGTTCTTGGATAGGTCACCATGCCAAGAGAGGTGCTAGCAGTTGTGGGCAGCGTCACCAGCCTGCCCCAGAGAAAGCTCTTTCATCTGATCTATTTGCACCACGAGTCACACACAGATTATCTGTTGGAGAGGCAAGCTGCTACTGGAAGGGCTTGGGAGCCTTTGCCATAAAACCTTTTGTAGTGGCTGCTGTCAAAGACAATACATGACCGGCTGGACCACAATTACAGCGAGCGTGTCCGTCACGTGTGTTGTTATAGTGCTGTTCTGTTGAAATAGGCTTGCTTCTGACAGGAGAATTGCTGTTTAAACACTTTCAGAAAGGAAGGGTTTTTAACCTATCAATTACTAGCAAATTTGAGGAATACTTTTGTTGCATGTCAGCATCAAAACTATTTATAAAAAGCAAGGAAGTCTCCAGAGTACTCCCAACCCCAGTTGATAAAATGATGCAGAATTATGCAACTTGACAAAGGTTAGAAGAAAGCCACTCATTTAATGACATAATACAACCAACAGGAAGACAAAAATCTCTTTTATAGAGGTTCAAATTGTCAGTATCTCATAGTTCTGGTAATCACTTACCTCCTGAACTTAAGCAAAGTGACGGGTCATTATGCAGTAAACATTACAGGCAGTTCCCACAGAGCTTTGTACACCAGATACAGGGGTAAGTGACACAGAAATTTACCCTGAAACAAACCCAGATCTACTCATACCTACAAATATGGATGGAACTGCAATAAAAATAATAATAGAAAATACTTTCAAACCAAAGTAGAAAAGGACAACTTTGTTTAGATGCAAGTTTTTGCTGCAGGAACTGTCTGTTTCCAGGAATTCATAAGGTGCCTGGTACAAGGGAGACCTGTTCTTGTTTGACCCGAGGCACTGTTCTGGTACAAATGATTATTGTGTCGATAGCAAGACTATTCACATACACTCATCTGCACCAACACTTCACTCAGAAATAAAACCAGTAGGACGATTTCAGTGAAAGTCTGTGCAAAGCACAGAATCACAGAAGAACTAGGTTGGAAGAGACCTCCAAGATCATCAAGTCCAACCCATGAATGAGCCACCTGCTCAAACCACTGCTTTAAATCTACCACAGTTGTCCTCTCTGAGAGCTGCTCGACAACAGGAGGACGTTATGTAAGAGTCTAGTGTCCTTAAGTGAATTTCCTGGCAAATTAGAGCAGTGTTTTCCACTTGTGTTCCACAGAAGGCAGCGAAAAATCAAGGCTGGTCTATAGCGATCGACCCATGGGTTACCTGAAAGGATTCAAGTCTGGAAATCCACCATTCCAAAGTGTTGAAATCCACTGAGACACTGCAAAAGCCACTCCTAGTAACACCTCTCAGGGACAGTCCAAATCCTCAGAGGTGCTGTGCATTTGCAGCTCCCCCTGAATCGCCACTCTCAGGCTGCAGGTGTTCTTCTCTCTGAAGTAAACTCAGCACAGCACGATAAGATCAAGGCATGAAATCTCACATTGCCTGCCAGAACAGGGCAACCCAAAACCCTGTCTAGACAAGTGAAATTGAAACAGGCTGCTGGCTGCCCAGCTCACCAAAATGCACATTAGCCATTCAACCCACAATAAATAGCCGGTGTGTGACCCAGGGCTGAACACATTAAAATTAACACCCTTCCTCATATCTCCTATCAATTATAGCAAACAGAAGTTGGATCAGTTGCAATCCTGGGGTTTTTTTTGTTCTTCCAGACTTCCTCTTCTGGCTCCATGCAGCACAACAGACATCTCAGGTATATATGCTTGGCAGTATTTCAAGGTGGTGTTTGGGGAATTGCTGCATGTTTTCTTTTTTCCCCCCAAATGAACAAATCCAACCAGAAATTTATTGTGAATATGAGACAATCATCTATTTAAATAATAAGCACTGAGCAAATAATTCACAATGAAAACCACATCGGTGAAAATATACCTCTAGCTACTCACAAGATGCTTCTGGGCATGATACGAGTTTTGAATAATTCAAGAATTTGTGAGGTTTTTCTATGAAATACTTGATTTCTGTGCTACAAGAGAAACACAACCTCTGAAAGTGAAAACTGAATAGTTTACTCATTATTGTTGATACTACCACCAAGCAGAAGCTTTAAGTCAGGGCCTCTAGGTACAGGTCAAATTTGAAGAGGGAAGGAGATAGATTTGTTCTATTCTGCAGAATTATCAGGGCAATTGGACCAAAACTAAAAGTGCAGCTGGCAGGGAAATGAGCAGGGATAAAGTTGTTTTCTCCAGAAGAGAGGACAATGACAGAAGGGCAATTCAGACCCACCTTCCAGTTCTGCAGCCTACTCCTGGACTCTGCCCACTCCTGGACTATGCCCTTTCATTTGCACTTCTTTGTATCTTGCCCTCTTTTTATTATTCACTGCCATTTCATAATAGGCTTTGTAAACAGAAGCATCGCTTCCTGAAAGACACCGTAGCCTGTAGCCTGGAAACCTGGGATATACCCACCATAGATACTCCCACTGGAGGTAAACCTACCAGTTTAAAGCAGGTAAGACTTCTGGGTCAGCAACAGACTTCTTTTTCCCCCTTTTCCAAAACCAATTCAGTTACGACATATATTATTCAGAATATTCATCTGCTCAGCTGTATGTCTGTAAAACTAGAAAAAAGCATTAACACTTGCAAATACCTGGGATTCTAGTCTTAAAAATAATCTGCCACTTTTTATGCGTTTCCAGCATTTGGTCTCTTGGAGATCTACAATCAGTTCCAACAGGTGTTCTGCAGAGGTCATTTCTGGGTGCTAAAACAGAAGCAGTCTCCTGACATACCTTCTCAAGCTTAGTAACACCCACCTACAACCATGTCTTAAAACAAAAGAAATGTGATATTCTGAAGGAAAAGAAAGCAGCAATTTGTGTCAAGTGCTCAGTGCCACTAGCACAGGTTTCATAGTGGTGAGGGGCTTGGAACACCCATGAGAAAACACTTGAGATGCCAAAACCTAAGCAGGCAAAAAAAACACTGCCTAAAGTCACCTTGTCTGAGCGTAAACCCGTACAGTAGATACCTGTCAAGCTATGAGGGAACTAACAGAGCAGCTGTGGCAAGGGCCAGACACAGACAATTTGATGCCTCAACAGGGGATGTGCTGACCACTGTCCCCACAGGGGCTTTGCAGGATTTGTTGTATGCTTTAAAAGAGAAAACAAGAAAAAGGAATAATAATCACTTGCTACACTATTAATTACTCCTGGTTCATTTTACAGCGCTACAACATTAACACATGACTTGGCAAACTCTTTTCCCAGTCAATCAAAGAGGGAAGAAAAGATAAATCTCCTTTTACTGTCGCTCACTGAAATTTTCTCTCAGAGGCTGTAAGGATCCACTACAGTCATGCTTTTTGTAACAAAAGAACCCCCACTTCTCTTGTCTGCTTAGCACATCCCTGGGAGTTGTCTGTTCAGAGATGTGAGATACATACAGTTTTTCCAAGCAGAGCAACAAGGACCAGGAATTCCCAAATTGTATTCAATATCCGTTTAGACTCTTACACAGCAGCTGCTCCTCTCATGTTTGGATCCTCGATGCATATTAGAGATAATGGAGCTTTCTTCCCTTATTCACAGAGGTGCTGCCTGGATTATGGAATTCATTAGTCTATGCTTGCAAATTGCCACTGTTGACTCAGAGCAAATTCCTGCTATCAGACTCACTAGTCAGCTCATTTTCATAACAATGCTGTATTGTTAAAAAATACTTTTAAACCACTCTTTAGAGAAACTCGGGGATACAACACATTCAAGCAAACACCTAAAACATCAAAGAGATGTAGCCTCAGTAATGCTAAAAGTCCTGCATTTGAACTGTGTTTAAATTAATCAGTGTGATGGTGTTAAGAGGATTCAGTAAGTCATAAAACCTTGGGCAACTGAATTGCTTCCCAAAAGGGGTGACAGGACATTTAAAGCTAAATAGATAAAGATTAAAAGATCCCACCCTGCAAGAAGTAGCTGCCCTGGAGGAAAGGAAGGCCTTGATTAGGGCACCATTGATCACAGGCGAATAAAATAAAGATTGGATTTGCAAGGAGCTCTTTCTTTTCCTCAAATTTCTCTTTACCCACGCCTGAGACTAACAGTAATTCTGAAAGACAACTCACAGAGGAGTAGAGTAGTAAGTGGGAAATCAGACTCTGCTGTGAGCTTGCAATTCTCTGACATCTCTGGCATTCAGATTTCTACTCTCCTCTAAATTACTCCGTTTCTGGGTTCTTGCTTTCCCAGCTGATGCACATTACAGCACAGGGCTGACTTCGAGCTGTGCAGACCCTGGGGACAAATATATCTTTGATTCCTCACTGACATAATGCACACTCTTGAGTGCACGATGCAGAAATACTTTTTTTTCTGCCTGTCATCATCAGATGCTCTAATGTAGGGGGATGTAGGATGAAGCTTGTGGTACCAATTGCTAGAAGGAGCCTGCCATCTGCTGATCTGAGCAGCACTCCAGTCCAACTTTTCCCAGATATGATTTAGTGGTGGGATGAAGCACTATACAAAGTAGATTAAATGTATCTGAAATGAAGCAAAATTAACAGTTTCTGTGGTGAAGGGATTAATTTTAATGGAAACAGGAAGTCCCAACTGTTACAATATCAGGTATAAATCTGAACTGGACAAATAGAAACAAAGAGGCAACTAAAATTAAACAATTAGTCAGTAGGAAAGAGATAAGTACAAGATACAGACAGGGAAGAGCCTGAAATTTCGTTTTTTGCTTTGCTTCTCCCAGCCAGACAGCACAGCTAAGCTATCCCTCACTTTTACCCTTCCAACTTACAGCAGTTCTAACCTTTTTCTTTATGGCTACTTCCAGGGCCACCCACATGCCCAGGCATGAAAAAAGCCCTGGAAAAGGTGAGGCCTCCTCAGGCTGCCATCTCCATTTACTTTCATGCTTACTGCCATCAGGATGTATGTAAAAAATTATCATTTGGCAGGACATGGTGAAAAGTCACCATTTCCATTACACTGTCTGCATTGTTGTTCCCAACTCCAGCTAATATTTCCTATTTCATCAATAGATTACATCCTACCAGTCATTCCAAGCTGCAAGTGCTAATCAGATTAAAATGCTCTGTTAGCTCTTGACACATATAAAACATCACTGTAACACAACCAAGCATAAAAAGTCAAAGGGAAGTATGGGGTAGGATGCAGAGCTCTGAGCTTGTCACAATAAGGTGAAGTTTCCCCAAAACAGAGGAAGAACAGCTAAGAAAGAAAAAAGTAGAGCCCAGATTAGGGAAGTATATCTTCTCTCACTGAACCAACAAATGGGGAAGTGAAATTTGAAGTGGATGAACTTCTGAAAGACTTGGATTATTTTTTTAAAGACCAAGGGGAGGATAAAAAAAAAAGCAGAATATGGAAAAAGCATCCTGTGTTAGCAGGATTAGTATCAAAGGTTCTCTGGTGAAGAGGTGTCATAGAAAGAGAAGATAAAACATCCTTAATTACTATTTTTATAATGAAATTTCCTGTGTTACAATCCGTTCAAAACAATGTTACACAAAAGGCAACTGAAATTCTCCCACTTTTTCACAGTCCTTTCCTTACCTTAATATGAGCTGGGTTATAAAGTAAAGCATAAACTCCCATCTGATGATAATGCACATCATCCAATGCTGGAGGCTTTGTTGTGCTAAGAACATTGTAAACACATATGACACAGACCCTGGCCTAAGAAGTCTAAGCAAACAAATACAAAGGACAGAGAGGTACATCAATTTAATGTGGTTATCTTTCATGGTTATTGATTCACAGATCCAGCTAAAGGAACACTTTGGTCATTACCTACCTTGCCATTTTTACCTGCCCATCACCAGAGCATAGATTATTTCTTGAAAGTATAATATACTTGAGGGACTTACAATCCAAAAGGCAACAGAAAATAGAAAAATAACAGTCATTTGCTTAGGGCAGTCCCCAGGTGAAATGCAACAGAGCAAGAAGATAACAAAATCAGAGAATTCTTTGAAAAGAACAGATGATCAGTAATAGACTGTACCATACACCCGGAAGAAATACAACACACATCATAAGCAAAAAAAAAAATTCACTAAGAAAAAGAAATAATTTATGCCTGTAACTTTAATAGCGCCCAAGGCTGCAGGTGACCATCAAAATCAGAGTTTCTGAGCTACTACAACACTGCAAAATGGAGGTGTTTTCTATGATATATAAATTTCTTCCAGCATATAAGGATATTTTTTCAGAATCTGAAAAAGATAAGCTGAAAAGAGGAAATTTGGGTTAAGCCCTTCACTAATACTATAGAAGGCTTTAAGATAAAAATGCAAAATGAGACATTGCAGGAAAGCACCAGCTATCCAGCACCAGCTCTTGAGCCTCTAGTAAGACCTTGAGAGCATTAGGGATGGTACATCTGTTGCTGCAAAACATCTTGTGGATTGGTTAACTCCACCAGCAAATTGCACCAAGGCAGATATCAATTTACATCTGTTTACCACAGCCACACAGGTGATGGGAGCAAAGGGAGTGGATGGAACGTGGGCAGTGTGGAGCAGGGTTGGGTTATCATTATCAACAGCAGGAGAATAAAGACATTCTGTGTGTTCCAGGCCTTGTTTGTGAGTGCAGGCAGCTGGGGTTTGGCCTCTTGTTCGTCCTGCAGTCAAGAGCAAAGATCATTACAGTCCTAAACAGTTAGCTTAGCAGTAGTTGTTTATGAGAAATCCTGTATGTGGGCCTGAAAAGACAGATATTTGTCCACATTAATTCATGCAGTTGTTTCGGTTAACTTACATCTATGGCTGAAATGCCTCCTTACCTGGGTATGGGAGATAATGCTCCATACTTTGAGGATGATGGGCATTCAAGGGAAGTGTATTTAATACACTAAGAGTTGTGAAGCTGGGTTCTTCCCATAATTCTTCCTGTGACACAGGAATTCAGTTTGCTCTCAAATCTTTGAGCAAGAAAAAAGGAAGATATGGCTGTCCAGAGCAATCAAAAGTGGGAGTTTAGGGACGCAAGTTCCAGGATCCATTCCTTGCCTGGGAACAGGGGATGATTTCAGGACTGACTGCTATGCTGCTTTCACACTGATTTTTGATTATGAATGTGTATGGGTTCACACTTGCAATGCAGCAGTAGTTGACCTTTCCTAGGACAAGCCAATTAGTCTGCAAGAGTGAATAAAGAGATATTATCACCTTTAATATCTGCTGCTGCTGCCACTGCTTTTCCAAAATACTCTCCTGTGGGCATTAAAGTGATGTTTTCATTCATCCACCAATAAAAACGCAGCCTTAACCCATCTGCCTGTCCCTCTGTGTATATATCTGGGTAATTTAATAAATGCTTCTGGGTGTTGATTTACGTCATTGTATCTGTACATAAGCCTGCCTCTGTGAGCATGCTGCTGGTTGTCTCTGAGCATTCATTGTCTGCCTTGTGTGTGTATGTCTGTGTGTCTGAATGTGGTTTTGTTTAAAATTCTTCCATAGAAAAAACAAGAAGTCAGATGTTTCATGAGGTTGTTCATTAAAACCAGGGGAAGGAAGGACGAGACAGTAAGGGGTAATTTAGAGAGAAGCAAGGGTAGATTTGGCTACAGTTAATCATCTGCTTCAGTCTTCTCTGGTAGAGATGGGGGAGTTCATTCCAGACATTAAAATGTCTCAGGGGAGGATCATATAGATCATGCTGGAAGAGAAATGGAAAGAGTAAATTATCCAAAGGCTCAGAAAGCAATGGAGCCAGACGTCATCTGATCCCAAAGCAAGGATAAAAACAGGGAGAGAGAGCCTTCACAAGATATGCCCAGGATTCCCTGAGAAACTGGGGGTAGAGAAAGGAAACATTTTTTCTAACTGCTGTCAGTGAGGTAGATTTCTAAGGTACCAGATTAAGATATCTGGTCTCCTGGTACTCTGGTTCCAGCTGTAATTCTGGCTCACAGGGAAAGGTATTATTCTGAGTCACAATGTAGAACAAAAGAACATTAAAATGGAAGTAAATGCAGTTTCCCAACATGCCAGCATCCCCTGAAAAATAAGTCTGAATAATGGCCCAGGAACACTTTCCTAACACGAGTCTCCTCAAATCAGCAGCACAAGGGGTCGGATGGATTTTCCAGCTCCGGCGCCCAGATCACTTTGCACACACAGCTTGTTTTCCTGCACTTAATCATGGCCCTGACTCACCACCTCTTCTCTGCACTGTTCACTATTCTCCCAGTTCAGTTGCAGCATAAACAACTGAACCAGCACAACCTCACCAGGGGAAACATGGGGAAGCAGCAGTGACCCTGTACACACACTGTGACATTCTCTGTTTCAAACAGAGGTAATTCCCATTCTGGAAGCTGTTACACACCCCAGGACCACAGATACCAGATATTCATGATACAGCAGAATTAGAAATTTGCAGCATTGGTAGCCAGGTATTCTGAGGACAGCAACATGCCCATGCCACTTTGGAGTGGCCTTTGTCAGGCAGACACTGCAAACACAACATTTTTGTACATGGAAACACTGGGTTTGTTACCTACATCCTCCATGACATCTGGCTGCAATCCAGTATAGTTCCTGAGAAATGGCTGGGAAGTTTTCTATACATCCTTTGTTTGCAGAGGGACTCCCACAGAGCACAACTCTTCCCTATGGTGCTCTTTAACACCAGCTAACACAGTAACATCAGCTCTGATTGTTGCATACATTTCCTAGAAGAGGTAGAACAAACTGAGGAAATTAGAATTTATATTCCCGTGTATGATCCTTCAAATTAAAACTACCGAATGAACATATTTTCTGCAACAAAATAATATCTTTCTTACAGAGAAAAGCATGACTCAGACTTTGAGACACCTGGACACTTACAAACTAGCTTCCCTATAGGATTTCCTACTAAATTCATAAGCCTTTGATGAACTTGTTCACACTTGTTCTTTTCAGGAAGTTTTCCCCATATTTCCAGACATCTTCCCTCTAATTAACATCTTCCATAAAGTAATTTTTTTCTACAGCACACTACCAGAAGCCCCTACATTTTTCTCCAGCCCCTAAGTTTTTCTCCATCCTGTCTGGGGTGCAGGTGGTGACCCTTCTGCAGGGGCCACCAGTGCCCACAGCCCCAGCCCATCAAACCCAGGCCATGCCAGCACTTTGCTCCGTGTGTTACGAGGGGATGTGTCAGCCAGGGCTATTGTTTGGAACAGGAAGCAAGTTTGGCCGCCTCTGTAATTTAGATTGTAGGCAATAAGCAGGGGTGTGGTGTGCAAAGCAAACAAGGCAGGACTAACAGCTCTTTTCACTTCTGGACAAGGAATTGGTGCAGGGTGGCCCACAGGATCCTGTCCCATATTGGCTACAGCATCTCCTCGTGACCACAGCCAGGAGTGAAAAACCAGAGTGTCCTCCAGGCTTTCGACTGGAGAGCCAAGATAAAAGTCCAGGCCCCGTGTTCTAACAGAACTTTATGAGCTAAACATCTTGAAATGAGATTATGAGAGAAAATTAAGAACAGTCTTCTCCTTTCAATAGGTCTTTTAAAACAATAACCAGGCTTTACTGTAAATTCATTTATTTTCCCTCAGTGAGCCAATTCCCAAGCTGATATCTCCTCTGTGTACCAGGGATATATATAGATCTAAATGTGGCAAGAAGACAGAAAGATTTTATTTATTTTGCGTAAGGACAGCAAGGTGAGGAGTTCTTTTTTTCCAGGAAAAATTCATATTGGAGAGTGAGTTACACATCTTGTCAAAGAAATACTATGAGGTAAATAAAATCCAAATTATATTTAGCTCATAGGAGGTGACAAATACTAGTCAGGTTGACTATTGCCTTTCTGGAAGTTAGTCAAAAACCACTGTCAAATAAAGCACGAAAACAGAGAAAAAAAGAAGAGTCTATTCTTGCATTTCCTAAAGTGAGCAACATTTTGCTGTTTATTGCCAGCATTTTTTTAAAACTAGTTGTGAATACATGGAAAGGACTTAAAGTCAAATCCTGGCCTGCATTCTGCTGAAATCACCTAAACTGTCTGCTTTGGGTCTCCAGAACAGTCTGAAAACCCCTCACTCTATGCAGAGGATCATTAGTGGCAAACTCCAAACCTGTGTCCATTTTCCTGCCAGGTCACGGCTGCTGTGGCACCACACACGTCCTTCTGTGCCTTACCAGGGACAAGTGTCCACATCATTCACTCCCTACTGCAGTAGCTGTGGATAGGGCAGGTTGCATGAAGCAGGGGCAAACAGAGGAAACTCGGGGGTTTCCTTGCAAAAACCCAAACCTGTGACAAAACAGGCCTAGACATCACTGTGGCAGTGTGTATTAGCTCAGAGTAAACTCAAAGCAAACAAGAGGCAGCCATAAGCATTCAGACCCCTAGATCCAGACATTCATTTAATCCATAAGACTTCTCATGCAGAACTGAGCTTTGTAGGGATGTCCTAGATCCATCCAATGATCAAACATGCTCTAATTTGCTCCCAAGGCAGAAGTGCCTCCTCTCACTGAGCACTCCCTACCCTCTCACAGCTCCCTTCTGGGTCCCCACAGGCAAGTGGGTGCAGGAGGATCATCATTCTTTCCTGGCACAGCAGCTAATCCACCCAGCCTGACTGCAGAGAGATAGCTGGCTGTTTGGGAAGCAGTACCATGTGGGGGAAGATTTTTTTAACCTGTTCTTTCCTTGTTCTGTGTAAGGAAGCCACAAACTCTCTCACACAGAGGCAGCTGATAAAGTTGCCTCCTCTATCTAGAAAGCACACCTAACCAGAGCAACTGGCATGTAACAACTTCAAGAGCTAATAAAATTTTCAAGCAGTCACTTATGTGCACTCTGTCAAATGAACATATAATTATCAAAAGATTCCCCCACCTTTTCTTGGTTGTTTGGGTTATTAAGTGAAAGCAAAGGTTTGAACTGCTCACCTAAGACAAAAGGGCCTGCAGAAAGCTGCTGCCTGTCCTTAGACTTTGCTATGCTAACAGTCACTGTCTGCAGTCAGAGTTCCTTCCTTAAGCACTTGAGCACTGTGTGAAGCCTCGACGACGGCACACTGCCTTTACCTAGAGATAGATTTTGGGTGATATTTTGGAAGAATGGTTTGCATACAAGTAGCAATGTGATCACCACCGGAATGCTCATTTCCTGCTAGACACACACACAGATTTTGTGACCCTGTGTTCTTGTACAAAAGACAAGTGACCTGCAAAACCCCAGCGTTTCATATCTCAGAGTGGTGGGGCAATACAACCTACATACCAACGATGACTCACTGGGAAACAGAAAGATCAAGCTCCAGGGATCTCCTCCTCAGCACAGACCTGCAAATACATAGGAATAATTTGCATTGCACAGCTTGCCTTGCAGAGTCCACAGATAAATATCAGGCTTGGCACGGCTAGGATATCTGCGCAATATTTAGCAGCAGAACAATGAGCCAGCTGGGAAAGCATGTACTTATCCAAATTCAAGTGGGCAAGTAATTTTGGGCAAAGTGGTTACTTAGGGATTGCCTGCACAGGGAAGCTGGGACAAAGCAAACTAAAGTTTGAATGCATGGCATGTAAACCCATTCCAGAAAACAGTGGTATAAACAGTTCAGTTGTTCTCAGGGTAGTGCATGAGAAATGCCTGTAATTTTTTTGGTGGCACCAGAGCAGAGGTCCTCAAATACCTGAGAAGCTGACACAGCTGCTTCTATCTTCTGCCTGTGGCCTGGCACCCTGGCTTTGCACAGTGACTGGAGAGTTGCCTGCTCCCTCACTCATTGCAGAAGTTACTGCCTCTGTAACGGGAACTGGAAAAGCCAACCTTCCTCAGATCTTCAAATCCTCCAGCCCCTCTTTGCTGGCATAATTACATGCAGTGATGTGAAAGCTGCACTAAAGTTGGGATGAAAATGCAAGACGAAAGCAGCCTGCACAGATATCTCAGTGTAAGCCACCAGGTGCAAATCAAGCATGGACTCATCTCCTGTTATTTAGGGCTCAGGCTATAAATCCCAAGCAACCACTCTTCATTCCCAAAAGTCACGTGTCTGGGTGACACTACAGTCTCCTCCTCGAGCATTGCAACGCAAACAGCGGTGATCTTGGGGAAAGCAAAGACAGAGGCAGTCCCAGGGGTGCTTACTGTTTGTAGGTACAACTCCCTTTTAAGAGGGAAAAGAGAGAAAAGATAGAAAAGAGAAAAAAAAAAAAAGAGAAAAGAGAAAAAAAAAGAGAAAAAAGGGAAAAAAGGGAAAAAAGATAAAAAAAGACAGAAACGAGAGAAATGAGAGAAAATAATAGGGCCCAGGAGGAGCCACAGAAAAGGAGCAGACCCCACCAGATGTACACAGAACTAAAGGCCCTGATCAGACTTCCCTGTCCCTGACCCATCAGATGCATGACCTGACTTACTAATACTGAAAGGGCACCAGAGGAAGTGGGATTTGGCACGGTGTGCAAGCAGTGGGGGGCAGGACATGCTCAGTCCATAGTACATAAAGTCCATGTGTGTTTTCAACACCCTGGCACCCCTGGGAAGCTGTGGCCCTGGCTGTCTTAGCTCTGGGTGCAGGCTGGGCTTGGCCAGCACCACCTACCAGCACCAGAGGGAAGTGACAAGTGGGATTCTCCTGCACTGCCCACCCAGGCAGCTCACAATCCCATTTTGGGAGCCAGGCCATTTCTACTTGTAACAGCAGCCACATACAGAGTTTTCTCACTGACTGGCTACTGTTGGTTTGTTTCCCTGTGGGTGTAGGCAGCTCCTTTCTGGACAGACTCATGATGATGCTGATGTGGCAGAACAACTCCACTGCCACAGGGGAGGGCTGGATGCTCCAGCAGGAGGACTTGGAGAGTTAAGTTGGAACCCAGGAAGTTTCATGAGACACCATGGCTCCTAAATTCCTTACCCTTTGTGCTCCAGGTTTGGTGCACGCCTTAGGGTGTGCTAGGTCCCTGCTAGGACACTAGGCACTGGTGAGCCCCAGGATAGCCATGAACAAAATGGCATTCAAACATGACCTATCTCATGGTTATCACTCATGGCGAGAGTAAGTTTACATACAATTTGCATAAAACTTTGGGAGGGGTGCCCCAGAGAAGGTTATGGTACCACTTATCACTAAATAGCCTCATGAAAGCAAATTGTAACACAAATCTACAAAAGAGGCTTTATTAGAAAGGGAAGGAACTCATTCCTCTTGCCATCAGAAGCTCAGGGGCATTCACAGCAGGTTCATTTCCCTGGAGAATAGAGTTTCTGCTGAGCAGGAGAGGATTAAGGTGACCGGAAAAGCAATGAGACTGAGCAGGGAGGCCTAAAGGCACTGGAGCAGTTTCATCTTGTTCATACTTCCTCCTTCCAGCTGCACTGCTGTGCACTGAGGCATTAAAGGTGAGATCTCTTTGCATCATCCTGGGCCCTGTGGCAAAGGAGATACCCATCTGTCCTTGCAGCTACGGGGGAGTTTCAGAGCAGGAGTGGTGCAAAAAATTACACTTATCTCAGAGTCAGCTGACAGCAGAAGCTCCAAGCAAAGTCCTTCCAATTCCAGTCGTGATGGTATCAGCCACCTCCCTGAGCAGCCTTTCCTCCCTCCCCCACGTCTACACACCACTGAGATGGCTCTGATCCCCAAATAACCTCTGGAGCTACTGCAGAGGCTCTAAAAGCCTCAGTCATCAAGGGTCATCACTGAGGGCCAGTCAGTTCTGTGCTCCCCTGACAGAAGCAGCTGACTCTGAGGCCAAGAGCTCAGAGGATCATCCTGAACAACTTTCTGGCATATTCAAAGATCTGCCTGTCTCTCACCTGCCAGTCACACAGATGTGCAAAGGGCAAGGACCAGAACTGAGGCCACCAGGGACCAATCCTCCATCCTCTTGCAGGACCATTTGCCTTCACCTCTGCTGAGTTTCTCACAATAGCTCTCCAGCATTCTCACCTGCAGCTCACTCACTGACACACAGCAGGTATGTCACCCCAGATGCCCAAAGCAAGGACACTTAACTGATGGAAACAGATAAAACTTCTGATACCAAACAATGCTTTTCAGCATGAGGAAAATTTAAACTACCATAATTTCAAATTACCAGGACTTCTTCTTTTAAAAAAAAAGGAAGAAACAAATGGTTAAGGTTTGAGGCCTCCAATATAAATAGAAACAGATCACATTTACAAGATTAAGGTTTAGGATTTTTAGGTAATATTGTAAATTTGAAAACATTCATGATTTAGTAGGTTTGCAGTGCAGAAAACAAAATCTGTTTTGTGCTTTGAACAAATCACTTAATCACTCTGATTCATGGCATCCAGCACTAACGAGAAGAGTCTCTTAGACCAAACTTATCACACATGCAAGCTTTGTTTTGCCAGTCAGGACTCTGCCAGGAAAGTGGAAATACCCAAAGATTATAGGCAATGGTAACGGGTATAGCAATAAGGATGATCTTGATAATTATGTACCTTCAAAAGAAAGGAGAAACTTGTTCTAACTTGAAAATGGAATAAACATGTCATAGCTCTGATAGGAGTCACCCAGGCTGGCAAGAACTAGGGATATTTTTTTTTTTTTTTCAGGTCTCTTTAATAAACTGGTACCGTGGGGGAGTGGTGGAAGATTCTGTGAGAAGCTCTGCTGAGAACACACTCCCTTGGTCCTCTGAATTTTCAGATTTCCCAATCTGTTCTGCTTTCAACCACGCCATTCTAGGTCCAAGCAACACCTCCCTGTCTAGCAGTCTGCTACATTCACAGGTGCTTCACAATGTCAGAGCAAAGACTTTGCAAATAAAAGCCTAAGGAGAGCTCTAAATATTTGTTGGATTGGGGGCTTACTTTGAGATGTTAGTACTGCTCATAACCCAGGGTCAGCCTCAAGAGCAACACTGGCATCACATGTTGGAAACACGGTGCTGATTCAGCCCAAGAAATTTTGTGGAATATTCCTTCCTTCCCAATTTCTAAGAAAGCTACAAAGGGATGGAGATGCCTGTGGCTGTTATGATGGCTGTTTCCTCTAGTAAACAACATCACTGTAGTGTTCTCCAACTCAATAACTCTTTTCCCAATGGCTAAATGCAGTCATAAAGAAGGAGAGGACATCTCTCCATTTAACCACAAATTCAAAGCACATCCAGGGAACTGAATGTACCAGGGAAATCCTGTAGGAAGATGTTCTCTCACCACACCACCAATGAGACTGAAAAAGTGGAAACAGAGAAGACTTCTTGTTCAAATTCACTTCTACAGATATGAAAAATTTTGGAATAATATTATACCTTCCTTTTCAAACTCAAGGATAAAGTAGACAACAGCTATGCTACCCCTAAGTTATTCCCAGCATCTGTTTTGGCAAGGAAAAAAAAATTAGGACCTTTATAACAATGTATGTGTACAAGGAAAAGCAAATTCAAGGCACATCTGTAATCTCAGAGCAGGGTCTGAGGGTGATGCCATTTTAATTACATCAGCTCCAAGGAACAGGTTGGATTAAAGGGAAAAAAGGAGCCCAGAAAACTGGAGCAGGTAAATTGTTAGATTTTGGATTATGCCAACCACCAGACTAATATCTCAAGGATATAAAACACCATTCAGCATGAAGAAAAAAAGATGCAAAAAAAGAAGAAAAGATGCAAACATTGAACTGAGTTGTGGTGCACTTGATCCTGATGCTACATCTCCCAGTGGAGACAAATGGAACATGTCTGTTTATAAAGCCACTTTTCCAACACAGGAGAATGGTACAATGGCATAATGTTACACCTGTACCAAGGATTGAGTCCAGCACACCTCTCTGAGCAGGGACTGCTTAACCTTCACCACTGCCTCACACCTGAGGGGTTTGTCTCTGAATGTTCTCAGCCTTTTCCTCTCTCATTTCTTCACATGGGGGTTACACAACCATTCAACTGCAAAACAGTTCTGTTTTCATTTTAGCTTTCACAACCTTCCTGTTGTCTTTAAACAAGTACAAGGTAGTTTCCAAGGTAGAGGGGGTTTCTTTGTTACCTTTCATTGAAATATTCATACTAAGATGGAAAATTCCAGGGAGCAGTTAAGAACTTAAGAACGGATTACCATACATCAAAGGGAAGCAGCATTTGCTAACTCCTTCGTTTTACATGTATGTGATTCACAAACTACTTCGTGAAAATGGAAAAGGGATCGAGGAATCGCTCAGGTCCGGACAATAAAAAATAAACTAATAGCAACAACCTAATTTCCATGAAAATGGGCTGGTCTCCAAAGCATCTGCCAAGACCAGACACTGTGGTGCTTGCAGCTTTCCTTTGTTTGCTCTTCAAAGCAGGAACGTTCCCGTGCCTCATGCCAAGCTATAAGATGTGGTACATGACTTTCAGATGAGGAAATGTCACATTTCTCCCTGAATATTTCACACTACAACAGCAAGGAGAAAAGCACAGCCACGGCTGAAATGAGGAGGAGATGAATTGAAAGCCTAAAAATGGATTCTTCAGCATTACCCTGTAGGATGGGGAACTGACAAGGCAATTAAAACTAACATGAAAGGAGGTGTAATTGTAAATCAGCAAAATCTGCTGAAGCACAGATAGCAAGAGGCAAAGAATCGCCGCACCTGAAGGCCAAGCCCTTGGCAGAGGAGAGCGCTGCCCTCAGCTCCACGGCAGCTGATGGGGAGAGACAGGCCCTGCCCCAGGCTCTGAGGGGGCAGGCCCCGAGGAGCGGCCCCCTCTGCCCAGGCTGCCCCGATTGTCCCTTACACACGGCCACAGCAAGGGAAGAAATGCGGGACGAAGGCACCCAGCGCCTCCGCGGGGAGCAGCAGCCCAGCCCAGCCCAGCCCAGCCCAGCCCAGCGCCCCCCGGCACCCCCGCCGGGTCCGGGTCACCGCAGCCAGCGCCCGGGGAGAGAGCAGGCCCCGATGGGCCTGGCCGGGCCACTGCCCGCCGCGCTTTGTTTGTGAGCGCGGGCTTTTAAATCTGAGCTCTACGGGCTCCAGCACCTTCCCTGAGGACGGGCAGCGGGGCGAAGGGGGAGAGGGAGGCCCGGCAGCTGATGAGGACACAGCGGGAGGACAGGCGAGACTGGTTGGGAGGGGTGGGAATGGAACGAGGCAGGGTGGGAACAGCCTCAGCCCGTCTCTTCGGTCAGGCAGCTTTAGCACTTCAAAGCGGTTCTTCCCCTTGTGACTCCAAACGCTGACTAAAACAGGCAAGCAGGTATTTACAGGATCAGCCAAGCCCCTCCTGCCTAGGTGGCCTGAAAGGCTTCCTAGCCGTGTCCCGCGAGCAAATCGCGGTGTCTCGTTCAAAGGCTTTCCTGGTGCCGGGGCAGGATTATGGAAAATGGAAAATGTCCAGGAAATGGCCCTGCTGCTGCGGGTAAGGTGAACCCTGGACTCGCTCCGGGTGTCCCTGGGTGCTCTCCTGGGGTGGCAGAGTCCAAACGGGCACGGTGACAAACAAGGGGACAGACGTCCCTGGGTGCTCTGCTGGGTGGCGGAGTCCGAGCAGGAACAGTGACAAACAAAGGGACACGTCCAGCCCCCTTCTGAGCAAAGCACCCCAATTCAAAAAGCAGCCCATGATCGTAGGCACCTGATGTGCTGCTTGTTCCAGAGGCACAGGGTGGGGTACAAGGAGGCGAATCTGCTTTCCTCTTCAACGCAGAAAACATCAAAGCTGTCCTAAAAAATTATAAGCTTCTGGACAGGCTCTTGGTGTATTTTAAAATGCAAAACAGACTCATTTCAAAGCACTCTTTCCAAAGGTCTTTCCTGAACGTACATCACATGCAATGGAAAAACACTGCATGCCTGGCATTTAATATTTTTCACCTGTGACCCAGGATTGATGTCTGTGTAACTCCCTGATTTAATCCAACGACGTGTCTCAGCAAGAAAAAAAACCCCTTCAGAGTTTGAAAAGGAGTTGGAAAAAAATAAAGTCACGCTCAACACTTCCCCTTCCCTGGAGAGATAGGAGTGCTGCTTGCCCTTTCCTGACGATAAGCATATCCTGGTGGTTAAAAATACATTTTGCTCTTACCGTAAATTCTCCATTAGCCAACTATTTCAGCCCAGCCCACAGTGTTGGGGTTCATGATTCCTTAGAGGCCACACATGACAGAGCTTGGCCTGTGTGTGCTCAAATTCACTGGGGAAAAAAGCAAAAGTAACAGCTCTGATCTTGCTGCCACTGGCTTCACCTGGAGCAGAGAAATGTGTGGAGTGGCAAAAACATTCAGCTCAAATGACTAGTACCAAGACCCCATGGCCTCCACATTAATTTTCTGCCTTTACAGCTGCTTCCAGACAAAATGTTGCAGTTTGTATTGAATTCTGAACAGCAATTAATTCTTTTGTTAATTTAACTGTTTTTAGTTATCATTGTGCAAAGGGACAACTCAGTAAAATGGAGCTTAGTGAACAGCAGGGTCTTGCTGTTTGGAACAGGACAGAAGCCTGTTGCAAGATGGCTCCAAAACTTGGATTGTGCAAAGGACACAGATGCCACCTCTTACCAAGGAGGAACCAGCCCTGGGAAGAGCCTGGCTCAGCAAAGCTAGGGCTGCTCACACACCCAGATGCCTCCACAGCAGCTCCAACCCACAGGGATCCTGCATGCCTCTCCTAGCATATTCCTGCCAGGAGAAAGCTGATGGGGCACTCCTGTCTCAGGCTGAGGTAGCAGCTGGTGAACAACTGTGGCTCTCTGTGACACGGAAATCACCAGTCACAAGTCCAGTTGCATAAACTCAATACTTTGCCTTCCTGGCAAGTACCTTGCAGTTAAGGAGGCACAGAGAGGCCTTGCGCCCAGGCATCAAGAGCTTCAGCTGAAAATCCTATCTGAGGAACTAGCTTTGGATTTCTCCTGTGAGACTTAAGGAAAAAAAAAATTCAGGGACTTAAAAGAGGCAGAAATGGGAACGTCAATATATATACCTCCTCTATGTATAAGAGGTAAAGGAAACCAAGCAGCAGCCCTCTTCCTTTTCTGTTAGGATTCCAGGCTGTGGAATAAAGATAAATCCAAGTTCACCCTCCTGTCTTTGTTTCCAAGACTCAGCAAGACAGGGGAGATATGGCAGAGCCCATCTACAGAGCCATAACCATGGGAACACCAGCAACAAAGGTAAATCAACACGAGATTCCCTATCATCAGTCTGTGTTTACACTGGAGGCCTCAGGCTCCCTGCACCAACCTGGCTGGCACTCCTGGACCTTGGTATGGCTGTGGAACTAAGTAAGAAAAGGGATTTATGGAACAAATATTAATTTTTCTGTCCTACTTCCCACTATCTCTTTTAGAATGCATATTTGCAGTGCCTAGTTTCTGCACTCTGCTTTGAAGCCATGCTGCTGCCTTCCCCCTTTCCCAAGCTACCCCAAACCTCAGCTTTTCCTTGGCTCCTATCTGACATTTGGCTTTCCTCAGTCCTTTCATTTAGGACAAGGTAGAAAGAGCTCTGGGTATTTTCCTGAAGATCAAATCCAGGGGAGGCAGCCCCAGCAGAGGCCAGGGCCAGTACCCCAGCGTAGGGAGCAGCACAGCACGGAGGTAGAATATTGCTCAACTGGAGTTGCAGCTGCTTGGCATCTTAAAAATGTGCAGGTCTCTGAACTTGCAGGGATTGTGTCTGCACGCTGTGACACAGCCAAGGGTCGGAGTATCAGGCAGCCCTGGAAGGAGCTGTTTGTACCTGCCCTTGGGAGCAGTTATGCTTCACATATTTTTCTCTGCCGCTTTGAAAGGACACATGGAAGAGCAGTATTTGTGAAGGGGACGAGTGAAGGTGACTGCTGGGGAGAATGGACACCTTGAAACAATCATGAGAGCTTTTCCAGGTGAGCAGGACCTCCTTCCCACTCCCGTTTTTCCAGGGGTGGCCATTGACAACATCCATGGCCCAGCAACCAGAAGCATTTACTGCTTGGGCAGAGCCAGGGAGGGACTGATCCCACCTCCCCTCATTTCCTCATTGCCTTTCCTCCTCTATTTATTTCCTTTGGGTTTTCCCCTTTGATTAAACTCCTGGCATGTTGGAATGTTTAATAATAAGACAGATAACTCATGGGAAATGATATTTATAAAATCTACTTCTTTTTTTTTTGAGTTTTTGTAAGACCTTGAGAGAAAATCTTGAACTACGTTCTTCCTTTTAAAAATAAATTAAAAAAAAAGTGGAAGGTGCAGTTAAGAGTTTTCAAACAATCAATGTTTTATTTGGTTAATTTATTAAACACCTTTAAGACAATTAATTTTGGTCTGTACCCTTCTATAAAATGATTCAAGTTCTGAACAAACCTCCGATACATAAAGCGAAGTTACTTTTACCATACGCAAATTTCAGATCAAAATACAACACTCTGTTTTCTTACATTTATAAAACCCAGTCAAATACAAACGACATTTAAAAAGATAAAACACTTTCACTGATCCTTGGTACAATATTACAGCACAATTTGCACAGTGGCAACTAAGTCCTCAAAGCACAAGTCAAATACTTTAAAAAGGGAGCCTCCCTTTAGTTACCCAACGTTCTACTGAACACGTAAACAAAGCGAGTGCTACTGAATCCAGGAAAATTCCTCTGTCCCTTTTCATACCACGTGTGAGCCACGAAGCTATTCTGCAAGGGAAGCTACTGGTGAGTAACCAAAGAGCTTTCCTACTTTGCTGTCACCAGTTTTTGTGCAACTACTCTATGAAAATAAATGAATGGAAGTGGACCAGACTCTGCACTGGGCAATTTATGGCAACTAAAGTAAACCAAGAAATGAGTGTTTTTCTAAAAACAGATCATAAAACTATTAAAAAAAAATCAATACTAAATTATCCATGGGCACAACTGGAGTAACTGCCTTTTACTTCACCTTCAAGACATCTAATGAAGACACAGAGTGTTTTCAATTGTTGAGTTTGTTCAATTGCAAAACCCAGTGTTTCAGCAATGGGTCAAAGTGCCATTAGAATTGCACATTTTTCTTCAATTACAGAATGCATGGTTGCATGAAACACTCATTTGGTGCTACACCTGAAAGCCTGCACTTACACTAACCTGTGAGTATGCGGGATCTCCTACAAAACAGAAACAAGAACAAAAATTAAAACTACAAACATAAAATGATAAAACTCAAGTCTCAGTTGATAGACATTCCTGGGAAGGTCCTACTTAGCAAACCTTGCAGCAACACCTTGAGAAGAGAAAGTAAAACCAGAGCAATGAGAGCAGGGTCTGATGTATCTCCTCGGGCTATGCTTGGCACAGGCAGTCAGGGCAGTTGTACCACAGTGCAACTAAAGGGTTTTTGCCTGAAGTTCTGCAACCCCTTCATTTCCCCTACCCCCAAACCACTGATTTTACTCACAGTTCAACTGTAAGTTCAGTTATTCAGTCTCAGCCAATGTGAAAACATGTACATAATTAAATGGAAAAATACACTAACAGATCTAACTTCCCACTCTCCTCCCTCCCCAAACTCATGTCAAACCCATGAGGACACCATACACTCCAAAACTTTCCCTATCTGTTAACATTCACATAATCCTGACAGAACAGAGAACTGCAAACAGCACAAATAATACATCGTTAAATAATGCTCAAGTGTAAACAATACAGGTTGGACATGGTTTAATAAAACCCTAGTGAGGTACAGCAAAAATTTAATTTCCTAATTTAGTGCTTTAAGTGCAATTGAGACGCTGCTGTACTGCCCTTCTGCAAACACATCTCTCCAGAATTAAGCTGCACTACTAGGCTTATTCCCTTAAAGCTACATACCCATGCTATAACTCATTATATTGACTTAATGCAAATATTTGTGGGGGAAAATTAATTTACAGGGTTAATTAAAATCTTTTTAGTATTCAAAAGGAATGATAGTAAAGGGATCAACCATGGAAAAATGTAGTAATACATGTTTTTAAAAAGATTTCCAATAATTCTAACAAAAAACAGCAAGTATATTTTGAAAAAATGCATAGAAACCCTGTCAATACAAAAATCCCCACTGAAATTACACAACTAAGCAATTTTAATCTAAATATTTTATGTGCTTTTCCTATAAAGGCCACTTTGACATACAAATACAAAACAATTTACATTTTTCCCCAAAATAAATTATTTGTTCCTCAATTAAAAATACTGAATATGGAAGCATAACAACCCTCTCTCATGCCAGCTGCTCATCTGCAGTGGCTATTTCCAAAGAAGAAAATCTCCTAATATTTTCAGTTACCAAAAGAAACAAGAAATGGCTTCAGCCTGTGGTCTGCTTAGCACTAGGAAAAACCTGGGAGAAGAAATGGAACAGGCTGAGCCCCTTACACTGCGTGTGCTGGGGAGGGAATGGGTGTACACAGATATCTGCAGAGAAAGCTTTCCTGCTTGTCTCTCAGGTTATGCACCAAAATCCCTTTTTGGAATCAGAGAAAGAAATCGAGGTCAATCTGAATTAGAGAGACAAAACAGTAAAGTGAGTTAGGAGGCAGAAACTGTAGGAGGTCCAGGGTGGATTAGGTAAATGAAGAGTTCATGATCACCTGGGAGAGGAGAGCTCCTACAGGAGGCAGAACCAGGAAAAACTGTACCCGTTTTTTAACAGGGGGAGGAAGAGGAACACAAGGAACAAATTCCACTGAAAAAATGAAGCAATGGGAGAACAAAGAACCCTTACCAGCAGTCCTGACCACATAGGCATTTATCCCTGAATTGCCACAGAAGCAGAAAAATCAAATTCACACAGAAGCAGCAGAAATTAAAACATACTTGGACTGGATTTGAGACATCCCAGGGGTTCTTTACTGTAAGCACCAGGTCCACAACTGACTGACACAGGGGAAGCAAGACAACACCAACGCAGAGGGCACAGCAAGCCCCAAACACCTGACATGCTCTAGGACAGGGAGGTGCAAACATGGTGAAGTGGTCCCAGCGGGTAAAGCCACACTGGTGGGGTCACGGGACAAGCTCCAGCTGACAACACCACGGGATGACAGGAGGGATGCACTTGGAGATCACAGCATTCTGAGCCAAAACACCCAAGAACCTGACCCGGATAAACTGCTGGGCCGGCGAGGGGCAGGAGGAAAAGCAGTGCACTAGAGTTGATCTGGATACAAGATTCTCGGGCAGCCATTGAGTACGAGCTCTCCTAACCTTGGACCAAGGACTGGGTTTGGAAGGACACAGGAGCTCCACTTCTGTATCACAAGGAATTCAGCTCTCTGATGTGCTGCATTGCATAGTTTGATTGAGGTCAAAGAGCATTTATGTCTTAATTTTCCTTGTTTTAAAAAGAAGTAACTCAACATACTCCAATCAGAGCATTCCAAACCCTGGCCCCAAGTGATTAATCAACTAATTTCTAAAGATTTTGGGGTGGACACATAAAAGCTTAAACTCCATTCCCACACAAAGCACAGAAGGACCCACAGAATACATAGACACATAAAAAGCCTGTAACAGTAACCACATCTGTAATACAGGAGTCAGAGCACAACAGCTGGATGATGGGGATAACCCCTGCTGTCCAGCTGCATGCCACAGATGGCAAAGAAGAGGCGAGTGCTTTTACCTCACCACACCAATGTGCCTTTTGTAGAAAAAGTGGCAACATCCTGGTAAATATCAAGATCTTAGATTTGACAGAATATTGAACCTTTAGGAGAGTGGCAGCAAGGTGACATCACATTCCAACACCCTATTGCTTGGTTCATGGAATACAGATATAATTGGAATATTCAACAGTTGCTTCATTCTCTTAAGATAAAATAGAGTATTTGTACCATACAAAATCAGACTAAGTACACTAGTCATCACTCTTATAATACATATTCATATTCTTTAAGTCAATCCCACAAGATTCATGGAACTCAATAAACATGGTCTACAGAGGGAAAACTCTGAAGACAGAGCATCTAATGTGAAAAAATTTCAGTTTTTCCTTCTGAAGGTAAAACGATTCCAGCTTATCAGGCTCCCACTCTGAATTATGAAACAGTGGGCATACAAACTGGGATGCAGTTCAACATCTCTGGTTTCTCTAAAAAAGAAAAAAAAGTGCAGTGGAAAAACAGGTGGCCAGAAGCTCCCCAGCTATTTAGGCCAGTACCTGTGGTTCCACACAGCAGACATAGTTCCAGAACCCACAGTTCCATAACTCCAGAAGTTTCAGATTTAAATACAACAAATGCAAAATAGTGGATCTGCTATAATAGCCCATAAATCTTTATATCTTACCCCTATGTAAGGGACAGTGCAGACTCATCCTTACCTGTGCAGCAGGGAGCAGCTGCAAGGCAAGGAATGATGCAGCTCCTCAGCCTTCCCTAGAATGAGAGGATCAGGAATTTGCAAGCTCAGTAGAGCTTGTCCATGGCCCCTCATTTATCAGCTGTTTTTCAGAAGTACTGCAGGTAACACAGATACTCCTGTGAGGCCACCAACCGGTGGCTTCTCTACAGTGACAGCCTGGATGAGTTCAGATGGTCCAGAGGGCAGTGCCCAATGTGTGAAGGAGGAGAAGGACAAGGCAGTCTCTGGACTGTTTTCAAAAGGCTGAAGGGCTCTTAGATTAACATGACTGAGAAATGCTACAGCACTGGGACTGCAGAGCCTATGAGAAGGCAATAAATAACCTGCTGTCTGGAGATGGGACAAATTCAAACATCAACCCCTGATCCTTCCTGCTGCTTCAGACAGGACAGGAGTAGGACTTTATGTGCTTCAGAGAGGGAAAAAACTTCCTGTAGCAGTGTTACCAAATGCCTAAACTAAACTGATGATACAGAATCAAAAATACAAAACCAAAAATAAAGACAGCACAAAAAGGACAACAATAAGTTCCTATGCAGAACTAAAATTCAGCCCTGTCCTCCACAGCTTGTGTTTACAAGAGCCTTTCCATGGAGTGCCCAAGCCAATGTCACGGCAATGGCAGCACTTGGGAGGTTCACTCCTTCCTCCTGAGCACCTGTGGCACTCAAACCTTGAGGGGCTGAGCAGGAGGAGTCTGAGACAAACCCCACACTGGGCCCAACATCCCAGTGATCTGCCAGCCACATCAGTCCCAGACACACAGCCAGGTCCTGGGACCAAGCCTGGGAAGGTTAATATTTATGGAATAGCCACCATGATGCTAATGGAAGGCTCTGGAATTAGCAGCTAATTGGTACTGTCTGCAAAGTTATGAATAGCTCCTTGTTTCACCCCTACTATTTGTGCATGGCCACTAAAATGTTTGCTACATTGAATTCTAAGTTAGTATGAGCTGCTCCTCAAAATTTTAGAGGAAGATGTTCTCTGTGAAGCATTTCTTGGTTCTGCCTTTACAAAGAAAGGAAAAAGGTAGCATTTTTCCCATTACACTTTGTATTATTAAGGCCTTTGACAGTTTGGAAGCCATCTTTATGAAAAGGGATGCTTTTCAAAATAGAGATTGAATACTCACAGAAAAACTCCACAGAACGAGCACAAGCTGATTACCAGCTTATATTGGTAGTTCTAGGAGTCAAGCACAGTGTAAGGAATTCAAAACTACGTCAAAATAGCACCTTTAGAAGCAGAAGAAAACACACTTTTTAAAAAACTTCTTCAATCTAAGCAAAACCCCATATACCTGAAGATCACAAAGAAATGGGCAATGACATAAGTTCAGGTATAGAAGGTGGGTATTGATTTGAACAGTTTTTTGTCTGCAGGTGATTAAATGGGGAACACCACAGAAAAATATCTAATTAGACACTACAGAAAGATCAGTGAATCTCTCTATTGAGGTAACAGATTCACAGGCAAGTGAGAGCAGAGCAGAGGGAAAACTATTTGATCTGTCCATAAAAGAGCAGAGACTCCTATTTTTTAAACAGATCTTTTTCTATTTAAAAATCATCAGGACAGCCTTTCAATTGCTACTCTCATTTCCAAGTATAATAGTTACTTTCAAGTAACAGATATTTTTATTTACTTTTTTCAGCAGCTGCAGGTCAACCTTGGTCTTTTTGTACTGAAACATTAATTTAAAATGAAATTAAACAGTCCTTGGGCAATGGTACCATTCTGTCCTGCTTCTTGTCTGCTTTTAGGGTTTTTTTACTTGAAGGACAACATGTGATTTAAAACAAAACAAAAAATATTTGACAAAGTGCAAAGAAAGAAAAAATGAGGTAGCTGGGAATAGGGGCTTTTCCCCCAGGACAAGGTGCCAGACTTCCAGCCACAGTGACACACATGAGGGACTGGGCTACAGCTGCTCTACCTGCATGTTTGCTTACAGGTGTTCAGGTGATCTCTGACCTGCTGGCATCAGCTTTACAAGCTCAATGCAAAGTCGTTTCATTGTGTACCAAGCACTGTCCCCACACACACTGATGTGCAGGGATTTGCAAAAGCCACAGGGAGCAGGTTGGTGTGGCCACACTCTGACCCACAGGAGTTGTGCTGCCAGGGATCATGGGCACAGGCTGTGTGTTCAGAGGGAGAGTGAAAGCAATATCCTGTTAATAACAGCAAAAGAGAAAGCACCTGAGGCCAGAGGAAACACGCATGGAACGCCCAGGACCTGCCCCTGGTGGGCTTTGGGGGTCCAAACACTGAGGGCAGCCAGCAGTGGCAATTCCATGAGCTCTGTACCAAACGCTCTTGCCCCATCTGACACTCACAGCAAGGCTTGTGCAGTATAAGGAGAATCTTGGACTGAACCTTCTCCACCCCTCAGCACTGTAAAGGAGCTTCCAGGAGCCCCCAGAACACAGCTTGCTGTTTCCATCATGTAACTAAGACAGCACAGAACACAGAACTCTCACCATGCATCGCCAAATGCAGTCTCAGACCCTTAAATACAAACATGTTTCAATTGCAAGAAGCAAACCACTCGGGTTTTGGAAGTCAAGGATTAAAAAAAAAACAAAACAAAACAAACAAACAAAAAAGGCTTAAAATTGACTTAGCAGGTGTTTCCCCAAGCAAACAAAAGCTAGAACAGACCTCATGTTCTCTAAGCATTCCAAAGGAGTCCTTTGGACTAGTTTAAGACCAACTCTGAAAGGCAGATACCTGTGTGTACTTCTTTATTCACTCTAATAAATATGCTTTTAAAGACATAAAAACACTGAAACAAGTGACAGGGATGATAATGCTTTCCTGCTATCATGTAATAAATAAAGCAGAGTAATAAAACCCCAAACTCTTGCATGTGAGGTCATTCAGGACAGAACCTCAAGCCCAGCCAAGGGATTGGGTTTTTGTAGAACACTGCCAATTGCAGATGGAAATTGAAACTTTCTATTATTGTAATCAGACCCATCAGCTTTTACCAGTGCTTAGAACAGCCTCATTTCATTATACAAATTCAAGGGCACAGGTAGGCAGTGGCATTGAGTAGCTTCATGTACTGAAGTTCTCTGGCAGAATATGTTCTCTGCTCACAGAAACTCTGTAAAACTGCTGGGCACCAAGATTTAGCCTTTTTCCATTGAAAAGCTCCAATCTTCCAGCTCACTTTTTAAGACATTTAAATTGATTATTTCAAATAAGCTCCAATTATTATTCAATACAAGTCCTTTATGTATTACAAATACTTTCATAACTAAGAAGCAGCTACCTAGAATTATTAATTAAAAAAAAATCATATTTTGTATTACCAATGAATTTTCAACAATCACCTGTTGGTAGTAGCTGATAGTTTAATTCTCTTATTACTCTTAATCCTTTTAAGCAGGTGTGTATCTATTTGGGCACTTTGCATAGCTTTAGTCAATGTTTTTTGGTAACCTGTTAATCAACATTTTGAGATAACTGATTGCTGGAGCACAGCAGCAGACTGCAGTCACACTGGGCACGGCTGGTCAGAGGTGTCACCTTAAACCCTGGCTGCAAGCCCTCCTACAGCAAGGAATTTCCCAGGGAAAAAAAAAAAATAAAACACGCCACCAAAACCCATAGGGATGATGGAAAGCAGGTGTCAAACTTATTCATAAACTTCACAGCATACAGAGGTGACCCCCACAGAAAATTAAGAGCTTCTTCCAAACTCCACTGCCTTCAGCTTTTACTGGCTCACTTTCCCAAGCCCTGTGCTTTTCTCTCACAGGTGACGTGCCCTGGAAGCACAGACCCTACAGACACAGCTCCAAGAAAAAACAAGGAACAGCAACAGAAAATGGCAAATGTCAAAAGGTTGCAGCAGTGACGACTGAGACACAGGCCTGCACTCACTCCTGAAGGGAAAAGGAAATACTCCTTAGGGAAGATGGGAATAGCAGCTTCTACAAACACGGATGCAATTAACACCCTTCCCACCCACCTGAAGTAGTCCTTTAAGTACTCCAAAGAGCAAAAGGGAACACAACCCCCAAGTCCTCAGTGCCAAATTAGAGGCAGAAAGGACCCATTTAACACTAAATTAAATATAATTCCTTGGAAAGCAGCTGTGAGTGGCACCAAACCACACCTTAGTTACAGTGCTCAGTCTGCCTGTGTCCCTGGGCACAGCCACATTTCCTGAGGCACAGTTTCCTTTCTGCAGGTCGATTAATGCAAACAAATTGCACTTAATCTAAACAGATATAATTTTAAATACTAAAGCCTGTTGTCAGCTGCCTTTTATTATATACTTGCATGGCACCAGTGCTCTAATAAAGAGCAAAGTGTCCATATGCATCACATGAAGTGATACTCAAGGCAGCTGTGAAGAGTAACACAAACCTGCAGAACAGTATTTAAAAAAAAAAAAAGTAGATTTACATTGCTTTCAATAGCATTCATCAAAAAAAAAAAAAACACTGCTATTTTTTTTTGGAACAGAGTGAATTTCATGCATCTCTCTATTTCAGAACAGCTGAATTATTGTTATACACAGAAGAACCCAGAAGTTTGGCACTTGTAACAACTTGCATTTGTTATTGCATCCTCCACTCTGAATAGCACATGCCTGGTAGCAGAGCCCATGCAGGCTGCATGGCCACATTATTTATGGAACAAGCAGAAACTGCAGTTAAAACAGGGAAAACCTCCCCAGACCCCTCACTCCTGTGCTTGTGCATTTACTGGGTCTTACAGGCACCAGAAATATTGCAAAGCTACCAAGCTGCCTGGTGTGTTCTGGAGGGGGAGATTATAAACAGGCGGTTCAGTAGCTTTGATAAAAACTTCTTATTTTCATTAAGATCTCTGCTCCTGAAGGCAGGCTGTGTGCCAGGCACGTGCTGTGCAGTCAAACACCAGGGACACAGCCTGCCCACAGCTATCAGTGAGCTGATTTTGAGCTTCTTTGGGTTTCAGATTCACCTCTGGCCTTTTGTGTAATTTCATATTAATTTGCCTTCAATTTAAAGATGAAGTACCCTCAAAGCTACAGAAATTCACTTCACCAGAAGCAGCTGGGTTGACATAGCACTTTCACAATAACTAAAGTTTAAGGGCTAGCTGACAAAATATTTAAGGACAACCAGACCTTGCTATGGTACAGCAAAACAGAAGACTCTTCATGATGCCTCTTCTTCAGGTTATAAAACCAGAAAGGGAGAGGATCTGAAATCCAACCTTGACTCTTTAGGAACAAGAGCGTCTGACAAGGCCAGGTAAGGAACAGAGCCAGGCCAGGCATGTGCCTCCCTCAGAAACTCAAGGGATTTATTTTATGAGAGCAACAGCACTTTACACCTTTGCTTCTGTAATCCCTCCCTGCTGTGCAGAGCAGCCACAAGACTACAAGTGTAAAACAAGCACAGAGGACACTGCTGGGTGCCTACAATAGCATATATTTTCCCCCCACTTTCCCCCTAAAATTAACAATTCCAAAATTTTTCCAAAATTATCTGTGGTACACGGGAAAAAAAAAAAGAAGAAACTTTTATTGTGGGAATTGTGGGAAGAGATGGAGCAAAGGGTGAAAAAAGCCACCACTCATCCCATCTTTCACAATTCCTACCCCATATTTGGTGATTTTCTGATAGTGGCTGGGGTTGGTCCAATTCCTCAGTGGGGAAAGGAAAAAGGATGCAGAGGCCCAGCCCAAGTGCCTGAAGCTCAAGGTGGCCCAGCCAGTCCTCATCCTGCATGGACAGCTGGCCAGGACATACATTCAAACAGTCACTTGTGAAGGACCTGGCTGAATGTCACTGCCAACTCACGAGCTGGGAGGAATTAAGGCCACTGTGCCAAGCAAGGAAAACTTAAACAAATTTCTAAACTGCCAAACTACCTAAACCCCCTGGACTGCAACTCAGAAAAACTCATGAGTTGTTTTCCCATGTGGTTCAGCCATCATGTGCAGGGGTACACAGTGGCAGGAGAGCAGGGACAGCTGACAGTGGTGGCATTTATCAGTGAACTCAGCTCAATTTACAGCTGTTTGCACATTCAACACACTCAGCAAACTGGTGACCTCCCTCCTCTCAGCACCTCTGGTGTATCATCACAGCCTCCCTCTCCTTCTGAAGTCAACCATCCCTCTGAAAAGATAAAGTCAGAGGTCAGCTCTGCCTCTTCACTCCTACACCATCACCAGTACAGTCCCTGGAGAAAGGGGAGCCTTGGCTTCAAAGCATTGCTCTAAATTCAGAAGGAAATCAAGCCTGGTTATTGCACAATCCAAGGGATGCACTCACAGATCAGAGCTGGACAGACAGGAAGACAGACAGGAGTCAGACCCCAGAAGACACATCCCTTCCCTCCTGCACACACAGGGGCTAGAACAGCTCCTGGATCAGTCCCACAGACAATGCAGATGAGGAATGGTCCCATCCCCTTAGGCAAGGCCAAGGAAGCAGTTTTTAGATCTCAGGAGTGCCTAAATCTTGAGCATGCACCCGAAACCCCTGGAAAGCATCTCTGGAGACTTGGTCCCCAGCCTCATGGAACGTGACACAAGTACAATGTGCTCAGAAATTCAATCTGTGACTGGTTCAGGTACAGAGGCTTAAACTTCTTGGTCAAATCTCACTGAGTGCATTCGCAACACGCTCCAATGTTTGTTGTTTGTTTTATTTATGTTTTCTTTTTTAAAAAAACTAAGAACACCTAGTGTTAATCCTACTCTAAGTGTAAACATTTGGTTCAGTAACTTGAACTGCAAAACACTGCTAGAGTATTTACTTGGATTTATCATGTGCATTTATCACTTACATTTTCTGGATGCTGAATGCCCTCAAGTGTACTGGGAAGCTACAGGACTCGGGAGATAGCAGCTGGCAATATTCTGAATAACATTTTCGGAAGTTTTCCAAGCCACTTAGAAAACTGAGCTCAAGTGAAACAGATATTTAGGAACATTCATCACTTTTGAATATGGGATCTTGGCACTTTGTCTGAGGAAAAAAAAATTGATTCATGTAAGATTTTTCAAAAAAGGGAAGTTTTACAGATAAACTAACAGCACTTGATTTATTTCACAAGACAGCCAAGGATGGAAATAGTGGTTCACATTTCTGTAGTAAAGCATTATATATAAATTTAAAATCTAAAGACATATATATACACACCAAGTTTACTGCAATACATAAATATATAAACTTTTTAATATGCCAACTAATATAGGTTGGAAAATTGATGTATATAGTTCAAGTTTCGCAGACTTCAGCATTCTTAAAAAAAAAATTTAAATGGTCAATAGATTGGCTGCTGCCCTTTTCCCTACTCCCCACCCTCCTCTGCTCAGGAATCAGAGTAATTCCAACCCCACATCAGTGCTATGAAGGACTGAGCAGAAGTAAGTTTCAGAATGGCTCTTCAAGGACTATTCAGTGAAATACAATTTTTTTAAACTCGATTGGGATCATATTTCAACATATATAAGATGATTTCAATAAAGATGATGAAGGTTTACACTAACAAAACTGAGGGCAGAGTTTGGCTAGTCTGAGGTCCACAAAGTTGCAGAGTGGAAAGTCTTGTATGTAGTTATAATACTGGTTGTACAAAGTCTCTTTTTCTGAAGGGCAGAAGGTAGTATTTCTTTTTTCCATCTCTCCCATTTATTCCTCTTAAATAAATACAGGTTATGTCCTGCCCATCACAACAACAATGAAATCAAAAATTGAGGTAAAACCGTTCTACCAGCTGATCTTGACTACAAACAAAAGTCAATTAAATATCTCTACTGATGTGAACAAGGCTTAGTAAGAAATAAAACGCAAGATACTAAGTTCTTCACTATAACCACACCATAAACCCAGCTTTCAAAGTCAGACAGCAGTAAACAAGACTGTACTGTAGCACAGAAATCATGAGTAAACCAACTTTTGATCCCAGTTTAAAGTCACTGTACAAATTTTCCTTAATGCTTAGTCCAAAACCCATGTTTTCTGCAAAATAAATATATCCTTGTCATATTTTACCTTTGTTCTATGAGACATAAAATGCACCTTTCTGCAGTCCTTAGTCTTAAAAACCATTCTTAGCTTGCAAGCAATCTGAAGTAAAAAGGAACACAATCTATTCAATTTGTCCTTTTGCTCTTACCAAAAGCAGCAATCATCACTAACTGTTCCAAACATGTCTTCCCTGCTCACTTCAAGGAAAACAGCCACCAAAGCCCACCCAGAAGTGCTCATCACCCACCTCCAGGCCACTTCATCAGGCTACTCTACTGACAGCGTAGAAAAAAACCAGTTTACTTCTTTGTGGTGTACTGTATCAATTTTCTGGGGTGTATCCATTTCAGGTTAGTCCATTTTATATATATATATTAAAAATATTTGTTGGAATGAAACCATTGCAAATGAATGAAAAACCGTATGTACACACCTCCACCATTTTTTAGGCACAGACCTTATCTTTTGAGAAAGGACTAGAAATAAAAGGTGCAATGACCAACACCTCCTGTGGCCTCATGCTCCAACAGCAGCACACCAGGAAGGCTGGTTATCGTGTAGCTTCTGTGTATTACAGCTATCCAGTTCCAGATAGCACAAGGATTTGTATCAGTTCCCCGCAGGGGAAATGCACCTGAAATATTTTTTTTTTTTTGCTTTTCAATAAGCTTTGCCAAAGGAAACTGATTCCCACCAGTTTCAGACACAAAATTCCTCCTTCAACAACACGGTTTAAACTCCAAATGGTTACGACTGAAGGTGTTTCCTCGATTCTCCCCTTTTATTTTCCCCCTTCTCTCCTTTATAATGTGTACTTAAGTTATTTGTTCCCGAAACAAGTACTGAGACTCAAGCTTTGTAAGCATTTAAAACAAAAACAGTTACCATACCAAAGCACAGCATACAGTGTAAGTTTTCAGCTGTAATTTCTCAGCTTTTCCTCTAAATAGAGCTAGATTATGGTGCACTGCGCGGAACTCTTCCGGTCTCCTCCCCGGCAGCGCTCGGCTCACGGGGAAGGCACGCGGATGCGGAACAGCCCCTGCTGCAGCTGCAGTCGGAAGAGTTTGCAGTTGGCGATGCGCAGCGCCGCGCAGCCCGTCCGCCGCAGGTCCGACGGGAACAGCGGCTTCGTGCGCTGCCAGGTGCCCGTGCTTCTCTTGAATTCCCTAACGTAGTCGTAGTTGGTACCTGAATTAACCAGAAAAGAGATGAAATGCTTCAAACTCACTGCAGCTGCTGCCGCGTTTGGCCTCTAGTAAGGCAAGGAGGTGAACGAGAGCATGCACAGGAACACAGACGGTGTCTGGATGGGTAGTTGAAATTAATGTCAAAAGGGAACTACTACGACATTTCTGACCTACTTAAACCCGCCAAATTTGGAATTTCGTTTGCTTACATTTTGGAGAAAGCCGCGCTACGCACTTTTACATGTACACGTGGCCACAAAAGTCTTCCAAATACCTTTTATAGAGTGTGGCCAGATGCTGGCAGCTGAGAACTGAGTATGTTTGATAGCACACATCTATTTGGCTGGGATTGAGAGCCAAGGCTCACTATCACATCCATATGCACCACTGGACAATGCCCCTAGAATGCAGATTTGCCTGTTTCCCACTGCAAAGACAGGAGCTACAACCTCAGACACTAATAGGTTTTCCTACATTTAGATAAAAGCAGTAACACACTCTGAGTCTTGACCTCTTGTGGTCTTCAAACTAATCAACCAAATCAACCCAGCGCTCATAGCACTGAACTCGTTACTGAAAATGTCCAAAACCAACCCATGTGTTTCTCTACATCCAGCACAATCCCCCTGACCCACAGTGACACAAAAGTGTTCCAGCCTCTTATTCTTAAAATGTTCAGTCTCTTCAGTGCCAAGTATTCAAAATACTGGAAGGAAATGAGCATAAAGAGGTTTTTAGTCCTGGTGCTGACCTGTATCGAGATCTCCAATCACATATATGCTGGCTCCGATGGGCACAGCTCCATACACAAAAGAAGAGCTAGTTGGGATACATAGGTTCTGGTCATTTAGATAAATCCACCTGTAAAAATAACAATTTAAAAAAGGATTTGATTTTTAGTGAGCACATTTTAAAAAATACTCCAGATTCTTTTTGCAGCTGTAATCTTTGACTCAAGCAGAGTGTACATACTAGTTTGTTATGTAAAGGGAACATTGTATAGTTTGGGACAGTCCTGGCTTATCCCAGCCAGGAAAAGCAGCTAGTACTGCTGTATCCTGAAGTTGCTTAATTTCAGAATTGCTCCATTTATCTGTGTAATCTACCTATAATAAATCCTTCTTGCAGCCACCCAGTGTGACCTTCTGGAAGAGAGCAGGCATGTTAGAGAGCCAACATCTATGCCAGTCGATCTTCCCTACAGAGAAAATTTTAGGCAGTTCTGTCTTTAAATTAGTCTTTGTCTTTAAAATACACACATACAAGTATTAATGATCCATAGTAGGAGAAATAACAAATTGCTATAGCAGAGCCTTGTTATTAAGCAGCATCTCCCCCATATAATTCTTCAACTTCTTTAATAGTGCTTTATCAGAGGCAACAAATCCTTGCCTGCTATGAAGAATGTAGCACTTGGCAATGCTTAACTTCAAACAAGGGAGAGAAGACTGGAATCAAAATGGTAGTGGAATTTGGAAAAGAAATGTCCTTTATCTTGGATTGCCACAGACCTTCCCAATCACATATCAGGCTCTTTTCAATCCCTTTCCAGCTCCTACAGTAATCTTACAATTCCTGAATGTGTTCACTGTAAGCACAGGCAGCATTTCAAGGCTACATCAGCCTGATCTATCTACTGAGTGAAAAGCAGTTTTCTGTGTTGAAGCCTTTGGAAAGCAGGTAAGGATTTACTCCTTATCCACACGGGATGCTGGTTTATAAAGAGGTCCAAGAGTTACCAGCATCCTCTCTGTGGTTCTGAAGCAAATTCCTACAAAATGCTGCTGCACCTTGCAGACACTGTCACAGTTACCATGTACAGATCCTGAGATGCACAAATCCAGGCCATTTTAGGGGACTGTCCCTACACTTTTTATTAAGTAATTTACAGAGAACATGAAGGTCTAAGAAACCTTAGAAAATCATCCCATATATTTTCATGGCCACACCAAGTTAATTTGAAGGAAAAAGTTAGAAAAATGCCCTCCCAGATACTGCTGATCTTTGAAAATTCTGCATCATCTGAACTCCTGATTCAGAAGTAAACCACTCTTCTGGCACTGAAGGAGATGCTGCTCCATATCAGTTATCTTGGAGACAGAAATCAATTTTTAAAGGGCAAATGAAAGGATTAGCTGTCCATTATTTTGTGTGTGCTGCACACTGAAGGATTAACGTTCTGCGCAAAGCAAGGAAATTGTTTGTAGCTGTCACAGAAGATGACAGATGACCTAAGGAGAGAAAAGGAGAAGTTCTCTACACTGGTTCAGAAATTCTCACAGATCAAAACAACTTGCACCATATTTCATTAGCTTCCTTCCCTTACTGTAAGAGGAGGGCACAGTATTTTCACTGCTTTTTAGCAGCAAGTGACCTAGAATTCTGAAAACTGAGTAAGTGGCAGAAAAATGCAGAAGGAAGACTGGATTTTTTTTTTTTTTAATTCTAACTATAGGACCAGGTTAAGGAAGAGAAAATCTCAAATCAGGAGTTCATCTGCACTAGACACTCTGGGTTTTGGAGTTTAAATAAAAAAACCTTAAACAAGGTGAGACCACAAGGTGAGACCCAAGCATTTTCCTATTGTGTATCACCAAAGGACAATATTAAAGTATCTGTAGCTGCTTGTGAAAATTTATCCTCAGGCTTTCTCAATGTGTGTAGTTTAAAAAACAGGCACCACTTTTCAGGAACACTCACAGCAGCTTTAGCAGTTAAAACTAGGAAGGAACAAAGACAGGAAGGGCAAGGGGTCACGTTTCATCAGAATTTGACTAAGTTCCAGCTTAATGTGGGTTGTGCCTGCTGTTTGAACAGTATGGAAAAAACACCATGACCAAAAATTCACAATCTTCAGGAATCCAAAAACAGTCCTTGGAACAGAACTCTTGCGTACTTCCCTGGGATGGCTCCACTCAAACTGAGTCCAAGAGGAGCAGGGGGAAGGCAAGTCCTGCTGCAGCCACAGGCAGAAATGATGGCTCTGAAACTGGAACAGCTTCCACCCAATTATTTTTACAAAAAAGGGAAGGAATCCTAATTTTTTTCAGTATTAAAGTGAGACAAACAAAACCATCCATCCACACTGCTGTAATCATTGAGTGGGATGGGGGTAACTGCTTTATTTCCAACTGGGAAGTAAATAAAGATGTGATACAGAACCAACATATTCCAGACATGTCACCTCAAGATCACTCTGGCTGAGAAAGGAAGCCTGGAAATGAATGAAAATCCATGTTCTTCTCATCTGACAGTGCTATCAGTCAGTCAGTGTTCTCATTACATTTGTATAAGCACTTCCATTTAATGAAATGCCTGTGCACTGACTGGAAGAATGTTGCTAATTACATATATTATGTTACAAGACTATTTAGTTCACTAGTTACATATTGCTGAAAGCTCTTCCTTATTTTTATAATGTTCCAGTAGCAAAAAGAACATTGTAAAGGATACTTTACCAAAGTACTGCTTCTGAAAATTCTCTCTCCCTTTATTCCCCTTCATACCTGCAAATTTTTGTAATTCTTTTTTGAATCATGAAAAGAAGGAAGAAATCCTACCCCACTTGCAGACCACCAGGGAAAGGCAGCAGTGGCCATACACCAGCAGATCTTGCAAAGAATCCTAAAGTCAGTTTGGGTTTTATTAAATATTTCCAATGATCCACATCGAAATGAAAAAACCCGAGTGTGTACAGACATCATCCAATTCTCCACTCACTTACATGGTGCAAAAGGTGTACTCTAAATTATGAACTCTGACAGAAAGAAAGTCTGACCCATCAAGGTCTTGAGTATGTATTTAAGACTTTCTGCTTTTCATGGAGTAGACCAACACTGGATCACTGAGTGAAGGATACCTTCACATTTCCATCTTCCATTTTCACATTCATTAAGTCTGTTTTTAGCTTGATCGATATTTAAAAAGAGGATACAATGCACACAAAGCTCAATCTACAGCCTTTGAAAAAAAATACATCCTGCAAAAAACCTGCAGTCTGACATACAGCTTCTTCTATCTTTGGGTTCACTTAAATCCACTCATGCACATGACTCTGAAGACACACTGACAAAACACTTATTAATTGAAAAGTCTCAGTTACAGCAGCACTTCAAGTATGAGAATTATTTCCTCCATTACCCTGTTCACATTTCACGTGGATGCTACTATTCTGTCTCACTTCATTTATTTTATTACTTGTTTATACAGCACAGCTTAACAGGAGTCTCAAAGTTTATTTTTTTGCTAGTGTGAAGATCTCAGTATATCCCCCAGTCTTTGAGAAGTCTGCATCACGGTTAAGAACAAAAATTTTGACACACTCTGCACTGTGAGTTATTTTGGAATAAGTTACTGTCAAAGTAAACAATATTAAACAAGCCCAGTCCTTTAATCCAATTCAAGCCAGAATTATGGCATCTTACATGAATTAGTATGTTTATATACTGATGTGAGTACTTCCTTAGACATTCACACTGGAGTAAAACCTGTAACTCAGACACTCAGGCTCTGGGTGCTTGGGATGAGGCTTGACCCTGTGCTCTGGCCTGAGGCACACATGGAAATTTGTGCAGATGACACAGGTGTGCACTGCTGCACGTACCTCACAACCAACACCATCCCATGGCTGAATCTCACAGTCCAGAGAGTTCTCTCCATCCACAGAGAAACTGAACATAATGGAGTTCTTACATAAAAACAGTTGGAAAAGCCCACAGCTCATTATAAAGTATGCGGTATTGGCATCTAACTATTAAAAACATCACTGTCAATTTTGCTTTGAGACTGCTAGAACTGACCTGCTACACAGATCTCTGAGGGATAACTGACAGACCCTGGAGCTGAGTGCTGGAACATAACACAGAGACACTGCACCCTCTTCTGGCTACAGCACCCCTGGGCCGAGCTGGAGCTTCCAAACCCGGGGAGCGCCATCCCCAGGCAGCAGCAGCCACCACCCCAGCCTTCCCTTGTGCACAGTCTCCACAGGAACACCCATAACCTGTGCCCTGCCTGCAGGTTCGTGCCGAGTTAAATTTCTAAGATCAGACTGGGCAGTGGCAGAGCAGAAAGGCAAAGCCTGGTATTCCCCATGTGCCTCCTCCATCGGTTCCCTCTGCTGCCTCCCCTGCCCTGTGCCAGCACAGCCCTCACACCACACACCCAGCACCCAGAGTGACTGGGGCAGCTGCAGTTACCACTGGACTATTCAGGGTTATTCAGTTATCCCTGTTCCACTGCAATCCTGCAAGGCCTCGGGGATGCCAAGCAAAGCCCGAGATCCATCCCACTGTGGCAGGTGTGCAGTCAGCAGGTGGCACCATGGACTCACCTGCAGCACCCAGGCTGAGCCCTCCCAGCTCCCCAGACTCCACTTTATGGGAACTCAACCTGCATCAACCAGTGAAACAGGTTTGCAAGCACTGCTGAAGAGTCATGAGCTATAACTTCTGAACAACAGAATCAGGCTGGAAGTATTTCGGGTACATCAGCTGAAAATAGCAAGTAGGAGAGAGGAGAGCACTTCTTTCCACAGTTCAAAAACCTCTCGCAAAACATTAGTAAACTTCTACCATTTTCCCATCCTCCAGAAGGCTAGCAAAAACTAAGGGAGCATCAGCAGCAACAGCCCCTCTGATCTGTCTGCTTCTTTTAACCAATTTAAAGGATGATTTTCTTCAGCTTCATTTGATTATAGCTAGTTTAGACATCACTGTGAACAACAGAGGAGACCTCTTCAAACAGAAATTAAAGTCTCTTTACAACCATACCTTGCAAGAAAATTATATAATGAATTTCCATCTACTGTTCTATTTTTGTGTCCTTTTACACAGGTCACTGTCATAAATCAGTCTTGATCTTCCAACAAAGACATGTGAATCTCCTTCACTTGTCAACAAGCTTTGAAACATCTGACCACAAAGTCTTTTTTAAATTTAATTTATGAAAGAAGAATAATCCAATTTACAATTATACACAAGAAAAAAAGTCACTGGAGGAGCCAAGCTTGTCACTTATGACTGGAGAATAAGGTGACTAATGAAAAAAATTCAACGTAAGGTAACACTTTGAATGGTTACCACATATAGTAAGGTGGATTCCACTACCAAATGAAGTAATCAGAAGCAAATAACAAACAGAACATGGCAACAACACGATAAGAAATTAAGTAATCAGAAGCAAATTCAAAACAGGAGATGAACCGTGCAGTGTGGTGAGGTGGGTGTGGGATGTATAGCATCCATAGTGTCTTTCCTATGGCAGAAGCCTGTATGGGTGCCATCAGCTATAAATGCTTGAAATTTCTAATCTCTAGTTTAGGAATTCCCTAAGTTGCAAATCTTTGGAGATAGGATTTGATCATGGAGAAATATCCCTGTACATACATACATTCCTCGACAGAACCATGCAATCATTTAGGTTGGAAAAGACCTGTAATGAGCACTCAACAGGGAGCTGTGGGCACAAGGAGGGGTGGGGGCAGCAGTACCCTGAACTTGGGGAATTGCAGAGTGCAGGGGAAGAATCACAAACTCCCCGTGTGACCAAGGTGCTTCTCCTGTCCAGGGGCACTCAAGACTCACACAGTGGCTCCAGGGCTTTAGGCTTGGCATGTTAGAGGGAAAAGTGGAGTGGATGGGCCTTAATTTACAGCCATACCAGGTCACAGAAAGTGCAGTGAGCAACAGACCTCATGTGCTTTGGAGTGCAGGAACAAGGGGTGAAGGAACAGGCAGATGACTGGATTGCAAGTTATTGTCTATGTTTAGAGCTGCAGCCAGTTACCTTTTAAACTCATCATGGTAAAATTCTGATTTGCACGTCACCATCTCACTGGCTTGGCTGTCGTCACGACTCCTGACCCCACCAAATACATAAAGCTCAGAGGCAACTCCACAGGCCACTGCCCCAAATCTGAAAATCCAAATGAGGAAAAAATATTAATGCAATGTACCAAAACCCTTTTGCATAGCCTTCTGAACTTTCTTCATCTTTTACTCTTTTATTTATTTATACACACAGATGCCTTAAATATCCAACAAGATGAGTTGTGGATATTAATTGTAAGCACCTAATTCAGATCACAAAAGAGAAAACCATTAGATATATTTCTCTCTAAAAATATTCTGAAGTTCCAATTGAACTATAATTTCTAGTTTTCATTTTGCATCAGGGAACATATTGCTCGTAACATCAGGGCAACATGTTTCTACAAAATTTGTATTTATTGCTTGGATGCTCGTCTTTACTCAGCCACATCTTAACTGCAGGCCACCATGACTCAGAAAGACCTGGTGAGATTCATAGGCCATCTTCACAGATTCATCAGAAAAAGAATACTTTCCTCCCATCAGAGGGTTGGAAAAGCAATCTAGCCCCCCGTTCCACTTTCCCTCACCTCCTCTCTTTGAGAGGACAGATTGCTGTCCACTGCTGAGTCCTGGGGTCGTAACACTCCACAGATTCAAAGAGTTTTCCATAGGAGCCTCCACCCATTGCATAGATTTTCTTCTTCATAGCTGCATAGCAGCCAATCTTATAAAAAATAAAAAAGAAAAGTATATCTAAAATGACACACAAATGTACAGTATTGAGAGCTCAAAGCTGTATGTACACACACACAGAGGTGTTTAGGTTGCCTGTGTCAAACAATGCAAGGCATAAAAATGCTCAGCCACAGTTGTTTTGTTTTGATATATAGAGAAGAAGCTGCTCACTCTCATTTCCTTTTGAGATATTTGCTACAGCTTCTACTTGAAGCAAAAGATTAAAATACATATTTTATATATATATATATATATATATATATATATATATATATATATCCACACTGACAGTTTAACAAGAAGCAACACAATAATACAGGATGTAGTTTTTACCTTTCTAACCATGGTCAAGTCTGGCTGCTTGGTCCAGGTCCGGTTATAAATATCATAGCTCTCCATAGAGATCAGCTCTCTTTCACCATCCTCACCTCCCAGAACATACAGAATGCCATCAATCTCTACCACACCAAAATTATGTCGTGCCTAAGGAACATCCATAAAGTCAAATTGAAAAACGTAACTGCCATTGTGAAAAAATAAATACAATCTTATTTTTCAAAGTATCTGTCTTCAAAGTGCTATTGGGATTATGCCTGGCTTTTGTTTTGCTTTGGGGTTTTTTAATGGTGAAGCCCTAAACACAAACATAACATTATTAATTTAATCAACTAAACAAAACAAGGGGTATCAAAAGGAAAAAAAAAAAAAAAAAAGCAGAGCAGCAGAAGCCAAAGAGACCACACAGAAATCTAAGAACAGAGTTGGCCATATTTCAGTTCCCATAGTGGTGGTCTCCACAATGAAGCTATTGCTTTCAGGTCTCTATAGCAGCAAAGCCTGGACCCATTCTCTGTGCAAAGGCAGCTCCTCTATTTTGTATGTATGAGCCCATCTACCCCTCAGTCTCACAGCAAATATATCACAAGCAGGAAACTTAAAGCATCATAACTAAAATTGTAGCCAAATCTACATGCCTTTGTCAACCAGATTGCAAAGAGGAAAATCCTGTGGAAAACAACTTCTTAATAAACACCCTGTGCTGATTTACAAAGATAAAAACACAGGTGTATTAAGGATATATGTTTACAAATAACAAACTTTTACTTTTTGATGGAATGTAATTATGAAGAAGGAAGCATTAACTCAAACCAAACCTAAATATGTCTGTGCAAGCCAAGTTCTGTATGTTGGCCAGTCCTCTGTCCATCTTTCTGCACAGTCCGATCCCTTTGTCCATCTCAGAGTCTCTTGTTTTAGAAGGCCAGTACACGCAGAACATTAAGTATACTATAGGACTGATTCATTATGAAACTCCTGAAATTTTGTAGTTCATCTTACAGTTAGCTCTTCACCAATTGTTTAGTTTTTCCAGATCCAGCAGTCAGCATCAGACCACAAGAACAACAGGATATAAACAGAAGTCAGTCTGGAGCATGATTTTGAATGTGTAAGATGCAAGTGACTGGAGATTCAGAATAAAATTTTGCAGAAGAAAAGGAACATTTTGCCAAAGTAAAAACTTAAATCCCAACAGTTAGATAGAGATCTTGCCTCATGCATTGGTGGTAAGGAACTCCATGAATTGGTGTCTGGATCATATTTCTCTCCAGAGCTTAGCGTTCCCTTGTTTTCATCCTGACCACCAAGCACAAATAAAAATCCTTCTGTAAAACAAAATGTAACATGATCTTAAGAACAGGACTCTCAAGAAGAGGACTCACACCTTCACACTGAGCAAAACATAACTGGTGAGCTGTATTCTGGAATTCACCAAGAGATTCAGACCAGTCACAGGTCAGACTCCAGACTGGAGAAGGTAAAGCACATAGTTACAACTGACTCAAGTCTACCCCTGAAGATATCTTTTAACATATTCAGTGATGCAGCAACTAGAATTTACTTAAAACATGAAATACTCCAGGAGAGACAGATGTGGTAGATTCCCACAAAATGTTGCAGGAATAGTGATTTTAAGACACTCACATGGCAGGGATTTTCACAGAATCAAGTACAGTTTTGGGCAGACAAAGGGGAAGCATGAAATAACCCCAGTGCAGTCAGTATTGAAGAAAACATATTATTATAAGCTGTATGTCAGATTTGAGGCACTGGTAAATTTTCATAACATTGACCTTATTAGACCAAGTTCCCCTTTACCTGCTGACAATACTCCATGATTGATCCTTGGAATACTCATAGGAGCAAGTTCAATCCAGAGCTGTCTATTGGGATCATAAAGAGGACACATACACCGCATCACTGAGGTTGGTTTCCGTGATCTGAACACAGGGTGGGGAGGGAACAAACAGAAACAGAAAGACAAAGACAGAGTTTTACGAGTTCACTGTTAACTCCTTGTGTCCAAAGCTTGCTTGTTCTTGTTTTCCTGTATATTCATCACATGGCATTTCCCTGGTAAGGAGAAGACCCCCAAACCAAACATGTAAATCAAGTTTGTACGGACTTGGAGACATAAAAAACTGATTCACTTCATTCCTACTATATTTGCCTGTAACCTTTTTTATGAACTTTGAACAAGCTAAGAAGAACTGATAGAAAGTATTAGTAATGTCTGAGCAAAGTGATTCACAAACTGATATGCAAAATGTCAACCAAAAGGTTTACTATACTTCTATAAAGAGCTAACATTCAAATGCTAAATTCATTTAAACAAGACAGAACCCCTCCCTTCTGCTGCAGGGGGTACTCAAGAAAAGAAAGGGATTATTGTGCAGAACAGGAATTTTCACCTTATCTCAGATGCACCAATAAGGATGTCTTTTTTTTTTTTTTTATGGAACCACATCTATTATAAACAAAACAGTTTAAAGCACATGTGCATTACTTCTAAGTTTTGTTACAGATGCTTTCAGATCACCAGAAATTATTCTGTGTTTAAGTCTACTCAGTTTAAAAAATAACAGCGAACACTTACTGAACAAACAACCCTACTCTAAGTTTACTACACCTTGAACATCAGAAACAAAATAACTATTTATTGCTGAATCATCCCCAAAGGTATTTTAGGTGTGTCTGACCAACCTAAAACAAACTCAAACGACAGAGTAATAAGCAATAGGTGCACGTGTTCTCCGCACTCCGTGTTTTCGGAGTGCCATGAGTGCTGGCACTGGGACCCGCTGCCATGCCACTGCTCACTTACACTCTCTCTTCCCCCCCAACAGTCACGATGCACTCGGAGTAGCCCCGGGGCTTGAAGGAGGCCAGCATGGCCTCTCCCTGCTGCGGGGGTGTCAGGGGGATGTTGTTGCACTCCTTGACGATCTCACGGACCAGCGGCTCGCTCATCATCTGCTCGCGCAGATAGGCTGCATCCAGACCTGACACCCACACTGCTGACATGACATCCTTCATGTGGACCTGGGGGAGGCAGCAGGGACACAAAATCACCCCCAGCACGAGGCACATGGACATGCAGATGCTTCTGGGTTTAGCAAATACTTGAGTTTTTCATAATGGCAAGTAACAAACTATACAACACAGCATTAGTAAGAAAATGCATTGAGTCCTCAAAGTTTCTCTATAAAAGTGCTACTTGCTTTCTCACCATGCAAACAAGATTATATCATCACATGTCAAAATGGTGCTTTTTTAAATGCCTATTAAATAATAATGGCAGCAGATAATATATCATCAACACAGCTTTCACCCTTTTACTGTAATGCCATGGTCTGGATTTCAGGCGAAATTCAATAAATTCTGTAAGATTAATCCTGAAAGAAACAGATCTATTCAAGTTCCCACTGATTAGAATGAACACCCCAATTCGCACCACGTTCACAATACAAACATTCGGATGTCCTGACCTTTCTGGATTCTGAATCATGAGAAATCCACCTAATCACCGCTTCAAAGACGTATCTCTCATTTCCAACATTGAGCTTTTCCATCGACAACACTTCTTTCAGTTTTTGAGGAGTCAGTTCCAAGAATTCCTCTGTGCTGCTGACATCTCGAAAGTGAGTTTCCAGATACTCTGAGGCAAGGTAGTGAACATGATGCAAACAATAGTGCAGTGCAAAGTCCCGAATACCAATACAGTTCTCAGCAGCTATGCAACCTTCTAAAAACTCACAGCAGAGAGTTTTTAAGTCTGTAAGCAGCAGGAGATCAGCTGCCTGTACCACATCTTGGATAGTTTCTTCATTTAGCCTGATCTGCAAGAATTAATTTAGAAGTTATAGCTACTACACTCATTTGTTCCATGACATGCCCACATTCATTACACTCATTCTCAGTGGCTGAAAAATGGAGTATTAATACCAGCGTAAAAATTAGGAGAAACTGATATGCTAACCATTTATTAATTAAGAGGGCTGGAAAGGCATTTGCTTGACAGAAGGTGTGGAGCAGAAATTTTGATAAGTTCCTGAAGTAACCAACCATAAAATTGCTCATCTCATCCGGGAACCTAAAATGAGTTTTGCTGTAATAAATAAATAATTTTTTTAAACACACATGCAAGAATGGATTTCAAGCCAAATCTGCCTTTTCTTTTCCTGCTGAAAGCTAAACTCGTTCAGCAATCTGAGTCTGGTTCCAAGTAAACCAGACACACCAACTTTAATTCCTGCAAAGGCTCCTGGCAGGCAGATCTGACAAGAGGCCAGAGAGGTGGGCACGAGGGGCAGGGAGGGAAGATGCCTGGTGTACTGTAATGTTCAGTGATGGGGTCTCCATCTCTGTGGCTACCAAAGCAGTCCTCTGTCACAGCTGACAAACACTGCCTGTTTTAAAGCAGGTTACTGAAGGTAGCCACTGATTTTAATACAAGCATCTGACATTGATTCTAAATTTTAAAGTCCTCCCCTGCTGCACAAGAAGGGCAGAGACAACTCCTGCAGAGCCTACTGCCTCTACTTCATATGCACAGTCCCACTCTATAGAAGTTTTATCACAAAGCTTTAAACATCTTTCAGGATAGCAGTGTTAAAACTCAAGTTATTTTGCCAAATAGTCCAAGTGAGATTTGGGGTTTTTTTAATACCATACCTGCCCACTGAAGATGTAATCTAGTATCTCTTTCATGATATCAACAGATATCCCTTCGAGTTCAATCTTGTACGTTGAGCCATCATCCTTTGGAGGATTGTAATTCAATTTTGTTCTAAGAGAAGAGAAAATAAAAAGAGGAAAGTTCAAAATCTGGGAATTGCTGGCTCTCATGTTCTGAAGAATCTGAGATCTCAGAACACAGATCTCTTGAGCCACAACAGAGATGTTAAAACCTTTAAATATGATGGAAAAGCAGTCCCTTGAATTAGCACAGATGTATGGCCTCTGATACTGCTTATCACATTTCCAAACCGAACAAATCTGTCAGCCTTGCACACTACCCAAGCCATCAAAGAGCCAAAGTATTTTTTTTATCCCAGCTCATTCATCACAAGCATTCAAAAACTTCACTCAGACCTTCCAACAGAACAGCAGCTCTGCTGACAGATGAAACACAAGAATTTGCTTTGATAAAGGTGGAAAAATACCCAAAGCAAAACAAAACCAAAACTATTTTTACCAAGGAAGAAATAATTAGAGTTAGCAGATGTGATCAGAATATTCACTGGCAGCACAAACATTTGGATTGCATTACCATTTTGTGTAGTTTATGATGTTATCAGCCTAATGCTGTGCCTGGCTGTAACCAAGCCATGCACTCACAGTCGCAGGGAACAGCCCATGTGCTGCTCAGCAGAGCTTTAAATATTCATCTACATCAGTGGACACTTCACGTACAAACCATTTCTTTAAACATACCAAGAGCACTGTGAAGTGCCTGTGAATAGAATGGTGGGGGCTCAGGGGAAAGGTGAGGAAGTAATAATAGCACAGCAGACACTTTGCTTTCCACCAGCTGTCAGTGCAAACACTTCTTCCACCAGAGACAACTTTAAGTGTTCAAAAGGGAGCAGCATCACCCAGTCTGGGGCAAACAGCCACAAGAGCTAATAAAAGATAATTTTAAACTTATTTTTCCACATACTGGTCAATGAAGAATACATTATATAAAGACAAGAAAGTTTGTTTCACTACCTCTGTGTATATATAGTGACCTACACCTATACCACAGCACACTAAAATAAAAGCTTTTAAAACCTCTTAACATTCATTCGAATATATCCTTAGATAGAATCAGTTTCTTAATGTGAAAAGCTGTGGCTTTGCTAAGATGGAAGTGTCGAGTCTCCTGCTATTCACGCTCATGCTAAGCAAATACATAAATAGGTCTTAGGTAAGGGCAGATTCTGCCTCACTTACTCATATCAGAATAAATTAACTTCCTCACAAAATAAGCTGTAACTCACACCAAATAAAACCTTAGTCTGTAAGGAGCTATTTTTAAGGGTGAATAAGGGCAGTAATTTTAGCCCTTTAGTTCATCATACTTGTGGTCTTGTCTCCACATCCCTTTTCTACTTCCCAGAACACCCAGAGGCAGTGATGCTCAGGTGCCCATGTACCACTGCACCAGGGCTGGAGCTGCTTCCCCCCGTCTGCACAGCACCTGGCACAAGTTACAACACAAATAACAACAACAACAACAATGTGGCGTGGATTAGGAAACTGTTCATTTCCTAACACTTGGAAAGAGATTAGGAAAGTTCTGTGACTCCCATTTAAGCGTATGCTGCAATAGCAGGCACTGATTTACGGCTTGTCAGCTGAAAACTCCTGCCCCAAATGCACATTTCCAGCAGAACATACATCATGTACCTCAACCTGAGCCATCCTTGCCCATGTGCAGTGTGCATTTTCCATGACTACAAGCTCCAAATGAGCCACAAAGCATATACACACAGAGCAAGGTGCTTTTTCACTTCTAACAGAGCAAAGGCTCCTTTACACACATTTTCAAATCTATCCAAACTACCTCCATTTACACTTGAGTTCTGGGATTCTTGGTTTGTAACAAAAGGCACCCCTTGACTCCTAGGACAAAACTGTGTTTTTTTTAATTTAACATAAAATGTATCAAGGCTCACAGTGTCTGGCTTCAGCAGAAAAGACAGTCAAGTGGGTGATCCCTGGATCTCACCTGAGTCAGGTACCTATAAGCAGCTGTTATGATCAAATACACAGCAGTGTCTACACAGAACGTGGGGTGTCCAACACACTGTGGGGCTTCAAACAGGTCCAAGGCATATAACAAGCATGTTGATGCCAGCACTAATGAGGAGAGTAGGGAAAGGACTCGTGCAATTTATCACTAACTTTCATCTTAGCATCACCTGTACACACCCAAGCTAAATCACCTTACTGCGTGGACTTTACACTGACACCTCCTGGTAACAGGAAGCGTTATTCAGAGATTTTGGGTCTTATCAGGGTAGATGTTATAATTACTGTGTACTTTTTCAGGCATCAACAGTTTGTAAGCTGAAAAGAAATGACCTAGGCCCTAATGCAAGGTCAAAACATGAAGCCAAAGCAGAATAATAAGCTTGAGAACAAATCAAATTAGTTCAAAATTACAGACACTCGTATCTAGGCAAACATTCACCTTATACAAATGCTTCCCAGTTCAGATTAAGTTTTGTTCCTATCATCTGTCATGGGAAGCAATAGTGATCCATCTGTCACATGATTTTAATTTGTTGGATAATAAAATACAAGGGTATTTATTTCAGTACAAGTACTTCTGAGCTATGCCAAGAGAGCCATTCCCAAAGGCAGCTGGAGGTACTCCTTGTCACTCACATCAGAACTGCACAACAGTTACTGGCTGTTGGGAAGAGGGGAGGAAAAATATGATGCAAGAACATATTATAACCAGGTTTCATGCTGGAAAAGAAAAAAAAAAAAATCATGAGTCCAAATGGAAAGAAAGCTAAAGGAGGAGAGAAAAGCAGGAGGCGTGCAAGCAGAGGGCAAGGAGCCACATCTCCTCTTGCATCACCCAGCACCAGCTGTGACCTGCACCCACACCCCGCCAGCAAAGTGAGGCCTGGGCATCCCTGTCATAACACACAGAGACAGAACGAGAAAGTTTCCAAACATGTTTGTTCCCAGTTCAGAAAGACAATGGGCAGCACATGGAGAAATACTTAACCCTTGCCCTCTATCAAACTTCCACTTTAGAAAATAAGTTACCAGCTATGCTTCAGCAGAGGTTTTCCAATCTGTCAGCATCCCAGAAGGAAAATGCCTTCTTTCTGCCATGCTCCTCCTCAGGGTGATTTATTCAGCCTCTGGTTTGTGTGGCTGAGAGCTGGAAGTGGCAACCAGCAATCCAAGGTGCAGAGATGTGCCAGCTGCAGCACAGCTGCTTCTAACAGAGGCATGTGACAGCTTCCTACTGAGGACAGCATTTTAATTACTTTAAAAGCACTCCAAGCTGTCAAACCACAGCAGAAAAGGCTGCCTTAGTCTTCTTTAATTCAAATGGAAGACCAGAACATCAAGATCTAGAAGGAAATAATCCTCCCAGCCAACCAAAACCCCCATGAGCTGGGAGCAGAGTACAGCCAAGACAGAGCTGGAGGAAATGAAACAAGGCAACTTCTTGCTCCTGTTTTCTCAAGTAACTTAATTTTGAGCAACTTAACTCCATAAACGTTTTAAAACAATAATTTCCATTTTTTAATTAAGATCATGATTGTAAGTTGAAATTGCTGCCAGTAACATAAATCTGTTCTATAAATGCTCAACATCCACCCTAACATCTTGTGCCTCGTCAGGAAAACTGCTGGCACACACAACACCTTGAGCCAGTGGTATAAGAACAAATGGGTTGATGTTGCGTTTTGACGTTGTCTGTGTGACAAATTTAGAATCTGCTGCTCCACACCACTTAAGGAATACAATCCTAATGAGTCATCTGAAATGCCCTACAAGAGGCAGAATGAGGATAAAAATTCCAGCACTTCTTCTGTATATGTAAGCAATATAAGCAAGGTGAATCCTCAAAATGAAAAGGTGGGCTCAAGAACTGATGTTGATACTGCTAGAAACAATTTACATCTAATGACATAAAACAGATTCAAATAATAAAAAAAACACAAGCAAAAAGCAACCCAACAGGTAAATTAAGACTGCCCACAGCTCTTGTTAAAATTAAGACGGAACTTACAACTTACTGTTATTTTAAAAGAGCAAAACAAATCAAAACACAACCAATACTTCTGACCTTATAGTCAATCCCTGTGAAACCTTAATTGTGTGGGACAGTTAAGATTTATAAGAAACAGATTGAAAAAAAAAATCCATGTGTCTGAAAATTTGGTTGTCTTACATTTTACAACTGAAAGTTTACAGGAGGGGAATAATCACTTTAAAAAACTCAACTAGACAAAACAACAAACAAAATGAAAATTCAAATTAAGAACTTGGCCACCACCAACACCACTTGCTTTCCTGAGTCATACATAATTTTGTGGGAATATTTTCATCTTTGAAATCTCTGCCTTATCTATAAACTATTAAGAAAAGACAACCAATGTGTTTTTACAATGGTCACACAAGTTATAAAGAGAACAAGAGCACAACTCTTGGAAAATTTTCATCCTTAGAGTGTTGGTATATTGGGACCTAAACAAGTAAAGAAAACACCTGTCTGCACAGGTTGTGCCCATGAGAATGCTCCAGACCACATTCACCACAAGCAGGTTGTTGATATTTACAGTGAACAGCCATCAAAAAATCTGAAGAACAAGAGACAGATGCTCTGGGTTTGAAGCTTTGCAACACAAAACTTTTACCTGCTCTCACGTCACCGTGGTGCAAACACAGTTCTCTGACCTACTTACACTGCAGGGTGTCAGGAACCAGTCTGCAGGAGACACCAGGGAGACACTTGTCTTTTGGAAAGGAGCTGTCTTCCCAAATTAATGATTTTGCTCCAGATTAGCCATTAAGGGCTGGTCTATACATGCTTTGCCAGTATTGCCACACGAGCAAACTTTAATACTCAAAGAGCAAACCTGTCCTTTGAAACCAAAGGGCAGTAAAATTGGGGTTTGATGATTTGTCCTTTACCTGTACCAGTGTTTTGGTCTTCTCCAGAGAGTATCAGCATTTTAAAATGAAGTTGAACCTCCAACAAATGGTTCCAGCAAAGACATGCACCAAACCTAAAACATGCTCACAAGGATGACTCAGTCCCAAAAATGACAAATGAGTACTTGGAGATTTTGCATCACTAAGGAGAAAACAAAAAAAATCTGCTTTTGATGCAGACATAAAGTCAATTTAGTCTCCTGGACTGGTCTTCCTTATGTAGGTTTGAGTCTTTCAAGTACAAGCTTTCCATGGTAAATCTAATTAAGTCCTACTAAGAACTGACCATTTTAATGGTGAAGATTTTTATTTGTCTGCCTTTATCCCTGCAACATTTTCTCCCATAAAGGCTGGTCTTTCTACGTGCAAATAAAACCCTTAATAATCACATTATTAAACAGGTCAGACATAAAAACATGATGCAGCAGTTCACTCCACCCACCGCCATCCTCCAAAAAGGTATTTTACAACCAAATCAGAAGGTTTCCTTTGAGGTCGCACCCTGGCCTTTAGCAGCACACATAAAAGCCAGTCTTTACCACACCCTGCAAAGGGTGCCAGCTCTCAGAGGATTTTGGCTATGCCTCTCCTATGTCTCTCTCCTTAAGATTATCTTAAGTCCAACTTCAGATCTCAAGGCAAAGGAGTCCATTTAACAGCTTAGCACAAAAACTTGCAGAAGTTGCTTTGTTTGCTTTAAGAGAAGCAAAGACTACGACATATAACTTAATTTTTTCAACTATTGAAAAGTTGGAGTCAGGCAAAAAAATGTGGCTTCCCCCTTTCCATAAGAAAGGGAACAAGGCAATTCCTCCAACAGCAGCACAGGGGACATGTACAGGGGTCATAGGCTTTGCTCAATGAAGAGCTTGTTTACCATGACAATCTGAAATTACCCTGATTACGCTGAGCTCATCCAGAGCTAGATTCTAATCTAAACTGGAGATCTACTCTCAACCAGAGCACCTTGCCTAAACATGTGAGTTAGCCCTAAGTAGACAGAACACACACTCAAAAAACTGTGCCCAAGGATGGACCCTGGGAGTTCTCACAAGGACCTGATGTTTCATTTCACTTTGGGTTCCTTTAGCCAGCATGGAAAACAACCAAGCAGCTGCACCAGCTGAGCTTGCAAACAAGTGAAACACCAGCAGTGCAGGTGAGCTGCTGGGCACCTGTGGCTTGTGCACCCTGGGCCTGAAGCACAGCTCAGGCTCATCTGTGATGTGGTGGGGTAGACCTGGTTCAGCAGTCACAGCTCATCTGTGATGGACCTTCCTGTGATAGAAACACCTGCCACTGGGTTTAGAAAGGTGGTTTGGATTTGGCTTTTTTCTGCTCCAACTGGCACTCCAGTCCACTCACTGAACTGACGATTCCCTCTTTTACTGTCACACTTTTTAGGTATCAGTTTGGAACCAGGACTTTCTTGGAAAAACAAGAGACATTTTTGAAATAGAATTTTATACCAAGAAATGGAGAGTGTCTTACTTGAAATATGTCTTCTTTCACGTTAACTCTACTTTTAAACTTGTTAAAAATGCTTTTTTAGAAGAAACAAGTGCAGTGCCATACCCATGCTGCTAAATTTGCTGTTAAATACATTAGAAATGCAGTTCTGTGTAGCATGTGTCTAATAACCCAAATATTCCCATAACTTACTACAATTATTATTTAACAAACACCAATAGATCTGCTGGGAAAACTTGGATGAACCAGGTTTTTATAACTGACTTATCCTTACAGCACATGGGAGGAATAAGTAACAGAGCCAGGGAAAGATTTTCATAATTTATGGTAAGTATCAAGTGAAATGGACAAAATTTTAACTGCATGAGTAGTGTCATGGAACAGCTGGAAGACGTTTGGAGGGAACTGAGGGAAGCACTGGAATTCTGTATATGCCAGAGCTGGAAAACAAGTCTTTCACAGAAAGCAATGCCACAGCCAAGAGGAAAAAGGAACCAGGAATATGGATTTCATCAGCACAGGAGACTCCAGTGCAGAGTACTTCCCATGTCCATAAACAAGAGCTGCACCATGTTGTCCAGGGGAAGTAAACCAACATGCCTGGGGACATAAATCAGCCACTAACCACATGGTATTAAGAACATACTTCCTTGATAGGGGCAGGGACTTCCAGGGCTGTGCATACGCAGTGACTTATTTTGGTTTTTTGGACATATTAAGCCATGGCAGAGACAAAAATGAGAGGCAAAGACAGCAGGGGAGACTCCTCTGTGCATGGGTAGCAACACATTGGTACTTAGTACCAGCACAGAGAGAAACTTCTGTACAATATTCAGAATAAGAGTCAGAACAGAAGGAGGAAACAAATCCTTTCAAACCATTCATTACCATTTATATTTGTCAGTCCACACCAGGAAAAGTTCCTTTAGTAACTGCAGCTGAGACCAATACAAACAAAACAGGTTCAAAGAATTAAAAAAAAAGCACTGCCAAAAAAACCAAAACACAAGTCAAGCATGTCAGACTCATCAGCTCCAGACACATCAGCAACTTCAGAGCAGCCCTGTTCCAGCCACAAAATACATTCTAAATAAAAAAAGAAAGAAAACAAAAATAATAAAAAGGTTCTTTTAATAATAAAAGTTTTGCCAAACAAGGCAATTAAGGCAAGTGTAAAGGCAACCTACAGAGCACAAATTACCCAGACATCCCAAGCAGCTCCATCCTGCCACACCTTCAATCCCAGCTCACCTCTTACGTCAGGCACACCAATGAGCTGCGCGTCCCCAGATACAAAGAAAGGACAAGAAATTTCATCTCTGGTTCTTCTGGGTAAACAAGGTGCTCTGATTCCCAGTTCTCCCTCTGCCTGGCGTGTAGCAGCAGCCCAAATGTATTTTTTTACTATTTTGGGCTGGGTAAGAGCCTTATGGCTTCTTCCCTTCAGGCGATCTCTAGGGGCTTGTTGGAGCAGGAATATAATTAACAACTCCCCATTCAAGCCTGGTATAGAGATTTCTAAATCCCTTTACAAACCATAAGCTTTTAACATACCTTTATCATTGTTGCCCCTCAACTGCTTATCCAAACACAATATGCATGTAGACACTTCTGAGTTGTGCCAGGCAGAGAGTTTCTGGCCAAGGCAACTAACTATTTTGATTTATTGCCTCTCGAAGTCACAGAGAATTTACAACTCAGCTACCACTAAAACATAATAGGTAGCATTTCAATTATTTTTTTTAAAAATCAAAACCAAAACAAAACTATGCCCAATTTAATAAACAAAGTCTGGAAGCAAATTCTGGCCTTATCTGTTCCTGAATTCCTACTGCCAGGGCAATCTTCAAAGCTCCCAGGAGACTGCCAGAAACAAACTTCTCAAAAGAAACCTTGAAGACAACAATGGCTATAGAGCTCTCTTTGACAGTGCAGTTACCACAACACTGCCCTGCACACCCAGTGAAGAGGGAACAAGCCCTGGCACAAGTACTGCATGATTTGGCTAAAGCAGAACCTGGGAGAACAAGGTCCTGACAACCAAACACCTCCAGCTCCAGCTGCCATTTGTGTCCCTGACTGCAATATTCATCCCAAATTGAAGAGAAGTTTTAAAACACTATAAAAGATCTCTATAAATATCAGTAAAAACCAAACAGGTACCAGGAAATAATCAGCAGAAGCTCCTGGCATGTGTTGGCTCCTACTTGACCTTGCTCTACAGTAATATTCATTGTCCAACAGGTGTAACAAGAAGTGCCCAGTCACACCTCCAGGGTGCAGAGGGACATCCCATGCCATCCCATCCCACCTCCCACACCAGCACTCACAGGTGCTCCCAGGCACACTCACACAGAGATGGAGTCTCAGCAGGCTCCCCTGTGACAACTGCAAATGCTCCAAGCGCCAGCACACAGAGGAAAGGGCAGGAGGTCAGTGATGGGGGCACAACCCCCCACATCTCCATGGAAATCTATTTCAGCATTGGCCATGGCTGTGCAGGGTCAGTCTTACAAGGTCTGCAGTGTTCTAGGGATGTCAGAAAGCTGAACAGGACAAGTGAGAAGATGCAAATGCTGTCAGGTTATTTCTCACCAAAACCCATTTACAGTCAGCAACAGCTATTTATAAGTACATAAAAATAATGTGAACTTAACCTTACATTTACATTCTTGTTTAGTTATATTATGCTCATCTGAAAAAAGATTTAAATTTGATTACTGGTCCATTACTGAGTTTGAAAAGCCTTGGGGAACAGTACAGAACACATACAGCAATCTGTAATCTGCTCACGCAGATGTGTGAAAATCAAAGACAAAACTTGCTGAGGTAACAAAAATGTCTTAATTCAATTTGTAATGCAGCAGCACAATCCCTGTGCAACAACGTTACATTTGTCTAAGAATATGGGCTTAAATATCCTCTTTGTTCAGGTAGTTCCCACATGCTCCCTGTGATGCAGGCAAGCAGACAGTAAGCGAGCAAAATATAAAGAGTTGCAAGTTTGAGCTGGCCAGGAACGACTCATGCCAGACAGTGACAGATCTGTTCAGATGGGAACATCTGCTGCTACTGCTGAGGATACCAGGAATGCTTGGACCAAATCTATCCTATAAAAGGTTGGCGGATCTATGCCACAACTCAGGCCAAACTTACTAGTGCAAGCATGGTTTGTTCAGGGAAAAGCCCTCTTATGCCACCATAATTTACACCAGGCTCCCAAACTAAATAAATTAAACCAGGGCAATAGAGCTACTCTAAGGCAATTGGCAGGACAAAGAGTGCTGCCAAAACAAGCGCAGGTTTCTGGCTGACTTGTTACAGAAGAGAAAACCAAGAGCTAACCTGGCTCGGGTATTAACTGCTCTGGGATGCACAGCAACATCACCTTGAGCCAAACCACGCTTTGTCCTGTGGCGGTTTCTTCCTGAGGAACCCTCCTTTTCTCAGGCTCAGGAACATACCACAAGATGTTAGAGATATGCAGGGAGACTTCTGTGCTTTGTAAATGGCAGGTTTTGCTCCAGGGGCACACAGAGGGGATTAGATAAACATATAAGGGAATTCTGTAGGAATTCACACCACCACCCCAGACCTCACTGCCCTGAGAGAGCTACAAACCACTTGGCATTAAGCAGTTGAGGCAAGACCTCAGGAGTCAAACTACCACAAAAAATAAAATTTTTATTGGTCCCACAGACTGAAAACCTGAAAATGAAACAGGCCTTTTCTACTTTTTTGTACTTGCAGAAGCTACCCTATGGATCAGACAGGCAGGTGGGACCCATGACACCAACAACACTTCCAACACTTTCTGTGCCCCTCTGTGCCTTTTTTTCTCTCCCCACTAAAGCTGCTATCTTCGAGCTGCATGGATAATCCAGTTGCCAAATAACTAGTGGGAAAACACATCACTATAATTTACAAGTGTCCTACTCATAACCAGTCAGCCAAACAGCTTCCATGCAAAACTAAAAAACAGGTAACGCTCCTCTCTGTGGCTGCACAAATCCTTCAGCACACACACTCTGCTCACACCCAACCACCCCCTCACAAAGTTCATGCCTACTTATTTTCCTACTCACACCCTAAACTAGGCATTCATGCAAACCCTACAGTTTCTGAACTCACCCACCAACTTGCCCACAGCCACAGCACATAATGACACAGCCAGACACTGAAAACACATCAACTCATACTTCCACTGCTTCACTTCAAGTTTCACATAAACGCTTATTTCTATTCCAAGTTTTACCTCTGAAACTACTTAATGGATTTTTCTGAGCTTTATATTGGAATTTTTCAAATGAGAGCAATCTGAATCAATTGGCATTTGGAGACTGTAACAGGCTGTGGTACCAGAGCTTTGGAATCAGTTACCCTTAAAATACAGGGTAGGAAATTCTTGTGTCTCCTGCAATAACTGTTCAGATAGAGACCTAAACTGATTTTCTTTGAAAAACCAACATTCAAAATAAATGGGACTTGCACAGACTAGGTACAAGATGGAGATCAATTTCATCTCCAAAAAGAGCCACTGAAACATCACCCTTGGCTGGAAACACAATGCTCCCACACTGGCAACCTACCTGACCAATTCTACCCAGTATGAATACCTGCTGGACTAAGAGAGATCCTGGAGTGATAAAAAGAAGAGAGACAGGCAGCAAGTAAAAATTAGGCTCTGCAAAGATAGAAATGTGTTTCCTAATGCACTATACAAGAACTAGGTACTTGTATTTTCGGTTCTTTACATCTTGAAAGCCTGAGGAGAAGACATGAGTAAGCTTAAAAAAAAAAACAACCAACCAACCCCACACCTAATAATATTTATATATTAATGCATGTAACCTACTTTCACACATAGTTAATTAGTTCCTTTATGAGATTTGAACCTGAACAATTCGAAGTTAAAAAAAAACACAACTCTAATGGCTACAAGTTTTGTTGTTAATGTAGTTATGTCTGTAGCTCTTATTCCTCACATACAATTAACCCATGTTCCCCCAGTACATTTTTCAGAGATTGACAAAATGCAAAACTTTAAATTCTGTGAAAAGGCAATTCTCCACAGGCTAATCTACAGTATCTTTTAGTTAAGCACTTTTTTTTTCACAGTAAAAAAACTGACATTTTCTGTGAACTCATCTGCTGTAACAGTTGAACAGCAGTTTTTCCAAGGACACGACCTCTTACCACCTAGAGCAACTCTTCTGAAACTTAATGTCAGGCATATGGTCATCTAAAATATGATAGCAAATGACCTAAAAAGCATTCAGGCATTTTGGAAAGTATGAATCAATGGCTCATTTCTATTTCAAATCTTTGATTTCTTTCACCACAGTCTTCCAAACCTGCTTCTCAAGACAAGCAGTGAAGAAAAGTTATTTGTAGTACATAGGTTCCACTATGTGCTTTTTGCAAATTCTTGATGATCTTCCTTCTTTGTGCATTTTATTTTATATCTCAGCTCTACTAGTTTAATCAGTGCAGAGAACTCCCTACTTAAGTCTGTACATGATCACTGCTATTTAAAAATTATTCACTAGCCTCATAGTCTGTTTTAGTTTATTTCTGTACTCAAGAATGTTGAAGTTGTACTACAATGGTCACCCAAAATACTGTATTGCCTAAAAGCAGATGATATGACACTGCAGAAAGTTGCATTTTTTCAGACTGTAGCATAAAGAATCCCCATCATCACCTAGCAAAAAAAACCCGCAAATTTTATGACAACTGCACAGGAAGCAGCAGCTGGAAGAAATGTCCAAACAGTACAAAAAGTCTGCTACAGATTTATGATAATCCTATGTTTAAATGGTATTGAAGGTCTGCTCCTACTTTACACATGAAGACAAAACAAATGCCTTTATTACCTGCAAATGAGTGGACTTAAAAACCCTTTGAAATTAACCACTTGTACGTTTTGTTTATTCACTCTGACATGCAGATATGTACCATAACATCTTGTAGAGGGTATGTCACTGGGCCTGTCAGCACTGAGTGAGATGGGGTTCAAACTGGTGTCAGCAGGACTTCCCATGACCTGGGTTTCCCTGCACACACAGCCCAGGAGCAGCTGTTTGCCAGCACCTTGGAAACCATGACTGTGCTAATGCAGCTGGTCCCCAGCACTCGCTGTCAAGTGGCACAGTTCTGACTGCACATGCTGGTGACACCCCTGCCAAGAGCTGCCAGCGATCCTGGCACAGCCAGGCTTTGTCCCTCTGGCAATTTCTGAGTGATGTTCTTAGATGTTGTGGGGGCACAAGCGATGGGGAGACAAACCTGTATTTTTATTTTTTAATTTAGAAGCCAATGTACTTCAGAACCCATGACCACCAGCTGGAGCCCTGTCTTGCTAAAAGACATTAAGGAGGAAAAAAATGATGCTGAAGTGCTGACTCGGTGCGGCCGAGGGACACACACAGCCCAGCACCCCACAGCCCCTGGGATGGTGCCCCTCACCCTGCTCACACACAGCTCACCCTTTAGGGGCTACTTATTCACACCAGGCGTTTGGCACCAACTGAGTTGCTGGGGGGATTTTTTCCTGGTGGGTGACACAGCCTCTCAGAGCTGGGAGAAGCAGCAGTGTGATGCCGAGAACACGACGGCTCCTGCGGACGGGCACCGGCCGGAGGCAGGGAGGGAGAGAAGGAGGGAAGGAGGGAAAGAAGAAGGAGGTGGCCCAGCAGCTGCTCCCACAGAATCACAGAACAGCCGGTGTTGGAAGGGAGGTCTGGAGATGACCCAGTCCAGCTCCTCTGGCAAGGCAGGGTCACCTGGAGCAGGTGACACAGGACCGCGTCCAGCTGGGGTTCGAATGTCTCCACACCCTCCTGAGCGCTCGGGCCAGCTCCGGGCCGAGGCGCACCCGTGGTCCGCAGACCCTCCCGCCGGCCTTCCCCGGCTCCTCACGCGGAGCGGATCCCGCTCCTTACATAACCCGGCCCCGCTCCCGGAGCGCGGCCCCTCCGAGGGCCGCCCGGGGGCTGCGGGCCCGGCCGTACCTGATGTAGGGGCTGGCGGCCGCCAGGATGTTCTTCTGCACCGGGATCTCCTCACCCTCCAGCACCAGGTGCGCGTCGCAGAACCGCGTCTCCTCCCGGAACGAGCTGAGCGCCCGCAGCAGCCGCGCCGGGTGCTGCGGGTCCGACACGGCGCTCGGGCCCGACATGGTGCTGCTGCCGCCGCCGAGCCGGGCCGGGCCGGGCCGGCTCAGTCCCTGCCCTCACACCATGGCTGAGCGCCCGCCCGCCGCTGACATCATCTCCCGGCATCATCTCCCCGCGCCGCCCCGCGGGGGCGGCCCGGCCCGGCCCGGCCCGGCCCGGCGGCCCTCGGGCGCCGCGGGCGGGGCGGGGACGGCCCGCGGAAATCTGGGCTTTGTCTCCTCACGGCTTTGGAAAGTCACTGAAGGAGGTTCCGGAGAAGGGAACGGAGCTGGGGAAGGGGCTGGAGCTCCGGGAGGTAGCGGGCTGGGGGGCTCAGCCCGGAGAAAAGGAGGCTCAGGCGGAACCTTGTCGCCCTCCGGAACTCCCTGGCAGGAGCATGGAGTCGGGGGGTCAGGCTGTTGTCCAGGCAGCGAGCCACGGGACAAGAGGAAATAGCCCTAAGCTGCGCCAAGGGAGGTTTAGGTTGGACATTAGGAGAAATTTCTTCCCAAAAAGGGTGATGTGACGTCGGAACGGGCTGCTCAGTGAGGTGGTGAAATCACCATCCGTGGAGATGTTTAAGGAAAAGCCTGGAAGTGGCACTCGGTGCGGTGGTCTGGGTGACACGCTGGTGTTTGGTCATAGGTTGGACTCGATGATCACAGAGGTCTTTTCCAATCTAATTGATTCTGTGATCCTATAAATCTGGCCTTTTATTAATTTATTTGTTCCCTTGCATGAGCTGGAGGTGAATGTTACAGGTGCAGGCACAAGGAAATGTAAGAGAATGAGAATTAAATACAGAGAGACTCATTGTGGCAGTGCCCCTTTCCACTGCTGCCCACTGGAAATGTGACCTTTTCCAGCAAAAAAGATCTTTAGGACAGTTCACATGGTAAATTTTAGACCATTTATTATCGTGCTTAATTGCATATTAAGAGATTACTTGATTCCATCTGCTTTCTTAACAGCATCTGACATTAAAGCAGTGAAACTATTTGCACTGAGTGAAAGTGTTTTGCAAACTGTGATGTGCTCTAAAACAGACACCCAGCTGGTGCTGCTGAGAGGGACCAGCACAGCAGCTCACTGTGCTCCCTGTGCTGACAGGCACAGCAGCACTGGGATCTCCCAGCCTCAGGAACACCCAAATGGATGTCATGCTGCCCATCCCTTCTCTGGAAAAATAACGTTTTCAGAGGGTCTGATCTAATAAAGCTGTGGTGGGTCACATGCTTTTATTACTTTTATTACTTGTATTTTGGTGGAATGTAACAAAAATCTGTCATTCATTCAGTTTGGTGGTCTCTCCAAATTGTTTTGCCACTTGGAAAATGAATTAGGGTATCTGGAAGCGACCCCATAGGAAAGAGAAATGAATGCCTTCACAAAGGCAGCCTTGTTCTTTCCAAGCTGGACACAATGCTGGTTTGTTCTGCAGATGGAGACTGCAGCTGGGACATCCTCACACATCACCCAGCAGTCCAAACCCTGCACCCAGGGTGTGCTCAGCCCTGGTGGAGCCAGGCTTTACAGCTGAAGTGCTCCCAGACTGGAGAGGGGTCACAGGGAGGGGCAGGTTTGTTGTGCAGCTCTGAGCAAGAGTTTTAGAAGCAGAGGACAGAAGGCCTAAACCCACAGCAATGTGCATGAAACACCAGTGGCTCTGCAACACTTGTTGTCATACATACCCATTTACAAATATTAGAAGGCCACTTTTTTCTTGCTTGGGTGTAATTATCCAGGATGTCATGGGTAGCTTGAGGATCCAGAGGACACATGCTCAGCTCTCTTTGAGGGTAATAAAGGCAGAGAGCACACTGCTCCTTGGCTGCAGGGGAAAGATGTGTTTTGCTTGTCATTAACACCCAGGTAATTGCAGACCCAAGGGAGCAGTGGTTTAAATTATTGCAAAAGCTGTCATTGAGTGGCCTGGTTATTTGAAAGACACTGGTGTTTCCCTTCCACCTGCACAGATTGTTACAGAGGAAAACATGGTTGCATTTCTGGTTTTTTAAGGTGTCCTTGTAAACACTGCTTCTGCTTCCTGCTGCTGCCTATGCGGGGCAATGGGACAAGGTGTAACAGATAATGTCCAGTTCCAGAGAACAAATTCATTGTTCTACCTTGTTATTTGTTCCATTTAATGAATGCATTAACAAAAAAACCCCAAACCAAAACAACAAACCACTCTATCAAGGTCCATTTGTAGCATCTCTGAGGTAATTAATTATATGTATGCATACCCGTGGCCTGATTCTCTCGCTCAACTATGTATTTTTCTTTTAATGGAGATACCTATCTTTACTATTTTTTATTTGCAGTCACTACATCTAGATTTGTGTTAAGCCATTATTATAATAATTCCATTAATTTTGTTGTGCTAATTTATGACTTAAATTGGTGCAAAAGAAGAATCCAACCTTTCTAGTCCTTGAGATTTCATTCACAGTGAAGGGTGTCAGAAGCAAACCAAATGACACTCATTACCACATGCCATGTTACCACATCAAAAAAACCCTACGAGCCTTGCAGCCACTTGGCAAAGCATATCTGCATTTCCCCTTGCTTCTGTCAGCCTGGAAATGATAGTGTGTTACCATATTCAGGGTAAATGTTTCATCAGATAGGTATTGCAACCACTAAAAACATTCTTGAACAAATTTGTGATTAGCTGTATGGTTTTATTCCTATTGTCTCTGCTGCAGGAGGATACTGGGATTAGCAAATGCAGATTCACATCACTGTTTTTCTCCTCAGGTTAACTACAAACTTAATGCTAATCAAATCCTGTGTGCTGACCAAGGGAATATGGCAGATCTCATTTAAGAAATACTCAAGACAAGTTCTAATCACTTGGTTTCTGCATTATTTCCACATGAATGTAAATAACACGTTCGCTTTCTTAGACTACAGTTGTTTTTATGATGACTGTATCACCTATCCTGTCATCTCTACCAGTAAAAATTATCTCCTCAGAAGTCAACTCCTGTATCCAAACCCATGATCATCCCAAAACCAACCCTGTGAGTACTACAGAAGAAATTCCGGAGACAAACTCTTAGAAGGAAGTCTGTAACAATGGTTTGACTTTTGATTCATTGCCACCTTGTAATTCTAGAAATGTATTTGTGGACATTTGTTAAATCCAAACCTTTTCATATGAAAAGAAACAACCCCAGAGCTGATGTCTTTTGCCAATATCACAAGTCAAGTCTTCTCTTCCAGTACTGGTTCCATATTATTTACAGAAATGGAATTAAATTTCTTCCTTAGAAGATAAAGTTCTATTAAATACTAATGGTAATGTGTCTTGAAAACACCCAAAGTGTCTATTTCTGCAGACACGCCTTACTGAAGTGTTTATTTCCATTTTATGGAAGATGTAAACATTTGAATGTAATCATCTAATTACATGAAATGCCATGGCAGATATTCTGCCCAAGGAAAACTGATTTAAATACAAACTGCTTAAGATTGAACGTCACTAAAATATAATTGAATGCTACATATAACCATGTACTCAATTTCACTAAAGTTACTTGGTTTTGTCAACATAAAAGTGAAAAATACACCATTAAATTATTAGAAAAGCTGGGAGGGTGGATTCTGGGTAAGAAAAATGTAGCACCTCAGCATAATACTTTGGTTATGGTAGACTTTAAGAAATCAAGCACCAAGAGAATACATTGACATGAATTATTGGTATCATGGTAGATAGTTTAACATGAGGTTTTCTGGCAGGAGACAACTTTCATTGTCAGCTGCAGTCTTGCAACAGCCCATGGAAGTTACATGACCTGCAGACATATGTGACTCATGCCATGTGTCACCCTATGAATAAAGTACTTCATTTGCTCAGAAAGCTTTGTTCTACTCAAATAAACAATTTCTTGTTACCTTTGTCTCCTGTTCTTTGCCCCTCAAGCAGTATTCAACATTAACACTTCATATTGATGGTTCTTCTTTTGGAACAGTGATATACTAGTTGTGCACACAACAATTTGTAATAATGTAATTTCTTTCTCTTCTTAGAGATTATATGAAGATATTGAGGAGGGTATAATTAGTCATTTCTTGTCATAAGAGAAGCTGTTCCTGAAGGATATTGTCCCACATTCAGTAGAAGGTTATGTCAGTCTGTACAATACAACAAAGAGATTTTACTCAGTCCTAGGTTTCACATCTTGCTGTGGTATAAACATTCCATGCAGGTCCATATGCATTTCCACATTCACTATGGCTCGACCCAGCTCTGTGAATGTTTTAGCATCCAAGACAAGTAGGAAGGGTGGATCCTTTGGATCACTCTTCACAACACAGGTCAGAACAACACCTGTGACATACAAATGAAGAATTAGAAACACAAGAAATTTCACTAAGCAGAACAGATAACCTCATCTCAAAGTGGAAATAACAACCCAACTTTCTTGACTAAGAATACTGAAACTTGTAAGATTTAATACGAAACTCATGTAACCCCAGCTTTCAGAACATTGTCATTATTTTACCATCATCCTCTTCTTTTGCATCAGGGCTGGGAACAAAAATAGGCTCAGATGGCCAGCAATCGTCCTGTCCCCAGTGGAGCATTTCCTTTGTCTGGGTGTTAAATTTTGCAATCTAAATGGTTGTGACAAAAAGAGAAAAATGTCAGTGACCCTGACAGTGGCTTTTTCCAAAGGTACAACATGAACAGACTGCTGGCAGGGGGGACCAGTGCTAAGAGTTAAGGCAGGTATCATCACAAGGAAAAACACCTGGAAAACGTTCAGTTTTGGAGTCACATTTTATGGCTGCGTAATCACACAATGCTCTTTTAATTTTATTTCATTAGATACAATTGCACCTTTCATTTACGGGCATTTAAGAGTTCACAAATGCTGACAGGTCACAAGAGACCCTTCACTGTAAGTAATGCCCCTCACTGCAGAGAGTCCAAGACACAGAATATTTAAATGACTTGTTCCCACTCACTGAGATTCTGTAGTAAAGCAGGAAACAAGATTTAAACTTGCCATTTTCTAATCCTGTGAGTTATTTTCCTTTTATTGCTACCTCCATATTCCTCAAGTTCCTGTATTGTGCAGTAGGGTGCATATGCCAGAAGGAAGGCTGTTCTTAGTGAGGTGTAAAGATAAAAACATTGAGCCAGATACTGCTATTTACTGAAGGAACAGAGTGTGGATTTTCATCCCACTGAGTGACGAAACCAGTGGCCAGAGGGGATGCCTGGCATTTTCAGTTCAATTCCATTAAGGCTTTTTCTCTACCCATAGAGATGCAGCTCTATTCTTTTTCATTTTGATCTTTAGCCAAAAATTACGTCTACACAGAAGTGAAACTATTCAAATTACTGGAGGAACAATTAGAAAGAATTCTCTCTTCTAGCCAAGATGACAGCACTTTCACTGACAGACTTTACCTAAGGATTAGGGTGTTGTGCTTGCATTCATTAAACTGCAACTGATGTGAAAAAAAGATCCTCCTACCAGCATTTTTATTATATTTGAGTCAAGCAGAGATCATCTACACTGTAAATCCTGAACTTGCAGGTTTGTTTGAGTTATTGTCAGAGGTGCTGCAATAAATTTTCTTGCATCATGCAGTAATCCAGCTTTATTTTGTAATCAGTTGTGATAATTATACACAAGAACCAACAGTGACTGCAATTTGTGCTGCCTTGGAGTCACAGAACAAGAATTGTAAAGAGTGAGTTTGTCCGTGTAATACTGGTACATCTAAATCTAAATACTTTTCCTTTTAATCTATTTGTACTCCAGGCTGTCTCCTTGCATCATGCAAGGATGTAAACAAAGCATTTGCTACCTCTAATAGAGAACTAGCCAGCAAAACAGAAAGCTTCCTCAAAATTAGATATTGTTTTTATATTTAAAATTTATTAGGTAGTTTTGCAATATCTAATTTTTCTGGTAGGGTTCCTAAAGGGAAAAATATTAAATATATACATGTGTATAATACTTCTTTTTCCTTCTCTCTCCTATGTAGTTCCTGGCACAGAAAGTTCAGCCCAATTTAGCAGAAAAGTGAGAGTCTCAGTAACTATTCAAGAGGCTTTCATGGAATATAAAGCCAGAGTAAGAAGCCTGAGTTCATAAATACTTTATGAGGAAAATGGTACAACATGAACTTATCCTCAGGAGAATTTAGGCATTTCATGTTTCTTTGCATGTGAATGACCCAGCAATGGGAAAACACTGACTTTATAAATGTTAATTATACCTTTGTAGGAACTGGACTCCACTGGACTTCTGTTGCAAAGACATATTTGTATTTTTTGCCATTATAGCCATAGTTGATGCGAGGCAGCTCTATCCCTGTGTAAAATAAAGTTCAAGACTTAGGAACAAGGCAAGAGAAAACCTCAAAAGTACATCTATATAGACACACCAACCTTCAGGAAGTTTTGCTCTGTAAAAAACCATGAAACTACTTAACAAAGGTGTTGTATAGACTTTGAATGTCTGAATTTCTAAGAATCTGAAGATGGGTATAAACATAAGTAAGCCAGGGCTGTTAGTTCCAAAGGCAACAATTTTTCATTCTTAGGGATTAATTAGACTGGAATTTATGAGGGTTTTCCTGGTTTAGGTTTTTTTTCCTTTCTTTACAAATATATGACATGAACAACTGGGATAGAATTGGAGGCTACTGTTCTAAGAAATGCCTTTCACCTTAGGCAATTATGTATTTACATATTCCTGTTATCCCCTGATAAAAGCTTAAAAATCCTCTTTCAAAGGCAATCTCTATAAAATGCAGCTAAACTTGAAATACTACTTATAACAGACTTATTTAACTAAAATTACCCTTTTAACAAGTAGATTTTCAAGCCATATTAATAGCTGTGAGATCAGACTTGGAATCCTGTATTAACACAAAACTGATGTAGTATCAGATATTTAAAGGCTGTGTCTCACCTTCACATAATATTTCAGGTTGGCAATAGATGTTTCCATCTTTCTCCTTTACAGCAGTTGCAGTAGAGGGAAGTGTGACTAAATTAGAATCCACTACAGCATCCTGAAAGAGACAAATGATGGAAAAGTCATGGATCTCTAAAAATACGCTTCTAAGTTAGATTTTTCATTGGGTCTGATATTACTATTAACAATTTGGGGATTACACAAATAAGCTTCAAGAAGATCCTTTTTATGGCATTTTAGATTCTGAGGTTTCCATTAGAAATCTTGTTGCACTCAGAGTATTTTAATATAACATAGAATCATTATTTTGAATCACACTGAGTCCTTAGGAATGTTTAGGTACACATGGCTATGGTCCAGAAGTACCATACATTTGAGAATTTAATGAATGAAGATGGGTTTCAAAGAACAAGGTGTAAAATTTTCACTGAAAGTCACCAAGGTTAGGGTTTTGCATCTGCTCAAAATCAAGTTAAAAAACCTAACCTTGGTGACTTTCAGTGAAAATTTGACAAATAGGTGTGATATAATCTATAATGTCCTACTGCTGAATTCCTAAGGTTGCAGAACAGCTGGTGTGATCCAACACATCTTTGTCATTGCTGCAGAGCTGTTTCTGAGACAAGAACAGAGTAGCAAGGTTCTAGGATGTAGAAAGAAAAAGTAATATCCATTCCAAAAGTATCAGGCAGAAACTTGCCCAAGTTGCTGGGCAGCATAAAATCTTCCCTGCAAACAATGATGTAAAGTCATGCTTTAAATTAAACTGAAAGATAAAATCTTTTCTATTCCTGCTATATATCACACTTAAATGAAATCTTCTAGTTTTAATTGAACCATTGCACCAGCTGGGAGCATGCATGTATTGTATGTGGGCTTCCAATGAAATGTAAGAAACAGATTGTGCAAAACCTCATGCATACCCTTGCAGTTAACAGCCAAGTGGGTATATCTGCTTCTATTTGATGGCATTTAACAAATAAACTCATTGGGAAGAAAATGACATGTTCTTACAGCCCTGTTCTCCAGAGTGGATGGTGTCAGAACCAAGATCCACATAACCATGCCCAGCTGCCCACTGCCATTTCTCACAGGACATACAAAACCCAAATCTCCTGCAAACTTTGGATATCACAGAATCAGAAGTTTGCACATAAGGGTTGGCAACTAATAATACACTCGGTATTCACATTGATGTATTTTAAATTACCAAACAAAGAATAGCAAAAGTAATTTTCTTTCTACCTTGTCACACTGCAGAGGAACCACAAATCTTTTGCAGGCTGGTATGGAGGTAAGTTTGACGTTGTCTTCAAAGTCTTTGCCCAGGTTTTTTAAATAAAACATGTCATATAAGCTATTGTCTGTATAGGCAATAATATCAAAAACAATGTGGCCATCCTCTTCATAAGCATTTATATGGTGAAAATACACCATAGCATCCGTGTAAAACTTGGTGGACACTTCTTTTTTAGTCTTCCTGTCTATAAAGTGAAACCAAGTCTGAAAGAGAGAAAACATTATTTGAAACCATTCAGAACCAGCAAATAGTTATTTAGAAAACTGTTTTCTAATGGTAACCATCAGCATTCTAGTCACTGTGTATTTGTACTGAAGGATATTAAGAACTCAGGGTTTGCTCTAGGAGACAAGGAGCTCCAACCTGAAGAAAACACAGAAGTAAAATGAGTGCGGAACAGCTTTAAGCTCATTTTACTTTTGCAAATTACTATTTGGGCTAGGCTGAGGATTGAAGTTTTCCAGAAAAACCTGGAAAATACCCTGCTCTCTTTTTAAGCTAAATAAATCTACCTTGGTCAAGAGTTTCTGTGGTGCTGGTACCCTGTACCTCAGCAAGTCCCATGCGTTGATGTCCAGAGCACATGGAAATAAGATCCTCAGAGAACAGTTTTCCCCTCAGCTTCCACAGTGAAAGACTCTTCTTTTGTTCAGTGCAGGCTTTTCCAGCTGGGCTCTCCAGCACATGCACCTGCACCTGGAGCAGATCTCACCCACCACAGACAGAATTTTGTTTGGACCAGGAGCAACTGGATCTGTCTCAGATGCTAGGGCAGATTGGAATTTCTCTGCTAGCACACACTATCTCTAGCAATGTCAAACTATTCTCTCTCTCAAAAGCTTCAGCATCAGACATTTATTTGAGAAATGTCTGGATACAGGACACAGTATTCCAGAACATACAGCCTCTAAACAAACTGTGCAAAGTAAAAGTCAAGGTTTGAAAAAAAATAAAAAGTGACTACTGAAATGAATGAACCAGATGAAAAACAGAACAGTGTGGAAGAGGTCACGGGCCTGCCTGACTCCATTGCTCAGCAGTAGGAAAAGTACCTTATCATCCTTATTATAGGCAAGGCAGGAAGCCCAGCTCACACCACGGATGTAAGCAGTTGCCATTTTGACAATATCCAGTCTGAAGGGCTGCTCTATGAAGATAATGTAATTCTCTGTGATTCCAAAGCTGTGGTAGTAGCTGGGGTGGAGCAGAGAGCGGGAAGGGATGGAGCAAACCACTTCCAGGTGCTTGAAACAAGACTTCTTCTTTTCTTGTTCTGAAGAGGAATGATAAAAATTAAAATTATATTTCTAATAAATACCATTCCAAACCTGTGCTTGGTAGCAAACCAGGCAGGGAAGAACTGGTTCCTCTCAGTTTTATTTGCATTTTCCTGTTAAGAAAGTGTTTGTTTACTCCTGTATAATTGACATAGAACTTTGCATGCAGGAAGCAGCACAGTGAAATTACTCTGCTGGATCCATTCAGGCACAGCCCTCTTGTCTTTGGATTTGACTCCACTGACTGCTGTCTTCAGAAGTTCCAGCATGGAAGAGAAATATGTTTCATTAAATCAGAAGCATTAAAAAGGGGTTCAAATGCCCCTGTTTTTTTTAACTACTAAGATGTTTCCAAATTTGAGCCCCAGCTTGAAATTTCAAACTGGTCTTTCAGCTGTGGAAAGCCTCTTGATTGTTCAAGGAGGGACAGTCAACATAATAGCAGCTGATTTTCAACAGCAAACACCAAAAAAAGATCCTGAAGGGAAAAGAGCAATGGATTTTCTCTGTGAAAAATGGATAGCACTTCAGCAAGGGCCAGTATTGGCCAGGTTAGAGAGGAATTAACTCTACATTAGGTTTTATTTGGTATCATACTTGCCTATAATCATAGTATCAGCATTTGAAGAGAATTTTCATTTGCAAAGAAATTAAAATTTACAACTTCAAATTATATGCACTGGCCTATAGACAAAATTGTTTTAGAATCTTCATCTAAAAGTAAGGTTCTTCCTACTGAAACACCCTGTACACAGTAGTCAAGAAGAGCCTTTGTAACAACACATGCCCAAACAGGCTAAGCAGTTAATATGAAGTTCACAATAAGCTGAAATTAAGAAAATGAACCCCATTGGTTACAAGAACAGCTGCATCACCACCCTTGCCCTTTGAAGAAAAGAAATTGCTAACAAGTTTCTAGAAAATACCAATAACAGATATATCTTACCTGGTACAGAGGAAGGAATCCTAAATAGAAGGTATTTTGTCTTCCCTTTATCAACTATTGAAGTGCCCATGTTGAGAACATTTCCAGTGCTGTCATAGTGTGGATGAGAAGTTGCCAAATTTACAGCTACATATTTGTTGTAGTCAACCTGGAAAGTAAAACAATAAGAGATTTGAGAGATGTGTAAGAGAATGAAAATGGATCTCAGCTAACACCACAAAATCACCAGATTTTTAGCCCTGGCAGCCTTATATTGGCATCCCATTTACAAATGGCTTCAAAATTTAAATAATTAAAACAAATTACTTGTGTAGGTATTCAAATTATTTCCTTATTCAAGGCTAAAACAAGTTGCAGAATCTGAATTACAGCCACTTCCCCATTGAAGCCATGTAATATCAGGGAGGATTAGCTATGCAAGTTGTTCTGCAGATGCCCATTTCACCCTGAAAGCACTTTATTTAACAGGACTGTCTGGCAATCATCTGGAGCAAAAGGATTTCTATTTTATCTAAAGTTTGGTAATTGTACTCAAACTGTAGTGTGGGCTAGAAAGAAAAGATTACATATATTTCAATATCTCAAGTTGTCATTTTAATAATTAAATAATATCTTACATAAGGTCCTTGAAAAGTAGTCATATAACTGACCTACTGATTTTTTAATTATGTAAATAATTTTATAACTACAGATACATAATAATGGCAATCACCCAAAATAATCATGTAACTGTGCTATTATTCCTGCAACCCTCCCTAGATTATGTACAAGTGAAATTGCTTCAGAACTAAACAGGATTTAAATTAGAACTCAGGAGTTCTTAAAAGGCATCTTTTATCTTTTGGTATCTTCACTATTTCAGTTTACCACGATTTCAAAAGTAAGGCAACAGTAGAAGAAAAGTATTTTGTGTCCTGAACATGTTGAAGGATCCTTATGAGTCAGCCTGAAATTTATTCATCAGCAGACAGGGAACCAGAATGACAGATGGTTGTTTGTACCTTCTCCAATGTCTCCAGAGTCTGTGGATTAATTTTCCTGATGAAGTTAGTCTCACCAGTAGCATAAAACTCATCCCCAGCTTTCATAATGTTGATCAGACAGTTGTCCGTGAACTCAGGAATGGTGTGAGACAAATAGGAGAATGCCCTGTTCAGAGGGAAATTTCGTTAGAGCCACGGAAGCCAGAGCTGCTTTTCCCCCACATGGAGCACAGGTGACCCTGCAGGGCCACAGACCTGGGGCCGCCTCTCCCTGCTGTTCCCTCTCCTGGCAGCTCCCTGGGAAGGGTGGGAAAGCAGAGGAGATGAACAGCTCCAATGCCCTTAGCCTGGGTGAGGGTTAAGGACATGCAAGTAACAGTTTTTCCACACACAAATGGGCATCCAGGCCCATTCCTGCTGTCAGCTCTAGGACGTGCACTGGTTTATCAGGATGGGTTAATTACACACTCTCCTGTGCCTATCTTGGGAAAATTTGGTCTACCAGTTGCTACCTAAAAGGTGTTAGGTTGTTTCAGTGTATGCCTTCATAAAATAGATGGATTCATGAACTCCCCAATGGAATATTTTTGTTCCCATTGTTATTCCGTATCACAATTATGATTTCAAAGGAGATTGAACTTCGCACAGGCTTGACAGTTTTCTTTTCCAGTGTATGATTTCATCATAGTCACTAGAAGCCAAGAAAAAGTTGCCATATCCCCTTTTTTTGAACTTAAAATGCCAGAGTTACTCTATTGCTATTGGAAGAGGGAACAAAATTTCATCTCAGGGGAGCAACTTACAACATATCAGCTCTTTTGAAATAACTGTCTGTGTATGTGTCCTTACCAAATATCAGGTTCAAGGTCACTGGAGGTAGTTCAGTGACAAGGAGAGAAGAGTGACCTATTTGGACTTGTTAGTGAATCCCTACAGGCAATTTTACAAGACCAAGGATAACACGATGGCCTACACCTCACCTTTCTGTTAAATCATCTTTAATCAAGAAGTTTTTCTGATTTTTTGGTAGTTATTGATGCTTCTCCTTTTTTTGTTGAATAGACTTTGTATTAATACCTTCCCCATTTTTAAATATTTTTCTTTATTGTTGCTTCTCCCCTTACAGAATATCAAGATGTTTCACCAACACTGGAGAAAGAAAATGTTTTTTATATCATGTACTTGTGTTACTAAATAAAGCAGCAAATATTGGTGAGAAAATGAATTTTAAATATTTGCTTTAGACTAACCCATAGGCAGGACGTATCTCTTGGCCTTTTCAATATTTAGCAATTGTAAATTTACAGATCAACTGCTGTATTTGTACATATGTGTCAAGGGTAAACAGAAAAACTGAAAAGAGAGGTAGATAGAAGAATCTTGTTGGGAAAAGCATTGCTTACTTGGCAAATATGTTTTTGCATGGATCTGGATAAGCCATAGTCCCAAACTCAGACACCACAATTCTGTTTGCTTCTATGTTGCAGTTGTACGTGTCACTTCGGAGATATTTACTTCTGTAGTAAACTTCACCTTAGGAAGAACAAACAGGTTTCAATCACATTTTATACTTAGTCCTTCAAAAAATTAGCACAGATTTCCAAAGAGCCAAAGTTCCTCAAGAAGCTATCCTTTAGCCAGCAATAGTTTGGAATGAAACCAACAATGTCCCCAACTCCCTGTTTTAAAGGTTTTATAGTTGCTGAGATTGGTAACAATTTGTCAAGATTCTCTGACTCCCACTACTGATACTGGGGAACTTTTGAAGGGAAAGGAGGGATTTGGACAAACTTCCATAAAATAAAACAATGTGTGCAAAAATGATTAATTATACCATCCATATGAGATGTGAAAAATCTCCTGTATTGGCAAAATTTAGTTATGGGAGTAACAGATTGCTTGAAGGAATCAACAGTTTAATGAATCACTATACTTGAACAAACTGAGCTCTGTTTGCTTTAGGTAAGTAAGATATACTGGCAATGTTAAAAACACCAATTATTTCTTCGTAGGTTATTTTGTTAAGGATGTAGAGCTGGACATGCTAGAGATCTTAGATAGGCATTAAATGCTTCCAATCACAGAAATGGGAACTAAAAAGTAAACACTAGTATTTGAGGATAATAGGAGTAAATCCCATTTTTTAAATAGATGCATATTTTTCACCACAAGAATCCAGGTGTAAACCATCCTGTCTCACATTATGTAACAACTGAATGGGTGAAAAGTGCTTCAACTGAGGAAAAAAGAAAATGGAATTGTTTGGGGTAGATAGCTGCCCGGTTTTCCTCTGTAAGGATGACAAGCAGGAGGAAGGACTGTAGGGTGTCAAATATCCTAAGTAAGATTTGACATGTGAAGTGGCACAGTGGCCCAATTTCTCTCCTGGCAGCTGTTACAGCTGCAGCCAAATGCCAAAAGGGGATAGCTGGTCCTCCTTGAAACTGGCTGTTCATCCAGAGCAGAACAGCCTCTGGGCACTACAGCCACTGCTTGTGGCTGAACCATTCCAAACAACAAAGGTTTTCTTGCCCCTGCAGTGACCTGCCCAGAGCTGGGTTTGTGCTGTCCTGGGGCTGCTGCTGTTCAGCAGCGCTGAACTTGGGCACTGCAGAAGAAAGGCCAGTGTAACATCTCCCTGCAAACAGCCCTGCAGAGGTGCTCCAGCTGTGAAGGGTGAGGTGTGAGGGGTGTGTGGAGAGATTCCCCCACAGCAGCTCCCCCCTCACACGCCATTGCAGACAAAGCTCACAACACTCCAATCCAACTCAGAACAGAATTAGCAACATAAGGCACCAAAACGTGTGTTGTTGAGCTCCTTTCAATCCAATGTGCAACCACTTACCATTTTTAAAAGTAAAGCTGTGCAGCAGAGCCAGGCCATCAAACCAGTGGTTGTACTTGCTGTCCCCTATCGTGTGCATGCCTGGGCCATTCCGCAGCAGTATCCCTTGCAACCAAGTGGGCAACTGCCCTATAAATAGAAAGGAGTTATCAGTATCCATTCATTTAGGCATGGAGAATGTTTCAGCATAATTTTACTAGAGGCTTCATGTAGTCAGACAGATTGTGTGTTGAGATTTGCAGTACCATATAATTATATTGGTGTTTGGGTTAACCAAACTTTTCCCTACTCAAAAATGTGGCACTAGTGACATTTTGCATTACTATTGCTACTGGAGATTACTATAAGAAAATCAGATTGCTGGAATGTAATTTGTTAATTATCTGGAAGCAAATAAAATTGGACCTTTCCTTCCTGCATTCATATTTTACAGTGATACATTTAAACCCTTCTACTCGTGCCAGAAAAAGCTAGAGCTTATCAGAGATAAACATATTTTATAGGTTATATGACTTGCACTGGCTTTCAGCACATCATCTTAGACTTCAGGCTAAATTAATTCCACTCATTAGATTACACAGCATAATATAATGTCATTTGAAAAGTGCTTTTCTGACACTAGTCAAAATGTAGTGTTTTGTACACAAATAAAGTATAGGAATATTGTACTGAAAATGTATAAGTGCTGTTGAGATTTGAATCATAAATGTTCCTCATCAAAACCCTGCCAGAAGTGCATCACCTACAATTTGACTCACAGAATAATAACAATTAAAGAATGTCAATAGGTTTAAAGAGATGAACAAAGCCATGTCAGATATTAAATAAAAAGCTTGGCTTGCTTCTTTGTTCATAAGTCTCCTGAGGGTACATTTAGGATCACATACTGCTTCTCCACACAATTCCTGCACTGGGTATTGCCATAGCATAAAAAGCTCTTCAGAACTTATATTTCTACTTATAATTTAGTTTGAGACACCCCAATGATTATGTTGGCACACTTTCTTGTTAAAATCCCTTTACAACACCTAGAAATGTTCTCCTGTGGACCTTAAAAATTAACTCGTTCCAACCTCTGCCATGGGCAGGTCCACTAGACCAGGTTGCTCAAAATCCCATCCAACCTGGCTCAGAGCAATTCCAGAAATGGGGCACTATCATTAGTGCATAACTCCATTAGGATTACAGTTCTGGAATACATGAGGTACATAAAAAATTGTTGACACAATGGATGAACTTTCACCATCATTATTATTGTTGTTGTTATTTTGTAGAAGAGCCTGGAAAACTAAACCTTACTCCCCTTTCTAACACAAGAAACAACAAAGCAATAACTATAGTATATTTTTATATGATGATTTTGCTGGGAAAGATAAGAAAGGGGAAAAGATATATTTAAAGAACTGTGGACTTAATTCAGTTTCTGAAATTTCTGGTGCAATTCCATGTAATTTCTGATACAATTTCAGTATGAAAAACAAGAAGAGGGTCATCTAGTGAGGTTTTCAGATAATTAGCAGGAATTAAGCACTTCTGTACTTCACACTGGATGCCAAATCAGCATCCAAAAGGGCTAATATAGCTTTAAAAATGTGGACCTTATTTTCTTTAATGTGTGAGGACACATTAGTGATACATATTTGAAATCCCCAAATATTTGGACATTTATTAACTATGGTAACAACAGAATCTCAGAAAATCACATGGCTGTAGGGTTAAATTGCAGCTGGTGTTAGAAGTGTGATGGAGATTTACAAAACACTGGCAGAGCTCAGGAACATAAAAATATTTCACGGGGTCATGGCTCTCTTTTACTTTCTTCAGCAATGAAGGAACATTTGTTTGTATGTGTAACTTTGCCTTCTGAAATATGCGGGCTTTGTTCAAATAAATTATTGCTTAATACAGATCAGGTCTGATATATTGTTTGTTTGCAAATAATTTCAGATGTTTTGACAAATTGTTATCTTGAGAAAAAAAAATGAAAGGCATAAAACCATAAAAGCATGAAATAATTCAAAGGCATTAAAACAAAGCACTTTGTCTGATTTGACACAAAACTTTTTCCAATTCAGCCACCAAACAGAACAGCAACAAAGCCAAGATTTACTAAGTAGAGGTTCCCAGCAGCAAACCTCTGCTGTAGCTGGAGGAAAAAATGTCGTCTGTAAAGTGAAAGAAATCGGGAAAAATAACAGGCTGGTCGGATGTCATCCCTAGAGAGTGACTTTTAACTGTCTCGCCTAAGGATACTCTGCAGTTTCTCCTGGATTATCTTCTAAACCCTCTTTCTAACGCTACCCTGTGGCATCCTGCACTGGTGCTTCGCTGCTTAGGAGCGCTGCTGGTGGAGGGCCCCGCTTCGAGAGACCCTCCCCAGGAGCCGCGGGAGGGCAGGGGAGGCTGCGGAGAGCGGAAACCGAAAGTGTGAGCAGGGCCATGGGGGACGCGGGGTCCCAGGGAATCCCGGTCTCTCCCTCACCACCAGCTTCACTGAGTCCTGCTCAAACAGACTTGCGAAAAGTACACAGAAATCCTCACGGAGTGAGAAAAATGCCCCAGCAGGGTCACTGATACTATCTGCGATCAGTCCTTTAAACACAATTCCCTTGTACCTCTCTCTGAGTTTCCCTTTTCAGTGCTGCTCTGGTGAAGAAGACTCGCAGTTTTTACGGATCGGAAAACACCGAAATAGCGGCTCGTTTTCCAGCGGACTTTCTTTCACTTACCCCGCACCTCAGCTTTTATGGGCTCTGGGTGCTCTTCCTTATTCCTGCCGTATAGCGCATCCATGTCGGATGAAATCCCCGGTGCCTGCGCTCTGCCCAGCCGCTCCTGCAGGGCCGTTGTTCCCCCGCCCGGGCTCAGAACGGCTCTTTCCTGTTACAGAGAAAGATAAGGTCAAAGTGCGGCGCGAGCTGCTGGCCGGTGGCTTATAGATTGACTATTTATAATAGCTGATCTTTAATCCCTAGCACATACACTCTAATTCTTGCACATTCGTATTAAAATTAACTCTTTCACTGGCTCGAAGGGGTAGTAAGAGGCACGTTAACTCTGCCTTTTGCTCCTTATGAACCTGGCAGAGGCAGGCAGACCCAAGAGACAGCTGGAGTGGCTGAAACGTCACCTGCAGCTTTCCAGGTAAATGTTAGACACTGCTAGGGATGCTTGTCTCTTTTGGCTGGTAAGGAGAGGAAAAGTAAAAAAAAATCTCTGCTCGTTGCTCTGGATTTGGCACTTTGGGAGTGACAACCACTTCAGAGCATAGGATTATCCTTTTCTTTCCATTTTGTGACTTTAAACTGGGCTGTTCTGTAAATTAACAAATTATCACCTCTGAATAATCATGTGGGGTATTTCTTTACGTACAAGCTGTTCCATAGTCAACTGAGTGGCACATCTCTGAACTAAGTATCTTTTCACTCTGCCATATTCTCCCATATGTGACCCGAATCCACCTATGAAAGTATGGCAGGATTCATTAAAACTAAGACAGATTTTTAACTTCATGCTTTTGTTTCTAGATAAGGTACTTAACTGAGTTCAATGTTGTTAATTTTAAAATCCTTTGGAAAGAGAATTATTTCAATATAAAGCATGTGATTGCTGAGTAAATCTTAGGCTCCATTGACCATGAAGGATAAAGAAAATCTTTGCACAATTATATATTATGCAATTTCATATGGGGTTACCCTAAAAGCCGATTTTTTCAGCTGAATCACCGTTGTTTCCAAAATGTTTAACATCACCTCTTAAGACTGACTGATCTCTTAGAACTGCAACAGTTATTTTATTCAAAACACAATTGTGCTATAGACTCTTCTGACACATTTATTATACATTGTTCTTCTCCGAACCTCCTGTCTGTTTGATGTCTGCTCTTCACACCGGGAGATCATCACAACAGCCTGCCTTAGTCTCTTTTTGGAAAGCACTGACAGAAGCAGTTTTATTTTTAACAAAATAAAAAGCCAGATTAGAAAATATAAGGTCTTTGTTTGAATTAGTAATACTAATAAACATCAGGATTGAACCAGAAGGCTGTAAGAGATGAAGGGGATCAAAATCCACATATATATGGAGATACATACATATAGACATGCATATCCACTGCACATATGCATGTGTGTGCTTATGTATGTGAGAGTGTGTGTGTGCATTGACATGCTGATTCACTTGATACACAAAGTCAAGTAAGGGATTTTTCAGCAATGTTAGAGACTGAAAAGGATCTGGCAAAATACCAAAGCTGCCCAAATCTACTCTCACTAAGCCATGGGGACTTTTTCTCTCTCTACAATGTTCTGTTTAGCTTTAATATATCTGTTTCAGTGTATCCTCATCCATTTATGTGTGCAGCTCTTAATGCTGCAGTTTTAATTATCTGATCTGTGAGTTGTCTAATCTGTAGTGATATTAAGATTTCAATAGAGCAAGCAAGCAAAAAAAGATTAATTCAAACTTCTTTAGCCTCCTCCACTCCAAGTGTTCATGTAGGTTAAGGTTCAGCCGTGATAAGATAATTGAAAACCTTGTTAAAAGTTGTCTGAATTGAAGAACAAGGAGCTGCAGATATCCAAAAGCTTCTGAAATCAACCTAAGTGTGTTTGGTTGCTAATTTTAGGTGTCTGTGACTGAAAGTTGTCTCATATGTTGTACAGCTTAAATAGAGAAGCTTTGTGAAGTTAGCGTTTCTTGCTTGTCAGTAAAAAATACTTAATTTACCAGCAAAACACGGTTTTTTGTTGTTTTCGTCACATTAATGACAAATAAGCAGTTTAGTACAGCATGGGGAGATTAATTTTCTTGGCAACTGTATGATTTCTCCCCTTTTTGCACTGAAATGGCAAAATATCAAACCATCAATTTACAATTACAATGTGCAATAATCAGCAGTAGAGAATGTGGATTAGGTGATTTTTCTAATTTTATTATTTTACAATGTTTCTTCTTGTTGCAAAACCCTTCAAATATAAAACTTCCCCCAACTAGATCTCACATTTCTCTCCACAGTTTCCTCTCTCTACTCACCCCTCATGACAACATTTTTGAAGTCACTAGCTCCTCACCACGTGCAGATTGCTTCTCTATATTTCTTTCTGCTCTAAACAACTGTGGTGAAGGCCACAAGCTGTTTCCACTTGGGCTCTTTCTCACTTTCACTTCCCTCCAGTTTCTGCATGCCCTGAGCTCCTCTTTAAAGAGGACTTTAAAGAGACTTTAAAAGGGCCATTAAGAGATTTTTGGAGGCTGGGGGTTACATTTTGGGTGTGATCTCTGTGGTTAATCAAAACAAAGCCTTCCAAGGCAGCAGAGCTTGTTAACTGCATTTCTAGTACAATAATGTCATTGCTGTGTGCCTACCTTTGCACTTTTGGTTCACTTAGCAAGAAGCAAGTTATTGCTTTATAAATCACAGAGAGACCAATATAATTCCTTATCTCTATTGTACTTAATTTATTTTAATCTCAATCTTTTGCTCACAGAAACTGAGTTCTAATTAAAGCCCATTAACAAACGTCAAATTGACTTGATATATATGACTTTAAGCTGTGCTAAGAACTTTGAGCTATCAAAAGTTATCTATTACTACCAAACAAAACTCCAACAGTAAAACTGGTATGAACTAAGGAGTTGTTCTTGCTGAAATCATACTGATTGCTATCTCACTTTCTAGAAATACAAGTTCTTATCTTTGTTAAATGCTATTTCATTGGCATGATCTCATTTCACTAAACTGACACCAGACTATTTAAAACATGTCTCTTGCACTGTTAAGGTATAATTTCAAACACAAATTACTCATGTAGTTTGTTCAAATTTCAATAACAATAGTTTCTCTATATTATTCTGACCAGATATTACTTGGGTCAAAACTGTTTTGATCATGTATTATTTTGCTCATTATTTGGACAAAAATGACTTGTTTTGTGATATTTTAATTTCCTTGATAAAATTTTAATTTTGAGGAAGAGGAGTTTTTTTGCGCAATTTCACAATTTCTTTGACAACAAAAGTATTGCTTTCTCTTTTACAGTCAGAGTTTTAATACCTATAATGAGAAATACTGAATTGTTCATTAAAATAAATATATAATGTAACTTAATATTAAAACTCTTCAAGTGCTGAGGTATGGAACTGCTGGCCTTCCCATATTGGTATCCATCAGACTGAGCCTGCCCAATGATCATAATGACCAAATATTTAAACACTAGACACTAAAACAAATAAACAACTACAGTACCTACATAAACTTCCTCACTGTAAGACTTTTATAACCTCATCTGCAACTTTCAACATCCCTATTTACATGTTTTAACATGCAAATTATGGAGTTCAGTCATGCGTTTTCAAGCGGGTAGAATGACAGGATGATGGTTGACATTCACTTCCACGACTGGAGGTGTAGAAACGAGGTCACAAATGGGTACAGTGACATAAGTTGATGTTGCTGCACTCTATCCTACTTGGTAAGATACTACTGTACATCTTTGGGGGAACATAAGGAAAAACTCAGCAGGACTACTTTCCGGCTTTAGTAAACGCCAACTGAGTGTGGTAGGATTAACATTAAAACCGTGTTCCTGAACAGAAATCATGGGGATTGTGAAGCTGATCGCTTTTGTAAGCTGTTGGATATCTGCTCATAAGAGACATTATCAATGTAAACAACTTGTAATAGAGTTTTTTTCCTCTTTGTTTCCATGCCCTGTAAGCTCTGAAATAGCTCATAATAAGCAGAAGACAAATGTGTAACCAACTAAAATAAAACAAGAGGTGGAAACTGAAACACCTTAGAAGTCTGGCCAGTTTTACACTTATGGAAATCTGGGGAGACTGCAGAGACAGTGGCTGTAAATGATGGCTGTAAATTCAGATCCAAGCATTTTATTTTGCCTCTGTGTGCGCTGGGCAAAGTTCAGTCTATTTGTATCTACCAGTTAATGTTTTACCCAAAGAGGGCACCTTTAATGCTTTTAACAGTTCTCTAATTAAGATATTAAGGCAATGGCAGATCTAAATTGTGCCACTCAGTCAAACATGAGCACAAGGACACATAAGGTGTCCTCAGGTGCTTGAGATAGTTCTGTTCTTTTCTGTGTGAACTTAGGGCTCACTTTGGCCATCAATAACCCCAGCTCAATAAATGTTCTAATGGGCCCACTTATCCCCTTTCTCCTAACAGTCAAAGTTCTGCTCTGAAAGGCATTAACAGAGGGGAAATAGCTGGGAAAGAGGCGGGGATTGAGTCATCAACTGTGGCAGCGAGGAAAGGCCAGCTAGGAGTCTAAAGGCAATGCCAGACAATTCCAAGGGGACAGGTCCTATGAGAAGATCATCAGGGACTCATCCAGGTAACCATATACATCCTATAAACAGAAATTATGTTCAAACCAACAGCTCCTGAACATAATCCTACTTATCTTTATCCTGACCCCATCATGCCAGGCATGAACATCTAATTTAATTATTGCATCCTGTACAGATAAGAATTGTTTTCCTTGTTTTTATAAACAAGATAACATCAAAATTGCAACTTGGCAGGGATCACTGGTAAGTTCAGTGTGTTGCCTCATGGAAAATTAGCCAGTAGAAGCAACAACAAGACCAAACCCTTTCCAGTCAGCAGTAACTGAGTCTCACCATCAGGAAAAGCAGCACAGGAGAGCAGCAAGGAAGAAAGTGGGGTTGTGATCCACCTTTTTAAACTAATTGGCAAGTGGGCATTTTTAAAGCCAGCTGAGAAAATGAAAAGTGTAGATGTAGGTGTAGAGTCTGCTCAGGACTCAGTACTACCTATCAGGATAACAATGTTCTTCACACTTCAGAAGTTTACATGACACAGTAAAATGGACGACTCATAATCTTGTCTCAAGTTCATAATACCTGAAAATAATCTTTTTTCTACCTCAAAGTAATAGAAATCAGTTTTCCATTCTTCTGTTTATTTAATTAATAGAAAAGAGTGATGCTTATATTCCTGATAAAAATCTGTATATTACATTCAGTAATATTCAGGAATGTAAAGATGGTAATATCCTCCTATAGAGAGTAACTTTACTTGCTCTTCCTCAAGGCAAATGAACAACAGCCAAAATGAACAGGGGTGTGATTTATTCCTGCTCTTTGGCAGCTCTTCAGTTCCTTAATTCTTCAAATCTAGCACTTTCTGGTCTCCATTATGGATTGTCAAGCTATTCTGCAGTGCTGCAGTTTGAATCACAGGGCATTCTCAGGCTGTCATGATGCAGCTGTGATCTGTGATCTGCACTGGGCTACAGATCAGGACTACTCCAAATTCAATTACTTCTGGCATAAGAAAGCTGTTTTTAAAAAAATGTCTTTCTGCTGAGGAAGAATGCAAAAGACATGTTTCCCACAGGAAGGTAAGTTCAAGGAGCACTGCTTACTTGACATCAAGTGAGTTCTCACTTATGAGTGAAAAGGATTTTCAGAAGTTTCCTCCTGAAGACCCTAGCCGCTAATTTTGATGCTTTAAAAGCAGTATTTTCTTTTCATGTAAATGCTTTTCTCATTTAGCTGGTAAACAGAATAAACCCACAGAATGCTTTCCTGGCACTAAAGTGTAAAAAGTTAACAAATTGCCAAAGAGGGAAATTGTCTTTCTTCCGCTCTCCATCTGCTGCAGGCAACTGAAGAGTAACTTATAGCAACCGTAGGTTAAGAAAAAAATGCACATTGCTATAGAAATTGCCAACAGTAGACTCACTTGGAGAGCTTGGCTTTATTTGTAGACACTTCTAAACATTATTTGTTCTTTTTCAGGGCTATTTCAAAATCCGTCAAAGCCACAGACAAGACTTCCATTAATTTCAATGCCTTTGGAGCAGATTCACAGGGGAGAGCCTGTAGCACCCTCAGCCCTGGCATTTTTAGTATGTTCATGTAGTCACATTTCCAGTGACAGAGAAAGAACTGGACAATGCTACAGACCACATTCATCACAAAAGTGAGCTCCTACTGGAAATGTCTATATTTAAGTGCAGTCTCCTTCATCATGCCTGTGCTTTCAAAAACAGACTGTGTTTCTTATATCTAGAAGGACAAAGTGGGAGGGCTGCATGCCAACTACTATGAAGCCTGGCAAGTCAGTAGGGCCCAAGAAGAAGCAGGGATTCTGGAAAAAGCATCATGCCCTCAGCTCTGACCGCTGCAACAGCTTGAATACAAAACAGTTGGATTGGGCATTCCCAAACTCAAGCCTGTGCATTTTTGTAAGGGACCTGAAAGGGACTCCTAATTTGCAGACACCCCCAACAGAAGCAGCTGATAATCATAGTTACACAGTCTCCTCTGGGAAGGGGATGGGTGTCCGGGCCAATTAGCTAATTAGAATATGGATTGGCCTTCTCCAGAGCTGGGAAATCCAGTCATTATTCACATCATAGCTGCTCCATAAGCTCTCCCTATTAATCAGTCAGAAATTCATGTGGGATCTGCTCCAAAGGTTTCATTGCTGAACTCTTGATTTGCAGGTGTGGTGAGAAGGAAGACATCCAACATAGTGTATTTTCTTCTCCTTTCCTCTCATCCCCCACAATTTTCTTACCCATTAAACACTTTCCAATTAACTTTATCTTGAAAACCCTGATAACAGTCCTGGTTTTTTTCCAGCTAAGCAAGACAGCCATAAACCTGAGGTCCAGAAAGGTCTTGGGATTGAAGTCCACTCTTAGATGTTGGCTGGATGCAGTGCATGCACTTGACTTTGGAAGAAAGCTTTGGAGTGGGACTGGCACACTGCAGGGATGGGCACTGCCTTCAGCCCAGCAGTGCAGTGCAGGAGGCATTTCTGCAGTGCAGGAATCCATCAAACATCGCCGATTCCTCTGTGCTGGGGTAACTGGCTCACTGACCCATGCCCAAATATAAGTGAATGTTCTTTCAGTTTTGGGTTATGGTGGTATAAATTAATAATAATGGCATCAAACTCAATGGAGTTAATGCCAAGGACAGGAGGATCACAATAGCTAAAATCTTCATTTGTAGTGTGCTTCTACTAAGGGTGGCTTTGTAAACCTGATGGATATCCCTTATAAGGAAGTTGGGATGTATCTAGGTATTTCAGCTCCTAAATGTTGCTGGGCTTGCTTCCCAAAGTCCATCAGCAGCCTTCGGAACATGCAAATAGGCCTCTCAAGTAGTTCTGATGACTAAGGCAATATTTTCATCTTTCCTAAATCATTGGTTTAAGTTATGGTCTTTTCTTTTGCCTCCCAGCAGGTATAAATACTGTAGCTCCAAATAGTTGAGCAACTTATCTTTTAAGGGATGATGGGAGCATTTCACTTGGTGTGTGGAATTCTAAGCAGACACAACAGTTCAAAATGAAGCTTACTTGGAACAGCTGAGATGAATCTGCACATACGTAAACAGGAGGGCAGGATAGATATGATACAATAATTATAGACATTGAATTAGCATCTAAAAGAAGCACCTCAAACAATAATTATTAAAAATAAAGCAATCCAGACCAATTAAATGTATCTAGAGAAGCAGTGTGCTTTCCCATCTCATAATTCCTTGTGTTTCTCATTTTTTTATTCTCACTGTTGCATCTCTTTGCTGTTGTAAAGAGCTCCCAACTCCAATGTTCACACAATGAAGCCTTTGATAAGGCAGCTTTATCTCACTTTTCCACATGTTCAACAGTAGCATATATCAACTTTATCTTCTCTGCTCATGAAGAAAGCAATTATTTAATGTCTTCTCCTCAAACTGATTTCACATGGGATGTGACATTTGTACAATAGAGCTCACAAGGGCCAGTACAGGGGCTTAGCATCTGCTCAACACACCCCAGATGCAATCACAATTATATATTAGAAGTTCTGTTCTGTTCTATGCTCTATTGCTGCTGTCGTGGCAAGCAGCAAAGAGGAAGGAGAATGCTGATGACACAACAAGGATGACATCTCAAGCTTTTGAAGAAGGCAGCAAAAAGAGTGGTGCCCTGGAGAGCAAGACAAGTGCGATGCATGGCACTGAGCTGAGAATGTGGCTGGGGGTCACAGTTCTGTTTTTTCTTGCTGTGTGCATGGCTGTGGAGGAAGCAATTGATGAAGGAATACCTTGTTCAAAGTACCAGCAAGCTTTCAACCATTCATGCTACGAGTTTGTTAGATTCCATCGAACCTTCACAGGTGCCCAGAGCTGGTGTGAGAAAGGAGGAGGGCACCTTGTCTTTATTCCAAATGAGGACACTCAAGAGTTCTTGCAAAAACATATTGCTGAGGATCAGGAATGGTGGATAGGACTGATCTCAAACTCCTTGCTGAATGAAACTACTGATGGTAGGTGGTTTTAAAATGTCTTTAAAATTGTATTAGCTCATGATGCTTTCTTAACATGGTAAAAATGCAGTGCCTTTGTAGATATCTGCTGAAAAGCCTCTGTCTTTTGTTGCTGTATCTTCAGATTTATATTAAGGTGTTTAACTGCCGGCTTCGCTTCCTTGTTGCATGTTATCATCCTTTCCATTGGCTCTTGTGGTTGTGTGAACACATGGTGAATAAGACCAGCTTGCTGACCCAGTGAAACAAATATCCTGTGTTAAGTCTCCAGTGGAAGCCAGTTCATCCCACTAGGAAGTGCTGCAAGGTCTGATGCAAGGGAAATGGTGAAATCTTGAGGCTGGGAGCACAGGTGGAAGTGGCAGTATCTCATTTCATGATTGTATCAGGTTCAATATAAAATGTAATTGAAGATCCTATCCACACTAAACCATCCCTGCTTCAGTAGGAGCAGGGCTACAGTCCTGCTCTGCGGGCTCTAATTCTATTACTGTGGAAAATAAACATCCAGGACACAATTTCTCTGTTCACAGGGTCAATAACTTGGCTGGACACTTCAAATATAAGCTACAGTAACTGGTACAAGGATCAGCCATCTCCCTTCTCATCCACATGTGGGTACATCCTGAAGAATGCCAAGTATCAGTGGGGTGTGACTGAAAATTGCAGCCAGGAATTTGACTTCATTTGTGAGTTTGGTAAGATACACCGCAGCTGGAACAGTGAAGTGAGTGTGCTATGATCACAGTGGGGCATTAATTGCCTTGTTGCTTCAAAGTAGCTGGGAAATAACTTAATGAACCTTACTAAATGTGAACAAGCAAAAAGCCATATAACCCCAGGAGGTGCTCTTTTTCCAGTGTGCTGATGTAAGACCTTATCCAGAGAAGGAAGAACCCACAAGTCAGTGAGAGATGTTAAGTGCTCAGCAAGCAGACATTGAAGCCTAGGGCTCCAGCAGAGGGTTGATAAAATAGAAATGGATCTGAGAGTGAATCTAATGTGTAGCTGTCCACATCTATAGTGGACATAAGATGGCCATGTTAAAGCATGGCTGCAAGAGTAAACTCCCACAACACCATAATACCCGGGCTAGGTGGGACATGTATGGCTGCCCTGTAAAAACACTCATTAATGTGCGCCAGAAAAATTTCTATTTGTAACTGCAGCAAAAATAGTCAGGCTTCCAGAGGCACCTCTCCTTGCAGCCTGGAGTGAGCAAAAGCGAGAGCAAGATTTTCTTGTTTCTTCTCAGACCCCTCCATCATGCGAAGTTCAAGGTTTTCCCCAGGTTAAGAAAGCAGACAGGAACCTGCACTTCCTGGGCTCAGACAGAAAATCCACAGACATTGTGTCCCTCAAACTGTGACTTGGAACAAACAGTTCTGGAAAGGAATGCTGGCAATAGCAATCCTTTCAACATATAGATATGAGGGGAATTTGTATTCCTCGCAGTTTGCACAACAATACTTTAAACTGCAGCTAGAACTGGGGTCACAAGCACCGTGGAAGGACAGTCTGGCTAAGGGCTCACTAATATAAAAAGGCTTCCAATCAAGTATGCAAGTACAGGTTACCACAAGCCCTAGAACTGCTACTGCCTTGTCCAGCTACTACTACTGACATAAATAAGTTGTTCTGCAATAAGCAAAGCTAATAAAGTTTTGTTTCCTATCCCAATTTTCTGTTCCACATCCCCTCCCTACGCTCCTCCTCAACACTCCCAGTTTACTCCCATATCCCCTGCATGTCCCACCTCTGCAAATACTTTTCACTACCTCACTCCCTCCCCTGCAGCTGCTCCAGAGCTCCAGGTGTACATGCTGGCCACTTGAATTCCATGTCTCAGAATAGGTAAACGCAGGGTTATAGTTCCCACTCCTCACAGAGGCATCGATGTAGCTCTTTCTCTTCTCCCTAGATACTGCATTTCATTAAGTTTTAGGGTGTTGGAGATTTATATCTATACATCAAATTTAGATGAAGATGACTAACATTAAAAATTACTGGGGGAGAGGAAACTGGCAGACAGCACAATCCCTTGAGTTTATTTTCCTTACAAAAACAGACTAAAATTATTTTTCCATTACAACAGTAGACAACTGTCTGTTTGTAAGGAAACTATCATCTGTTACCATAGGATCTGACTGAAAGCCCATTAAATTCAAAGAGCAACAATATCCTACACTACATTCATCATTCCACTACCCAGGAAACCAAGCCGAGATCAAGGCAGTTCTACCATTTGGTGCTCTGTAGGTTAGCAGTTTATTATAGTAAATATATATGTATCCAACCAGGGTTTGTACCTAGAAACATACATCAAGTTTTGTACATCTTTCCATGTGAAAGTTGCTGAGACAGCAAATACTGTGAGAAATCTTCATACAGAGAACAAAAAAAGGCATGAGATAATAGTCCATACTAGAATTTACCAGCACGTTACTTTTCAAGCTTATTTAGAGAGCTCTAATCTGCACACTGGTCATGTTGCTATAGTTACAGCCAGGCTTAGCTTTAGCCTTTAAATAACAATAGCACACAATTATTGCAGTGTGCACACACTGGCACTGTTAATCAAGGGACTTGATGGGAATGATTCAAACAACAAGGGGAGGACAATGTATTTAAAACTGGGACTGCTGAAACAAAAACATCCTTTTGCAACACTCCCATATGAGAGCAGTTATTCACATCCTCCTCTTCAGGGTATTAAGTATCCTGATTACTACACGATACTAAGAACTCTGAAAGATAATTAACTGCCCCAGATTAATCAAAGAATGAGGTGTATGCATTTAGAGCTATGACCTTACCCATCTGAGCAGTCCTACTGAATGAAGTCAGTCAAATATCACACAGGAACAAAGGAGTCTCTGTAGCAGAAATGGGATCAGCTCCACACTTAATATGCAAACTATTCTCCAAAGCAATTACCTGAATATTATGCAATCCATACATCTCTTTCGGAAGTAAGGAGTAACTTCAAACCTTCCAGTATTTCAGGTCAAACAAATGCTAGGAGTTTTCCACAAAAATACTATTTATTTTTATAATTAAAATATTTTATGCTTACTGAAAATGTCCTTAATGTTTTAATGCAGAAGAAACATAAATCTATTAATTTTGACTTTTTAAAAACAAAAATATTTAATTATTTTGTAATTTTCTTAGATTTACGTAATTGTTTAGCTTAAAAGGGAGAAAAGGGAAGAAAGAGAAACAAAACAAAATGGACATGCAGTAGAATTGTAGCAGGGTTTTTCAGAAATTCAAAAAGGTAATATTTGGGTTTTGTCTCCTGTTAGAATCTGGCCAGAGCATTGCTTGTGATAATTACAATGCCACTGTACAGTGTAGATCAGGAGAAGTTATTGAAATTGAAGAGAGCTTCTATGGGCGGAAGACCCCTCACTACTGTGTGTCAGAGACTCCTCTCCAGTTGGAAACAGATGAAGGCTGCAACTGGATCAGCGTCAAGGATGAAGTAGCAGGTGGTATCTTACAGCATTGCTTGTCAGAAACACAGAGTGTGAACCAAAGTTCCTTGTGCCTCAAATACTTTATCTTGTATTCCAGTAGAGTTAGCAAATGGGAAAGTGGATTATTCCTAAAATGAAGGGAATCACAGAGAACTTCTGACAGGGAGGAGGTTGCTACAGGAGGAGTTTTGTGAGGAGAAAAGATTCCGGAGAGGGGAGGAGCAAATAAAGGACAAGGGTGTGCCTGGCTACTCTCACTGTAGGATGAAAATATGTGAGCACACTGATTCCTTGACAAATTCAGTGGGATTCACAAGGTTAGACAGAGATGCAAGGCAACACATCCAGACAAACCTAACTCCAAACCAGGAGGGGTGAAAAGGCTGACACCCATGGGGACATGAAGGCAGGAGGGACCTGCTGCTGCCTGCCACATGCACACACCCTGCTGGAGCCAAGGGCTTGGATACTAAACAGTGACTGTGGCCTGTCCCCAGGGTGATTCTCAGGGCTTCCAGACAAAACTAAACAAAACATATAAGCTTTATTTTTTTGTATCTTTTCAAATTCAGTTTTGTTCCAATAAAAGGCAGTGGCACTAAGAAATGCCACACGATAAACAACACACTAAAGTCAAAGTGATGTGGAAATTTGTCTGGAAATCACAGACATGAATACTGCTCCTTCTGCCCCTTTTGTTTCTCAATCCTCTTTCATCTGAGCTGTTGTGACAGTAAAAGCAAAAGCCACTCGCTGATCTGAAATGCTCCTTTTCCAGGCCAGTGTCACAGTCTGCAGGCCTGCCAGGTGGCAGCAGATGGCACTTTCTTTGGAGATCCTTGTCCAGCTTTGGGAAGCTATTTGTCTATTCAATACCACTGCAAGGAAGGTAAGAGAGAGGGGGCACACCAAAATGCTGTGCTGTTCTTTGCTGTGACATCGCGACCATTCGTATTTATCTCAAAAATCACTGTTTCATACTCAGGGAAGAAACTGGAATAGTGATGATCACTGAAAATAGGCACAAAAATGTAAATTCTCTGTCCCAGTTGAGGGTTCTGGGTAGAATACAAAGCCCAGAAATTCCAACATATGAAACACATTCAGGTGAAACTATGCTCCAACAAGAATTTTGATTAGCAGTCATGGAAAAGAATCAGCTCTCTATCACACCACTAATGCACACAAATTAGCAGTAGTACCAACTGTGGTTTGGAGCAGGTTGGCTCTCAATGCCTGAAAATTAATTGAATTTTGTAAGAAAAGTAGATGAACACTGGCACTAAATTCTGTCATTCTGTTTTGCAGGTCTGCAGCTGGTTATGACAGACACATGTTTTGTCTTTGAAAATATCACAGTCACTTTGACCTGGCTGCTCTCTCCGTACTCTGGGAATCTTTCCTGTACCATTAGCACTGGAGATGGTCACACTATTGATCCTTACTACCCTCTAACGTAAGATATAGCTTTCATTTCTCTTCAAACAGTTACATTTCATTGCTTGCACTCTATTGAATATACCAAGTCTCATACATCAGATGTTAATAACTAGATAGCTTAAAAATAGGACATACCTATGAGAGACTTGGATTCTGCAAAAACCTGTTTTGAAATCAATACAAAATTTTATATTAAGATGCCAACCACAATCTTTCTGTTCTAACAAGTGTTTCTTATTTCCAAGACTATTTATTCCAGATCTTAAGACCCAAAATTAATGAAAACATGTCAGTAATTGCCAAACTACAAGCAAATATTATATCCTTAAGTTTAAAGAGTGTTTTTGGATAACAATTAAAATATAACAAGGACATTCTATAGTTTTTCTTTTGTTTTAATTGCATAAAAATCCTGTCTTTAATAGATCAAGCATTTTCCTGCTGGATTTAAAAATCAGATTTTGTCTTAGTGGTAGGAATGACATTTGAATGAATGAAATCCAGGGATGTGTTATCATTGAAGGTGAAGGACTTCCCAGGATGATCTTCCACAACAAGGAGCTGTTCTCTTTCTATTCTAGACTGGTCAGCAACCTTACATACATGTACTCCTCTCCTGGGGAGTTTACTGTTTTTGTGGAGTGCACCACGAGTGAGTGGCATGTCATGGCACAGAGGCAGGTGACTGTTCAAGATAAGGTGGACCAGCTCAGCATTACTGGGTGCTACAGCCAGTATGAAACAGGGAACAGCTCCCACTGCCGTACACTCTATGGGGAGGTGTTGTGGATCCAAGTTCAGCTCAGTGGAGGTGAGGATAATTTCTCTGCATGATTTAAAGGGAAGGATAAATATTATTGCCATCCATGAGATAGAAGCAGGATTTTCATTATGCAAAATAATCCTTCTTTTTAGTGGATGCTTTCCCTCTAATTGTTGTATTCCTGCAATTTAATTCTCTCAGTTCCCCTGGAGGGGTTCCTCCTCAGAGATATTTCACCATCCAAAGCATAAGTATAAACTCTTTTTTTCCTGCTGACAGCATGAGCATAACTTCAGTCACAAAAGTCCACATGATGCTAGTCAGAATATTTCCGTATTTGAAGTTAGAAATTCATGGAAATACTCTCTGATTAGAGTAAGAGAATCAACTTTGATCTGGACACATTTGCTGGTGTACATTTCTTTCTCATTTCAAGTTCCTGGAAGCCACATATGTACTGAAAAAAATTAAAATTCAGTAGTGTATGTTTGAATTCTTCTCAAAACATTCCCAGCAGAAAACACACGACAGATTTCCATTAAGTCACCTTAAGTAACTTTATTAAAAATTACTTCATTGCTGCCATGTTCTTGTGACTCCTGTATAAACACTGGAATGCTGCACAAAGCAGCTGGAATTTGTTGGCTTATTGCACAAGCTGTGAGTAATTTTCATCTGTGTTTTTGCAGGCAATGGAGTAACCTACAGTATGTTAGCAGATAACGTGACACTGACTGAATCCAGTGCAAAGGAAGGTCTTGCCCCCCATAACATGACACTCAGCAGTGCCTCTCAAGAGCTGATAGGCCCAGGGATACATCAGCTGGAAATCCGAGCATCCAAGAACACGAAGGCGTTGGAGATCTCTGAGCATATTGCTGTTCATTTAATTGAGCCAGTATCTGGAATTCAGGCTGCAGTAGCTTCCCACACTCTGCAGCTGGGGGAGGATTTGGAAGTGAATGTCTCTGTGTCCCGTGGTGCCCCAGAGAAGCTGATGTTTGAGGTGGTTGGACCCAACCAAACCCACTGGCACAAAGCAGATGGCCCTCGTGGGGAGCCGTGGACATACATTGTGCCTGTGCCCTCGGAAGGTACAGCACACTGACACCTCCTCTGCTTCCTGGACATCACACATCAGTACAGGTCACAAAAACGGGCACAGCATCCTGGGCTAGGGGACAGTAATGTACACCTGAATTTGGCACCTTTTCTGACTGCTCAGAGTTAGCCTTCAGAGCAGGATGAACAGAACAGTCCTATGTCCTATGTTTAATGAGCTGAAAAACTGAGCTGGCAAATGGCTCTGCATACGCAGACTCAGAGCAAGGCTTCACCTGATTCTTGCAATGCAAGAGACACAGTGAAAAGACATAGAGTTTATTTTTTCATGGCACCATCTGATTGAAGTACAAATGAGGATATTTTCTTGAATAACAAAGTGCTTTCCTCCTGTTTGTTCATAATGTTTCAAGTTTAGGTTGCTCTGCATTTTACACTGAAGTAATTCATGATCTGAGGAGTTTTCAGCAGAGGTGACAAATAAAAGGGGAGTTTTTCTGTGTGTCTGTTTCCAACACATAACTTTTGATGGAGTTACTTATGAATAAACATTTTAGTAATATTATCCTTCCATTATTACATAGTCAAGGCCTTTAAAATGTGGAATTAGGCAGATTGTGCTTAAGAGTTAATTAACAGTGGCAGAAGATAAAAAGGTTTCCACCTCTAATGAGCTATTCCAGCCCCATGCCAAAGTGGGAACACTAGAAGCTAATTATGATTTCATTTCATATTTTAAAATTATTAAATATTAAAGTTTTATTTGTTCTCCCTGTACCCATTTGAACATCCCTTCCCCATAGGCAGAAATTTTCAAACAAGATAGCTGCTGTCTCAAGATGCCTGAACTCATCTGGCCTCCCGTGTTTGTACATCTCTAGTTTCCTGTGTGATGGTATCCTAGTTGGCTGACAAAGAATAGCATGACAAGGGCTAGGAAAAGGACAGCTGAGTTATTAAGAAGTTGAGATAAAGGGGAAAAACATTCTAGCAGTGGACCCCCATCAGAAACCCCCCTGAAAACTCTTATCAGAAAAGAAGGGGGTTTTCTTTCAAAATTGGATATTATACCTCAAACTTGTTGGACTGGACCCACTGGTACTCTTAACTGCCCCTTTGCCTTCTCTAGGTACTTTTCTAGTGAAAGTGGTGGCCATGAATGCCTTCTCAAACATGAGTCTGGATCTTGGATTCATCACTGTGTTGGCAAACAGTTCCCATAAAAAAGGTAATTGCATTAATCTGACAGTGCTGGTTTTGACCACGTAAGTGTCTTTTTGCAATCAGAGCATTTCACGGAGTGTTTATGGTTTGCATGTAGTAATTGCTTTCCTTCCAGCAACAGTGCTGAAAACTTTTGTGGAGGCTTCTTCCTGATGAAGGCAGATTCCCTTACTTTGATGTAGTCATAAATTAGCATCACTCTGTATATGTAACACATTGCACATTTGCTGATTGTCCTAGAAATAATTAGTGAAGTTTATGGCTCAGGACATAGCTTTAAAACCAGAAAATATTTTCATCACAGCAGTCTCATAAATTGCTGTCACTAGTGGCTTCTAGATGGCTCATCCTTACATTTACAAGAGCAGATTATAGCAGAAATAAAATAAATGTAGTACTAATTGTATTGAAAGTTTTCCAGTGCTTTCCATGAATTTTCCTTTGTACATCAGTGAAACTCCATCATTTTCTGTGAATACATTTTGATTTATACCATTATGTTTGAAGAATCAGGATCACATCCTTTGTAGTCTGTGATGAGCCTGTTGTTACCATTTTACCTGTTTGGCTGGGCTGTTTATCACAGCCTCGGAGTCTGATTCTTACAGCCTCATCTTTCACATTGTCAGCAGTCAAATCCTGTGGATTTAAGTCATATTTACTGAGGATGTCTGAAAGCTTCACATGTATCACTAAAATATTCTGTTCTTTTTTTGCATTAAACAGATTCTGCTAAGGAAGAAGGCAGCTACAAAACAAATACCCGAAAGAAAAATGTAAGTATTATTTAAAGACCTTTCTTAAAATTGCATAGAAATTTTTCTTACCAGTGAAAGTGCTGTATAAGACAGTATTTGCTATTTGTAGCATAGTAAATTATGGACTAGTTGTTCTGTTCCCCATATGGCTTAACACAAAATCTACACAAGTCTTGGAGACAAATGCATTTACAGGCGTTCCATCCACAATTCATAAAAAAGATTAAAGAAAATGAACTTTTCACAACAATTCAGTTTTGGAAGTTCAAATGTGTTTAGATGAATTTTTAATTCATCTACTTGACTAATGCAAACTTCTCTCTGAAGAGTGATCCTTCAAGTAGATTTTAATATATTTTATATGGCTCCCAAGTGTTTCCTACTTCTGTATTGGAGTGTTGAAATTATTTTGCAATGAAAATTTTTCCACTGTATGGCAAACTAAGAAGTTAATGATACACCAATTGCTAGCAGCTGTCCAAATTGAAACAATAAAAATGCCAGATAGAATATTTTATCATCTTAAAAGTCTCATTTTTAACTGTAACACTAGCAGACAGACATCTGCTATGGGAGATTTACTGCTCCACTAGAAGCCATCATGCTTTACAGATTGCCCATAAGAATATACTGCATCAGAGGAATATAAATCTAATACAAACCCAGGTTTACCACAGTTTGGTACACAGAAAGACAAACTCAGCCACCCCTCCTTCTCTTTGTTTATGGCTGCAGTGCATCCAATAATAAAAAGATAAGAAAGGGATGTGTCAGAAAACAAATGTTTTTTCAGGGGTTGGAGGTCTTGGTTCAGATGTGAAGGTTTAATAGGAATTAGTTTCCTAAGTACCTGGTTTTGAAAATGGGAGCTGCACTCCTAAAACAATTCTGCATTTGGGAGAATTTTGCCACACAATTTTTCTGCAGAAGCCGTCTGCTTCTATTCCCATAGCTTCTACTTCCATTCTACCTCTGATAAGGGAAAGATCTTATAAATGACAGATCTGCATCCAGTGATTTGGGATCTAAACTTTCAGACCTTTTTCATTACAAAGAGGCAAAGTGTGTGTGTGTTTATACATGTTTGTGTACTAACTGATACATATACTTCTTATTTAGGATCACAAAATATATATTAAACCGAATCGTCATGTGGATCCTTTCACGACTGTTACACTTGGCTGGCCAGACAACAACAATAATTTCAGTTTTCTCTGGACCTGTGGTTTGTGCATTTCCTGAACTTTTTTTCACCAACTTGTACTTGATGAGTAACAAACTCACCTTTGTGTCAGATCCAGTGCTGAAAATCTGACTTAAAAATGTTTCACTTTCTGGCTTTAAAATTTGCCACTCAGTGTACATGAAGAAGGTCCTTATACCCAACCCTAGTTTTGGCACCAAACTAATTATGGTATACCATGTGGCATAGTACTCCATTTTGTCTTCCAACAAAGGTTTCAGTTTTTCAAGATCTACCTGTCCTAAGCTGCACTCTCATAGCCAAGGACTAGTCCCAGGTGACTTACACTGTTAGGCATTTGCATTTGCAAAGTACCTGTGCCTCAGTAAAACAGCATAATTAACATTAAACATGATGCAAAACCATTTCTGGCTGAAAACAGGATTGAGATTCAGGCCATCTGTGTTCTACCCCCATAATTATCCCTGACCTCATACATGACTTTGGAAAAGCCTGTACTCTGAATCCAGGTTACCAACTCTTTAAATTGTGTTCAAGAAACTTGTCTATAAAGCTCTTTGAAACTTATGGCAGGAAAGTCCTTTATAAGATGCTGTTCCAACTATAAAGGAAATGTTTCTGCAGGAGCTTGCTGGCCTGCCTGGAAGGAATGTGTGAAGCAACAGATAATCCTAATCAACCAAAGTGAGGTGCAAATCCCACCTTCCTGCCTTCCTCCTCCAAAATCAGCAGTGACTGTCAGGGTTACTGTCCGAAACCATGGCAGTGAAGAGGGGCAGGATGAGCAATGTCTCTATGTGACTGCAAAAAAAGAGCTGCAACTGGAAATCAGGTCTGTTTTTAAACCCTGGTATTCACTGGTCAATATTATTACTGCACAAGCATAGTGCAAGGCCACAGTTTCCAATAAGAATGATAATAAAGTGGTATTGTACTTTTAGAACCATATGATCATGGAATCACAGAATGGTTTGGGTTGGAAGGGACCTTAAAGATCATCTTGTTCCACCCCTCAGTCGTGGTCAGTGGTACCTTCAACTAGATCAAGTTACTCCAGCCTGACCTTGAACACTTCCAGGGATGGAGCATCCACAGCTTCTCTGGGCAACCTGTGCCAGGGCTTCAACACCCTCACAGCAAAGAAAACTTAATGTTCTAAATCCATTTGCACCTTACCATTATAAAAATTACTGACCAAATAGTCTTACTGCATTTTTCAGTCCATGTTTCTGAACACAATCCTTTTACAAACTGACACACATTCTTCCAGAAAACACTTTGGGTTTTTGACCCCACTACATCCTTCCAGTGTTGAAGATTTCAATTTGTCAACCTCATTGAAACAAAAGGAATAAATGCCGTAAGATAAATCTGAAATTTCTCCCAGACATCTCATATTATGTCTAACTCCTATCTTACTTCTTTACAGGTGTGAGGCAAACTGCAAGCCAGTGAATGTTAGTGATGAAGTTGTTTTGAGTGTCTCTGGACAGGAGGACTCCCCGGCCATGTATTATAACTGGTATTTAGATAATGCATTCCAAAACAAGGTGAGAGCACCAGATTTGTCAAAAATACTGCACACACAAAAATAAATATCCACAAAGCCATATGGCCTTGGAGGGATATTTTGTCAAGTGGATGGTTAGAAAAGAGTAGTGAAGACTGAGACAAGTGGTTGCCTGGGTTGGGAGGGGTTATAATGAAGGGCACCAAACTGCCACCCTGCTCCTTATGAATCACACCAGAAAGAAAAGCAAAGAGCCTCTACTGCCATTTGTTCTTTTCTATCTGATTTTCCAGTCTACAGCCCTCCCTCTAGCCTGTGGCCTGACTGGTTTCCAGCAGAACTCTTTGAATTTGCTTCAGAGCAACACATCCATGTTGAGAATGACCAGCTCCTTCTTGCAGACACAGGGAGAAGCTTTTCAGATTAAAGTAACAGGTAGGGGCTAACAGGGTTTTTAGGGTTTTACAGACCCCTTTGAGATTGTCTCTGCTGACACATCACATTGATGTCACACACGCATAGCCTCCCTGACAAATATGAAGATAAATAAGTCCATAAGTTGAAAGTTGTTACATTATATGTGAGTTCTTTAAAATAATGAAGAGCTAAGTTTGTTCTGGGGTGTCTTAGAGTAGGAGAAATTTGATTGTAGCTCCGATCCTTTTTAGCCCAGCTATTAGAGCCAGAGGCTGCACAGAACTTGGCGATTTTATGCAGAAAGAAAATTTGACCCTATTGTTCAGGAACTAAAAAACTTTAATACTAGAAAATAACAAAACAGCAAACCAAAGAGTTTGTATTGAACAAACCAGGTCAGATGGTACAGGGAGGCTAGTTCTATGCACAAGGGCAAATGGACAAAAGCAGCTATTAGGGTATGTTGGGGGTATTTATAAATTTGGAGGAGTGGAGGAATTAGGGCAGAGTTTAGGGAGGGATTCCAATAAAGAAGGGCGATTAGGAATATTAAAATTATTGCAGCAAAAAAGGAATCAATGATAACAAGGGAAGCAGAGAACTTTCTGGCAATGATGAACATACTACAACTGGAGGATTCTGGGGGTGATTCTTTTACGCTCTACTGTTGAAAGGGTTTTCCCATGGCATTAAGCCATGATCCTCCATACTTTTATCAGAGCTAACTCCAACATTCAGTTATCTTACTCCAATCTGGTAATAACTTTGTTACGGCTCACCTGAAACGAAGCTATGCTAAATCAAATAATAGACCTTTGCTTTACAATGCAAACATTAACATATTTGAAATAGTTCTTTTCCTCTTACGGTTTACTCAGGGGCAGACAGCCCCGCGGCTCGATAGGCGCTGTTGGGGCACGGTCACGGCTGACGCTCTGCTCCCTCCACTGGCAGCCACGACTCAGCGAGCCTTCGGGGAGGGATCGTTCCTGGTGAGCGCCGTGCCCCCGCCCGAAGCCCCCGGCTGTGCCGTGAGTCCCGGGCACGGCTCGGTGCTCACCGCCTTCCGAGTCTCCTGCGGCGCTCCCGGCTCCGAGGGCTCGGGCCGCTCCAGTCCTGGCAGGCGGCTCACGTACTGCTTCTATGTGACACCAAGTAAGTTCCGAGGAGAGCTGTTTGGCTTCTCCTAACAGGAGCGAAGGCACAGCCTGCCCTGCTCTGCCGGGACGCTGCTCACGAGTGAACCATGCCCTGGTCCCCTGTTCTTAAAGAGCAGGGGTGGCTCTGCGGTGTGTGGTCCCTGACCCCTTCTTTCCCCTTTCAGATTCTCTCCTGGATTGTAGCCCAGATCCCGAACTCTTCCCAGTTTATCTTCCACTTGGAGAAAAGGAAAATAATTTTGTTTTACCTGTGACAATTATCGTTAGCAACAATTTTGGTGAAACGGCTCAAACAAATGCTTCAGTGAAGGTACACGGTGGAATTAATTTATTTTGAGAACTCTCAAGATGATAACTAACCCATAACTGACTTTTGGAGCTTGTTTTAGATATATTACTTCCTTCTGAATGTGCTATAATCATCATTTTTCTATCTAACAGAGACTATTCTCTGAGTGCTCGAGGTCAAAAGATCTTCCACTGCCCTTTTTTCTAGAACAGAATTCTAAAAGAACTGTTTGGATATTGATTGAGTAGTGTAAGCCTAATTACTGAGTCTAGAATTACTCTGTGTAGGCCCCAAAAGCCTCCTGCTTCATCTCCAGTGCCACAGTAAGGAGACCCTTATCAGGTCATTAAAAAGAAAACATTTAAAATGGGGAACACGAAGTTTTATGTCCCGCTCTATCTAGGCTGTCATTAAGATGATCATGGAAGCTGTTAAAAGAAAATTGTGACAGCCTTGGCGATGTTAAGAGCATATGTGATTCCTTCATCAGGTTGGACCTGCAGATATGATGGATGGGAACCTGACCCTGCAGGCTGTGATATCTGAGAAGGCAAACACCATCCTAAAAGATGGGAACAACAGCATGAGTCTCTTCCAGCTGTACAAGTCAGTGACATCTGTCCTTAATCAGCAGATCCAAGAGGAAAGCTTTAACATGTCTTTACAGACAAATACACAAAAAGAGGTCAGCAGAACACTTGCTTTCTTGCAGTACAATGTCATAATGGACTCTTCATATTCTTTGACAGTTCTTAAGTAATAAAAAGCTCACATATCACCACTTGAAATCAATGGTTTCAAGTATCTAGCATCTGTCCTAGTGTTTGGCACAGCTAGTTTTCAGGTTTCAGCTAGTTTTCACTATTTGTCTACATAAATTATTTGTTTTATCACTCATCAGTAAAACAGTTAATTCTCCATTGTTATTTCAGTAATTTAAACTAGTTAATCTAAACCTGATTTTCCAAAGCAATTTAGATATCAGTAAAATGGCATCTCCAGTGGGATAAATATACTATCTAATTTTCCCCAAAAGCGCTAGATGGCAGGTAATTTTCTTTTGTCCATTTTAGCTACCAGTGGATGTTTCAGTCATAAGCTGATATTTGTACAGTGCTTTGAGTGCCTCAGATGAAGAGATCTAGAGAATGTATCCTTCAATTAAGATTCATTATTTGAATAACATCAATCACACATGGCTCTGCTTTCTCTGGAAGTGGCATTTGCACAGTAATTCACATACATTAGTACAAATTCTCACAAGTAACTCTCCTTTGCTCTTAATGGATGTTAAGTGTATGAATTCTCTATGCTGGGAGCTAACATAAAACTCGTGATTATATAATTACTAGGGCAAGTGGCATCATGTCAGTAGAACTAATATCAGCTCAAATGATCCCTGTTGTGGAGCCTTACTCTACTGCATAGCTTACAGCAAGCCTGGCTGCCAATACACAGCACTACTTCCACAGTCTTAATTAGCATCTTGTTCCTTTGCCTAATTATTCTTTTTCATCCCAAGCTCCGAGGGCTGATGCTGACAACTCTCTCTGTTGTTAACATAACATCAATGCAGACTGCTCTGAAGATGTCAGAGGTGCTGAAAGAAATCACTTATAGGAGTGAAGAGCTCTCTGTCTCAGCACAGGTAAGACATCTTATATCTCCTCACACTAAAAGTAGAGACTCTAATTATCCCATTGACCTTGGAAGAGTTTTAGTGCCTTATAATTACCTGTTCTTATCCATTTTTTCAACTGTACCAGCATGTGCATTTTGACCAGCAGTATTTTGACTCTGTTTAGAGTAAGCAAATTCAACTCTCAGATATTGTCTCAGCAATCTCTACAATCCAGGCTATGACCATTACATTTATCATATATCTGTGAGACAGAATCCTTAACTTTTAGTCAGAAACATGTCAGGGTGTATGTTTTCTCTTGTATAACACTTTTAGAACCCTGAAGAAGAATGGCCCCAAGAGGGTTTTTCTAGAATTGCTCACATTCATTCATGCCTATTCCTGGCACTGCACAAAATGCACAATGGTCAGGGAACATGTCAGCACCCAGAGGAACTGGGCACAAATGTGCAGCTTGGTCTCACAAAAGTGTCTTTTGAATATTGTGTGGCAAAAAGACATTATTAATAGATGATGCTATTTATGCTTACAGGGTGACCATACAGCAGAACACAACAAAATGTTACTAGGGGAAGTTTCCCAAATATGCAGGCAATAAAAACAGCTGTCCTGATTTCTGATGTATTATAGAGCTGGAGGCAGACAATGTCTTGGGAGCATTTCAGTAGGATGTGGTTAACTTTGGTAAGACAAGAACACAGCTCAGGTCCAGCCCTCACCCTACAGAAAGGTTGCTCAGTGTTCACAGGCTGTGATGTGCCCAAGCCTGCAGTGAATTTGCTTGGCTCCTTCACTATCCTGGGCTAAAATCTGGCCAGTGCTTTCCCAGTCACAAAGATGCATCCCGGCACAAAATAAAAATTGGAAAACTCATTCTTCCTTGGCAGTTAGCACTTTGGCACTAAAAAACGTATAATCTAATTTATTACTTTACTGTACATCTAAAAGCTATCCTTGTCCAGGGTTTGACAGACAAGCTTCTTTCAGATGTTATTCATCTTTTTATGGATTACATTTATAGAAGTAGGATGCATTTTTCATGCCTCTATTTCATTTTGTTGTACCATCTAGTATATGATCTTCTTTAGCATTTGAAGTATTATCCCAGAAGAAATAATCATAGTAAAAACAGTCTTAGCCACTAGTAGTCACAAGAATTTACTGACATAGCAATATTCAGTAAATGACACAAGTGTCACTTCTGTCATTTGTAGTGCCAGCACATTTAAGCTGCTCCCTGTGTTTCTCTGCAGGTGGAAGCCAGCAACACTCTGAAATATGTCAGTGCCTCCTTGCTTGCTGTAAACACAGAGCACAGCAGAGATGGTCAGGAGTTAAAGGAAGCAGCCAACTATCTGTTTAATGCAGTGAGCAATGTTCTTAAAGCTTCTGTAGAAATCAGAGCTGGGAACATTTCAGTGCCAGAGGCAGAACAGGTAATTAGATTTGGTCCAGTTTGTACTGTACTGTGTGTGAATATTTGTTTGCTTTGGGAGGTTTTTAAATTCTCTGGTGCCTCTTTTGTTTTTAAATTGGTGCTGGGAAGGGTTCATTGTGACACCATGATGGACTTGAATATCAGAGGAAATTTCTCCCCAGTTAGATATGCTAGATTGAATGTCTGGTAATGAAGATGATGGAGGCCTCTTGAGATTTGTTACACTGAAAGCTGAACAGGACAGAGAACACAGCATCAGTTCTGACCCCTAATTGATGACAAGCACATTGTGATGTTTTTCAGATTTGTTTCTATCTCCTACTTTTGCCCCATAATCCAAGGAAGCCACAGGTATTAAATATTCATGATTGCCACCACTACGTCACAGCTTGAACCAGCTCTGGTTGCTGCTTACACTTTTGCAGAAAGCTCTGATTATCTGTTCAGAAAGGTGTAACATGTTTATTTTGTCTTACCCTTTCCTGTCTATATGTGAATTGTCACAGCTGACTCTGTGAGTTTCCTGGGATGAACATACCTTAGTTTCATCCCTGCAGGGAGTAGGGACAAAATAAACCTAACCTGAGAGAAAAGATTATGAACTGGAAAAGTTTCCCAACAATAACCCATTAATAATACACAACTGATATGTAATTAGGTCTTGCTTTTCCAAGTAACTAAACACTAACATGTGCAGCTAAGGGCATTAATACACAAAAGTACACTAATATATTGGTTGATATCATGATTGTAATTTCAGTGTGTAGACGTTATAAATACTACAATATAGAAGTAAAATCTGTAAGGCTATCTGCAATGTTTCAATGAGAATTACAGAAACTGAATTGCAATAGAATAACTTTCTCTGAGATTAGGAAGCTCATCACCAAGTTTGCCAGTTTAGTAAGACACTAAAATTGAATGGAAGCAATGACAAATAATGTGCAGCTTGATGATCCTGAGTACCTTTGTTGTAAGTTTCCTCCTCTAATTCTTTTCCAGAGTTCAGTGTCACACCAGCTCCTGAGTACAGTTGAAAATCTCCAGAGTGCCCTTCTGTTTGGGAAGGCACCAGGTGATGAGCCAACCGTCCTCACCTCTCCCTCTGCCACAATGTATATGCACAGGTAACAGCTGCAGTGTCACCCACTGAAGCTTCTGAGAGCTACAAATTTTAATTCCATTGTGCTTAAACAGAATGTTTGCAAATAACTAAATATTGTAGCATACTGACAATTTCAGTAGTGCAACAAGGCGGTTGGTGACTGATAGTGGAAACAGCTTGGGCTCCAGGAGCATCACCTTAGAAATCCCCATGCTGTGTGTTCTTTAACCAGCAGAGAATTGACTACAATTTCCTGAATGAGGCAGTAGTCACCTACTTTTGAAATTATGCAGAAAACTCATGTCGTGCCAGCTAAGGGTTTCTTTTATTTTCCAAGTTGCCAATAATGACATGTTATATGGAACTGTAACCAGCTTGGCAGAAGCAAATATAAACCTGAGGAGTCTGACGAGCATTTACCATTCCCTATAATCATCTCTGAATTGCTCCCCGAGAGCCTGGTTTTCATCCACATCAAACTACATTCAAATCGAGAGCATGTTCACACAGAAATCAAGTCCTTCAAATAAGTACATCTTGGTACAACTTTCTCTCCAGATATGCCAATTTCACCCCTTTTTTGATGATTCTGTGGTAGCATGATGTGAAGTACTTAATCAGGGACAGATTCATGTATGAAGTATTTACTGGCAGACTTAGAAATAGTTCTGCAACTAAGTTACACTCATGAAGAGAGAAAGCTTTCTCTATAGATATGAAGCCCATGCTATTGATGTTTGGGTTTTTTCTGGTGTTTCTTTTTCCTTTTATTAATTTTTTTTCTCTTTTATTCTGCTTTGCTTATGCCCAACCCTAACTGGACAGATTACAAACAGAAAACATGGATAGCACATCCATTAACATCTCAAATTCCAGCTCTGCCAGCTTTACTCTCCCACCTGCTTCCTCTCTCAATGTTTCAGGAGTTAATGGTGAAACAGTGGATATAAGGGCAAGTAAAGAGCTTTTATCTAACTCTGTCTGATATCCAGCTTGCATTCCTGATCTAATGGTTTTAGAATCGATTATCCATTCACAAAGAACACATAAGCACACACCATTGCTTCTGTCATGCCAAGAAAATAATTTGAAAATATTGGTCAAAGAAGCCTTCATTTATCTTAATTGCATGAGGTTGGTTCAGCAAGTTAAGGACAACTGAATTCTTAAATTCCACATCCCATCAGCCCCTTCCATACACTTTGATTCACTGGTGCATGGCAGGAGCAGGCAGTGGAATGAATCAATACCTACAAATCTATTTGCTGTTTGTTTACATCTTATGCTCTGAGGAGGATGCAACAGCTCAGAGTCCAAATCACATTCAAAGTAACCTGCATCAGCTTTCTTTCATCCCAGCAAGGGATGGGTGCTGAGGGTGGGGGCACTCAGATCCTGCAGGAGACAAATGTGATAATGGTAGCACATCTCCCCCATCTGAATTAGAACATGTGGTTTTTTCCCTCAGAACAATAAATTTCATATAAATGTCATATTTTCATCATAAATTTTCTGAATATCTCTCTGGTTGATTTGACCCTCTCAGGAGACCCCTCAAATACCTGCAAACATTTGTTTTTTTCATTGCACCTTTTCCAAATCTGGCAAAAACGTGTCATGGTGTTTGGAAACAATAAAGATTGTTGTATACACTTCAGAATGAAAATAATTTTCAAGGTTTATAGACCCACCTTAGAGATAAGGCAGAGTGTTATTTAAATCTGTATACAGACTTCTTCTAGTCAACTTCTATTTGGGTCTAAGCTCAATCTTTAACTATTTGGTAATTCAGAGTATGAATAAATTGAAATATTGACAATAGCTCAGTTGTCTGATTGTTAATGTCTTCTAACAGATGGTGAGCTTTGCCATGAATCCCTTTTACTCCAGTGACAACAGTTTTGACATCAGTGGAACAGTGGGAGGTCTAAGTCTATCTGGTCTGGATGGTTTGATCATACCAGTCAGCAACCTCAAAGAGAACATTGAGGTAAGTCCACTATATCCTAACTCTCACTCTCTTTTCCTATTTTTTCCTTTCTCTGTTAACAAACTGTCTTTTGTGTTATCATTTTTGAGGTGAACACAAATACTGATAGTGTTCATTACATTAGGTAATGGCCTGATGCTGTCTGTAGTTGTGATGGAGGGATTTGTGATGTGATAAATGAAATAACAAATATTTCTGTCTTCTCTTGAAAAGGAGGCATTTTTTTCTTCCTTTAAATGAATGTAAGATTGCTAATGGTTGTGGAAATAGATTCCAGATTACAGTCATCCCAAAGCACAATGTGAAGTCTGATTTCATCATCTAACCACTGTATTTATTGTACTACTCATTGACTTCCTAGCTCATGTATAAAATGACATCTAAATCATTCATATGTGCACTTCATAACCACAGTTCTAAGTTCAGAAATGCAGTAAGGGTCATAGGCTTTGTGATGAGTCTACACAGACATCAATTAACTTTTAAGAGGTTAGTTTACATTATCAAGAAAATTACTTTGAAAGTGATATTTTTGCTGGCCATGCTTTCCTGATGTTACAATAAAAGATAATCTAGCATGTGACTGCATGCTAAGAAGAAAAATGCTTTTCTGTATTTAAGCCTATGTCTTTCTGTTTAAAAACAGATCATCTTACCACGGCTGTCAGCAGCTCAGGAAGATAAGATTCTGTTGAATCTGGGCAATTATAGCACTTTTCAAGTCAATGTTACTTCAGAAAACACATCTATAGTGATCTACCTGGAATCTGAACATGACATCCCACTAATACTTTACTTGGGGTATGGTTATCTTCCAAATGAAACCAATTATGACATGAAAAATCATCTATTGTATAAGAAAACTTCTGGAGGTAAGATAATTGGTTAGTGACCCATGAACTTGCAGAATGAGCCTTGACCATGAGTTCAGGTGTCTAGCTGGTAATAAACCTCATGCTTCAAAGTTCCAGTCTCTTGAATAAAGTGTTCATTAACAGGAGCAAAGATTGGGATGATTTGATCAATGAGTTGCTAAGAATTATTTCATGCCTGTTTCTTTGGTGTATTTATTGCATGCAATACAGCTGCATACTTCAAATTAGCCTTTCTATATATACATTGAAACAAAAATATTTATGTTCAAGGTGAGACAAACAGCTGGGTTGTCAGCCCAGAAGAACTCATTTTTGGAGAGGGAACCTACTATTTCATGGTTGTACAAGACATGGGAATGGATTCAACAGTCTACAATGGGCTAAGCATAAATGCCACTTGCTTTGCATCCCGCTGTGTATTTTGGGATGAGCACCAGGGGGGCTGGAGCAGCTATGGATGTCATGTAAGTAGAGCAAAACAAAACAATGTGTCTGTTACACACTTCAAAGCCAGTCCTCATAACCCCCATCATGTAGTAACTGACACCATAAAACAAGATAATTCTGAGATGTTTTAATAAACTCAAGAAATTTAGTCACATTGAACTAACCTTTAAACAATATTTCCATTTCTATTTCTTGGGATGAACTTCTATATAAGAAGAAATGGAACCATTCTGACGAGGCCATAATATATTGTAATGCCCTGTACTGGTTCGCTGTTAGAATTAATATTCATTATTGGAACTTGAACAATTCGGTGTGCAGCAACTCTCTACACTAACTTATCAATCTCAGCACTGTCTTTTCATTTGCTTGGTAAGTCGTCTAATATTTTACCAAGAATTTTTTCCGGTTTTCAGGTAGGACCGAAAACAAATCCTAGCAGCACACAGTGCCTCTGCAACCATCTGACCTTCTTTGGGAGCTCCTTCTTTGTCATGCCCAATGCCATAGATGTCAGCAAAACAGCACAGCTGTTTGGTACATTTGTGGACAATCCTGTGGTGGTGACAACTGTAGGATGCATCTTTCTGATATATGTGCTTGTAGTTATTTGGGCTAGAAGGAAAGACATCCAGGATGATGCCAAAGTAAGTCTCCAGCTAATAAAGCCAATGTATTCAGGCCATTTCCCACCATGCCTAGCCTGTTTTAATAGGAAGTCTTTAAGCAATCCTACTCCTTTCCCTGTAACTCTCTGTTTGCTGGTAAGTAAACATTGTTCACAAGATTACAAATTCCTACTCACAGCTTTCAGGAATCTGTACTTACAGGACAGCTAACATGCTGCTCGTGTTGTGTGGCTCTGCAGGTGAAAATCACAGTCCTGGAAGACAATGACCCCTTTGCTCAGTATCGTTACCTTGTGACAGTTTTCACAGGACACCGCCGTGGTGCAGCCACAACCTCCAAGGTATCAGTGGCACTGTGTGGGAGGAGAGTTGATTTGCTTGGAGAATTGGATGAATAAAGGAGCACCTGAGGCTATTAAACAGGACAGCTCAAATGCACTGTCTGAGCCAGAAAGCCCTTAGGTTTGATAAAAGGAGAAATAATCACATGTAAGATCAAGATGTGCAAATCATCATTTTGCATTTTTATTCTCCAGGTGACTCTCACCCTCTATGGACTGGATGGAGAGAGCGAGCCCCACCATCTAAACGATCCTGATACATCAGTCTTTGAACGTGGAGGAGTGGATGTTTTCCTCCTCTGTACCTTCTTCCCTCTTGGGGAACTGCAGAGTATTAGATTGTGGCATGATAATTCAGGGGACAGTCCATCCTGGTAAGTGGAGGGCTGGAGATACTGGGAAGTAAAAATCCACAAATAATTTTTTATAATGACAATATTTTTCCCTTTCTAGCACTTGAAAATTATCTTTTCTGTAGTTCTAGTAAGAAAAGAAGTGTTAGATTCTAGTTTTTGCAGCTGAATAGACAAAGTCATAGCCTAAATTGAAGGACTGTGAGTGCTTCCCATATCCCATGTCCAGTACAGGACAAGATATGTCCTGTGCCTTACAGTTTAATCACCCTAAGAAGCTGAAGGCCAGATTCTGTCCTCCAGTCTTGTTGAGCTCTAGATTTTACACACTCAGTGACATGTGACTGTGCCCTATGTGTTTTTCCAACAGGTATGTGAATCGAGTATTAGTCCATGATCTGGCATGGGATCAGAAATGGTACTTCCTCTGTAACTCTTGGCTAGCCATTGATATTGGAGAATGTGTCCTAGATAAAGTGTTCCCAGTAGCAACAGAACAGGACATGAAGCAGTTCAGGTAACCTCCTCTTTCATGGATGTTTTTACTCTTGATAGCAGTCAGTCTGGAAAAACAAGCATGAAAAAACCAGACCAAAGCCCTAGAAAAAAATGAAAACAAGGAAGGTCGTTCCACTGTCCTTAAAGGTCTCTGAACAAGGGAGAGAGAGAGGATGGTTACATAAATCTAATAATTACCCTAAAAGTAGTACCATACTGAAAATATTGGTGCTAAAGGATAGTCTGACAAACCTACAGAAACCCAAACATCTTCTCTTAGGTGTAATTCTCTTAACAATTTAAAAATGAAGTATTCATTTTCCCTCTATGCTGTGGCCAAAAGGAAAGGACATAAGTAGCTATGACCATTCCATGCAAATCAAGCCATGATATTCGATAATTTCTCCTAGTTACTACTTCTGCTGATAGTGCCTAGAAACATTAACAGGTTGGGACCCTGAACTAGGGCTTTGTTCTTCCCTCACATTTCTATATATCCATTTGATTTCTCTCTTCTCCTTCCCAGCAATCTGTTTTTCATGAAAACCTCCAAGGGTTTCCAGGATGGGCACATCTGGTACTCTGTTTTCAACCGCTCCCCACGAAGCTCCTTCACACGAGCTCAGCGTGTGTCCTGCTGCTTCTCACTGCTCCTCTGCACCATGCTGACCAGCATCATGTTCTGGGGCGTGCCAAAGGATCCTGCTGAGCAGAAAATGGATTTGGGTAACAACCCTCACCATTGCTTGGGCAGGCAAATAGAGAGACAGCAGAATCTGGGAGCAAGAGTTGAATAAAAGGGGTTTTTTCACAAGAGAGAGACCTGATGGTTTATTTTGCCTGGGGTTATTTTTCCTTCTCTGCTTTGTTTGACCTTGACAGGTAAGATCGAGTTCACATGGCAGGAAGTGATGATTGGCTTTGAGAGCTCCCTCCTCATGTTCCCCATCAACCTGCTTATTGTGCAGATCTTCAGGAACATACGACCCCGGCCAGCCCAGCAGGGCAGAGAGAAGAAGCCGGCAAAGAATGGAAAGAAAGAAAAAGAAAGAAACCTGCCTCTCAGCCCAGGGGCCACCCAGGCTGCCTCTCTCACTCCAGAGGCTGTGACAAAGGTAAGTCCCAGTGAGTCCTGCACTGCCCTCTGCTGCCACACACTACCGGCTTCCCCAGCTCCACAAATTTCCCTGCTCCGATGCCCTTCAGCCTGTCTGAAGAGAAAAGCCAATTACCACTGGTGCAAAGCATTCGTTTGCCCACCTAAACGCAATCCTTCATTAACGTCTGCGTTTTGTACATCCTAGCCCTTGCACAGTTATTGTGTGTGACCAAATCTCTGTGTTCAGGAGTTAAAGCAAACACTAAGCAAGACAGTGAAGATAAAAGGTATCACGGACCTCATCTTTCTCATCTTAGGTCCTCAGGCAGGCACACTGCCCTTTTGAACCCTGAAAGCTGCCTTGCTGAACTCACTGTAGGATGTGCTATTCTTATCCATTCTGGAGATTTTAGCAGTTGGTGTAGCTCCCAGCCAGTGGTACTGTCAGATCACATCAGCTTAAGCCACTGCAGCCAGAGTCACCGCTGTGTCGCTTCTGTCTTTCCTAGGACATAAGAAGAATTGCCAACTCACTTTTTAAAGCCCTGAAGACTTCATCTCTCACCTTAGCACCAGACCTTGAAAAATCAACTAATATCAACACACTGCTGTCATTGGTTGAGGACATCATCTGTCAGCAGAACAGAGCTAGGCAAGGGGTTTATGATGAGACCAAGAAGGATGGCCCTATAACTGTCACACTGGGTGCTATGGATATCCAAGGTAAATAATGCACTATATGAAATGCCTGCTGAAACCTTTGCAGTGAAAATGATGATGGCACTGGATGTGATGACCCAAGCTCTTCTTACATTCTCACTCAAAGGCAACTACAGAATCACAGAATAGCTGAGGTTAGAAGGGATCTCTGGATCCCACCACACTGCTCAGAGCAGGGTCAGTGGGAACAGGATTGCCCAAGAACAAGTAAGACAGAAGCTGAATGTCCCCAAGGATGAATACTCCACAAATTCTCTCAGCAATCTACTCCAGTGTCTAATATCTGTGGGTTTTTATGTTCAGAAATATCCTATGTTTTAAGATGTGCCCATTGCTTCTTGTTCTTTCACTGCACTACTGAGCACCCAACTAAGTAAAGACAACTGTGAAATCTCTGTTTCTTATGCTGTAGAATCAAATGTTTGCTACCAGTCTGGCATGGGAGCTGAATGAAAAGACTCACAAATATCAGTTGTTTCACAAGCTCTTTGACCTGTTCTTTCTTTTTCTCTTCTTGGAGAGTCTCTTCTGACTCTCAATTAAACAAGAATATATGAGTAAACAATATCACTGATTTCATCAAGACTCACATTTGGCTTTTGCAGGGAGTCTTCCAAGCTACTAATTACGCAGGTAAACCATGAACAAATTAACAGTTGATCTGATCTGACCTGTCTGTTGAGATTTTAGGACTGCTGATTAACTCAGTTGCCTTCTGGAAAAAGTTCCAGGCCATTCCAGCAGAAGAGCATTAAGCTCTAGTACTAAAGCTGCTTTTACATGTTCCTTCATATGTTAGTCTTCACTTCATCACATTAATGATCGTTACCTCCAATTCTACCACCCTCTGGATTGAACAGTGTTTTAATCTTTGCCTGCAGAAAAAACAAGAAGTCCAACTCCAGAGGAGAGAATTTGCAACCAGCTGAAATACAGTAATTACCATCTCTGCTTGTACATGCAACTCCAGCATGTAGAGATGGAGCTGAAGTTACTGGGGCCCCATAAATTTCAGATGCCCCAGAGTTACACACAAGCCGTTTGTCAGGTTCAGCATATGAAGAACCTCCTGGAGAACCAAATCTGCTCATCAGCATCCATCACTGAGGGGTAACCCAGTTCTCTTTCTTAGTATAAGTAAATTCAGGTCATGAATTCAAAATTGGGCAGGATGACAGAACCCAAATAATTACTGCTTAACATGTGCTAGATAACTATTATTATATCTGTAAAAAAAAAGAAAAAGCCTTACTATTATACCACTGCAGGAGCTACAAAGAAATTTTCATGTACTGTGAACTGCATACAAAGGCAATAATGACAGATCATTGCTGTTTGTCATTTTTGCTTCCAAAGTGGAAAGTTACAATACAATGCCATGTGATAGTAAAGGGCTGGGATAATCACCCAAATCCAAAGTCACAGAAGTCTCTTAAAATGAATGGATAAAGAAAAATTAATAAGCAGACAAAAATAGTTCCATGAAATATGATAATTAGGATGGAAGTATTGAAAACAATTGCACTAATTACATCACTTGGCTATTATGGTGATCACAAGAGATGAATTCAGCAGCTGTAACACACTCATAGCTTTGTCATTATTTGTCAATAATTCTACTGGAGATTCAATTATGCATGAACTGAGGAGTAAATAAGCCCATCATATTTATTTTGATATTAGCTGATCTCTGCACACTTCCTCATTATTTTTTCTTACTGTATTTTTGTTATCCATATATGCTATATAACTGCATTAATTAAACAATATTTTGATTTTATATCATAAGATGTTGCCTATTCCCACTGAACCTGATGACTGCGATTTTGGTTCCTGTTCCACCACAGACCAATTTTTTCTCTTCTGGTTGACTGTTCAAGGTGGTCCCATACTCCCAACTTGTCCAGTGATGACAAGAAAAGTTCTTCTCCCAGAGGGCTGCCCTGGTGGTTTGTGTTCATTGCTTGGTTCCTTGTGGCAGCCACCAGCAGTGTGTCCGGGTTCTTTACCATGCTCTACGGACTCCATTATGGCAAAGACAACTCCATCAAGTGGCTCATCTCCATGGTCATCTCCTTCTTGGAAAGTCTTTTCATCACACAGCCCTTAAAGGTGAGTGCCTCAGAAATACAGCTGTTGGCCAAGATGAACTCACCTGCTGCCATTGCAGGAAGTCAATGTAATGTGTTCTAAAGAGCTACAGGATTTAGGATACAAAACGAGAAGTCTTTGCCCTCAAAACAAGAGCAGGCAGGTGGTTTACAGAGTTCTGTTGGTATTTGCTGGCATTAACCCCAGTCATTTAATCTCCCTTGCTTTGTCAGGGTTTAGTGAGGTTTCTGACTAGTGAGGATGTGTCACAAAACCAGTTTAGCTGGAGAAACCCCAGCACTGTGCACTGTTTTCTTGTTTATGGGCTTCAGCTGCATGGGATCAACAAACCCAGAGCTCAATTGTTTTCCTGTACTGCCTCGATCCAAAGGGATCCAGGTCAAAGCCAAAGGTTTCTTTTTATGAAATGGGAATATGGTGAGTCTAAAGGTGATCCTTTCCAGGTGCTGGGATTTGCTGCTTTTTTTGCTCTGGTTCTGAAGAAGGTGGAACATGAGGATGAAGAAAACACTGCTATTTATGGGCCTTTATCTGCACCAGGTAACTGCCTGCAAAATTTAAAATTATTAAAGAAAGTACAGGACTCTTCAAGCTTTTGGAGTGCTTTATGAGTGAATATGTCACTAAGCTCAACTGACTTGCAATAAAACCTGTAACTATTCCACAACTTAGTGAAAATAAATAAGTGACCAGCAAAAAATGCACCCTTCTAGACTGGTAGCTCTTTATCTGACAAGCATAACTAATTTCTCACAAAGAAACTTCCCACATCCTTTAAGCCCTATATGGACGTTCTCAGGTTACATACTTTTCCACAGCCACAATTATCCGTATTATTCCCCTAAACTGAACAGTGGCTTCTGCAGTCATAGTCATATCTAAATGAAGTCTTCAGCAGCAGACAGGAATCCTAGGGCACAGCAAAGTTATCTAACCTACAGCTTCCTCCTTGATCAGCCTCAGGCTATGAATACACCACCTTCAGAGATGTTCAGCCTAGAGAGAGACACCTGGACCACACCTGGTCCTAAACCAAACACACTGTGCTGTGAGCTCCTTCTCTCCCCACTGTTTGCCTTACAATTGCTGTAGTAATTGTTTAAATCACATTCTCTGTATCCCTGAGGGAAAGCATTAGAAATGTTTCCTTAGAAAGTCCAGACAAACAAAAAGGATGACATGTATGATCAATTGACTAATTCTAGGGTTCACTGCTCTCCCCCCACAGGTGATTCACACCCTCTCTTTGGGGTCCGAAGGGACAGTAGAAGCAGTATTTACTGGCCACCTCCTGCTGCTGATGTGGAGAAAATGAAAATCAGTTGCATGAAGGAGCAGAAAGCATTTGGTCTCATCAGAGAAATCCTGGGTATTACCCACATTTCCCAACAAGATTGTCTTGTTTTATTCAGTAATACTCATCAGTAATTTTACATAAGTGAAAATACTGTTCTCTTGGGTGACAAAGTTTTGGCATATCTTCAGTTTTCTGCCAGCTGTTATGATGTAGAGACAGGCTGTTCCATGGCAGCTGGAGCTGAAGGGAGGTGGGAATGTTAGCTGGAGATAAAAGTGTGGCTAAGGTTCCATGGCAAAGAAACACATCACAAACATGAGAGATTAAAGAAAAGCAGAAAGGATAAAAGGAGGAGGTCAGCAGTTAAGTGAAGCTGGAATTAAAGAGCAGATGGAGGCCATCTTTCTAAAAGCAGATAGTATCTATAAATAATGATTCATGCCCCTATTTATTTCCTCTAAAATCAATGACAAAAAAATTACCTCAACTTCACTTGGAACAAAGTTAGACTACTCCTTTTATTTGGAGCTGCCATGACTACTATTCAGCCTTCCCACTTATTTTCTTGACTGCTGCTCATATTCCAAATGTGAAACACTTAAACTGCAGCACACTGAAGCAGCTTGGGTGCATTCATTAGTACTAGTCACTCAGAGTCTACAAAGCACCTCCTTGGCCTAATAGGTGCTGACAGCAGTAATCATTCATGCAATCTATTTTGAACAGCATTGTTAATTCAGAGCTCACATGTGCTGTCTCTTCCTGCTTTTTTTTCCAGCCTATCTGGGGTTTTTATGGATGCTGTTGCTGGTTGCCTATGGGCAGAGAGATCCCAATTCCTACTATTTAAACAAACACATTGAGGACAGCTTCACGGATGGATTCCATGATGTCTACAGTTACCAGGATTTTTTCACATGGGCAAACACTACTTTACTCAAAAATCTTTATGGATCATATAAAGGTGCAGAGCCACATTGTTTCCCTTCAGCTTGCCAGATTCTGAAATATTATTTGTAATACTTTTCTCTAACTTGCATATTTGAGTGGAGAAAGGGACTGTGAGTGTATGAGGCTAGCAAGGAATTTTACAATATGAATACCAGTGGAAAACAAAACCCCACAGCTTGACCCCAAATTAAACATCCCCTGATATTTTCCTTATATTTAATATGACCCAAAAGTTCTGCCCTGCAACGCTAATTTTTCACATTTTACATTGCTTACCCTAGATATTCAGATATATCCTCAGTTTTACACAACTTTCTTTCCATAATAAAAAAAAAAAAAGAATGGCAGACAGGTGGCACCATAAAGCTTTTCCTCAGGAGAGTTGTTTGTATCAGGACTTGGGTCAATGTGAGGACAAATTATGCAATATCAGCATGTTTCTATCTAGAAATATCCAGTAAAAGATGACCCATTTTCCAGCTCACATTTAAGAGTAAATATTGAAATATATTAGCAGAGTTGCTCTCTGGAGATGACAGGCCACATGAACACTGCATAAAGCTATTCTTCTATGGGATTCGAAGTGTGTCACTTTTCTCCCCAGGCCTCACTTTCCTTCTGTATGAAACACAGATGGGGGTGACACATAACTCTGTTATTGTGAATGCTATTTAAGAACTCAGATCAAAACAATATGAGGATTTCATTTTCATTACTATTTTGCTTACAGTGGTTCCAAGAAAAGAATATATGGCAAAATATTAATGCATCAGTGAATCATAAATGAAATGAAGAAATAGGAATTTTGTCATAATGCCAGTGCTGCTCTTTTCCATCTCCTGTTTAGGATTCATTACAGATGGCAATTCCAAGCTGGTGGGTAGTGCTCGAATTCGCCAAGTAAGAGTGAAAGGAGACACCTGCCCTATTTCTCCCAGACTCCAGCACGTAGTTGAGGAATGCCATGCTCCATACTCCCTACAAACAGAGGACACAACAGTTTATGGGGAGCACTGGAATACCTCAGTCTCTGATAATTCCTCTGACTTGAGCTCAGCATGGCAATATCAGAGTCAGTCCAAACTGAGAGGACACCCCAGCTGGGGTAAACTTGCCATCTACAGTGGAGGGGGATATGTGATTCACCTGGGAACAGACCCTAAAAATGCCTCCAGGTACCACTTGTGTTCTTGTAAATTATCAGAGCCCCTGCATGTGATGCTGCCTCATTCCTGTTTAAATTAGATCACTGGTTACACATTCTTTTGGCAGAATTCTCCAGTACCTTTTCAACAATGTCTGGCTTGACACCTTCACAAGAGCAGTGTTTGTTGAATTTACAGTCTACAATGCCAACGTGAACCTCTTCTGCATTATAAGCCTGATGTTTGAAAGCAATGCTTTAGGTGAGAGCCTTTCCTAAGTTAAACATTTCTGCAGACAGCAAGCAGTGCACTTTCAGAAGGTAGATTTACACACTAGTAGTGTTTTCCTAGTTCTTTCTTCAGGAAAGACAAGTGTATTAACAAATCTAATCACAAGAGACTCAATGCAAGTTTCCTAAACCATTTAGGAAAAATGCAGTATCACAGTAAAATAGACTGTAATGGAATATCTTATGTTTGCTTATGCTGTGGTCATCTGCTGCTGAAGAAAACATGGTACTGAAGCTTGATCTCAAGAATTTACACAACAGGAAAAAGAAAAATTCTGTTTCTTAATTACTTCAGCTAATCAGTACAATATTAAAACAAAAATGCAAATAATAATGTCTTTTTTGTTCCAGATGACTTCTAATGTATACCTATGTAATCACATAATACATGATCTGGATACTACAAAGAGAATAGTGAAAGGAGATTCTGGTTTAAAGGCTATAGGAAAACATTTGGTCTGAGCCTTGTTAGGGTGTGTCCAAGTATTGGAAAATGCCCAAATGGAGCTCATTTTGGGTTTAGAATGAGATTCAGCCTTTTAAAAAAAAAAATCCAAATCCCCCTGCTGTATTTCTGCATTTGCAGTCCAATTCAAACTCAGACCTGCTGGGATTACTATTGTACTATCACACAAGACTCAAGCAGACAAGCACAACCACTCTAAAAGCCTTGACTCTCTGAAATTCCTGTTTGAGGAAAATTTCAAACCCTTATAGGGTTACTCACATCGTGAAATCTAAATCTTAGTTCAATGGTTTGATTCAGCCCCACGCTGACCTGAAAACAAGTGCAGAAGTCTCACTGGTGAATGGAGTTGTTTGAATGAGAGCAGAAAGAGCCCTGAGGTGATCCCTGTTTGTTTTCTAGGGGCTTTCTTCACAAGTGCAGAGCTGCAAAGTGTCCGGCTCTACCCCTACACCGACAGCCTCCACATCTTTGTGGTTGCAGCAGAAGTCATTTATTTCCTCTTTATTGTGTACTACATGACAGTACAGGTGAGGCCCACTGGAAAGTTTGGCTGAAAGCATTATCTTGCGCCTGCTGTTGATTTCACTTACAAAAGCTTTAGGAATGTACTTGATTTCAGTAGCACTGGTGCTGCTACACCAATGGAAGATGGAATCAGAGAGTGTCAGTACTAAATAATAGGAATGCAACACTTTATTTGGCTTGAATGCTGTTTTTGAGAAAGATAATGAGAAACTAGTGCAAGATGTAATTTTATTAATGCAGGGCAATCTTCTATTGTGGAGGACATTGTCCTAATGTTCAGAGGTGCATTGTATGATATAGAGTTATGAGACTGAAACAGTAAAACTCCTCTCAGGGAAAGCTGCTGAAGAGTCTGAGATGGAGATACTTCCATAGCAAGTGGAATCTCCTGGAGATGGCCATTATATTGATTAGCTGGACTGCTTTGTCAGTGTTTGTGAAACGGACAGTCCTTGGGACCCAGGACATCAGCTACTACCAGGATCACAAGGAGGGGTAAGTACTAATGCTCTTTACAGCATCTTTTGTTGTTGCTACTTATGCAGAAATTAATCTATTTTTTCCTCTTCCCAGATAGCCCCTTGTCTGTGCTACATATTGCTATCCTAGATGGCTATATATTCATGAAACCTGTAATTGTGTCAGGACTTAGATTTGTGTCAGCAATAGCATTTTCTTCTGATACTGCTCTAACAAAATCCAGAAGACTTGAGCACCAAATTCCCTTTTTTAGCTCCTATTTTCCTGTCTGCATCACTCTCTTGTGAACCTACAAGCCTTTCTGCTACGGGACATCTACCCAGAAAGCACACAGTCTGCCTGGTTCTTTGTTGTAAAAAGCCATTGGTTAGAGGACAACAATGGAACATTTAGTACACAATGGAAAATTATAGCATCTTTTAAAAAATGGACACACAGGAAAGACAATAGAATCACAGGATAATGAGCAGAATTTGGGCTACAGCCTAGACCTCCTCTCCTTAAAAAATCTTAGCCATGCTCAACTGAGCTTTTTGTGTGCACACAGTAGGAAGAGCAGGTGGGAACACTCAAGCAGGAACTCATTAGCTCTCCACTGAAACCCCAGCACAGGGTGACTGGCATTTCCACCATACACATTTATGCACTTCAAAGGATTCTGTGTGCATAGTATGTTATGTATTTTCTTTTTTTTCCCCTAACAGCTCCATAAGCTTCAGTGAAACAGCGAGAGCTGATGCAGTTCTTGGCTACCTGATTGCATTCCTGGTGCTTCTCTCCACAGTGAAACTGTGGCATCTGCTGAGGCTCAACCCTAAACTGAACATGATCACTTCAACACTAAGGAGGGCATGGGGTGATATCTCTGGATTCATCACTGTTATTACAATCATGTTCCTTGCTTATTCCACTGCTGTGAGTACCACGGTGCTTTCTCTTGTCTGCAGTCTGCTTCCAGGTACTGTCGGGTTAAATCAACTATTTCTGAATGCTAAAAGCAACATAGCTTTGCCATGTAAAATGGAATAAAGCTGCCTGTCTAAATCTTAGTATAGCAGCTTGGAGCCCAAGTCTTCCATATGAGTGAAAGAGAAGTTAAAACACACATTTGTCTGTTCTTGGCAAACTAAAATTTAGTGAAAAATTAAACACTGAGCTGAAAAATAAGGACCCTCTATGTGTAGTAGATGTGACAAAGAACAAAGAACAGGGAAAAGAGATTTTCTGGATAAAGCTTAAATTGTGAAGCATTCATAAAGTGCCATTTGCTGTTTGGCTGGTTTATAAGTGGGAAATAATTATCTCTTTTACATATCTAGTGGCAGGCTGAGCAGATATAAGACACTGTCATATCTGTGATAAAAGGTCTTAGCTTGAAGCACATTTTGCAGCAAGGACTCTGATCATGACACAAGACATGACTTCTGTCCTCTGCAGGCAAACCTGATATTTGGCTGGAAGCTCTACTCTTACAAAACTCTCTTTGATTCGGCAGAGACCATGGTCAGTCTTCAGCTGGGAATCTTCAACTATGAGGAGGTACCACATCTAATTTTGAGAAGTTTACAGCTGTACAATTGGCATCTCAGCAACCAAATATGCTTTGACCCAGCAAATAGAAGGACTTACAATTAGTGTTAAACATTAATGTAATTTTGCAAGCTCCACGTCTTCCAAAAGCAGCCACCCTTCCTGAGCAAGAAAAAGACATCAAATGAAACCTCTTTAATGTCCCATTTTGACCATGAGGAGGTTCATAATGAACCTCCCATTAAGAAACCTGCTCACATTTCAACTAGAGATTGATCAACTAATTGATTACAAACAGTTTTGAGCAATTTCCTTAGAAAGCTACAGATAGAAATGTGAGCAAAGCCCTGTGTTTGTTCTGAACATCCCCTCTATCTTCCCAAGAAAGGCAAGGCCTTCCACAAGGGAACTTCATATTAATTATTTTTTGTTATTCTTTACCACTTTTTCAGTAAGATCTTTCAAATATTTCAATATCCTTTGAATATTTATTTGTAGATTAATTATTGGATATCTCTGACTGTGAAGTCCTCCTTGGTGCATGTTTTTAGGTCATGGATCCAAAAGGATATGGGTGGCTTTGAAGATCAGTAATTTGGCACATTTTTGCCTCTACATCCCACTCATGTTAATCATGAAAATATATTCCTATGTTGTAGCTTGTATGAAAATTGGTGTTTTGATAATTCACAACCATTAGTTCATAAGTGTCTCTGACAGTCTGACTGTGCTTCTTTGTAAAGTATACAGTAAAATAAATGAAATGCATACAGGGATTTAATCTATTTTGAAAGCCGAGGCATTAGGAGGCTTCATCTGTTCTGTGGATAAACAGATCTTTAGGCTTGTAAACTTTCATGTGAAACTGTCATACCATTACAATCAAATGCAAATACTTTGAAACCCCCAAAGATAGACCATATTCACACACACACATATATATATAAAATATTCTGTTGTCTTTGTACTATATCATATCAATAAAGTACAATACTAGAGTAGGAAATTTATCTATGTGCATAATACATATGTCATAATTGATTAGACACATGATTTTCAAGGTGACAGACTTCTTATTGGGTCTAAATTGCTTGTATGTATGCATGCTTTTGTGTTTGGTTTTTAAATGTCTTACCTTATGCATTATACAGGTCTTGGACTACAATCCAATTTTAGGCTCCTTCTTAATTGGATCCTGCATCATTTTTATGACATTTGTGGTACTGAATCTGTTCATTTCGGTGATTCTGGTTGCTTTTAGTGAGGAGCAGAAGCATTACCAGGTTTGTTCATCTAAGCTCTCCTGCTTTTAACATTTTTTTGTTCAGTGCTTACTCAGGTATTCAACCATGGATGAAAACCATGTAAATTCAGTCCAACTCTTAAGAAGGCAACATTTGCTCAGAACGTACACGTCAGGTTTTCTGGATTTACACTGTCCATTCCTGTTCAGACGAGTTCCTGTTCAGATCTGATTTGTAGCCTTCTGTTCACATACTACATTCATCAGAAAACTCTTAGGCTTGTGCTGGGCTATACTGAAATCAGTGCCAAAACTGTTACTGAAGTGCATGAGGCTTTACAGCTCCTTTTAAAACTCTCACTGAGTGCCTGACCCATTCAAGCTACTGATAGTGCAGTGTGAAATCCATTTTAGACTCCAGTACTGCCCAGAATTTCTCTCTGTTTAAATAAAGTCAAGGGAGATGAAAACAAAGGATATAGCTGATAGAACACAGAACACATATTTAGTTTTTCTCATTTACTCCATCTAGCGTCTCATTGTGTATACCATGAGCTATATGGGAGCTGGCAAGCACACTCCAGGCTCCTGTAGAGACATTTCCTTGGGATTTGACAGCCAAAATTTCTGTAGTGTTCATACTCATCTGGGGCTTCTGTCTGGATAAAAATATTGGCACGATGTTTTGCTTGGCAGCTCCTCATGCTCTGCTGAAAGCTGGCTTATTTCACCTCAAGCAGAGGTTTTGTCTTGCAACTTGCCCTGGCTTCAGCAGAGACTGAATCCACTTTGGGTGTGCACCTCTGAGTAACTTATTTTTTATTATTTCAGGCTTCAGAAGAAGAGGAGATTGTTGATCTAATGCTAATGAAAGTCTTCAGTTTCTTTGGGATAAAATGCAGGAAGGAAGAGAAGCCGGTCACTGGGGAACAACTGGAACAACCTGTCAGCAAGTGAATGAAGAGCACCTTGAAAAGTCCCTTTGCTTGTGGGCAAAGTATTTAATTGTTTGCTATCAGCTGCAGTGGTTAGAGTTAGGTTATAGTCTTAGGTTATTACAGCTTGTGATTAAAATAGGTTTTCCCAAGGGAAAGGCTGGAGCTGTGTCAGGAGAGGTTTGTGTTAAATATTAGGAAAAGGCTCCCCAGGGAACGGGCACGGCCCCAAACCTAAGAGAGCAGCGCATGAAGCATTTGGACAATGTTGTCAGGCACAAGTGGGATTGCTGGGGTGTCTCTGGAGGGCCCGGGAGTTGGACTTCGATCCTTGTGGGTCCCTTCCCACTCAGCCTATTCCGTGATTCTGGGAAAACGACGCGGTGTTCACCCCCAAAGTGCTGCCGGCACGTTACTCTGGAGTAATAGCTAAGAAACAGCGGTAACCCTGAGGCGAAACGTCCCACGTGCGCTGGCTGTAGACTCGGCGCCCGTATTTATATAATAAACACCGAGCGGCCGTCGCACTGTTTGCCTAAATCCTCTCCGTCTCCGCCGCGGCCGCGCACGGAACATGGCGGCTCCCTCAGGCCACCCCGGGCCCGCTGCCGGCGGGGCGCGGAGCCGAGCCCGAGCCCGGGCCGCCCCTCAGGGCCCGCGGCCCCCCGGTCACCGCCGCCGCCCCGGCCCCGCCCCGCCGCCATCGCCGCCTCCCGCCGGCACCGCCCCCGCCCGCCCCCGGCAAAGATGGCGTGGCGGGCGCTGCGGCGGGTCGGGCCGGTGCTGGCCCCGCGCTGCCCGCGCCTCCCGCTGCCGCCGCGGGGGCCAGCGGCCCGCAGGCTGGGCACCAGCTCGCTGCTGCAGTCCGGTGAGCGGCGGCCTGAGGGAGAGGAGTGCGCGGTAGCCGGGTGGGACGGCGGCCCGGTGCTGCGGGGAGCCGGCGGCGCCGGCGCCGGTGCCGGGGGCGGTGAGCGGGGTGGGCTGGGCTGGGCTGGGGTAGCCCCCTCCAGCCGGGGCTGGGTGCGAGGAGCGGCCGGAGCGCGGGTCCCGCTGGCTTCTATCCCTCTATGCCTCCCTCTGTCCCTTCTCCCCTGCTTCCCGCCGTGCCGTGTCCCGGTGGCCCCGCGATGCTGCAGCCGCCCGCAGCCCCCCGGTGTCGGCGGGGCCCGGAGAACCTCGCGAGGTGGCTGAGCCCCCGAGGGCCCCTCACCTGCCCCCGGACACTGCTGGCGCTCCCGACCCCGCTCCCACAGCAGCAGCTTCACCTCCGTTAGCTGGCCAGAAACTTTTAACCTCGTCTACCCACTGCAGTTTTGAGCAAAGCGGCTCGGTCCCCCTCTGTTCCCAGAAGGAGGCTTCGCAGAGTGAGCCGAGCGGGGAGCGCGCCAGCTTGCCCCAGATAGCGGATCGCTTTTCCCGGGATTGCCGCTCGCAAACAGCTTGATGTGGGCTCCGAGGAGCATCGGCAGCAAAGAAGGGGGCAGGAGTGGGTGTCTGGCGGAGGTAGAGCCGCAGCAGGGACCCAGCCGGGCTCGCAGGGCCTTGAGCCGCTCTGGGCTGCACAGGAGGGGATGGACGCGCATCAGTGCATGCTGTGATTTTGTGTTTGGTGTAGTTAGTTCTGAAAGCATCTGCGGATGTTGAAGCTCTCTTTGAATAGAAGTTGCCCACGAAAGACTGAAAAAACAGAATCTCTGGTAGTCTAGCAAACAGAAATGTTTGAAAAGTCAGTGAGAAGAAGAGGAGAAAATGCTGTAAAATTAATGACTGCCATTAAGAAGAACTCATCCACTTATTTCCAGACAATCTTAAACCCGACTGTTTAATTGTCTCCTGCTGCAAGTGAAAGAATTAGTATTTATTGTTCATTACTTGCAAACTCAGTCAAGATCTAAGTTTTTATTCTGGCCAATGTACCCATTGTTTTTCTATACACATCACTTGGAATAATAGTGCTTTTGTTTGAGGCAGACAAGTAAAATTTTTCAGTGCCTCTTTGTGGAGGTGTGAGTTCATCTATGGGTTTATATGAAATATTTAATAGAGGCAGGTTATACTAAATGAATGTTCTGAGTGTGCTAAGTTAAGCTGAAACCAAAGTCCTGTTTAAATGAACAAAGCTAGAGTAAATTCAGCTGCTCTTCTGTAAAAGAATGCAGAGGTAGATTTGGTATGCATTGATAATTCATATTCCTTTAGGTTGATTTATTTAATGGGCTGACCACATAAGCACAAAGTTCAAATTTTGAGATTACTTATTAACTGTTTTTAATTTGACCTTTACTTTATTTACAGTGTTTTTTGTTGCATGCCCAGAATTTTATTTTTTCACTTTTTTTTTTTCCTTTTATCCTGCAAGAAAGTTAACATGCTCTTCTAACTGATCAGAACATTTCACTGCCATATTCCAAACTAGTGTGAAAATCTTCAGGTTTTTTATTAGCCTTGCTTTATAAACAGATTCTATACAATATTATTATCCTGAGTAACAATGTACTGGTTGGTTTTTGTGCCACGTGTAACATCACTAATGTTCAGCTTGGGTTTGAGATTTGTCAATTGTCGTTCTCCATTCTTACGGTTCATTACTCATTTCCAATAGAATTCCCATGGGTTTAACATCTGTACCCAAAATTATTTGAGACATTTAATGCTCTGTTCATTTGAGTGTGTCATAAGACTTTTTGTAGTTATAAGTAGTGCTAGATAAATTTTTGTGGATTTTTGACTGATAATCCATGGGAAAATACTTCATATTTACAGTTCACTCATGTTCACTTGTGTATTGTACTTGCAAATCCATATATTGTTCTACTGAGCTCTATAAAACTTGGGCCGTATTATAACACAAACCATTTTATCTGGGGCTTGCTACTCTTGAACTTTTCAGACACAAGAGGATCACTGCACCTGGAGAAGCTTAAAGTGTTGACTGTCTGGAAAGATTTTAGCACGTCTGCAGTGAGAGCTTCAGTTTTCCTTCACATACAAATTTAGAAAATGCATAAGAATTTGCAGAAGTGTAGTTTGTCTGGTGTTTGCCCTAAAGAGTCCAGTCCACAGGATGAGCTTGAGAGGAGAATTTTTAACTCAAAAGGAAATTGCAGCTGTACTACTCTGGCACTAATCACTCAGGGAGCTGTTTCAGAAGTCACCTTTTCCAGCTTCTGCAACATCCCTTGCCTGACTGGATGGGTGCTGCAAGTGGAAAATAAAAATAAATAAATTTTATTTTAAATATAAGAAGGTATCTACAGGGAAATTATGTAGAAGTGAGACAATGGACGTGGCAGGCTGAAAATTCTCAGGAAGAATGTTGCTTGTTCTAGTTACTTCTTTTGAAGTTTCTCCATATGACTTTATTTTAAAAATTGTCACTAATAAAGCTGTCTTGAATCTTCCAGATGGGAAATGTAAGGAGAATTGTAACCTTGCTGTGCAAAGACCTAACAAGGTTTTAACAGACCTATTGTAAAGTGATACAGAATAACGACTATGTTCTTCTCACAGTAACAATATTAACAGAGAGCAAGTTCTATTAAGTTGCAGTTTTCTATATGAGTTGCCTCATTAACTTGTCCTGTGTTAATTTGCCTGAATATTACATAGAACTGTGCCAGCTTTGCACTTTGAATGAGAGGCTGTAATGCTCAGTGTTTCTAGAGACCAACACTGGCTTTCCCAGCCATAATAAAGTAGCTATCAGAAATAAACACTAAATATATTTGAAAAGTCGCTGTGCCATCATAGAAATGTGTAACTATGAGTAAAATACACATCTAGGCTTTAGATTTGCACTTCTGTTTGAAGTAGAACTGCTCCTTTTGCTCCTGTGCTTTATCATTCTCCAGATGGTTGCACAGGAGCTGATAATACTCTGAGCAGAACACCCAGAGAGCCTCTGCCCTATTGCTGACCATGTCCTGTGCTTCTGTAAATTGCATGTGCTGGTTAAAACATTTTGCAATAAAAATGGGCAAACTCAGTGAAAAGCCCCACAGTTTAAGCCTGCAAATGTGTTACTGCATTTAAGCAAGCAAGGTGTCAGTTCTTTCTGAAATGTTTTGTTTCCTTTTAGCCCGCAAATTCACAGACAAGCACGAATGGGTATCTGTGGAAAATGGCATTGGAACAGTAGGAATCAGCGATTTTGCACAGGTATTGATCCCTCCCCCCTTGCCCTGGTCTGCAATATTTATTTATTCCTGTTTGCTCTGTCCTTGCTCTTTGGACATTTACTCTTCTTTTGTTGTTTTAATTGCATATGCGATGCACTGAGCATGATTTCTTGAACCTGAGTCTATCTCATTATTTGTGATTTTTCTGCCATCTCAGCATTCCAATAAGGCCTTAATAGCTTCATATTGAGCCTGTGGAGAGCTAAACTCATGGTGAGAAATGTCAATGTTCAGGTCTAAGCCTGAGCAGTTCGTGCCCATGTGAAGAGGACATCATGTCTGTTTTTTAGGTCAAATTTCCTTTGAGCACAAATATGTTGAAATCCCTCTGGCCAAAAAACAGTTGTGAACAGATGTACAGCATGGCATATATTTCTTACTCTAGGATAGGAATTCATTTGGATTTTTTGTTCTCATGCAGGTACTTGATTTGTAATAGTCACAGACAAATTCTGGGCTGTATGTGAAACTTAAAGAGTAGGACAAGCTGTCAATAAATGAAATTAATGTTTCTCAGGACAAGCAGCTTTTCTTTTAGTCTCAGGTTTCTGTCAATAACTAATACTCTGTGAGATCTCTGGCCTTTTGTAAGATAGGGTACATGTGTCAGGGAAGAGTTGAGCCAATTCTTATGGTAATAAGGGTCCTAATTAAGTCAGTAAGGACAAACTGTGTGCTAACAGCTGATGCTGAGAAGATCAGCAGATGTTACTCCTCATTGTGCCAGAAGAGATCTGCATATAAGCTGAGCCTGAAGGTTATTACCGTGTAACAGAGAAACAATAATTTGGTATTTGGGGCATGATAACACAACAGTTTATTCATATTAAGTGTTTGCTAAGAAAAAAAAATGAAAAATATGCAACCTGTAAAGAATGTGAACAATATGTAGAGACAAAGAATAATTATATGCAGATTCTAGAGTTACTGTATCAGTTCTCTCCTATATATAGTTTTGTTAATGTATGTTGTGATGCTTTTGTTTTTCTTTTAAGGAAGCATTAGGAGATGTTGTTTACTGTAGTCTTCCAGAAGTCGGTACAAAATTGAGTAAACACGGTAAGTTTCAGTTCTAGTTGCTCTTGAAGTGATTATTCTGCTCATCCCACTCCTCCTTTGCAAAAATAGATTTTCTGAAATAATATTTATGGTTATTAATACCATTATAAAGCTTATGGATGCAAAATAAATTCAGGTATTTCTACAAGAGGCAGTTTTAATTTTAAATTCTCACTGTCAGACTCCTTAGCAGCAGAAAATGTGTTTTACACTGTGCAAAAATCGGGTTTAAAATATTTTTGTAATAATTTTATCTTTACTTTGTTTTTAAAATATTTATGCTTTGATCTGAACTTGCAACTGTTTGTCTGTAATTCTCCAGTTATGCACTGTGGGAATTGTGTGATGTGAAACTTTTAATTGATATCAGGCTCTAGTTTTTCTATGAATATAGAGACTCAGTAATTTTGGGGTATCAAATGTGATCATAGATTTTTCCTTGTTAGTGATGTATGAGTTGATACATTCTTCATCATTCAATTATGTAAGGTTTCCTGTTGAAGAAAGTGAATATTAACAGGTAGAAATTAAAAACCTTTTCCTGTATTACGGTGGAGAGCTATCTGAGCAGTATATGAAGAAAAGATTGTCATTATTTTCAGACAGTTTTTTAAAAAGAAAAGGGGGTTTATGTGGTAAAGTAGATGGTCTTTCTTCTGCCATCCTTCTTGTGGAATAGATCCCTATCAAACTGCTTTAGCCAAATCTATTACATTGAATGCTGACTATTAGACAGAAGGTCTCTTTGTGTAGGATTTCAATTAACCAATTTGTAATTTTGCTTTATTTGAAGGAATTTCATTTCCATTTAAGTTTTCTTTTCTACCCATTCCGGCCTCAGTCTAATTCCAAGCTTTCCCAGAACAAGTTGTTCTCAAATCCCTTGTGCTGGTGCCTATCTACCCTTCTGACAGCTCCCTGTTCCTTCAGCCTCTGTCTTGTTTGCTTGTGGCTGAGAGCTGCTCTGGATTAACATTGCTCCAGGCACCATTTCCATAACTCCCTACAAAACAGGAAAAAGGGAAGAGCTGCTGGGTGCTTCCAGTGTGGTGCTTCTGAATACTAATGTGTGTTTTCCAGTGAGTGCAAATGTAAGACTTGATATTGTTTCTGAAGGAAAAATGGGATTGCTGAAATTGTGGCTGTGTTGATTTTTGTAACCAAATCACAAATAAAAAGGCTTAAATTGTAGATAAAAGGCATATTTAAGTCTCACACAGTAAGAACTGGGTGTTGTTCCTTCTAAGTCAATATCATATGTGCTGTGGGGTTTAGTCAAAGGATTAACCAAATGTAAGGAATTACTGTCCCTTCTGTAGCAGCCAGCTAGCACAAATCCCCTAGAATTCAAGAGCATAAATATCAAATTTAATAATGCTGATCCTTGTCATAAAGTGGGTGACTTCAACCTGTTTTCTTGCTCAAGATGAAGACATTTCTTCACTGGTTGAGCCATTACCAGAATGTTTGACAGCAAACAGAAGTGCTTTGTGTTTTCCCCTTAGAAACATTAAATCACATTCTCTGTTTCAGATGAGTTTGGGGCTTTGGAAAGTGTGAAAGCTGCTAGTGAACTCTACTCCCCTCTCTCAGGAGAAGTGACTGAGATTAATGCTGCCCTAGCAGATAATCCAGGGCTTGTCAATAAATCCTGTTATCAAGATGGTAAGATGTCACTTTTATCTTTCAGTAAAGAATACTGTGTGGATTCTTGCTACTACAAATGGCTCTGCAATTCCTGTTCTTCCAGTTTAATGGTGTGGAGATGTAAATGGAATATACTGAATATAGTTCAAGCCCAGTAAAATTTTATGTAAAATTTTATATATGTCACAGTGTCATCTTTGAACAGCTGCTTTACAACATATATATATATATATATATATAAATATATATATATATACACACTGTGGCTGAATTTAAATCTATTTGCCTTGACTGCATTTCTGGTTTCTAGATCTTGTAAGAGTTCATGATACTGAGAGGTCAGGCTCCTTTATTCTTTCCAGCCAGCACTAAATTACACAACTGCTCTGACTCAAAAGGCCATTTCTTATGATGTGTTGGTTGGTTGTTCATTTTTTAAATACTGAAATGTTGTTTTGCCTGCACAAAAACCTGGCTGATTCTCCAGTAATCTAGTTGTTCCTGCTGGGAGTGCTTTCCTAAGGCAGTAACATGAATGAATTGTTTTTGTAGGATATTACCAATTCCATTTAATTTCCTAACTACAGGTTGGCTTATCAAGATGACTGTGGCAAACCCTGCTGAACTTGATGAACTGATGACCGAAGATGCCTATGAGAAATACATCAAATCCATTGAGGACTGAGCTGGAATCATGAAATAAATTAATATAAAATCGCAGTGTAGTTTGTCATCAATTAAGGAAATACTGAATATCCAGTTTTGGCAACTTGAAAAATACCACTTCAGATCACATATACAAGACTAGAAATAATTATAGTGTATCACATCTGTGTGTCTGTGAGGGGTTTTTATTCTGTTGTCTGACTCCTGTAACTGCAGATGTTATCTGTAATATTTTGGGAAACAAAATTCACTTGCTAAATTACATAGTTCTGTAGATTCATTTGACATCAAATTTAGTAACGACAGCCTTAACATGGCAATTTTGTCATAGGCATGTGACTGTTCTCATAACCTGGACTATGGTTTTCCCTGAAATACTTTTCTGTTACTCCCAAACCATTGAGAAGCAGTGTCTTCCTAACCTACTTATGTTCTTTTTTCTTAGGGTTGCAAAAATGATACCAAAAAAGGAGAAGCCATATCAACTACCTCTCTGCATGATTTTTATTTCTTTATGGAACTTACTCATCTTTTGCTCTTTTTTTTTTTTTTTTTTTTTTTTTTTTTTAATCAAATAGTTCTGCCTGTGAGGCAGGAGGGATGGGAGCCCTGCCTTCCCCTTTCTGTGCTTTCTTATTGTGCAAAACTCCTGCAGTGATTGTTAAGGTTCTACAGTGGATTATTGAAGCTGTATTTTTGTCTTTTAAGCATTAAGCACTACCTAAGGCACAAGTTAATTAAGGAATGAATTTCATATCTTTTGCTTGGCAGTTTTGGTGATTTCAGCAACAGTTTGACGTATCATGTATCCATGTGTCTCTGTATTTAAGATCAAGTAGCCACTGCTCTAATGACATCTGGGACTGAACCTAAAACTTCCCCATTGCAAACCAGCAAACTAAAACAGCTGATTCCATTAGACTTGATATTTAATGGATCCACAAATGTGAACTCAAAGTTGATGTGACATCTGATGGTAAGGTGGAGTTGTATGCACCTGCACTTTAGGAAAACACAATACTACAGCAGAGTTTTGGTCTCAGACTTTCCCCCACAGTTTTAAGATGTTTATTAGCTAAGCACAAAATGGGAACAAACCCCAACGCGTTGGGTTCATCTAAGAGGAAGCAGGGGAATACTTAATTCATGTAAGATGACTAAAGCAAAATTCATATTCCTTTGAAACTTCCTTCTTTCTAAAGGGATGCGAATCACAGTGCATAAATACATGGCTGGTAATACAGAAACCTTTCTAATGTATAAAATGATGGTTTCTTTTATGATCTGAAGGGATGTCAAAGTAATTGCTTTGGTGGTTTTTGGGTTTGAATCCTAGGAGCAAACTTCTGCTGCACAAGTCACACATCAAAGCCCTGCCAAGAGAGAATCCACTGTATTTAAGATGGTTTCATCTTCACAGGAGTTAAACTGCAAAAGGGGTAAGAGGAAAGAGGGAGTTGAACTGTTCCACAGGAGTTCTAACATAGCAGCGGTTGATAAACAAAAGGCTCTTGTAAACACAGTGTAAATGTTTTTAGAACTCTCAGTACTTATCCATTATTCACAGTTCCATGTAGTATTTATTGTGACAAACTTCAGGGTTCAGAGAGCTGGGAGCTTGCTCCTGAACTCTTGAAACTCCCTGCCTTGGTTTGAGTCTTTCACACCCTGTGCACTTCGGAAGAGAAAGTTTGTTTCAAATACAGTAAGTGCAGTCAAATTAAGGTAGGAATGCAGGAAAATGTTTCTAATTGATACTGTTACCTTCATCATCTTTTTTTCCCCACTTGACTAGAGAGTAACAGGCCTTTCATTTTTTGCCATGTAATGTGTGATCCCTGTTGATCTACCCATAGAGATTAGTTCAGAGCACTGTAATGCATTTTTATACCATTTTCCTTTAAAAGGTTTGTGTCCTCTTATTTTGACTAATAAATAGTAATTTCTGCAATGATCTAGGGAACCTGGGGAACAATAAAAATTGGCAAACTTGGTCTCTTCTCAAACTTTCCCCATTTAAACTTTATTAGCAGTTTACGTACAGCAGTGTGTATAAATGACAGCTGTCTGGGAAAAGTACCTGAAACAGAATTCAACCTCTCTTTCATGGTGTACAGGTGGAAAAGTGATGCTCTGTTGCTTAAAGAGGAGGATCAAAAATGTCTTTGTCTCTAATTCTTTTAAAGTTTTATACAACTTTAAAGTGATTTATTCCTCTTAAAATGGGAACAAGAGTACTTAGGTGCTTTTTTTTAATTTTTAAAATGTGTTTTATGCCAAGAGCTGTCATGGTCAGCAGTTCAGAACAAATTATATCTATTGGACCAAATATTTTTATACCTTTTTGCAATTCACTCAACTACCTGAATTATGCTGCCACAAAGGTGCATTCTTCCTGGTTTGATGTTTGCTACCCAAGCATCTCCTGACTTGACTAAGTGCAGCAGCAGCAGGAAGCCTCAGGCAGACCACCAGGCACTGCTTGAAGCTAGACTGCAGGAGCATGAATGCAGCACTTGCTGACATGAATCCACAATGAATGCCTTTTATCAACATAAAAGGATGGAGTGAATGTGCATTACCTTTGGTCTATGACACAATTTTAAATGTTTTTGTATAAATTGTTGGGAAAACATCAATCTTGTTCACCAGTGTGTGTTCCTACAGAAAATTAATAAAGGAGGTGATTTACAAAAATAATCACTTTACCTGTGACCTCTTAAGTTTTGATCCTGATCTTTAGAACTTAACAGTTACAATTACAGGATAATTTAGATACATTATAGATTGGTTTACAGCAGTTTATAATCCCACAACCAATAATTATACCTCTGTAGCTCCTGGGGATAAATTATATCAACACCTTTCTTTGTGCCAACACTTCCTCGGTGTTCCACAAGTACCAACACCCTCATCTCCCCAGTTATCTATCTGACTAATAGAAGCTAAACTTGGAACTAAATTTTTTCAATCCATATTTTATTTTCCAAAATTTTTATCAACATCAGTCCTCAAAAGCTTGAATACCTTACATTTTGTCTGTTTTGCAGCCAATGGAGTGCTGCATCTCTCTGTCAGTCTTGGGGCTTGTCATGTATATAAATAGAAATCATGTAATTGTTACTTCTTACTAGAGAGAGAGAAAAAAAAATCAATGTTTAAAACTAAAAGAACTAAAACACATCAAAACACTTGGCAGTATTTTGATGAGCATAAAAGAAGGGCAATGCCAGCTTCACTCTCATTAAATGAGACAATCTGGTAAGCAGCTCTGATTAGAAGTGCAGCAAATCTCAGTATCCAATGCTTGCCTGAACCATTGTCTGCAGCCAAGGGGTGTCCTGTGGCTAAAGATCCACCTTCCCTGTCCTTCAGGCTCATAGGTTGGGAATCTAAAATCTCCCCATAGAAATGATTCCCATCACCGAGTTTTAACCTGCCAAACTGACACAGAAAGGACACAATATCCATCTTCAGCCCAGCCAAGTGAATAAACTGAACTGCAGCAATCAATCAGCATCTGGGCACACGAGACTTTTCTGCTGTGATTGATGTGATGTGATCACACAGCAAAGAGGCAAAGGGAACTGTACCACCTGCACTACTCTAAATATTCTGGAGATGAGAAAGAAAACCTAAGAATATCTCAGAATTATTTAATAAACGCAGGTAACCAGTGAAAAAAATGCTTCAGGTCGCAAACGGTGCCCTGACTGAAAAGACTGCAACTATAAATAGGAATTATGGCTCCAATTCACCACAGGGTGGCACTTGGGACCTGGGAGCCGGGGCAGGGAGCGCAGCTCCGGGCCACGCACTCCCCCAGGGCAGTTGCAGGAGCAGCAAAGAAGGTGGAGACACCCAGCTCCATTGAAAATGTTTAAAACACACAAACACATTTCTCACAGCATGGCATGGAACAAAGAAGTCAACTTAAACCTCGTTTCGTTGTACCCATCATCATGTGACTGAACTGATGGGAAGCAGCAGCCTCGGGGATGCTAGTTCAGGGAACAGGACCTGTAAGGCATTACAACACTCTCAAGCAAAGTCCAGTCATTGCAAATTACCACGATATGCTGCAGAGGGCACAGACAAATTTTGAGAGCAGCTTGGGAGTGTCCTTGATGTAATTTTCTCCACTCTCTCCACACTGCTTGAGACGCAGTCTAAAAACAGTCATTGGCAGGAGAATTGACTCTGTGGTATCTGGATTGCTTAAGAGTTTACCCCACAATATATTGATGTCTCTTTCTTCCTGACAAAGCATATTTCAGTCACTTCAGACCTGATCTATTTTAATGCAGTACAAGTATCCTACATCCTTTGCTATTAGGCTTTTTTATTTGTCATTTGTTTATAGTGTTTAATTTTTTATGCTGTTGAATGTATTTTGTTTAGAGGAGGATTTAAAATGCAGCTCAGCACTTGTACCTTTCTCTGACCACGAAAATCAATCCACAGGACAGAAGGATGAGTCTGCACTTCTCAGGAGACAGGAGAATTTCTGTTTTCTGCCATCACCTGCCTCCCTTCTTTGCTCTGTGGGTCTGGATCAAGAGGAAATGAGAGAATTAAGTGTTCTTGGCAACTCCTGGTTGTTCTGAGAAGCCCTCACTTGTGTCACAACTGGTAAAGCAAAGCCTGTGATAAAACTGGTGTAATATCACTGTTGTACAGCTCTTTTCTTCCTGTAGTTTATTACCCTCATCCACAATTATTATTATCATTAGTAGTAGTGCAACTGAGTATTTCACTTATTTTAACTCCTGTTATTAACAAGACTATCTACAACATGTAATTCTGATCAATCATCAGATGAATTACCACAGTCATATACTGTGCCATGGAAAAGCAAAAAAAAGAGAAAAATGAATCCAATAACATATAAAACTAATCTTCACTATAATCTTCACTACTTCAGGACCATTCAAGTATAACAGCAGTTTTAAATTCAAAGCATATTCCAAAATCTAAATTACTCTCCCTGATTCCAACTAATGCAGTCTAATATTTGTGTAACAGTAGCTTAAGAAAATAGTTCTGGATTCTGTAATTTATGTGGGCTAAGAGTTCATTTTTACTTGAACATAAAGATTAGATGGATGTTAAATCATTAAACATTCCCTCTAGAAAAAAAAAAAAAAGGAAAGAAATCTAGGGCTAATATTAATTACTGCACCCTTCCAAAAGAAACACACACACAAAAATTAGTAATAATGAGACAGTTAGGCAGATGTTCCCGAAAGAGGGTAGAAAAATAAGTTGTACCAATTACATGAGAATAAACACAAAACATTTTTTCTCCTTGTGGCTGTATGACTTTTATATGTACTATAAAAAAGGCTTAAAAAGTGTTAGTTAAAGAAAAGCTGACAACTGTTCTTGAAATTACAAGAGAAGATGCTGAGTACACGGAAAGATTGAATAGCAGCACATGGTAACAATTCATTAAACAAATATTTTGAAGTCGGCAGTGAACAGAGAAAGAATATTTGGAAGAGTGCTTGGGATCATTTAGCTGCTACTGGGACAGTTCAGGCAGCCCTTCCTCAACCACAGAACACTAAAATGGTGCTGAAATGGTGCTATTGAAACAAGATAATAAAAACAGCCACATCCATTTACATCCCATCCCATCCCATCCCATCCCATCCCATCCCATCCCATCCCATCCCATCCCATCCCATCCCATCCCATCCCATCCCATCCCATCCCATCCCATCCCATCCCGCAGCTTCCACAGAGAACACTCAATGGAGACACCCTCAGGACAGGGTGGCTGAGAAATGTGCCCCAAATATCAGGTACTGGTCTCAGAATTGCAGGTACATCCCAACATGCACAATGGAGGTTTTGGAACATCATTGCTTTAGGTCCTCAACACAAAAGACATCATGGTTCATCGGTTTAAAAAAAAAAAAAAAAAAAGATTTTATAGTCACCACATACTCAAGATTTGTCTCACTAGTCTTTAATGGCAGCTGGAATCTACAGGTTTATAAATATCTCTTTTTCATAATTGTGACAAGAAGTGACTAGATGTAGTTTTGGTGGAAAATTTCTGAAATATTGTAAGGCTAGGTAAATTACAAGGCATTATTAGAAAATGTTGATTTTGACTTTTGGTGATATTACATTAACTTTTACAAACATTAGAAACAAGCATTATTTGGTGAAATATAAACATTGCAGAAGACACTACAACCAAAAGTAATTTACTAGTCAAGTACAGAGTTAAGCAACATTTTTTTTTTCCAGAATGAAGTCACAGTAAATCAAAGAAGCAGTAATAATCTGCATGTTGAAGAACATTCTCTTCAACAGACAGAACCTCTATTTGTGTATCACTACAAGGGAGGAGTTGGTTTTGTTCAAACCTCTCCAAGAACAGCAATTCTGTCACAGCAATTTTCCTTCAGCACAAACTGGATTCGTGTCCAGATGTTGGCAGGTTTTGCACCCAGGGTGCCCCTCCAAGAAGGAGGCACACAAACATTTTTTATACCACAGTTCAGAAACTTGACACACGAGTAATCCCAGCCAATTTTAGTTTTACTATTGTCAATAAGCTTTAAAAACACACGTACTAGCTCTTTGCATTTAAAAGTGTAGCACAATTTGGCTTTTTGTTTTAAGATACAGAAATACAAAAAAATTTAAACTCACAACAGTAACACAGTTTTCGTCCTAGAAGGTGATAAGTGTAACATGTGAGATTTGCTTATGCAATGCTATGAAATATTGTCTTGTTATTGTTAATCTGAGGAGTTTCTTACGATTCAGTAAAGTCAGGTTGGACAAAAAAGGAGCCTAAAGTTGTAACACCATTTAAGACACACAGTTTCCTTAATGACAGGTTACACAGAATATTCTATACATAATACACTGATACATGAACTACACCAATCAAGTTAATCCCTATAAAAACAGGTGCACCATAGAATTGCATAGAAAGAAATCCCTGGCATTAATAGCTTGCACTGGAGACTAGGACTTTCTCCCTGCCTTTCTAGATCAAAGCATCTATGTTTTTTAAAAGCACAACTCACATTTCACATTATTCTTAGCTATATTCTTTGGAATCACTAGTGCATATGTTATTTCAAGCAATTTTGATACTTCATGCTATTGTTTAAGATCTAAAAAATGAAAATTGCAAGGAAATATTTCCCTGTCTACCCCTCCAAAAATCTAATGTAAAATAATCTTCCTATGTAGCATAAAAATAAAATCAAATCCTTCCTCAACAACAGAGGCCTCAAGCAAAAGCCCGAGTGATTAATGAAGAGGAAATTCACACAAGATAGGTTAACCCAGGGTCAAAAATCCTTTCTGTGAGGGTACTTTAAAACAGTATTTGTCAGTTGGATAAAGAAAACCTCCAAGCGATAGCCAATGGTTTTATAGCTCAGTATCCACTTTGCTCATGGAGCACCTACATTCAAGCCCATACACAGATGTAAGGAAACACTCTTATCACTTCTTTGTTTTAGGGCAATTCTCTACTATCAGCTGAACCTGAGAAAACCTTCATTGAAACAGGTGTGTTTCCCTGAATGAGTTTCATTTTGAAATACACCACTGTCTTCTATTTTAAACAAAATACTGATCAGCTCTACATAGGGACAGTGGCTTTGTTTTACAGTAATATTGGCTACATTTACTTCTTGCCTTAAACAATTTATGCTGGAAAATCCTTGATTTCAGTGCTCAAAAATATTTCCATTCCATTAAGTAATACTTCCATTTACTCCAAGCATGTGAATGTGGAGTACCTACAGGAAACAGAATTACCAAAAAGCCATACAAAATAGCTGGAAGGCAAAAGTAATTTCCTTCAGCTGTTCCTTGCACTGAGCACTTTTGTTTCATGATATAAACCCTGCAGACAGATTAAATCTATCAAAGAGTTTTAGCAATATGCATTATGCAGCATTAGATAAGTAACAGTAAAAGTTGAAAAGGCCAGGTCTCCACGAGCAGATTTAATAGAAAACTAGAACTTTCTGGCTTCAGATAGAATATATATTTAGAATATTTGTGCAAGAGGGGAATATATACAACAAATATATTCTGTTATACTAACTACAGTCACAATCAGTTTCTTTTTTACTTAACTACATAAATGTAGAGGTGTACCAGGAAGACATATTTCTGACTGACATTTCTTTCACTGTAATATGGGAAAATATTATCAAATCCTTCTGGCTGCTATAGATACATGATATCTGGCACATCTAAAAATGTGTCAGGAATTAGTATTATTGTATTTTTGTAAAAAGTTTCATTTTAATGACAAGTTCAGTAGTGGACTTGTGGTGGGAGAGCTAAGGAACTTGTGAGCTGTATTTCTAGGAAATGCTGAAAGGCACATAAAAATTTTAATACATGATATGTTCAAAAATCAGATTCTGAGTATTTTGCAGGTTACTTTACATTATAACGAGCAGCTGCTTGCCTGTTGGCATTATGGAATTTCACATATCTGTAAAGGGATGAAGCTCATGCATGAACAGACATTTGTTCATTCAAGTGATATATTTTACCCTCACATCTGCTGAAACAACTGAGTGTGCACTTACTCTGTTGTTTACTGAGATATTGAGGCACACGCACTCACATCAAAAAGTTGCTTGCACATGGTAAAAGGAGAAAAATTAATTAACCTGAAATTATGTACATTTACTGAAAATAAGTACAACACCTTCAGTTACTGATTTTATGCTAATAAATAAAGTTTAGCTAACTGAAAATCCATTTACAGTCACTTAATAGTTCTCATTTGTTTCAGGATTTCTAATAATTAGGGTAAATTCTCCAAAATCTTGCCACAGAAGGCATAGAATCACATACAAAAACCCTCCCAGTTCCGTGTGGAGCAGTAAACATCCATGTCTATCAGACACAGTACAACTCAACTTGCTGTATAAATGAGCATTATAGTGTGCATAAAATAACATGGCACATTTCATAAAGCTACAGCTTTGCACCATAGATGACACATTTTTACACCTGCAGAGACATAAACAATGAATAATTCACTTACAAGAGAAGTACACAGCCTAAGGATTATTGCCTTGCCTAAACCATTCTGCTATCACCTGGAAGGGGAGGTGGCATGGACCCCATTCATGCATATGAAACAATTTTTTTTTCCAGAAATAGAATGGCTTGAAAATTTTCAAATATTTAACTTGGCTTGTGAAAGTTTTTCTTGAACAATATTCTTCAGAAATATAATTTTAAAAAGCTGTTTTGCTCAAGATCCCAATAAAATAATTGGTGTCCTGCCAACTTGAAAATGACCCCCTACAACACAGGTTTTTCTCCTCCAAGTCATTGTTTATGTATTATAGAAATATCATTTGATATTTATATTTCATCTCCACTTAGCACAATGCTTCTAGGAAGTATTAGATGGAATAGATGGGCTCAGATTGAAATCTAATGGATTGAAAACTACATGAATGCTGCCAGTGGAAAAACACTCCCACCCACTGAACTGAACACATTTGGAAATGTGAATAAACCTTTCTTGGAAATAAATTCATGTGACAAAAGTGCAAATGTGTAATCGAAGTAGTGCATCTTTGGCATATACTACTGGTAATTTCTATGAAGACACCTCAATCTTCTTCCACAGACTTCATCAATATCATCAATAGCACTCTGGTTAAAGCTGGCTGGGTGCAGCCTTCCCTTCCCAGGCATTACAATGGAGCTGGCTCTAAATCTTCTACAAGACCAGGTCTTTTACTGGACTTGTACCTGTCTCATCAATAATCTCTGATCAAGCCATAAAGTTACAAAGTTTAGGTTGAGGTCAGGATTAACTGCTTGAAAGCTCAGGAGACTGTTCTGCAAAACACTCTACTGGTATGCTATGACTTCAGAAGGTTGAATATTCAAATTTGTGTTTAGCAAAGTTGGACATGAATAAAAGAACAATAATAGCTGAACACTATTATAAAGCCATAGCCCAATTCTGCCAGTAAGATTGCAACCAAGAACAACAGTAAGTTCACCTAAGTCATGATTAAAAACAAATCATTGTGCACTTGATACAAGTACATCCACTTAGGTAATCCAAAATGTAAGTGTTTAAGCCACAGGTGCTAGAAGGAGATTTTAAAACTTTTTTTAGAGACCTACATATGCTGCATAAATCAAACTATAATGAAAACTGTGTAAATCAAACAACAATGAAAACTGCCAATCACTGCAAAATAATTTTGGAGTTCTAGAATTGGTCAGTGTTAAAAATGTTTTTTTAGCACTGCTCGTGTTTTTTAAAGCCATTGAAACAAACAGAAAATCCTATTAAAACTTCATAAGCAAAGTTGCAGCATCAGTTCATCTAAAATGCATAGAAACTACTTTTTTCTCCAAGCATTTTCATTAGTCCACATAACTGCTGTTGGTTCACTCTGGCAGTTAAAAAGGCCCAGCTTTGGAAAGCTACAACACATAAATAAATGATGGTTTGCTATATTTCTACCTGTTTTCAAAGTGCTTTCAAATGAAGACAAGTCCTTTCTCTCCAGTATTAAGGCTCTTATAAAAAGTTCAACTAAAAGACACTTGGGCTCACTTTATCAAACACATCACTTAATATGTTTTAATAATGAACATTTTAAGACCCTAGTTGTACAATTCTAGCTTGATAAATGTGTTCTAGTAATTTACAGGATTACTGTATTATAAGGTGGGGACCTTAATATATTAAAATGTGAAATAGTCAGTAGATGCTGACAGTGTATTTCTGTTAAGTTTGGTTTCATTAAAATCACAGGGATTAGAACACTGACTGGGAGATTGAAACCAAGGTACCAATACTATAGAAAGCAGTCTTGCTATTACTTCCTTCAATTACTTATTACTTCCTTATTACTTCAATCAGAACCAATAATCTACAGAAATCAAATTAAATACTCTTTTCCCACCGAGTTTCCAGACATTTCCCCCCCCACCAGATTTTGTAAGTTTAATTATTCTGACTGGATCAGACCCTCAGGAAAAAAAATTGCTTCCAATTCTCACCAGAGTCAAAAGGTTCTGTGAGAGCTCATTACTCCACACATTACTCAAGATGCTTGGGACACTTAACCTTTTCAAGAAACACAGAAATACAGTTTTTTAAAAAAACAATCGCATTTCATCCCAGAACAACCTACAGAAAATCCAAAACCTAAAGGCCTAATCTTAAAGCCCTTCACAACCAGAAAAATCACACTGACAGGGTTTTACCACTCTCTGAAGTTATATTTGCAGAGGCCCCTCTCCAGCAGATACATGCCTCAGTCCTGGAAAATTAGCACCCAGATTTTGGCACCAGCACAACCTGTATTCAGCTGAATTCCTGAAAAAGCAGTTTTAAAAAGGAAAATGCTTTTTTTAGTGCTAATATAATTTAAAACATAGCTTTGAAGGCAGAAGCCAGTACATTGTGTAATTTTGATATATTTTGTATGGCAACATACAATATGAACTTTTTGATTTTTCTGATTAAACCTCACCAATTTTGTGAAATGCATCACTTACTGAAGTTATTACGAAGAATTTAGAGCAGAAGAATCAGAAAGCAGGCTCCTGCACTGATCCAGTTTAATTAAACTGTTAACAAGAGAAAAAAAATGAAGGTGTTGCTCATGATACAGAATGGAATTATGAATTCAACTCTTACAGCTTTTCGTTCCTTTGGGGCAATTCCACAACTTTCTTGCTGACCTGAACACAAGCAGCTTTGTGGGGCCAATCCTACTGAAACAAACACCAGATCCTGACAAACTTTTTCATCATGCAGCGCACAAATTCTAAACCAAAACACTTTCTTTTAAAAAGCCCTCCGTGAATTTCAAATTGAATGTGATCAGGTTTTTTTTTTTCCCTAACTATGATTAAATAACCAAGATAGGGTTAAAAACAAAACAAAACAAATCTTTGCTTTAAATCGAACACTTTCATTGCATAATGGAAAACCATGCCTTGGGGCGTCCGTACTTTTGTCTTTTTGGGTTCAGAACTAACCTGTCCCTTAGCCTGCGCTAGCAGGCCCTTGGCCCCGCGGGACGATTAACACGAGCGGGTCAGCGAGGCGCTGAGGGCGCGTCCAGGCCCCGCTGGAGCCGGGCTCTGCTTGAGCAGGATTAGGAGGACAGGACGGAGGGACGCCCTGTGGGAGCGCCCTCCGTGTAACCTGCTGAGGCGACAGCCTGACCTCCGGGCCGGGAGGGTGTGCGCTCACCTGCGGATCCCGGTCCTGGCCGGCAAATCCCGCACATTCTCGGCCTTTGCAGGCGGAGCCCGGCCGGCAGGCGCTGCTTTGGTGGAAGTCACAGTGTTCGGGACACTGAGGGGACCCCGCGCCTCACCCGGCGAGCGCCTGGGAGGCGAGCCAGGGTTCCTCCCAACCCCGCTAGTGACACAGAAAATACAAATTACCCCTCCGTAAGCAGAACTCGGGAGAACTCCTCCGTGCGGCTGGCGGGGAGGCGGCGGGGGCAGTGAGCCGAGACCCCCGGAGGGTCTCCCCGGCCCTGCGCGGGCTCCGCGCCTCCCCCGTTTCAGATGAAGTGGATCCAGGCAGAGCTGTCGGGGTCCTGCGGGGGCCCTGCGGCGGGCGGGACGCGCTGCCGGCCCCGCAGCCGGTAGTTCTTGCCTTCGTTGTTGTCCCAGTATTCGGCGCCGGCGACGCGGTAGCGGACGGCGAACTCAAGCGCGGTCTCGGCGGCGGCGCCCAGGGGCAGCAGGAAGGCGAAGCGATCGGTGATGCCGTCGGCCGGCCCGGGAGGCTGGTACGTGGCGGCAGCCTCGGCGCAGCTGGCCCAGCCATTAAGCGTGTAGCGCACCGACACGACCTTCTCGTAGGCGAGGTTGAGGACACGCACGGCCCCGCGCAGCCCCGCCGGCTCCGCCCGCACCCACTCCAGCCTCACCTTGTGCTGCCGCACCCGCTCCGCGAAGCCGGGGCTGGCGCCGGGCTGCGGCGGGAACAGCGGCTCCAGCAGCAGCGGCGGCGGCCCGAACAGCACCGGCTCCAGGTCGCCCAGCGCCGGCGGCTTCCTGGTCTTGAGGAGGTCGGCGGGGCGCGGCGTCGGCGGCGCGGGCAGCGGCACCCGCGGCAGGTCGGCCTCGCAGAAGAGGTGCACGGAGGTGAGCTCCAGCCCCAGCGAGTCGGCGAACCGCACGGTCTTGCGGCGCGACGGGCTCTGCTGCAGCGCGGGGCGCAGGCTGCGGTCGCCGGGCGTGGGCAGCGATTTGGCGCGGCGGCGCTGCGTGGGGCTGGGGGGCACGGCGGGCAGCGTGGGCTCCCGGCCTCGGGTCGGCGGCGGCTTCTCGCCCGCCGCTTCCCGCACCACGGGCGTGGGCGCGGCGTCGCCGTCGGGGCTGCAACCCGCCCTGCACTGCTCGGCCAGGCTGCCATAGAGGCAGGCGCTGCAGCTGAAGTTACGCGGCAGGTAGAGCCGGGGCGGCGGCCCGGGCACCGAGCTGTGCAGCGAACCCGCCTTATCCATGGGGTGCCCGCGGGAGCGGCGGCGGTGCCGGCGGCTGGCGCGGCACCCGGGTCTCCTCCTCTCGGACCGCGGGCTGCGGATGGCGAGGCTGTTTCAGCGCCCGGTCCGCGGGCTCTGGCTCTCGCCCGGACCTTGCGGGATGCCCTCGGTGCCGTCCAGGTCGCGGCCGGCCCCGGGAAGCGCCGGCGGGCTCATGTGTGCGGGGGCGGCGGCGGGACCGCGTCGCTCTGGCTGCAGCCGCTGGTGACGTGCCGCGGTCAGGCAGCGACGCACGCCCCGAGCCATCCTTCCTTCCCCATGGCTCCCACCCGCCCCAGTGCCCGCCTCGGTGTCGGCCTCGCCCCGGCTCCTAACGACACCCCGCGCCTCCCCCTTCCCGCTCTCCCCAGTTCGGCGGATACGCCGTCCACCTCCTCCTCCCCACTCGCTCTGTTCTGGGTCTTTCCTCCAGGATCTCATCCAAAAGGAGGAGGCGGCAGGGATTCCCCAGTGGAAGCATTAAAATTCATAGCGGCGCTCTCGCTCGTCCGATCCCGTTACAGAAATAGCAGCGAGAGGAAGAGGCAAAGCCGGGCTCGGGAAGATTACACGGGCCGATAAGAAACAGCTGGCTTGCAAGTTGGATCTCACAGTATACATTTAAAGGAAGAAATCCAGCTGATCTGCTGTAATGCGTTTACAGTACATCTGCCCTATAAAATACACCTGCCACGCGTCTCCAACGGGGGTAAAAGAAGCTCCGGCCGAAACACCGGGGATGATGGTGTGAAACATAAACCACGCTGCCTCTTGTCAGAAGAGCATTTGGAAATTGCTGAGCAATATTCAATAAATTCCAGTTTAATGACAGACTCTGGTGTAGCCGGTTCAAGGAGCTAAACCACTACTTTAGTAAGCGCTTCATTCCAGACTTTCCGTAATCTGGGACTCATTATTAATTAGTAAATGGCATTAAAAACAATGATCCTACCATCCTGCCAGAGCCTGACCCTGAACTGTGCTGACATGTGATTCTGATTTAGCTTCTGAGCAGGAGCTTTTTACACCTCTAGCATTTTATCTGCAGCACTTGGTGTTCCTTTGACAGTCTAGGCAGTGGAAATGCGGCTGATAAGATTAAGAATAGGACAAGTAAACCTGATAAGGACTAAGAGTTAAGGAAAAAAAAAGCCACTACCAGAACACAGGGAAAAGTTACCCGCTGTCTCATATTAGAACAATCAGCTTTAATTCCTTTACTATTAAGTATGAAAATAATCCCTAGATTACTGCTGCTGGCCTCCAAATCTTTTTAAATGACAATTGATTCATAAGTAGGAAAAATTATGCCAACCAGTATTAAATATGTCACCATTATGTTACATTGTGCCGTTGTCTCACATTTGCAGCCTGATTACAGGTTTTGAAAAATCAAATAGTAACAATAAAAATAATTACATCTGAATTCATTAGCCCAGAATCTTTAAATTGTCTCACTTGTCCTTTGACACACACCACGGGAAACATTTTTTTAGGTCTCTTTCCTGTGTCTCACTCACAGAAACGAGTATTTCAGTAAAACAACGTTAACTCATGACTGGTTTTCATCTACTCATATTAATATGGGGGAGAACAAGAACAGGCTCAGATAATTGTTCATGCAGGTTTTAAGGCAACAGCCTTTTGAATTATTTTTCCTTAATTTCCCTCTGTCATAATGAACATTTTTAAAATGAATTAACACTTGCTTTTGCTGATGTTAATCTTAAATCAAGTAGAGAGAACTTCTATTTTTTTATGTCAATATGCAGCCTTTGCATTTTTAAACCACTCTGAAACTACCAGCACTAGTAAGCTGAATTCCGAATTACCCATTCAGTCAGGTCTGGATGTTTTTGTGGTATGCCTGGGAACATAACTTTGGAGTAATTTAGCTTCTACTGTACTTTACACAATTGGGGTACCTTTGTAAAGTTTCACTTCCCCTCTTCTGGTAATGTTAGTTGCCCAACTTCTTCCTAATTCTTATCGTAAACTTCTGTAACACTATTGCTTTTTGGCTTTCTCAGGTCTCCTCTTCCACAAGCACGGTATTTCATGGAACCAAAAACCCCAACTTCCTTCTTCTCTGGTCATTGCAGCTGAGGTAGCTCATGTAACTGACTTGAAAATACAGATTCCTCCAAAGTAGTAAGCAAAAAAATACAGCATAAAACCTGAGAAATTACAGCAAAAAGAAAGAAGAAGAAAAAAAAAACACAAACCCAAACCAACACAATAAGCTTTGGACTAGTCAGGTCAAGGCAACATGAGATGAGAGGGCACCTCAGCCGTGTCTCAAGCACTGTCACTGTGTAAACACCACCAGAATTCTCACAATGGTATTTCTCATTTTCTTCTCTCAATCCAAACATTCCCAGCAAGTCTCACTGAATCTGAGGATGCTGCTGCTTTCTTTTTACTCTTGCTCACTTGCCAAATGTGCTGTGGGAACTCTTACCCACGCCTTTCACTTCTGAGGGTGTCCTTAGTACTAGGCTGGTCTGCTCCCTCTGATGAATTTTAAGACTAATGCAGTAAATGAAAGTCCTGAGCACTGAAATATAACAAATATACACATTCCCTCAAATAGCCTGCAGCCTTGTGCATCCTTCTGTGATGTGGAAACTGTGGCTTGAGTTAAAGATAGGAAGCATCAGGCACCATTTGTAAAAGGAAATAAAAAAAAAATTCGGGTTTGGCTACTACAAATATTTGTACATAGCAAATGCTGAAATCCTTAGAAGCAAGTAAGCACTTCCACACACAGGAAATACGGATTAATATGTGCAGTAGTAGGCAGCCATCCACCACCCCCTCTCAATCTTAATTTAGTTCACAAAAATTTGAACACTGAAGTTTCAAAGCCTAAATTCTCTCTGCTTTTATAGCGCTATGGTAAGGAATTTTTCAAGACTCTTTTCCAAATAATATTGTCAAGACCAAGCTGATACAGAAATCATTAACACTGCCCTAGCTACCCCCTTTAAAGAAATACCTATTATGTTTTTGCTAGATAGAGTATTTTTATGACAAGATAATTTTGAAGGTGCCAGCACTAACAGAGACAGCATCCTGTAAATTCTAGAGCTGTACAGCTTTGCTGTATTATAGGGGCCAGAACAGCAGAAGGTCTTAAATTGCAGTTATTGTTGACAGCCTTAGGAAACAGTGCCCAGGCATTGTTTTCATTCTTCCAGACTCCTCTCCCTCTGCAGATTTAAATAGCACTGTCACAGGATAAAGGTTTGTCCTAATTAACATTGTCCTAATAACATTTTGTTGACCTGTCTCTGCATCTTCCAGCTGACGTCAAAATTTTTAAAGACAGCTTCTTGTTTGCCTACGTGAGCTGAGCACCCCTGACATTCCTGCCACACCAAAGTGTAATTAAAATCTGTCAGAGGCTTGAAAATTTCCAGCTAAATGAACAGAGACATTTGGTTCTGTTTTGTTAAAAGATTTGCTAAGAAAAAGACAGAATTGTAGCAGAGAGTGAGCAGGAAGCTTTCTTCGGCTGCATTTACTGATTGTCTTGAGTCCAGGTAAACTAGGAGAAAGCAAACACCAGTGCTGGGGAGCATTAGGCAGAACTACAATGGAACCATTAATAGGGCAGAGTGTCTGAGTGCTGGGGCTTATCCAAAGTGGCCACTGTCACATGTCCACTTTAACTTTCCAGAACAGGTTTATATTTAGCAATGAGAATTGCAGGCAGATAAAATGGATGTAAAGGCAAAGTGCATTATGGTTACAGCAGCTTTGGAGATGAAGTTGTGACTCAGTATAAGAACTGTAAAGGTCAACTTCTACTCCCATTTGTATCTGTGCAGATCCTCTGAAGCCTATGAACTACGTAGGTGTTACATGAGAATATAATTCCTGAGTTCAATAATCTTATGTGACTACATGAATGTGACAATGGTATTTACACTGGCAGTCTGCAAGCCTTGCACGATACAGTTGTGATGCATGCTTCTACTTTAAAAATACCTTCCCACGCTGATGATTAACTCAGACTTTATTTATTTCCCCAAGAAAATATCTTAGTCACACCTCTAGAATTAGATAGCATGCTTGAGTTCTGTAAAAGAACAATGGTATTGATTTCTGTATCAAAAAACATCTTTACCAACCACTTATCTATTAAGGTGAAAATTATTTGATTCACAGAGTTATATCAAGGTTATTTGATTTCAAACAATGATCACTGAGTAAATTCCAACAGGCTGAAAGTTCTGCTAAACAAAAGATGTGACACTTGGAAAGGGTGTTTTGTGATTGGATGTTGGGTTTCTAGGGTTCTGACTTTTTTGTTCTTATTTTTCTTTTTAAATATTGGGATCCAAATGAAGACATGGCATTAGCAAGAAAATAGAATTTTAACAGTTTACTTACATCTATGAACTTGTGAAGCTGCCTTGGAGTATGATGAAGCTCACACAAAATTTTGGTAATTAAGCATTAATTGTTGACTCTTGAGTGGCTTAAGACTTTTACAGAGAGCAAAAAAAAAAAGCCAAAAAAAAAAAAGCCCAGTTAAGACTGTGAAAAAGAAAAAAATACCCTATATACATCACTTTTATGAAGAAAACGATAAAGAGCATGTATTTTTCATATATAAATAATCTGCACGTTTTAGAAGGATTGAATTTTCTTAACAAGGATTTCATAACAGCACACAGGTCTGGGACTCTTTCAGTCCTAGAACTTTTAACACAGCTTTTCATGCAAGTATCTGAAAAAAATGTACTTAGGGACATCCCCAAACCCCATCTTCTGGTAAGTCCTTGTGACTCAGTCTTCATGCCATGCTATAAAATAACCACAGGGCTTTCTATCAACTGCAAATGGTCTCAGTAGTACTAGTTCATGACTTTATAGACCCAAAAATAAGCTTGTTGCATGCTTTATTTTTTTTCACTGTTAGGTCTAATAGACCATTTTCTTCCCTTCCTTGGACCCTTCCCCCTATGGTAAAATTCTTTCTAATATGTTTTCCATATTTAGTTATAAAATGCAACTTCTACAAAACAAGCATCCTTTACAAATAGCCCCAAGATAAAGAAATTAATATATGCTTACTTCAGTTGCATTTTCCACTAGATAGAAAATGCAAACATCCATCTCTCTCTCTCTCTCTAACTGTGAAACTAGAAACATTTTTCAAAGACCAGGAGATTTCTTCCATTCAGATAAGTGAAAATAATTCTGCTTCAAAAAGAAAGCTGAGAAATGAATGCATTATCAATTAAAAGTCAAAGATGTTTGTGATACTAATTTTAAGATGCAGCTATGGCAGACAATCAGTTTTCTAGGACTACATTAAAAAAAAAAGTTGCAAAGAAAACTATGAACATTATTTCCATGTTTTCCATGGAAATGGAAAATTCCATGTTTCATGCCAGGTAAGAATTTTGCTGTGTTTTTTGAAACTGTCAAATCAGACAGATTTGGTTTTGCTACAACATGATACAGGGACACAGACCACACTCACAGATTATTCTATAAGACCTGCAGCTGAAGACCAGAAAAGCTACAGATTAAAGACCTAGAACATAAAGAAACAAATATACAACACTTCAGCCATCATGAGATTAATCAAGTTATGTGCCTTTGAATACACTGTTCTTCCAGCAGAGGAAACTGCAGTTTCTTGTTTTTGTGTTAAGTTCTTTTAAGAACAACACCATTACTGTTCAAAGAAAGGAAATAAAGTTACAAGCTGGATCAGTCAGAAGTGCTTCCTCCATCCAAGGTGCCAAAACTAAACAAGTGAATTGTTGACAACAATACAAAATGCAATGATGGAACACCTGAAAGTTAAATCAACATTTTTCTCCTATTGTTTTAGGTCCAAACATCCAAAGGACTGATTCACTGTCAAATCCTGGAGCCAGAAAGAAAATGAGCCCCTAATTGCATTGTTCTGATGGAAAACAATCAGCTTGCCAGCATGAAATTTCTTCAAGTGAAGGAAATTCAAGAGCTAAACCCAAACCAGTCAGGAACACTTTCACTGCCAGCAAAATTCTCAGCAACAGCAGGCAAGAAAGTACTTTGAAAATACAGTAGTTGAAAATGGATAGGTCTTCCCTACCTCTGAACAGCTACTTTCTTCTCAGTCTGCTCTCAATCAAGAGTTACTTTTTCCTGCCTTTCAGACTGTCTACCATTTGTAAAGTTCCCAGAGGTGCAGTCTGTCAAACTAGCTGACTTTTGCCCGTACGTCAAATCTTTTCTGGATGATGGAAAGCCTGAAGTAACAGCCTCATCTAAAGCAGAACCATCTCTATGATGGGAATATGGCTGTTACTCCCAGAAGGATCTTACACGTCTGACCATTTCATGATTTTAAATGCTCTGAACACAGATTTACTTTCTAGATATTTATGACATCCTTCCATAAATACCTTCCTTTCCCCTGTGGAAATACCTGAATGTTGCTGTTTGCAAATGCTTACCTGGGACTGTGACAGGGCTGAACACAGCAGCCTCCTGCTGTCCATCAGGGAATGCTTCATTCAGGACTACAGCTGAGGGAACAGTGCAGATGAACCTTCAGTCACGAGGCTTCTGCTCATTCACCTCCTCTGAATCACACATGCAAGATTTACAGAACAACAGAAATCAGCATTTTATATCCTCCAACCAACAGAAAATGGTGGGATCATCACTAAGCATGGGAACTGTATAGGAAGAAAAAGGACAGAGTATGAGACATACCCAAACCAAGACACTCCAGGGTTTGGTGGTTTTTAAATATTTACAGCAGCAAAAAATATTTTCTCAGTTATATAAAACACATTACAAAATCATAAGATGTTAGAGTGAACAGGATACTTTGAAAATCAACCATCATAATGCAGCTGAATTTCTACATGGTGTCATGACACCAGAGATCTTAAAAACTACAGAAGAGGTGGATGGTAAGGTTGAGGAAGGAAACAAAGGAGCCATGTCCTGAGAATCTGTTGTAGAGGTGAGGCATCTGTCACAGAGCTGGAACTGCAGAGGTTTTCATTCCACTGCATGTACAAGGTAAAGATTACATTTTGCATGCGCTTACAAGAGGTTTGAGACAGAAGCTTTTTGCACCTCCAAAGATCAAGAACTGACATAGTAAGATACATTTTGAAAGCTTTTGAGTCGGTAGAGATTTTGTAAAATAAAACTAAGAAGTTCAGGAGCAATGGGTGGTACTTGCCAATAGGCACTGGATCCCCCACCCAGGCCTCTGCAGGCAGAGGTCATGGCCATTAAAACAGAAGGCAAAAAACGATTGAAGTTAACTTTATTCCAAAATATGTATAATTTACAGGACTGAATAAGTGCTTCATTTATGAACAAAACATTTCAATACTTGTGAATAACTTACTAGTAGCTTTGTGTAACACTTCAGTTTCCATGAGAGGGAAATATGAAACAGTATTTTGGCACAAGGTTTCCTCTGCATGCAATAATGTAATTACAAGTTTCACAGTTACTAGGACAACATTCCTTCTTTGGGATTGTCACTTGTAAAATAGTTCTAAGAAATGAATGCTTGATTTTGTCTGGTCACTACAAGCTTACTGGCTTAAATAGCAAGAATTAAACATGAATATCCTTTGAAAACTAGATTTGCCCACTAAATAATAAAAAACAAACCCACCAGTAATGAAAAGAAAAATATTTTAAGGACATTTCTCAGCCTTGCTGAGATTAACTCACACATGCTTTGGGAGACTCACCCATGAGATTTATTACTCATTCATTCCAAACAATTACAAATTTAAATGACATTGTAATCAGGTGTTGAAGTCTTCCAGATGTAAAGATATGGCCATCTTTCATATCTAGCTTTATTACAGATGCACTTGCAAATGTCTGTAGATAGAGGTACTGTCAATCTAGCTCTGCATGCAGGTGCTTGAAATGTAAAGCACTGGATGTTGTGAAACGTAGAGCTGACATCACCACAAGTCATCTATTATATTCCATTGCTAGTTGTTGAAGGTACTGTAAAGTCAGCATATGAAAAATGGTCACAAGTAAAGGGACTTCTGTTTAACTGGGCAGTTCCTTGAGGAGTTTCCACCATTTCAGGCTGTTGGGTTAAGTTTTCAGTGAAGAGTCACACACAAACACAAACATTCCCTCACCCTGACTTTGGGGCTGAGCACTGAGTTCTGTTCATTGCATAGCAATGGCACTTGAAACAAAAGAATTCAGTCATGTTCTAAGCAGCAAGTCCTTCTCGCACACATTTAAGTTCACATCAACTCTTAAAAAACAACAATAAAAGAAACAGAAGATGCATGATTGCACCATACACTGGATTGCTACCATTAAACAGCTGTATCCTCACAGTGTTCCTGTTATCAATGGCAGCCTGGTTACAGGAGGCCCATCCCACCAGGACACAAGCATAGCAGCACCTTAAACCAAAAAGGAATGAAAAAGCTTGCAAGGCCAAGAATGTTACCAACAATTTGGTGTGAATGTATTTGGAACAGTCAATGGTACATTAAGATAATGTTTAAAAAAACAGCATATATCAGAAATATATTAAAGCAAAGGAAGCTGTACAACCTTAATGTTAAAGGCAAGTACATTTGGTTCACCTCCGAGCTGCCATTTCAGGAACGTGTTCTTTTGCAAGTTGAGCACCCTATGTTGATTCAGTATCAGTTCTATTAACTTTTCCTGCATTTAAGATGCTATTAAGCCCTCTCTAGCCCCCTAAGATCCTAATCCTGCCAACCCTTACGTTTTTACCCAGCCTCACAAAAAAATCAATTCACATCTTAGCAGCATAAGGATTTAGAACAGTGGAAGGCAAGCATTGTTCTTTGTTCTGTTGTCCCTACACAACTGGGGTCCATATGACTAACAGGGAAATTCAGCCTTTTGTTTCCAACAACAAGAAAGAAAACCAAACACATTATGCCTTGAAATAAAAATTTGTAAGGAGTTACATACATTAAGTTACAGACACTGATCAAGTTGCTCAAAACTACACGAGGTTTCACAAGGTGTCTTTTGCAGCTGTTTAATTCACAGCTGCAAGTATATATAAATTTTTTAATGCTTTCATATCCTTTGGAAGTGAGAATTTTCTAGACACAAGCAGCTTCGCATAGCTAAGAATACGTAGCATTAGCAAACTCTGACTTAAAACTACCAATTTTTCTAGGCCAACACAAAGTTTTGAGAAGAACTCCCTCCCTACTCACAGGAGAAAGCATTCACAGGGGTATTAGCAGAAACAGACACAAATCAAGCCGTAAGAAGAACATCTACTGTCAGGCAAACTTTTAGCATTCTGACAAACAAATATGGAAGGCAACAAGACAGACCTTTGATTTTTCAGCTTATTTATGCTCACGTTCTCACAGAATGCAAGTCCCAAATCTGCTGTTTCATTTGTTCAACTCTTTTTATATTAAAGAAACATACAAATGAAAACTACAACTACTACTACTAACTGAATTTTATAATAGTGTTACACAGGCATCCAGATCAAGATCCAGCAATCACAGCTTAACAGAATTAAGCAAGGAACACAAAGGGTAAGTACATGTAACATTAGTATCACTTTGAGATTAAAAAATTGTGCTTAGAGGCTACAGAGAATCTGATATTAATTTCTGTATAACAGCTCTAATGGCAGGAGGTCACAAAAAAGAATAAGATAGTAAGTCACTGCTGACCAATACTTACAATACAGTGCCTTGAAAATCAAATCAAGAGACAAACTGCAGAAAAAGGGAGATAAGTATCTTTTTAGTTCTACCCAGAAACAGTTGTGTCTGAAGTTTATTTTATAATGAAGGCAAAAATAGAAAATCACAAATTTGTTTAAATGTGAAGAATTCCTAATATTCAGCAATATTGTTTCAGATCAGGTTTAATGAAGTTTTGTGTGGGATTCACCAAAACTATGAAGTCTGGCTGCATTGTCCACATTTTCACAAAAATACTTAAATCCACACTGAGTGACGTAAGCCAGATCCAAACATGTTTCTGTTTTTAAGAATAATTTATGGAGAACCAAATTAGTGAAGAAATTAAATTCGGTCAGAAGTTCATTTTGTCTTTCCAGAAACAGTGCAGACATTTAATAAGTTTCTTAATACTGTACTTTCAATAAATGACTTCATGTTGAAGTACTGTGTTCACCTAATAAAAGTCCACACTGTTTTAAACCAGTGGACTGAGTGAAATGATTGCGCTTTGCATGTTCTAATAAAACACACAAAGCTCAGAAATAGTTATAATTGCAAAGTCCAATAACTGGGTAATGATTACATTATAAGATTTCATCTGCACAAACTTTTGGGCCTTTTCCTGGCAGTCCCTGATGCTAAGAGCTTTGGCTTACACAGTAACATGGCAATTGCCACTGTAATTTGTAAATTAGTTTCAAAGTACTTTAAACCTCAGATGGCTACAATTCAAACCCTTCAGTAATTCTGCTCCTCAGCACTCAAGATTCCTTCTCTTGCAGAGTAAAGACTGACTTTCTAAATTCAGAGGTAATGAACAGCTTCTACAGCTGTTGAAAATACTCTTTTTCCAAACCAGGTTTATAGTAACTGCCTCTCTTTCACATCAGTACAGACAACTTGCACATGGGAAACACAGAAATCAGTGTACGAAGAAATGTTCTCTGGTATTCCAGCCAGGGGAAGAAATGAGAAGGAAAAACACTTGAAAATGTTAAGTTGTGACATTACTAGAAAGATATTGCAATAGAATAAATTAACCTAATTTTGTTTTTTATCTTATCTCTCCGTTTCAAAATAGGCAGGTAAATATAAGTCAGTCATATCTTCACAAGAAACAAAATTACAAGTGAGGCCTTCCTTTTTTTAAAATATATCCCACATTTCAGATGAGAACTGTACAGACATTGTGAAACCTGGGAGCATTCCCCACAGCAGAGTTACTTTCTCCTGAGGAACTGCAAGATTCTGTTCTGCAGTTTCTTCAGCCAGACTGGAAGTGTCTGAAATCATACCCAGAAATGTTGAAAAATCAAACAGGCAACACAGATGGGGTTTCAGAAGGAACATGCGAGTTTCAGGATTAATCTAAAGAGATTATTTCAGTAAAGGTAGAGACACTCACCATGGCAATATAAAGAATATTAGGAAAAGACAAAGAAAAAAAGGAAAAAAATAAAGGTATTGCTCATCTGCAACAAAAACAAGTTGGCTGCAATGGATGAGTAACTTCACTCCCACATCCTTGAATTGAGAATATGCAGCACAAAGTATAGGGAGTCCTCAAAACCTAAGGCTTGGACATACATTTACTGCTGAACTGCAAAGTAACTATGCAGCCAACACCTCTCCTCTAACAATGGAGGAGGAAAGTTTGTTACAGGCCCAGGAATTTGACATAAAGAGTTTTCCTTTAAGGTTACAGAAACTAATACCTGTCCAGTACAAAACCAGACGTCTACATTTCACAGATACTATAGTATGAGATAAAAATTACTTAAGGCCAAATTCCAACATACATTCACAACTGGCTTAATGTAAATGAAAAATACTGCAAACAGTGGCGGGAGGGGAGCCTAAACATTAAATAAAGAAAAAAAAAAGGTGTCAGGAGGTCATATGTGTATTCTCTGAAAAATCAGTTTGTGTGAATTTGACTATACTCAGGGAAACTGTGAAAGCTGCAGATCAAAGTGCAAAAGCAAGATAGAGCTGTTCTGGAAGGGCTTCTGTGAGCTGATCTCCCAGCTCTGCTGTATGGATTCCAATTGTTTTTGGAAGAAGGATGTCCAAAAACAGAAGTCAAGGTGAGCCGTTTAAGGAATTTAATTTCCCATTTTTAAAGATTTCCCTTAAGGTTTTAAACCACTGTAACATTTCTCAACTCATATCTCAATAAAGCTTGGAGAATTTCAGCAAAACCAAATTATTCCAGTCTCTGAGGCACACACATTGTAACATTTGCATCTTACAGACAGAAATAATTTAAGTAAATCCCTTCTGAAGACTCAAAAATGTTAGTCCCATTTATTACACTAGTTAAAAGGACGACATACTAATCTTCCCTACAATAACAAGTTCCAAGTTCTTTTCCTACCCTTTGAAGAGCATTAGTGCCACTCAGGGCAAAAAAAATACTGCTTTCTACACACATTTTTAATAATAAATATTTTCAACACTTCAAGAACCTCTGTGTGTTTAATGTGTTGGACAGGTATTTGGAAAATGTCAGCTTATGCAGGAGAAAGCTGTGAAGGCATAAAGTAAAAGAAGACAATACGGCTGATTATGTTCATGCCGGATTTAAAATACAAGCTACTAAAAAAAGTAAACAGAAGTAGCTTACACTAATAGAATCCTCCCCCATAAGTTCAGGGAAGCATCTTAATTTGAACAGGTCAGGGTTTTGGTCCAGCATATTAGAACCCTGCATGTAAGCCAGGAACAGAGAGAGATAGAGAGAACAACTTTAGAAGTTCTTCCACTTAGATGAAAGCAGTAACAGCTTTGTAAAGAAGTCTGAGGAAAAAACATAGGCACCACATAATTTTTTAAGGTTCAAATGTACATTAACATGTTACAGCCCCCCTTTCCCCTTCTATTTATACACACATTGTTTATGTAAAGTTACATATTCAATAGAGTACCTTCAGCATGAAAAGTCTCTTAGGTCAACTGCTCATGACAAGTACATTCAATAAAGCTAAGTGGTAAAGCCATCTCTCCCACCCCAATAAGTTAAATTCAAACCACAAGAAACAGTTACATTACGTAGCACTCAGTGGCTGGGCTTGTCAGAGCTCTGGAACAAGGAGCACAGCTCTTCACAGGTCTGTGTTTCTACTGAACTGAACTGGGACTCCATTGTATTCCAGGCTAAGTCAGCCAGAAGGAAGTCATCCATTGCTGTCTGTGTTTCATTGCTGGTAAGGAATAAACTCCCCAGATTCTCAAAGCAGCTATCCATAGTCTGCGTCTCAGCACTACTGAGCTGGACTTTGCTTTCAATATTCTGAGTAGGTGTATTCTTAGTAGCCATATATACCTCTGTCTGGGTTTCTGTATCAGATGAATCAGTGCTCATTGAGAAACTGGACTGTTTCAGAATACTTCCTAAAGGCAGATGGGTAGTACTGTCCAAAAAGAAATTCAAGTCAGTCTGCGTCTGTGTATCAAACATCTCCAAACCTAAGAAGTTAGAATTGCCTCGGCAGTTATATGATTGAGTGGCACTATCTGAAAATAAGAAATCAGTCTGAGTTTCAATGTCCAGTGACTCCAAAACTGGCTCAGAGTTCAGCGTACCAAGCTCACTCTCCTCAGTCTGAGTTTGGATGTTGGATGCTGAAAAGAACTCTTCAATGTCGAAGTCTATCCCTGTGCTCTGTGACGGGCCAGATGGAAGATGTGTGTCAGCATTAGAACTCGTCTCAGACAAAAGGCCACGATTATCCAGTGTCTGTCCAGACATGTTTCCTGAAAAGATGTTTTCCAAATCACTTAGCAGGTCCATTGTCTGGGTTTGATTATCTGTTGTATTTTGAGGTGGAAGTATATTAGTCTGTGTATTGAAGCTGATAAGGGATTCAGACTTAACTGTATCCTGATTGAGGCTCTTGCAACTGCTTCTTTGCAGCAAGGTTTGATCTATATTTGCAGGCATTAAATTGTTTTCTGGAAGTTCAATGTGAGTAGAAACATTATATGATGAAGGAACATTGTCAAAAATGTCACTGCACATTACAGCCTGGTCCATCTGTACTCTTCCATCAATACAGTCTTGTGTCCTACTGGTTTGAGTCTCTCTGGAAATGCCACACGTTGGAAAACAGCCCTGACTGAAAGCATCAGTCTGAGCAGCTATGGATGAAGTCAGTTTGGAAGCAGGCAGCAGTGTCTGTGTCTGTACACTGATGGGTAATGAAACCTGGGAACTGAATGACAGATCTGTCTGAGAACAAGAGGACACAGAAGAACTAGGAGTCCAGGCTGCAGCTGGTACAAAGCTCTGTGAGATATAAGATAAGTCAGTCTGTATATTTATTGAAGAAATTCTGTTCTTGTGACAAGCATTCCCCAGCTCTTGCCCTGTATTACTTGATGTAATCTTGTCCAATTCAACTTGTACACCAGTACTTACTGGTTCACGATCACCAGAAGTCGTCACTTTTGAGACAGGCATACTGTCTTTAAATACAAGTGTTTCTGCCTCCAGGGCTGGAATCAGAATTCCTATAGACTGAGGCAATAAATGAACAGTACTTACAACTGAACCTTGATTATCAACAGCCACTACAGCAGGTTTGACAGAAGAGTCTGTTGCAGATACATACACAGGCAAGTGAGCAACCTGCATTACTGGAAGTTTAACCAAAGCCACCTTGGGCTTGGGTAAAAGCATCTTTGGTGCACATTTTGGCTGCATTTGGTTCGTGAAGTTAGAACTGCAGGAGCCTTCAAGAGAGGCCACTACTTTCACTTCAGAGGACTCCAATTCCTGAGTGCCAGGAGCAGTACTGTCTGTATTGCTGAATGCTTCATTTGCTTTCTCTGCCAACTGCTGATTATGTACGGAGGACTCCATTTTCCTTTTCTTACTAGGAGGATCCCTGTGAACATGAGATCAATAATTTATACTTCTTTCAAACACAGAACATCTGCCTTCCATTCTTTTGAGCCACTGCATTGAAAATACAAACTGAAGTCACAGATGAGGCTGGATACGAGAAGACAATTAACCAGATTAAAACATAAAAAGACTCCATGAAGTTCAATATTGTTAAATGTCATTCCTTGTTCTCTCATTTAAAAAAAAAAGAATAAACACAACCCCTTATGGAGACCTATTTCCAAATGGATGTGCAAGTTTATATGGTTTCGTCTCCTCTGTACATTAAGCACTCTGATTTGAAGACTTTTAATGTGTTATTTTGACACTGACTCAGACTGAGCATTGAAGGGACAGAGCTCTTAAAATATGTGTACAGGTAACAGTCTCTCATGGAAATGGAAGATAAAAATAAGCAATTCTTCACACAAAACATATTTTTGCAGCAGCTGAACCTCAAAGACAGACTAGGCCTCAGAAAGCCTGCTCTTTATTAAATATATGTAAATATTAAAACTATAAATCTAAACATGCAGAGAGAGATGGTAAAAAATACATCTACCAACAATTGCAACAATGACTAGACTGTACAAGAAAATAACGCAAACTGCATTCCACACCTCAGTTACCAGCTATAAACATTTCCAAATTATCTCTACTCTCACAGAACTGTAAAAGCAGATGCAACAAGAACCACCGCCATTTATGCCAAGCACTGCAGTGTCATCAGTACTTTTTGTTTTCTATGTAGGGAAACCAGATCTTACTGATTAGATGATCACCACTGCCTTCAATAAAACAGAAACTCCCAAAAGCAACAAAGAAACTGCAAACTGCTTTTCAGCTAGAACAACATGATCCTATTTCCTATTTGATCAACAAAAAGGAGACAAAAAGGCAGCACACATGAGACACACAGGACTTGGTGATGAATGTATCATTACTGCACTGCTTCACTTTTACCTGTGTTCTGCAGGAATTTCATGGCCAGTTCTGTAAATGTGAGACAGTAATGCTGTTCTGCTGGCATAAGGGCACCCACAAGTACACTGGAAAGTCTTGCCACAGACCTCTATATGCCGTTTCAAATACCATTCTGTGCCATAGGAGTTACTACATTTATCACATTTGTGCTTCTTCTCAGCATGCATTTTCATAAAGTGCTAGAATACACAAGGGAAAGTAAACATTAGCTTCCAGTGAAGATAAAAAAAAGAAAATCATGGTTAGGGAAGAAAATATCTGCAATATTTTAGTTGCTAAGTAGTGCTGAAGTGTAGCATTAATTATTTTTTTAAAGTGTTACTACAAATAAGTTTAAAGAAGTCAATAGAGAGAATCTGCACTTTGCAAATCTGTTGATGCTACATGCGTCATAAAAACATAGATAAACATTTACCTAATCTAATGCCATTGGAGGTTTCCTGTGGACATCAATAAATCTATAGATCAACCTTGACAAAAGAGCACAGTAAGTCTATGCTGCAACATGTGCACACTCTTGAAGATCTACAACTGAGCAAACAATCTCAAGTCGCACAGGTCAACACCACAGCAAACACCAGAATTTCACCCATCTCATTTATGGCACCAAGTGCCTGCCACTCAGTTCCTTCAGGGTCCCCAGCTCAGCACAGGTAACCAACTGCAGCACAGTGCTCTTTTTTGCTCACTAATGCAGAAACATTAGTGTCTTACATGTTTTCTTAAACAGGTTAACTAGTAAATAAATGCATTTTGATATTAAAGCAGAAAAAAGCTCTTAAACCTTGACCACTTGAAAAAGTTAAAAGCATCAGCCACAGTTTAAACCTTCATCAGTTGCTACTGTGATTTTTCCCCCCCTCTTCTTTAATCTTTCTCTATCCATTTAATTTGTGGAGAGGGGCTCTGATCAGTTTAGAAGAACATATTGACATCTGTCTGATTGGAAGGTTCAAGTCCTCTAATATCAACATGCAAGCATGCAGACTCATGAATCACATGTGCACTTGGAGCTGGTGCATACAGTTCTCTAACTTCTGCCTTTGTGTTGAGAGGTCACGCTCTTATCCGCATGCAAAAGTGCACACTCTGGAGTAGAGACAAGACTAAATTGGTGTGAAAATATTTCAGGAAACAGGAATACCTGTTTTACAAGAGAAAATTGGGAAAATGGTCTGTTTGGTCCTCTAGGGCAGCCTTCAATAGGACAGCAGTAGAATTTCTGTGAAGTTTTCAAACCCTTCCTTATTGGTGCATTAAGTTTTCCATCCTGAAAGAGAACCAGTTGAGAAGTTGACAATTCTACAGGTTTGCATATTCAAGACAATATTTAGAATACACATCAACTATGGCTCAGAGTTTACACATCTCAATGAATTGGAGGCACTTTCTTGAGTGATTTGAAAGTTCAAATGGAGTTTTTGCCCTGTGTGGATGCCACTTGGCAAATATCCCATCAAAATTACAAGGTGCAATTACAACAAGCTCTACGGAGTAGTGGTACTGTACTATTTACTTTTACCAAGACACTCCCTGTCCCATGTTTCCTGTTATTTGAGCCAAAAAAATTTCCATACAGATACTACCCTAGACTGCTGATTCAATGTGGTTTTACTTGTTAGTAGCACAGTATGTGAGGTTCCATTAAGATTAGAAACAAAACACTTCCTTGATGCTGGAATTCCGTTAACACTATTTAGAGTTTACTTGTAATAAAATGAAAAATGCCAAGTATGCTCTGCCACTTAATTTAGACCATAAACCAAATCTCACTTAAGTCTGTGAAACAACTGGTATGCTAATTCTGACTCTCCAAACACTAAGTGACCAATCTATCCAGGCTCTCTATGGGAGCTGTCTCACTGACCCTCACAAATACATAGACAAAAGCAACAGAGCTTGCTCAAGGAGGACCTCAAAACTACATATAAAAAGGACATACTAGTGGGATTGTGCAGATTTTTCAACCAAATATAATTCCTTCCTACTGAGGACACAGGCATGGAAACCAGAGAAGACATATACCTCTAGACCTACCCTACCTGAAAGAGTCTCAGTGGAAGCATCAGGCATTTGTGTCTAAGCAAAAAAGTAAAGGGGAACTATTTAAAATCTGATGCTCAGAATAGCTGTGAGTGTCCTTCCATCCTGAGACTGACCTGGAGGACAAACACAGTCTCTAGAGCCTGGGGTTACAGAGTTACTGTAGTCCATGGTGGCATCTCCAAGATTATTTTTCAGGGAAGAAATGGGACCGTGCCCGGTTTGAACTCTGCACCTGATTTGCCTTAGCATGAAGACAGTAAGTACAGTCAGTAGTGGAAGGCTGATTTCACACCCGTCACTCCCTAACTACCTCTTTGGGCAGATCTCCAGCTGGTGGTGTTTACACAGGTTACACCAAACACAGAGAATGCACAAAGCCCAACAGTCTCCTCCCAGTGTGAAGCAAACAGAGTATGTACCTCAGCTGCCAGAGCCCAAAGGGCTTCCCTTCTCACACCTCCACTTCTTACCCACCTGCAGTTACTCACAACCAAACAATGCTGTCCTCAGCCACTCCTGCCTGGCTTTTGAAGTCCCCTCATTTACACCCCAGGAAATTGGGGAGGGGGATATTTCAATGATTTTGCTGTCCCTCAAATCACCTCTTAAGCTAAGACACTTTGTAAAATGTAATAATCCCTTCAAGCAGTATTTCATTTCTATTTCCACACACTCAACACTGGTACTTGCTGACACTGCCACAAGTTCATTTTTATTAATGACGTACCAGAAGCAAGCAACGTTTAGAGCCTCTTGACCAAAATGATCAGCCACCATATCATGAAAACCTGGAATAATTCTCTGAAAATGGAGCTTTCATGTAACGTTTTAACCTCCTCAGCACCTTTATGTACAGCAGTTTTCCCTGTGGGCAGCCCATTCATAAAGAGGCCTGTTCTATCTCTGCTGAATCATCACTGTGACTACTGTTGTACCTCCTAGAGCCACTGCCCTAAACAGGAACATGACACAAAGAAATCTAGCTGTTCCACCCCAATTCCACTTTTTAACCCTGACTTTACACAGAACATTTTCATCACATGTCAAAGTCCTCAGGAGAAAAGATGATCTGTCTTTAAGTCAAAGCTACATTTGACCTCTCCCACTGCATGATGATACCAATATGTTGAGTAACTGGCAATTAGTTACTATATCACTAAATAAAAAGTTATTAAATGTGTTATATTTAACATCACAACCCAACAACTGAAAGGGCAATATGGGAAACATGTTTAGCCACTTAACATGTAAACCAGAGTCAGGTTATTTAAAACTACTGAAATACTGAGGTATAGAATACTACCAAGTGTTTAAAAGCTTAACAGACACCAGGAAGATGCTTTTTTAACAGCTGGAACATAGTCTTTAGTGGCAGAGACCACAACACAGTAGTTGTGACAAGTTGAGAGATACTCTACACATACAACATATCATATAAGGACAGTAATCTTATTTTGAATTATCCCAAGTCCTGGTGGCTCTAATCTTGCATCTTCTCAAAGCCCACCTGGCCAGCCCTGTTTCAGACATTCTCACAGCTCCCTTCCTCACCTATCTGATTTTATGTCCCATGTTTCTACAACATCCACCCACCAAAATTATTGGTAGATATTGGTCCAATGAAGTTCTCCCAGTACAGACACTTGCACTGTAAGAAATACTGACATGGCTCGTGACAACAATTCTGAAAACGGGAATTAACAGTCCTTGCTACAAACTTAGTCAAGGTGAACTTAGTGACGTCTTGCTTTCCTGCCCCAGAAAGGCTTACTCCAAAGGATTAATTTTAAATGATGTTGCAGTAGACTGTAGTCAACTATATAAAACATGGGGGTTTTTTGCAGCACCAATTCAGCCATTTCTTTACTAAATAGGACATGGAGAGAAGTGCATTTGTTCTTATTATAACAGCTATTGTGGCAGTGCAGTATTTGAGTAACCTACCCCAAGGGTATTGTATTCTTTCCAGTTCACACTGGCTACAGCCTCCCTGTTATCACAGGAATCCACAGAATCCTCTCCTTTACATGCACTCTTCTAGCTTCCTTTTAAACTACACAGAAATAGTTTCCCTTCTTCCCATAAAATAATACAGACAAGACCAAAAATTTAAAAATTCAAGTAAAATAGACTAAGTGTCTATTTATATCAACTGCTCTCATTTTTTTTTCTTGGTTTATCCTCTGTCAAGGAGCCAATAAATAAAAATTTATATATTAACACTTTTTATCTTTCTTTGTTAGGCCAAACAAGCCAAATTCTTCTAATTTCCCTTTGTCAGAAACACTTGACATTCATCACCCTTAGCAGGTATCTTCTACACATCTTCTGGGCTCATTTTAACTTATTTGAATCAGATTCTTACCCTACAATACTGGCATAGAATATCCTTCTGCCATATTTTAGGGCTGCCCTTCTCACAGCAGCTTTACCCTAAATGCTCATTTGTGTATGACCAAATTGTTTTTGTAAGTGTTAACCTCAGGTTATTTCTGTTACAAACCAGAGCTGATCAAACTGTTTGTTATACTTCATGAGACTGAAACCTGGTACTGCTGCACTTGACTGTTTTTACAGTCTCCATGTAAATGTCCTTCCTTTGCCATTGCAATCCCTCATGGGTTTTGGTATTAAAACATCCTACTGGTGCTAATTTTATTAATGAAAATCAACCAAGTCATTCTCCCTTCTCTTCAGGAGTACTATGTTCTCTCCTTCCGCAACAGCTTTTTACCATCTCATTTGCAAAGTTGCCTCTTCACTAATAAATGCAATCTACTAAATTATTTTTATCTGGGGAATCAGCTACCTCTTAAAAGGGAATAATACTACTAATAATAAAATATTCAGACTGCCTTAAGCCTCAAAAATATTTTAGTCTCAATCACAGTGCCCTTGAAACAACTCAAGAAGGTTCTGAAAATCTGTATCCATCCATATTTCAGTATTTATTACAAGCAATCACAAGATTCAGTAATTAGGTGTATGGAGTATGCTCTAATTCTTCAAGGCACTGGTGGCTAACAGCAAACTGGGTGTGAAAGCAGCATTTCCTCACCCATCACACCCTGAGTTACGTAACCCACCAGCTGCAGTACACACTCAGAGCATCAGCTCACAACCAAAATGACTCTGAAAGACCTGAAAGAACACTTGGAACTTCTGCTGTACACAAAGATATGAGATCTAACACATAACACACGGTAAAGTTGTTAGTACATATAGGAAATGAAATTAAAACATCCCAGAGACAGGAGACAGCAAGAACGCTTGACACTATTTCCTTTTGTTCCTCACCAACAAGCACGTGTGACCCACACTTGACTCTGTAGCCATTTCACAAAACAGGGATGTTTATTGTTCACCCACTGAGGCTGCACTTTCAGAATGCAGCTATGAATGCTGCACTTGAAGTTTTCCAGGAATACGATTTGTCCTTGCACACTTGGCATTATGATTTTGGGAAAAACAAGGATATCTTTCCAAAAGGCCCACTCTGAATGTGTGCCTGCTCAACTGCGGTTCTCCTCCCCCCTAGCACATGCTTAGCTCAAGAGTATTATGGAAATGAGGGCTTGTTTCCAAAATGGCATCCATCTGTTTTGCTGGTTTTTTTTTAGCTCAGACTTTTTTTTTAAAAACAAACAAAACCCCAGCATAACAGCCCTCGGTGTTGGGATGGAGATGGTTTGCCAGCTGATAAGGTTAGGAAATGCTGCATGTTTGCACAGCACCTCACAAGTGGGGCTTTAAAGCCTTACTGCAGAAAGATTGGTGATAAGCAAGTAAAACAGAAGCTGAATCCCAAAGAACTCTTAACTACCTGTGGTATGTTTACAAAAATGTGCAAAATTGGATATTTTCTGTAAGTAATTTTAGAGGAATCCTCAACACAACTGGACAGCCCATCCACACACACTTGTGTATTTATACACGGACCTGCAGGGGCCTTTCACAGGGGGAAAACATATACAAGAGACAATGAGAAACACTTCATTATTCATTATCGGGAATCACAGAATGGTTTGGGGTGGAAGGGGACCTTGAACAACATCTTGTTCTGTCCCGATGCCATGGGCAGGGTCACCTTCCACTATCCCAGGTTGCTCCAAGCTCCATCCAACCAGCTACAGGGTAACGCTCACACTGTAGAACTTCTTGCTAATATCTAACCTAAACCTCCTCTCTTTTCATTTTCATTCCCCGTGTCCGGCCACTCCAGGCTCTTGTCCCCATTCCTCCTGCGAGTTCCCTTCAGGTACAAAGAAGGCCTCAATTAGGTCACCCCGAAGCACCCTCTTTTCCAAGCTGAACAATCCCAGTTGTCTGAGAATCTCTCAGAAGAATCCCAGTTCTTCTGAGGGTGAGGAATCACACCCCCGCTCAGTCTCACTACGACCCAAACCCCAGCACAGCCAACACCGCAGCCGCCCCCCGGACCCGGACCCGAGCCGGCCGTAGGCCCCGGGGCGGAACACGGCGCTGCGCCACGACAGAGCAACCACGGGGAGGGGGCGGCGGGGCCGGCCCGGCCTCACGGCGGTACCTGGAGCGGGTGCGCCTTGCTGAGGTGCATGTTGAGGGCCGGGCTGTTGGGCAGCACCTTCCCGCAGCCGGGCACGGTGCACAGGATGTTGGTCCGCACTTGGGACAGCTCTGTCACCGAGGGCCGTACCAGCTCCCCGGCGGGCGGCACGTCCCTCACGGGCGCGGGGGGCCGCCCCAAGCCCCCGCCACGCCGCCCGGCCGCCGCCGCCATATTGCTGTCAGCTGCTCGGCCCCCTCTCCGCTTCCGGGGGCGGCGGCCAATCGGCGGCGGCGGCGCTGAATATTAATGAGGCACGTGGCTCGGCCCCGCCCCCGCCCGCCAGCGCCCCACGGCGGCGGCCCGCGAGCGGTGCGGCCGAGCTCGGGCCCGTGCGCGCTCCCGCGGCACAAAGCGCGCACACCGCGCACCGGGAGTACCGGGACGCGCTGGGGAAGCGGCGAGTACCAGGCTGGGCACGGCCCCCGCCCGCCGCTCACCGCGCAGGCGGCTCCGCTGCACGGCCGCGGGGCTGGGGCTATTGTGCCGCACGGAGAAAGGCGGAGGCAGGCACTGATTTAGTTCTCTGCTAATCAGTGACAGGACAGGAGGGAACGGCCCAAGCTCTGGCGGCAGGGTGAAGATGGATATTGGGAAAAGGTTCTTTATCCAGAGTGTAGTCGGAACTTTAGAACAGGCTTCCTCGGGAAGTAGCCTCAGGAGCACCCTGACAGCACTCCAGGAGCATCTGGAAAACACTCTTTGTCACAAGTCAGGATTTGACTTGTGGATCCCTTTCCAACTCAGAATATTCTATGATTTCCTGATATTGGAACCACCAACACAACAGACACATTTCCTCACCATAGCTGGTCAAGAGAAGAGATGAACACCATTTATTGGTGAGAGTTATGCCACAGGTGTAGCCCCAGCATGTGTGCTCCTCCTGCAACCCCTGTGGCCTCAGCTGCAGGCGTTCTGCTTGGGGTTAGCACAGAATAGTTTGGGTTGAAAGGGACCTTTAAACATTTAGTCTAACCCCAAACTTTCAACCTGCTGGAAGAGACCAACTAGAATGGGGAAGACAAGACTGGTCTCCACCTTCCCCCTTTGCCTCTACCTTCTCCACACCTCCTCAATGGGGACACTTGCTCAGCAAGAAGGAACCCCAGAGTTGCAGATGTTTCCTGACAAGTTAATAAATACACACCTCCTTGCCTGGAAATGCTCTGCAGCTCCTGGGATATCCCTGCTTACAAAAAGTTAGAGATAAAACATCTCTGAAATCAGAGATACCAAACAGGGGATGTTAAAGGGGGATGGAGACTGCCTTTCCCAGAAACAAGAGGCAGTAGGCCAGGCACTCACGGTGCTGTAGAGCACTGGGGAACTTTTATCTTTGTGGTAAATCACTGCCATCTCAGGCATTTAGGTTATTTGGGAGAGCACATAATGAAGAACAAGTTGCACACAGTGAAATGGATGCAGTAATCTTAATGGATCTGAATCCTGGAAGTATGGTAGCTCTTAATGTCTGTCACACCAAACCTGGAATTCTTTCAGAATCCTAACATTACATTCAGTATTTTGTCAAATCAACATTTAAATCACACAGGTGGAATTCCTAAAATCCATACCACTAGCAGATAGTCCCAAATCTCTTTTCATATATGAGTTACAAAAGTGCTGAAAACCAAACCAAAAAATCAGCATATGGTAGGTAACATTTTCAAGTCAGGCCAAACAAACTTTTATGAGAAGACTTAATTTACAGTCTAAAATACATGCCCATACAACCTCTGGAAATACAGCTGCTTCTTGCACACTGAGATATTGAAAGTATATTGGAATTCTACATACACCAAGTACACACAAAACAATCAAGATAACAGAATTAAAAATAAAAACTAGTACATTTAAAATGAATCTTCAAATCAATCTCAAAAAACAGAGTGGGAAATATCTATACAATGCTATCAACTGTAAAGAACTCCAGTGCAAAGCATTAGTGACTGTTGCCAGGTTGATTCCATAATCTTTGTCCCCAAGCAAAAAAAAAACCAAAAACAGTGGCAATGGGCAAGAATTTCAGAAGGATCAAATACTGAGATATTCTAAAACATGTACCTTCCTCAAAAGAAATATTGGCTCTTTCAATGTATTTTTCCACCATAAAATTTCCTAAGGCATTAATAGCAACAGGCAGATTTTCAAGTTTTTTCAAGTTACTGGCTGTTGCCCTTGGTGAGAAAGACTCCTAAAGTTGGATGGAAGCTTCTCACTGACACCTGTATTCCAAAAGTCCCTTCTTCCCCATGCCCTGAAACAGTCTTAGAATACAATTTATGTACTTCGGTGAAAACAGGACTGAGCTGCAGCCAGGGAGCCCCACCCACATGAATGGGACTGTTCACCCTGTTCCAAACAAGGCAGGTGTTCTGCCCAAAATATGAAAGGCCACCTGGAGTATTGTAGCAACCTACAGCTGTGATAGCAAGCTGAATAGCTACAGCTATTATTGTATCTTTATTATCTTCACAAATACTATTAAAAGTACAATTAAAAGCAGTCATCACATTTAAATTTAAAATAACCACAATCTCTGTTTCAACTTGCAACTTGCTTTTTTTATTAGTGAAGGCTAACTTCTGTTAAAGACAACTGTGGAAAAATAATTAATGAGCTATAATTTGGAAAAAACTTTAAGGTATTGACAAAGACTAAGCTATTTTTGAAAGCTCATGATGATTTAGATTAATACTACTAAGAAATAAGTTGCATATTTCTCTATGAGTCAGTTGTAAATTAAGGGCTTACAAAACTTTCTGACAATAAACATTTTTTCTCTCTAATTTTAAAGAAATTCCTAGCTTTATGTGGTATGCACGTAAGGAGTGGTGAAAGTGGTGCATCAGCTACACCTGGGGGGAGAGAGAGAGAGAGAGAGAGAGAGAGAGAGACAGATAAATGCAGCTGTACTCAACTATTACCTTTCATAACTGTTAGTAAAACTGAAACACAAAACTAAACCACTAAAACAAACCACAACTTGAATATCCATGTGCAAACCAGTAATTCTAAGAATAAACTGTTAGATATTTAGGAATAAGTTATTAAAGTGGTAACATTTTTATTCTACTATGTTTCTTTTTCTAAACAAGCCATGAAGCTGTTTCCTTATGTAAGATACAAGCAGAATGTAAGATGACAAAAATATGGAAAACTCTGGAATTTCCCTCCATTTTGCAGAGTTGGAACTCTTACCTGCTGGTGCCAAGGATTTCAGTGATTCTAAAAGATGTGGACTTGAAAACTTGACCAAACATCTGAATGGTTCTTTTTTATCCAAAACATTCATTTTAGGATCACTTCTAAACATCGTCTCAAGCTGTTAACACAAAATTTAACCAGTGAACATAAGCTATGAATATATTTTATTTATATGGTATTACATATTACATTTAAACGTTTAAATGGGACTGTTTCCAATTTGAAATCTAACATGTTTCTAACTGGAAGAATGTTATAGTAAAATCTGAGGGTGCCACCGTGTGGCAGAGTTTTCTGCTGAAAGCAAGAGGAAGCTTGTTCAGTAGTACTGTAAAACATTAAGTATTTCTTAGAATTTTCAATTTATCCGTTCATGCAATAAAACCTCTGCATCATCAAGAAGTCAGTTACGGTGTCATACACAGCATAAGATTTCCATGTACTTAAAATAATCCTAATTTCTCATGCTCCTGTGCACTGCTAGTCTAAGTCTAGTCTTTACTACAAAAGCAGGTTGAAATACTGAGTTCACAAGGCTGAAAGACTGAAACACGATCTAAAACTCTGGCCAAATTTCAGTCTGTTTCTTACAGTGACCTTTAACTCATTTATTTTAAAATGTCCTCCCTGAAGTTTTAAAAGACCCATATTATTTCTTAAATTTGAAAATTAATCTAACTATCAGTACATTAAAATTAGAACACCAAATCAAATTTCCCTACCCTGTATTGTGCAAATTCGAGTTTTGGTTGAGGACCAGTACCAAAAAATTCCTGGTTCAATCTGTGGATTCTTTCTTTCTCACTTCTGTTTTCATGAATTATCATTATATCTGCTGCAGGGGAAACAAGTAGGGAAAAGAAAACAGAAAGACAAGGTTGTCAGCTTCTGTAATACTGGTTTTCTGATCAATGATTCCAATGAAAATTTGTATGTAACAGTTTTAATGAATTCATTGCACTCTGTTTTTGGATAAGGTAGTTGTCTCTACCATTTATATTTTCAGTTCTTACTAAGAGAAAAACACAAGGTAATGTGAGATTCTGGGCGTTGAGTGGGTTTGGTTTCCACGTCCAGTGCCACTCATGGGAAATACTGACCTCTCCCAGTGCCAGCCAAGGCCAGCCAGCCAAGGCCCCAGGGATGGACAACATAACGGCAATGGAGCAGATGTACATTTCCTTTTATCCATCTCTTCTCACAAACCAGCAGGAATGAGGTTTAAATTGGCTTTACATTTCAAATATACATACCATTTTCTGGTTCTACATTCTCCCTTTGCAGAGGTTTTGGAGTGTAAGTATCGAAGTTCTAAATGGAGAGAGAAAGGAAAAAATATTTCAGTTCAGTTCTACTTTTAAAACATCTAGCTGAAAAAAACCCAACTTCAATGTATTTCCTTTTATTTCTCATTCTGGAAGAATGATCTTCCAAATTTTGACCCTTATTAGAAGTGTGGAAGCCAACCTAATTTTGAAAAAAAGTCTCAGGATAGTTCTGAACATTTCCCTATTTACAAGTTTTGCATGGATGAGCAGTCTAAGCACTCATTCCAACAGCCTTCAACTGATGGCTCCAGGAAGCCAAATGAAAGGATGCGAAAAAAGCTTAGGACAGAATTGTTCATATAATTTTTAGTCTGAGTTTAGCCATCAGGAATTACAATAATAAAATGCACATGGGATACCAAATAATTACATCCCCACTGCGATGTTACCTTCATGAAAGGCTGTCGACGTCAGTAGTTCAATATTATTTTAACTTGATGTTCTCTTGGAAAAGGTGAATTTTCCCCCTTGCTAGGGGGTGAAAACTAGGCCTGAAACAAAAAGCAAGACTTATCTCAGGATTTACTTGTGGCTCACCTGGCTATATCTTTTAAACACAATATCTTTAAGGGAGTTTAAAGAATGACTTCGAAGCTCCATTTCACGGATGTCATGGTAATTGGAGGCAACAATCAGGGCCTTTGAATAAAAATTGAAATTGTTTTAACATCAGTTTTAATCATCACTGTGCTTGTAATATGTAAGAAACATAGCATCTCTAGACATCGTGGTGTTTTTGTTTCAAGGTAAGCAACTGCCCTTTAACTATGATTTTCATATCTGGAAAAATGTTGCAGAGATTATTGTACAGCTCAGGTTAATATTTAAAAATTCACAGTATTAACAAGCTAAGTCCCATAGTCTTATCAGCTGAAAAATAAACAGAATCATAAAATAATTTAATTACTACTACAGAAATTTGAGGAAATTTTTAAATAGAGGAAAAAAGATCTACGAAAGCTGATCATCACAAGTTAACAGAAATGTACAGCATTCCCTGATGAGCTCATATGCTTCATTCTTGAAGTTAACAGTGTTGATCTAATATTCTTCAACTTCTTGAAGAGACAATTTAATGGAATACTGCTCAAGACTTGGTTAAGAAATTAAACTGAATAAACCAAATTTATTCACAATACACTAATCCAAAGATTTTGGGCTTGCGCCATTTTTATCATGAGCTAAGGAGAAAAAAACAAATAGGTAGTTTAGCATATTATGTTACTTGAGGTGTCTTTACCAATCCTCTTAAAAGCTAACCCAGTTATAGCTGTACATGACTGTGGGGAAGTCAGGGTCTGAGCAGTTTTATTTGGTACCTGACACAGCAGAGGCAAGTTGCTTTTCAGCACTGAGGCAGAAATGAAGACATAGGGAGTCTGTGAATGGTACACAACATAGCTGGGTTTGTACTGGTTTGGCTTTTTATATGGTGTTCCCCAGGCAACTCTAATCCAGATTGCATTATCCTCATATTCCTTAAAAGTGATGGTGACCTGATAGAAAAAGTTTTGATTTACCAACATATTTAGGTATCCATAAAGATTTTCTTATCTCTTAACATCTCTATTTACAAGACCCAAACATAATTTAGTACCACTGCTTGAACAAGAAAAAAACCCACTAAGTGTGGTAAGGATTGTATTTAAATAGAATTTCCATACAAAAACAATAACCTCACAAACTGGGATAAAAAGAAGAATCACCTTTCAAACTCTAATATTGCTTTTCTTCCTGTCAATATACATTTTTTTTCTGAAGACTGAAAATAGAAAATAGCTTATTACAAAAGTTCTGATCTCTCTTTTGGGAAAAGAACACGAACATATCAGTTTAGAAGGAGGGCTAGTGGCAATAATTCCAATATGTCCATTTTTGGAGAAACTAAACTTTTGATCAACTTGTGATTTTAGACCTGAATATTAATTACTGCTCAAGAATACACAATCAAAAGTCTGAACATCCCATTTTCTATTCTTGTTGATTTGCACCTTATTTACTTGTTTTTACCTTGATTCAAGTAGGTAGACTTAAAAAAACCCAACAACAACAAAAACCCCAAAATATTGCAAAACTTTATTGTAAGAGTGATGTGAACTGCATCCGATTGGCTGCGAGTGTGATTTGGGTTTGTTGCCCTCTCCTGTGTGAGTGGGAGCCCACTGGGTGTCATGGAGTGACACAGGTGATCAGCCAGAGGCATTTTCTATTCCCTTGCCCAAATGAAGCTGGTGAGCTAAAGCAACTAAAGGCTCCTGCAAACTAGGCAAAGATTTGATAAAGAAACCACCAGCATGCTGCCTTTCTTGAAGCCAGTCACATTTTAAGACAAATTTACATTTTATTTCCTTCAAGCATAATTGTGAAGTTGCTAAAACAGATATGCAATACATTTTTCCTATTTCAAATGCAGGTCCTATCATTCCCAAATGAATAATTCCATTTAATTCTTGACTCAAACTGTAAGAAACAGTTATGAAAACTACATATTGACACCAGAGCTGTGAAGCAAATCTAGAATGGATTTGTTCTTACATTTTTCAGGGCTGACTGAAGTATTTGTTTAAATTTTTTTTTGAAGTCTGCTATGTCAAAATATTCCACTTCTTCTCCTGTTACATAAGACAAAAAAAACCAACCAGAAATAAGATTTGTAGGTACAAAAAGTAGTTCAGAGATGTTTTTAGTTTTGCTGAAAACAAAATAAAGCAGAAAAAATTGAAGTTGCATAACCTTATAGTAAAAGCTGTATTTTAATTCTGACACTATATTATTAGACTTTAATTTACTTACTATACTTTAATTCTGACACAATATTATTGCTATACTGAGAAAAGATTAATATTTAATTAGAAGTTACTAATGTGCAATAATTGCTTGAGAAGTTAATGGAAAGTATTCTAAAAACATTAAAGATAATATCCATTGAAAAATCCATACTAGACTGCAGTAAAATGTTAAAAATCTCTCCACAGAAAAAAACGAGATGAAAATATATTTGTGATTAAAATGTAGGATATGAGGCAGCACAGCACTATGTTGCTGAGAGTTGTGGAATTGCAGCAACAAAAGATATTTTACCTGATTTTTTCATCCGGTAAACACTCCACATTCTTTTGTTTTGGTAGATGTGGTTGTCTAAGAAAAAACAGGAATTGCTCAATAACAATGTGCTATCAAACAGGAATTTAGAAACAAAGAATATCACAATACTGTTATAGACAGGTTACTTTTAAAAGTATTACATAATGCAATAATGCATTACTGCATAATATTAATGTATTAACATTCTTAAACTACCACTCATAGCAATCATAAAAGCAAAATAGTTTTTTTTATTAAGAGAGATGTAAAGTTCTTTCGTAATTTGGTGAGCAGCTAACAAAGGGCATCCCTGGGGTTCAGTGTTTAAGGAAGGGTTTTACCTACACTGCCCAATGTAAGACATGTAGATTGTTAGAAAAAAACATGAGATTTTAAACTGTTGTCTAATCAAGTTGTGAAATGATATTAGAGTTAGGAGTTAAATACTTTTGTTGATCTTAGCTTTTTGTAAAAGAGGTCACAGCCAATAAGATTAATCTAAAATGTGATGTGCTTACCCCAAATGCATCTGCACAACACAAGGGTCATCACTATGTAATTAGGGGCATTATGAAGTTACTTAGAAAAATTAAACGTAATTTTAATTCACTTTTTACTTACAAGTTATGTCTAGAGCTGCTGCTTGCTTTATGCCTGCAGAATTTTCCTAGAAAGAACAAGAGTGCATGGTGAGCTACAGGTCCAGAATGCCCAATCTCACTATTTATCAAGTGAAAAATAATCTCAGTATTAGCAGCTTAAAGGACATTGCATTGAAGCCCACAGCATGTATACTCTCTTCAAAGGCACAACACCTGGTCCCAGATTTTGAAAAATCAGTAACAAAAACTATTTTAGCAAGGTTTAAATGTTCCTCTGCAGAGGCAGCAAGAGGAATGTAATCCTTACAGTGTGATGTACAAAGAATTAGAAAGAAAGTTATTGAGTATTTGTGGCAATGTAACAGTATTTCACTGTTCACTGTTTCAACTAGAATTTCACTGTCAGGAGTTTTAACATATTGGTTATTACTTATTTATGCTCCACAGCATGAGAAGATTTTTAAGAAACTGCATGACACAATTTGTTACAGATATAAGTATTTCAGAAAAAAATGCTATTTTAAAATGTGGCATTTCCTATCTTATGAGAATAACTTAAGAGTTTCTTTCCTGTAGTTTGATCTACACTCCAGGTAAGTAATTTTTGAGTATGAAATTCAAAGGGAATCATACCAAAAGCCACAGAATTCAAGATTTATCAGTAATAACTGCATCTATCTAGGTTATGATATTAAACCCCTCTGGCACACTAAAATCAGAGTTAGAGCATATAGTTTTTTTGTTTACAGCATGCTGAATGGAAGTAATTCTGGCCAAGTAAAGTGAAAAATCACCCCAACAACATTAAAAGTCTAAAAGATATAAACTAGTGCTATCATTACCCATACTAAATAGCTTTAAATCAAGACTTTGTAAGGAGTGAGCATCTCCATCAAAACCTTTATTTTACAATTTAGACATACACACATTTTTTAAAGGTTTAACATACCGAGTTTTTATCTACCATATGTAACTTAGAGCTCAAAACATATATTTGCATACTTAGTATAGGTCTGTTCTACACAGGTCCTATAGATCAGACAAAATCAGTGGTGTTACCCACTGAGCTTTACATTTTCCAGACTACTGAGTGGCATTTGAGGCTGTGTTGTGGCCAAAGATTACTGTTTCAGGCTTTTTTCGTGATGCTTCTCATGCATCCTATATGTCACTGAATTTTTTTGAAGGCGGGGATTTACCTCACAGAGTTGAACAACATCTTGAGAAATGTTGTCCTTTATCTGGTGGAAATTTAGTGTCTGCAGCTGTGCCTCAGAGAGAAAGCCCCATTTCTGCAGCATCATTTTTATTTCATCCCTTGGGATTTTTAGCACAGTTCTTCGGATGTACTCAGCCACAGTTTCATCCATGATGGAACCACCTAGAAAGCTGAAAGGTTAAAGAGAATAAGACCAAGCCACAGGGAGTCTCAGGGGACATGGTCCCTTCCAAGGTGCACAGAGCTGCACCTTGGCACAACTGGCTTGATGTTAGTCCTAAGTGTGGCACTACTACAGATTTAGACAGTGGCAAGTTGAAATACATGCAGTAACTTACACCGACACTGAATCACAGAACATCCTGAGTTGAAAGAATCCACAAGATCAGAGTCCAACTCCCAGCCCTGTGCAGGACAGCCCAAGAATTCCATCAGGTGCCGGAGTGTCTCCCAAACACTTCTTGAACTCCGTCAGGCTTAGTGCTGTGACCGCTGCTCTGGGGAGCCTGTTCCAGTGCCCAACCCCTCACTGGATCAAAAACCTTTTCCTGATATCCAGCCTATACCTCCCCTGACACAGCTTCATGCCGTTCCCTGGAATCCTGTCACTGGTCACAGAGATCACTGCCTGCCCCTCCACTTCCCCTCACTGCGATGAGCTCCCCCCTCAGTCTCCTGTTCCTCAAGCTAACCAGACCAACTCACGTCACGCCTTTAGAAGTCTCCCTTACTGACCGAGGCGTGGTGCGAGCAGAGGGATGGGGCTCTGGGTGCCGCCCAGGGCTCTTGCTGTCCGTCCGCTCCGATGAGTGACCGCAGCCCTCGGACGGCGGGCACGGGCGGGCAGAACCCCTTGGACCGAACGGGCCGGACCGCACCTGGCCCGGCCGCCTCGCCCCGCTCCCGCCGCTCCCGCGCCCGCCTTTCGAACCGACCAATCAGATCCCGCGCCGTGCCCCGTTCATCCAATCACAGGGCTCCCCTCCTGCAGCCCAGCTCCGCTCCGGCGCCGGCGCCGTGCGCGCCCTTCGCTCTGAGGCGACTTCCGGCCGGGGCCGGCCGAGTTACTGCGCCCGCCCCGCACCGGGGTGAGTGAGGGGCGGCCTCGGGTCGAGCCAGCGGGAAAGGGAAAAATTCAGGGAAAAGACGGTGTCTAGGGAAACCCTTACGCCGCCTCCTGCTGCCTTCCCTTCCAACTTCCTGGCTTTGCGGGGGGTGGGCCGTGGCGAGCCGAGCTCGGGTCCACTTTCTGGGACTCTCCGCTCACCGCGCAACGTCCCGGAGGGCTTTGGAAGGACAGGTCTGAGAGGGATCACGGCTCTCTCCGTTGTGGCTGCCGTAAGCTGCTTTTCCTGTCTGTGTGTGTCCCGTCGCTTCTTTGAGGCCTCCCGGGAGCAGTGAGGAGCCGCGGACAGCGCGGGCTGGTTCCGTGGGACCCTGCTGCCCTAACGTGGTAACAGCAGCCGCTCCAGCCCCTCGCACCGCATGGCGGAACCGTGTTGCTAAACAATGGTTACTTTCCGCCGAGTACTACCTGCCTTTCGTCACGGGATTGGGCTGGTAGAGGGGCCAGAGCCTGTCTTTCAACAAGGAAATGGATCCTCTCGCTCCCTTTCTCTGTGAAGGGGAAAAGCTGTTTTACAGTACGGAGGAAGATACTGATAGGTTTGCAGAGTTCTTCTTTGGGCAATTAATGAAACGGAGATGAGGCGGAATGAAGCCTGGTCTGGTGGATGCAGCGAAGTACAAGAGCAGCGGGTAAAATAGGAATTTGGTGACAGCACCCTGTCCTTTTGTAATTGTAGAGTGAGTTAGAGTGGAAGGGACCTCAAAGAGCCTCTTGTTCCAACCCCCTGGCATAGGCATGGACATCTTCCACTAGACAGTGCTTTATTTTTATGCTGTCTGGATCTTGTCATTCTTAACTGTATGTTTTGCAAAGGTGTAACAGGAACAGAAAGAGACAACTTTAGCAATCTGATACAGTGTTATACAGTGTTGTCCTGTGCAGTGGTACTGACTAGATGTTGCAATAAAAATATCTCACTAATCGTGCCAAAAATCTGCTGATGTTTCTTGTATGAATATAACCTTTAATAATTTCCAGGAAGTGAAAATACCTTCCAGTGCTTTACTTGATCCCTAATTTCAGCCTTAAATAAAATTGTAAAAATTAGTATTTAAGTTTGTGTTCCACCTGTTCTATTTTGTAGGATTGACACCTTCTTAATTTGTTTTACTAAGTATAAAATCAGGTATGATGTCGTTTCATCAGGTACTAAAAGCAGGTGAGCTCATTCTGCTGCTGTGAGGGAGGTTGAATTGTTGGCAGAAAGCAGGCATGTAAGAAGAAAATCAATATGAATCTTATTTACCAGCATTTAAAAATACTATTCTTTAGGTTCGGGGAAAGTAAGTGCATTCTACATAATTAGAAAGATCTCGAAGTAGACATAATTGACCATTTTCCCATTTCCTTTCTACTCTTCACAGATATATTTCTATATTATTTTCCCCTATTCTAATAAGTAATGTTGGAAAATCAGTGCATAGTTTTAGAGACTGAATTTCAAGACCAAATTTTGTAAGATTTAGCTAAGCTTGGTTTGTTAAGTGGATTTTTAAATTGGAGGTGCTGGAAAGTTTGGGGTCATTCTCAATGTGCCTAATCGTAGCTTTATGGACAGCAGCATAGAGTGACCCTGTAATATCCTGGTCTGGAAGATGTTAATGGTATTACTGAAAGGTAGAAACAAAGTCTTGAGTTCCCTTGGGTTTTGAAATAGTGTGCACTAACTGTGATTTCTCATTTCACTGATCACTGAGTATTTAAGGCTATTATCAAAATTCTTTGTGTAGTAAAGAACATTAGGAATGCAGGGGTTCTGCTGAAGTGGCACAAATGATACCTTGAGGCAAACACCAGCCTTTTAGGTGTGGAGCTGAATATTTTATGCTAAAATTTTGTACAATCTTAGAGAAAACAGGATTTGAGTAAACAAAAAGATTGTAAATATTTTTTTTTTTCCAAACACCAAACAGAACAGTACCGTGTAACTGAGAACGTGAAACTCCCAATGTTTTGTATTACTCAAGTTAAGACAGTGACATTGACTACAAAAATAAATGTTAAACGTGGAGAACAGAGTGGCTTCAGAAGAACCGCGGGTTCGTTCTGTGAATCCCTGTTGTGGTTTGCACGGTCCTGCTGCCGCCTTGTGGGCGTTGAGTGTTTGCAGCGAGTGTTTGTGTTCTGTGCAAAGCACAGTTCTGTGTTCTCGTTAAAGAGCTTCATCATTAGCAATGTACATGCTCAGGTGTAATTTTTCATCATCAGGATTGCTTAACAAGGATTTGCATTTTGCTTTAAGAGGTCATTTTTCTGAACAGCGTGTGAATTCATGTGGTTTGGGTTTTTTTTTTTACCATTGACCTTAGAAAGTTGCAGAAGATATGATTGTGTTCTTTTCAAATGGAAAAATAGTAAAACTCAGTTTAAAAAGTAGTCTTCTAAAATGCTTTAATTAAATATGGAAAAAGCATCTTATGGAAACAATTACCTAGATCTAAACCTTCCCTTCATTGTTGTCCCTCAAGAATGGAAAGATTAAGCATTGGGCTAATCAGCAAAACTAAAGGAACCTAATTCAGTTTTCCTTCTGCGTCAGGGAACTGGTTAGTTCATATTTATGGGAGATTGTGAGAAAAGAAAGAAACTTCCCTGGACTCCTGATGTGCTGACCTCATAGTTGATTTTGAGAAGTGAGGATGCACCGAACCCTTTGTTTCCCCACGCAGGAAGCATGAGCAAGTCAGGAGGAGAAATTAGCACATGGACAGGATTTAGCATTTTATCCTAAATTTTGGTGTCAAACATGAGATGCTCACAGTTCTTCCATGTTCTTTTGGGTCAGCCTTTGGTTTCTGCCCACTTCCTGCGTGTCTGCAATTTTATTTGAATTCTGTAGTACATGTAGGTTCCTTTTGCAATTAATATGAAATGTTTAATGTATTGAACACATGTATAGATTAATTTTCAGATTAGGGATGAGTATCACATCTTGATAATTTATATGTTGATTGCTGTTAGAAAGTTTGAGATGCTTAGTGTCCCAAGATTGCTTACACAAGGAATTATCTCATTATTTTTCTAAGCAGAAATATTAGTATTGGAAGTTCAGTATCATTATCAGAGAATTTCCAGCTTTAGGCTTTTGATTTTTTAGAAAAAAATCTGGTTTATGTTGGAAACCATACAGCCAGAATATCCTCTATTTTCCCTACTTAAGGAGAAACCAAACAGGATATGATACTGGAATGAGACATTTTCGTAATTATTTTTTCCCAGAAGAATAGCATAGATCTAGAAACCGATTTAGGAAGTTGAAAGATTAATTATCTTCATCCATGTTTTCTATGTTCAGAGACTATTACTTTATAGAAATTTGTATTTTTAAGAGATTCCTATGTAATGTAATTTTTATCAAGAAAGAAAAAATTGCACTGAATCTCATATCAAACACATTAAAGGGCAGAACACTTCTGTGCAAACCAATGAAATATGTCAGTGGCATTATGTAAAGAGATAATTTCTTTACTCCTCTCCAAATATTCACTTCAAATATTAACATTTGCTTAGCTTTTTGCAATTCCTGTGTTTTCTAAATATTGTTCTTTTACTTCCAGTATTTCTTGTACAGAAATTATGTGTTTACCTTGGCTTTCTTGACCCCATATTTCTGTTAGTAGTTTCCTCAGAGCAATTTATATTGCTTATTCACTATTTTTTCCTGTGATTTTTTTTTTTGTTTGTTTTGTTTTCCCAGTATTCTTTTATATATCAATTCCCTGTGAGCTACCACCTCTATAAAATTCTGTCCATTTGGACTTAGATTCTGGTAAGATGACAACTTGCAATTCTCATTTTTCATTAGAATGTTATTAAAAAGAAACTAAGGAAAACAATGTCCTTTCTTCACACACATTGTTGTTTCTCTTGAAACTCTTTTTGTATGTCAGAGTCATTCCCCTCCAGTAAAAAGATTTCAGCCTTCCCTGCTCATTTATAGACCACTGTATAATCTGACATTTCTAAACATCAGTTTAATATTGAGCACTGAGAACAGTGCTCTGTCCTAACTTCAGAAGTGCTTAAAGCCTCCAGGGAAGCACAGAAAGATGTTTTGTTACTTAGTCCAACACATCCTACAGGAACTAAGTGCTAGAACTTGAAACTTTCTAATATTGAATATTATTTGAAAATTTCAGGAGTACTGATCTATCAACTGGTGTGACTGTTAAGGACTAATTTATAGCACCTATTCTAAAGAGGCACTATTGGAAGATCCCTTGGAGTTGTTAAAAGGCTTTTAACTAATGAAGTGCACCATCACCTCTGTTTGTGGCATTGGTGGCTTTCATCCAAGGTCTGAGAATACTTTTGTAAACAAAACAAGAATAACATTCTTATTTTAGGAATAACGAATCTTTCCTTGAAATGCTCCCTTTGACTTCCTGGCCTGTGCTGATGTGCATTCCCTGTTTCATTAGGACACTGCTCTTGCTTTCTCCCGAGACTGCCAGCTCAGATGACAGTTTTAGGAAGTGCAGGCAGAGGCTGAATGATGAAGAGCTTTAATAATCATCTGGGTTCACACATGTTAAAGTAACACACAGCCATTGAGCAGGTCACCCTCTCAGGGGAATGCTAACTCCAGAGCTATCAAAAAAGCTCTGCTGATAAATTTAAAACATATTGACTTTGTGTGGCATGCAATCAAAAGCTGGTGGCAATAACACAGCAGGGTTCTTAATCACTATGCTGTTACAGTTGTGCTCCTGCTGTCATATTTCTAAAGGTTCATTTGTTAATTTGTTGAAAAGAATGCTTAAGTAACTTGTACAGTTTCCAACAACTTCTGTGCTAAGAGTAAGTGTAGTGTAATATTAGACTTCCAGATAGTATGGGGGAAGGTTTTTGGAAGAAATCACTACAACACTATGTGGAACATATTCTCATGGTTCTCAAGTGGCTTTTAAATGTTTGGATTTTTAAAATTAAGTTTGCTTGTGGGAATCTAACTCTTGTTAAGCTGAACACATGGTGAGAAGTGGATATATGAGTGTATGTGGCTCTTTAAGCCAAATATATTCCTTGAGCATTCTAGGAATAGCAGTGGAGATTATAACTGTTATAACTGCAGCTGAATTTTGGGATTTTGCAATTGTAAAATCTGACCCTTGGCTTCTTGAATTTGTCCAGTCTGTCCAGCAGGAATGTTAAGACAGTGATGGCTACTTAGTACAAGCTGTAGTGGTGTTTGCCTGATGTACTGCAACTGGATAGGTGATCTGTTTGGGAGAAGGGGAAATGACAAAATACTGAGTAAACAAACAAACAGGCATCTCTCTCACTCAGTGGCAGTATGGGCCATAACAATAAAATTTTACCAAGATGAGTCCATTTATCCTGGTATGAACTGGACTTTTCTCCTCCCCTTCCTGGTGATCTTCCAGAACAAAGATGTTTCAGTCCATTTCAACTAAAGAACTCACTCCCTCCCCACAGAACCCTGCAGCAAAGGGTGTTCCCCTTTAGTTTTCCGGAGAGAAAACTTGAGGGAAAATGAAGTGCTTCTTTCCACTGTCTGATGGAGTGGGGGATTCATGTAGAAGACCAATCCTGTTGCTTTTCAAAGGAGCACAGTGAAAGATCAAGGGGCAACAACATGGAGTTGCAAGAAGGGATATTTCTTAGTGATTTTAAAAAAAATATCATTGCTGTTTTGATAAAGTGATTAAGTACTGGCTTTTAAAGAATCACCAATGTCTGGTTTAGGATTTTGTAAAAAGTTCTCAAGAGTGTTGTAATGGAATAGTATTGTGCTTCCTGTTGTAATCTTTGTAAAAGGTAGAAAGAAAATCACATACACTTAACTTCATAAAGCAAGAAAGCAGAAAATTGAAGTAGGAAGGTGAAAAGATAATCTGGAGTTCCAGAAATATTAATGCTGCTAGAGAGTCCCTGAAAATTAAAATCTCAGCTGCATGCTTTTGTCTGTGATAGCCAAAATTATGAACTTCTGGTTGACCGTTAATGTTTGGGTTGTGTAGATCAGGCATGTGCTGGGTTTAATGATGTAACTGTGTAATATAAATTATATGCATAAACCTGCATTTTGATCTCCAATATTGTTAAAATAACACTGTGATAATATCTTACATGTTTAATCAGACTTGCTAGTGACACTATTTTAACGTTGGCAGGTGGAAATTTTCTCAGATTCTTGTCCTTGTGCTACTAAAATCATCCCTAACTAAAGATGCATCCAGACCTGTCTCCTCATCTGCACACTGAAGAGTGTAACCTAATTATCAGTCTGCTCAAGCAGTGTCACAAGGAGGTAAGAACTGTTGAGCAGAGAAAAGAGTGGGTGGGTTGGGGAAATGAATGTCAGATAAATTAGTGATGATACTATATGATCATGGAGAGAAAACCCTCCTCTAGGCAGAACAGCCATGAAATATTGCTGGTGTGTTTTCACTGAAAAGCTGTCTGATGACTGTAAAATCATTCCAGTGATTTATTTAGGAAATACAACATACCTTAAAATTTCCTGTGCTGCAGCTTTACACTTAGGGACCTATTTTAAGGACTAAAATAGCTTCTACACCTCTTAGTGCTGTGTACCCCTCAAAAAACAATAATAAAATTACCTTGAAATATCCTCTTTTTATATGCTCATGGTATTTCCACATTTCAGCTGTCCCTGGGGCAGATAGCTCAGTGTGGTTATAAGCAGATGTGTTGATGGGGATCCTGATAGCCACATGCCTGATGTTCAGTGCTGGGAGAGCTAATTGGGAATTACTGCATGACTTCCACCTTCTTAACAGGCACCTACTCAAGGATGGAAATGCTAAATTGTCTTCAGGCTTCTCCAGACTCTTCATTGCTTCAAGATAATGGAATCATCATCTCACTTGTTTAAAAGCCTTTTTAAGAATTCGCTTTGTCTACATCTTCTGCATCTCTAGATGTAGAAGATTTGGCCCTTGCATTGAAAGCTTTCTGCAGCACCATTGCAATGTTAAATTATTTTCCCAATATATTCTAAATAGATGTTCTGCAGAGATAATCTTGCTGTATTAGTGCATAAAAAAGTTAAATTTCATAGTTTCTACTGGGATAAAAATATATTTAAATATTCACTATGAATGTGAAAACTCTGATTTACATCACTACATGCAATCTACAATATTTTCACCTCCGTGGTCAGTTGTGATGTTGATGCTTTTTTCTAATGCAGTCTGATTCTAAGACAATACAAATGTTAGCTTTATTGTTTTGAACAGAATTGTAAATTTTTCTTTTTGAAAGCTGTTAGGATGAGAAACAAGGCTGATAATTCACAAAACGTGAGAGAAGACAGTTTATCTGAAAGAGGGTAACAACATTTTGCAAGATTTTAACATAGCTAAAGTAACATACTAAAAAACATTTTCAGCACAACACTTTATTATGATTTCCAAATTACAGCAATGAAGAGAGCAGAGTTCTAATACTAAAATTCATTTGCAGGGAGTATATTGTACTGGTTTTCTTTAGAAACACGTAGTTTGTTTTTGTTGGCACTTGGAGTGCAGTATCTTGAAACATAGCACACTGCAATCTTGATACCATCTCATAGGTGGTACTTCCCATTCCACAGAACATCTCCAAGCTTTAACACTAAAAGTTGAATTAAAAGTTGAATTAAATGCAGGAGTTACGCTTTTCTTCTGAGGTCAGAAATTTTAATTTGCCTAAAAATGCTTTAGGTAGTTTGAGAGATTGTAGAAACTTTTTTCCTTTCATTTTTTTGTTGATTTTTTTATAACAACTTTATTGTTGCAATGTAGGTAAATGTTCAGTAGCTAGAATAAAGTGTGAAGACTACATTAACTACCATAATATCAAAAGGATTGCCAATGATCATCAGTTAGGAGAACAGGCAGCATGTAAGTAGTATAAAGTGAAAGTGTTGTAATTATTTGTTCATAATTGTGAAAATAAATCCAATCAGGAAAGAAAATACATTCAGATGTGTCCTGCATACATAGGGGAGCTTTCTGTAGTTTGAGTAGGAATGCAGCAGTAATGATTTACTAATTGCAAGTAATGAATGATGGGCTGGCTTTTTGTTTGAAGTTTGATTTTTTTCTGTTGTTTTAAATGAATGTCAAGATAGAAGTATCATAGACTTGTGTGAATTAGACTGCCTTGAGAACTGGAACTAAAAGGTGCACTTGAACTCCTTGGCAGCAAGTGATTCAAAGGAATCTATTGTCAGTATGACTTATGAAATGACTGGGAGCAGCAATAACATCATGCACAGAATTATGCTCTCTTGGTTTTGTTTGAAGTTGATCTCTACATGAAGAGGAATTACTTTTGTCAGTCTTATGCTCAGCTGGGAGAGGATGCTTGTGTTGGCAGTCTCAGAACAGAGGATGACTTTTTCACACTAAGTAGAAAGGGAGTGATAGTTTTTCATTTGAAATTTAAGGGGAATGTACTAAAATATTCTTTTTAAATTGAACTCACTGAAATCTGAAGTCAGTGATCTTAATGAGTTACTGGTGACTACTTGCTGTTTTCTCATAATGCCTAAGAACCCTCATCTACAGTTCTAAGAACCTTCATCTACAGTTTAAATCACTACTTCTGAGGGATGAAAAGCATTATTTTTTAACTGGGGGGGGGGTGTCCATTTTCACAAGTCAGTTTGATTTACTTTATCCCTAATCTAGAACCTGCACTGTATATCACGTTTTGTATCTAGTGAGGAGAGGTTAATGGGATTCCTATTTGATGCCACTTTTTAATAACTCCACTCTGGTGCCAAGTGCTATTTACTATAAATAGACAAAATGTTATAGGTAGCAGCTCAAAGAAACGTGTACTGTCTTGCAGTAGCATCACTGTAATAGGTGTAGTAGCTATTTTGGAGAAACTGATTCTTTGTTTCCCTTATAATCTCAGCCAAGAAGTTGACATTTTAGGAATCTGGCTAAATAAACATAGATTAAACCCACTGTATGCACTACTCAGAGTGGAGTTAGCTTGAGTGTTCACCTTGAAATTTAACATGCAGGTATGCAAGTAGAATACAAAACTAAATCTGTATCAGCTGGAATGAAAATGTTGTAAAAGCAAGATCAGTGTGCAGTAAAGTGACCACTTACTCTGTGCAACTGCTTCAGAGTCATCTGATGCCCTTTATAAATGGCAGCGGTATAAACAAGCTAATTATAGCACTGCTATAGTTAAGTGTTTGTCATAAACTTTATTAACCCACTCCTACTTCAGTTGTGTTCTCCTGGCTGAGATCTTGTTCATTTGAATCCTTAACAGTGTTCATGTATCACTTGTATGAATCCACCTGGCTGCTGGTCAGCTGTGGAAATACACATAGGTTTCCCTCTGAAATATGGAAGGGACTTCATTTTGTTCTTCTTAATCTTTTTTATTTCGTTAGCTGTTTGCAAGATAGGCTGACTTGTCTCCATTCATTGTGCAGCTGCAAATACCTACTAAAAGCCCCCTCCTTCAGGTCTTCTAAATCACTTGGATGCTCTGCTGCCAGGTTCTGCCATGAGATTCTGTGGCATGGCATAACCATCCCCCTGAAAAACCATGCATTCTGAGAGTGGTTTAATGCCTGGTAATATGGAATTGCTTTAAGAAATCCTGGCTAAAAGGAGAGGTTTTTATGGTGAATACCATCATGTTAGCTATGGAGAGCCCTCATGAGGACAAGGCCTGCAGTTTTTTAGAAACTAAGGCCCGCAATTGAGCTGTGCCATAAGGATGGCAAATGCATCTTATTTATTAACCTCAAGATCCAGAGATATTTTTTATACTGATTCTGATGTTACCGTCAATTAAGCCTAGTGCCTGCATCTTCTGGACCAATACCACATTGTTCATGTAGTTGGGATGGTGGAGCAGTGAATCCTTTGCCTCTCTAGGTCACAAAGAAATAATGAAAATTAATGCAGGGAGGACGTTGCCTCTGTATCACAACCTGGAGTTCAGAATATTTATTTTTTGTATGTTATTTAATCTAGTGTGAATGAGAGTTGTGACACTGACTTCTAGAGCTATAAAATGTATGTTCTGCATTTAAACAATAGCTTCAGCTGAAGTGTCCTCCTTTAGTCTGGTTATACATGGTGAGTACCTTCAACTTTGAGCAAGGCAGGGGTGGCTCAAGTGGGCTTCAGGAGTAGCTCAAAACTCTGCCTCCTTGGGGAAAAAAGTTACCAAACAGCACTTTTCACAAGAAAGGAAAAGGAAAAGACCAGAATATGTTGAAAACCGCAAATTAAATAAATTTAGTGCTTCAGAGAAAGAAACCTTTGGATTGTAATTTTTTTTTCCTTAACTCATCAGCACAATATTTTGAAGTTTTTCGGCCATTGCAATGATATTGACCGTGAGATGAGGAAGTGCTTAAAAAAAGAGGTAAGCAATAAATTATAAATACTGTGAGTTAAAGGCCTAATAAAAAATGGGAGAGAACTAGAGTTGCTTTTTACTAAGTAGTATGAATCAATAAATGTAAGCACATTCTGCTGTGGGCACTTGAGACCAAATCTAAACTTTTAAAAATAAATTTGTCAAGTAAAATCTGGCATTAACAAATGGTGTGGTGTATTTTTTTTATATACAAAAATAGGCAAACACATTTTGATGAAACAAATATTGCAGATAGGAACTGACACTTCACAGATTGCTTCTGACTTTTTTCTTAATTTTGTTTTAGTAGTGGTATTTGCACAGAATTTAATATAAAAGCAGTAATGGTCACCTCTGCATAAGTAACACTTAAAGCTGAAGTCAGTTACACTGACTGAAACTACTTCATGAGTTGCTGAGTTAGGCCCTAAATGAAAATATCTGCAGTTATGAAGGAATTTAGACTATGGGAGTTTAAGTGGATTACCTGTTTTAATAGGCACGTTTTCCGAAGAGTGTTCTTTATATTTATGGTGGTTGTGCCTACATGACACAACATATAAACGAACATTTCACATGCCTTTTAACTTGAAACTGTACTTACTAATTTTTATGGAAATTTCACCATACTACAGTTTCTTTCCACATTATCTCATTATTCTTATTTTGAATAAAAGGCTTCCATTGAAGCCTTTACATTAAAGGAGTACTTGGTGCTTATATTTGTCTGCCTTCTTAAAATGTGCTTATATTGATATGCCATTACTAGGAAGCCCGTGAAAGGTTGTTCACAAATATTGAATAGGTAGAGATATAGCTTTTAAAGATCCATTGTTCTCATTCTACGTAAAAACATGGATGGGTTATTGAAAAATTAAATATTGGCAAGGGAAAAAGTTGAGCATTCTGTAAATGTTAAGTAATGTTTTGGGTCATTGTTTCAGTTATAGACCAATCAGTATAATGGATGAAAAACTGCAAATCCTTTTCAAAATCAATTTCTTTAGTAGTTTATTACATTATATAGAGAATTGAATATTTGTGGCTTATTTGGGTTTTATTCTCCATACCAATTATTAAAATATTGAACAAATATATGCTGTAACCTAAGTACAAGAATAATTTGCTTCTCATGAAATACATATCAATTTATGCATTGATTTTTAATTTTTAATTTATTTGAGCCATGAAAATATTTCCTTTTTGTTCGCAATGAAAGAAAGGCTCTTCAAGCTTCTGCTAGTGCAGGGGCATACTTGAAAGCATGGTGGCTTTATACATGTATCTTAACTGTGAAGGCTTTCTTGATTCCATTTTACACTGGAGTCCTGCCTCTGTTGTAGTTCTTGTTTAAACCATTAAAAATCCCTACACGCCTTACCCTCATTCAATCAAAATTTGCCTTTGTTCCTTTCATCTTGGTATCCTGTTTTATTTGTGCATATAGTTAATGACCAGGATCAAAAATAGACCAAGCCTGTGATGACAAATTCATGTTTCAGAAGGCAAATACCCATTAATCAGTATCTTGTAAAAGGAGAAGAGTCTGACCTGTGCTCTAGAATAGCACCAGTGCAACTTTTTTCTTAATTCATGTGTGAAATGTAGCTGTCGTGTTAGATCACTGTATAATTAACTCCCTCCTCAAGATTAACAGAATGTTCTTTATTAGAATGTTCTAATACTCTTTAGCTTAATAACTCAAACTCAGAAACATTATTTTGATGGAATAAATGTTAGTTTCAAAGAAAAAGTGTTAATTTCAAAGTAATGATGAACCTATATCTAGATATTAACAAGAGCTGTATTTCTAATGCATCAGTTAAATATATTGTTTCTGTTCCTGGATAAAAAATGTTCTCAACAGTTTGAAATTTGACATATCCGTTTAATGATAACAGCTGATCTGTTAATTTCCTTATCTGTCTTCCAGTATGAAGAAAACAGGCGCAGGAACCGGGAGAAACGACAGAGGATAATAAATGCTCACAAAGCCTCAGAGAAGTGAGCTGTGCTGGGGCTGGACAGCTGCAGCTCCATAGGGGCATTCACTTGGCAGCTGACAGAATACTTGTGTTTTGTCACCACTGTCCAGCCTGTGGTTTGTGAAATGAAGACAAAATAAATGCATCTAATACCAATTCATTCCCAACAAGGCAAGCAAGGTGAAAAAATAAATGCAATACATCCCTCACAACCTAACTTATATTTTGACCTCTAAAAGAAAACTATCGTGGCAAGTCTTTCTTCTGGGAGTTTCATGATTGTTAAGCAATGAGGATTTGGTATGTGTGAGGTACTAGTGTTCAGGGCAGCTGTGTTCCCTGCTTTGTACTGAGTTGCATTTACTTCCTCATGTTTAGCTAAACTCCTTTAGTTTCTCTTTCATATCTTGGATTTTGTAGGGTTTTTTTGTTTTTATTTTTCATTGCAAAACACTGAATTACCTTTTCTATCACTTTTTGTAGTGTGATAATGCTAATTAAATGGATCAGCAAAAAGAAATTTTAAACAGATGTGGCTTGAAATTGGAAATTGCCTATCAAGGAGTAATTGGAGTTCTAGTATTTTTATTGGAGCTAAAAGGATGAAGCTACTGTCTTCAGCTGAGAAGATTACAAATCCTCCCTGCCAACCATATGTACAGTGTAGACTGTTGTAAGACAATTTGTTCATCATACCCAAAGCAAGTGGCTTTAGAAATTCAGAATGGAACATTTCCAGGGATTTACAGAGCTTCCCCTTGATTTTTGTTAAGTACAATCAATGTGCGCTGAGTGGTTTTTGAAGAGGAGTGCTGCCAGAAATGCAAGCTGAAGTTCTTCAATTTTCTCTGTTACAAAGGTAAAGCTAAGTTACTCCTGTTGAGGTTTAAGCAAAACTGGCACTGAAGTGAAAGAAAAGTGTAACTTTCTCCGGCAAGTCAATGTGTATTGTGTTACCAAGTTGCCTTGTTAGCCTATAAAGGGTGTTTATTTGCCATCAAACTGCTGAAAGCCCAGAACAAGTCTCAGAATTAGTAAGATTTGGTATCTAAACATAAACTGGTTTGTCCAGTGATGGAGCTGCTTCTCTGTGTGTCTGCTGGATTCACCTTACTTTTAAATAATGCCTCTGTTTTGCCTAGCAGCAAATGAGGTTTTTTTTAAAAATAAATTTTGTCGAGCAAAATATGCAAAGTATCTAGAAACCTTTTGGAAAAAAGGTACCTATTCTACAGTGAATTACATGGTTTGTTGTAAGAGCCATTGTTGATACTCAATCTTGAAATTGGTACATGCCCCCATTTTTGGAAGAAAATGGTATTTTGAGAGCTCTTTTGAAGGGTGAATTAGAATAATTTTAGATATTTTTCAATACCTGGATGGACCCAATTAAATTGGTAAAATTAAACCACAAATGTTTCATTGAAAGCAAAAGCTGAAGCAATTGTTTCTGCATCTTGACACACTGGGTGTTTCTTAGAACAAGTAAATGATGCACTGTTTGAATTAATACTTAAATGGCTGGAATGGTGCAGCCTTTGTTGTTGCTTTTCAGAGTGTTTTCAAAGAGTACTTTGCAGAGAACTCCCCTATCTGAGAACTTTGCATCCATGATACTTCTTCCACTTGAGATGACACAACCTACTTCAGGCAAGCTCTTAAATAGGATTTGTAGTCTTTAAGTAAATAAATAAATTGAGAATTGTTCCAGAGATTAGGTTGAGAAGCTGATAGCTGAGTGCTGAAAAGCACTGAAGCTTTTGTTTCTTTAATCAGCCTCTCTGAGCCCCAGTCTTTCACACAGCAACAAAATAAGAAACCAAGAGCCACTTAACACAGCTCATTAGTCAGAATCATGTTTGCAAAGATCAATGTGCTTAGTGCAAGAAAGACCAAATGGCACACACAATTCCTATTGATACTTTCAACTACATTTTATTTATAAATCAGTTTTACAGATCAGCTTTGTTTACCTAGTGAAAGTCTGATCATGGTCTTCCTTCTGTTTCTCTTTGCTAATTGCCCACTAATAGTGTGATATGAGAGTGCCCATTGATTCCTGTGCGTTTTGTTCCTTTTGTTTGACAGAGTTCATGTTGCTAATTTGATCTTGAAGCTGAAAAACACTGGTGTAATAATACTGATGATTTATCTGACAGAGAGAGGGGTAAGGGCGAAATAGTAAATGTGGGTTTTTTTCTTGTTTCCTAAAGTGAGCTTGTGTGAAATAAATCTTACCTCTATAGACTTTGAAGATACTTTATTGCAATGTCATTTGTCTATAGGAGCATTTTGCCCATTGTTCTTTCTGAAAGACCGTGTTTGAGAGAGAAGATAAATTTGATGTAATTTGTGTTGAATTGCATGTGAGAAACTCATGGGTGTTTCACGTGGGAGAGTGAAGAAGGGGGAAACAGAAAGGGCAAATGGCAGCTCTGGCCATAATGGTGAGGATTTTCCATATTGAAGTGCCATAAAAATCTAGGATACGTGGACTGGAGGACAGAGCAAAGGGAATTAAAACTGTCCGGCAAAATCCCTCCAGTTTTACTAGAATCACCTGGTAACACTATTTGTAGTGTACTTTCTCCTGCTGGAAAACTAAATGGCATTCTGTTTTCCTTATTTTAATGTTTTAAATATTTATTTTTTTAGGAGAAGGAAAAATATTCTGCTGAATAGCAGCAGCATAGTGTAAGTACAGCAGGGTGAGTTCTTGCTCTGGTGTTAATTTCTTTATACAACAAGGCTTGAATCTGGTGCTCCTGTTAAGCTGCAGTGCTGAGTGTTAATATATTATGAGTGTACTGCTCATCTTTCCCTGTAAACTTTAGCTGGTAACATCCTCAAGGAATTATGTCCTTTGTTGCTGATAAAGATGATGTGTAGTTTCTAGAGCTTGAAACAATGCCTTGATTTAGTTGAGCTGACTGTACAGTTTGGGTGAGGACTAGTCCTGAACATTTCCAATGTGTTACACAATTCACTGAAGCTCCACACCTCATGTATAAAATGTATTCAACTGTCAGGTATTCCTGAGTTTGGCACTGCCCATGCTTTATAAAAATTCATGACATCTAATACAAATTTTTTTCTGATGTAAATGGCAATACACTTCTGTGGAATACCTAAAAGGATTTGAACAACTGGAAAACTCATACCAGATTCTGATAGGTGAGTTAAAAATTAATTATTAACATTAGTGCTTAAGCAAAGGAGATTCTCTGCCTGGAAAACATAATGGATTTTAGTTTTGCAACTTATGTTACACATTGAGTTTTATTAACATGGGCTAGAATAGAGTATCAGCAAATCTTAGTGGTCCCATTAGACTGTTTATTTAACAGGCTCAGTGATTACAATGCTACTCATCAACAGAACCTGCCTCGCAGTACATGAAGGTCTACTAATAAAAACTTGAAAGTGAATACTAAATTCACATCAGGCTCCCCAAACCAACTTAAATTGCTATGTACCGAAAAATTTATCAACAGGAAGAAAATATATATTTAGCATGAAAATGGTTCTTGTGGACCATCATGCCTTAAAATTATTGTTTTCAACTATTTGGTGATATTTTAAAGGCTGGGAGCTTTCATGTAGAGCTATTGCTTTAACCAATGAGACTTTTATCGGTATTTTAATGTAGACCCTCGGATAAAACAAGATCCATTTCAAAGATACAAGCGAGCAGAAAAATCTTTTGGGACAGTAATTACGTGGAAAGATGTTACTGATGGCTTGACAGAACTCATTCCCAGTACAAACGTCAGCCATCCAGGACCTGGAGATTTGTTTCAGCTTGGTAAAAGCGTCAAATACTTTGAAGAGTATGGAAAGGTGTGGGTAAGTTACAGGAACGCTGTTCTGACCTTGTCAACTGCAACACTGAGGTGCTGAGAGCAACAGACGTGTTTTGTTAGCGTGATATTAGCGGTCTAATTTTTACAAAAAACTTTGATTGAAAACTATTCATGACCTTTGCTGCCAGCAGCCCGACGCTTGAGTTGTTCGACTTGAAATAAATCTGATTTCCCCTCCAGCCCCGGGCTGAGGCGGCCGCTCTCCGCGCTGGCATCACCGCGCTCCGGCTGTGCCACGATGCCAGCGGCGACTGCGGCTCCGTCCCGGCGGTGCCACTGGGAAAACCCTTCGTTTGCCAGAAGAACACTGGGAATGTTTTGGTATTTTTCCCGAGCGCCGGTTGAACTGCTCTCAGTCAGCCGGCACACACGGGACGTGATCGTGCCCAGAGCGGGGCGGCGGCCGGCTCGGAGCTGCACAAGGCGGCCTCCGCTGCCTCCAGGGGCCGACCGCCAGCGCTTGGCGCTGCGGGATCACCGAGATCGGCAGCGCCGTCACCACTCGCCGCCCGGCAGCCGGGAACCTCGCCGGGCTCAGCTGTCACGACCCGGCCGTATCCCGTACCGCGTTCTCCTCATCCCGTATCCCGTCTCGCGTTCCCCCGTGCCGTACCCCGTTCTCCTCAAACCGCATCCCGTTCCCGCACCCCGCGCTGCGGGACTCGGCAGCGCCGCCCAGCGGCCGCTCGCTCCCGCGGGAGGCAGCGGCCTCCCCGCCGCGCGGGCGGGGCTCCCTCAGGCCGCGCCGCCATCTTGGGGGGCCCTGACTGCTGCTTTTGGCCCAGACTTGCCATGCTGAAGGGTTGGTCTGTGCCCAGGTGCCCGTGCTCGTGCTGTGGAATGGCTTCAGCCCTTGTAAGAACTGGGTGCTGGTGGCGTGCCATTGCCCCTGGATTCTGTGCAGGCCAACCACAGAGTCTGCCTCAGGTAAAATGACATCCACACTTCCCACATGGGTCAAAAGTTGTTACAGCTGACCCCCCGGGCTCTGACGTACTCTGGGGATGCTGCTGATCCCTAATTGATGTTGAATTCTCTTGCACAATCCTACTTCTGTTTGTCACCAACTTTTTTATTTATTTAAATCAAGTCCATGTTGTGCTGCGAACAGCGCTGTTGAAATTAGCAAACGTGGTTGGACTTTGCAGTGTCCAGTGCTGAGCAAGGCCCTGGCACAGGGCCCCATGCCTAGCCACAAACCACAGCAGGGGTGGGCGCTGACATCACCAAAAATCCTCTCTATGGTGTTTGGTAGGATTAGAAGACTACATGTTGCTTCTCTTCACCCCCTGGATCGGTAATCATAGCTATAAGAGATATTTTAGAAACAGCTATGTTGTTGCCCTAATACAGGCATTCCTGTTTTCCAAAGTTCAGCAGGATGTTTAAACTGGCTGATGCACCTGGCTCTGGAAGCAGCCAGGAATAAAAGGTCGTCCTCAAAGACAACTGGCATGGATGAAGTTTTGATTTATTAGTGATTCATTTTGTGTTGCATAATGGTTGGTTTGTCACTTGTTCTGGGTATTCTGTAATATTGTAATCATTTATTCAGTGGCACCTTAGACCACGCGGGCAATGCACAAAACAATCCACCTCAGCTGTATCTGTTAATTGAAAACTGCAGCTTTAAATTCTTAACTTTCCTGTAGCTTTCAGAGCTACATATTTGTGTGGATTATTTAGCTGTGTTTTGGGTTGGTTCATATTCTAACATTCCTGGTAATGAATATATAAAGTACTTTGTGTCTAAGTGGCATTAGTTAGACAGCTGCGGTTACAAACAGCCCACATAATCACATTAAATCAATATTAAATGTGTGCTACTGAATAGTTGTCTTTGGGATGCTGATGATCCCAATTTAATTTAAACTTCATCCCACTAGTGCTTCCAAAAAACCTCAGAGGAAAACAAATCAAAAATCAAATCCCCAAACAAATAACTCCAAATGGAATAATGTATCTTTCATAATTGGTCCACAGTGGCTTCATTTAGGTGGATGTGCAAGTGTGTGGTATGCAGCAGCAAAAAGTCCAAAACTGTTGGCTGTTCACTGCAAGAGAGGTAACAACTGTGGAGAATGGGTGTCAAGATGAAGATGCTTTTTTTTGTTTGTTTGTTTTGTTTTTGTGATGAGTTTATTTGATATTTTGTGTGAGGAAAAGATGTAAATACTAGAAGTTTCTTCAGAAAGCCAGTTTGTCCTCAGTGTGATGCAGCTGTGCTGCTGTTGGTTCTCTTTGCTGGATGGCCAAGAATAGATGGTGAGGGCTGAAGATGGGCAGCAACAAGGAAACCTGACACTTTCCTCTGGATCTGCTTGGTATTCAAAATGGAGACTCTTAAATCATCTGGTTATAACCAGAGCTGGACATTCTCCCTTGGATTTTTTTTTTTTTTTTTTTGTGCTGGGCTTGTGTTCATGGGCTTCTGTTTCCATGCTTGGGACTGTGTTCAAGGTGAAGGCAAGAGTGATTTAGTTTTTCTAAATCTCCTGGTTAGGAAGCTGCAAATTATTGCAGGGAGTGGTGCATTGAGTGCAAAACAATTGCAATGTACAGTACTCACTGGAGAATATTTTTCTGTAGTTGTTGATTAGGTCTTAAAATGTTTTAGAAGAGACTGCATACAGAAGTTGTGTACTATATGTATTACAGGAGAAACAGAAAGTGAAGATACCTGCAAGGGAAGTGAGAATTCTCCCTTAGAACAGAACAGCAGGAAGGGAACCTGATTTGTATGAAAATATGTCTTTTAATAGATGGAATATCCGAGGAAGAACTCAAAACTTTAATCATTGGGACTTCTATTTGTGGCTTGATGTAGTAAAGATCATCAGGCCAGTTTTAGTGTATTATGGTGCTGCTAAGGTGAAGTTTCCTTGTGCCCTTACACCAAAAATGGTGCTTAAGAGATGTAGGTGATGCCTGACAAGTATGGGTCAGGTGAATCTGGGTCTCTGCTGTGTCCATTCCTTAGCTGTGTTCCTTCTATTTGTTGCTGCTCCAGAGGTTGCCCAGCAACTCTTGTCTGTTTTATGTAAGTGAGTTATTAAGGAATGGGAAGAGGAAGAAGTAAAAGTAGAAATGTTGGATTGTCTAAATTATTAGGATCATCTAAAATTAGAAGTGGAGTAGTGTTGTGTGTGTGCACTTGTACCTGTATCTGTATGTACAGATATGAATAAATGTATAAAAATTGGTACAGTTGTGAAGGGGATGACTCTTTTAGCCAGCATTTCCAATATGGACAGGTTATGATCCTTGTTCTCCTCTCAAGCTGTCTGATGGATCAAAAACGCAGCAATAATACAACAGTGCAGCCTTAGTGAGAGCATTTACTTTTATGTGGGGATTTTGATTCAAAATATGAAAAGTGAAAAAATATTACCAAAAATCGAGAGCAAAACCAAAATATGTTAATCTTTCTGTTGTCTTTTGAGACACTGCAAATAGGCATTTTAATTCAGGTGTGTTTGACTTGGCTTTGACAGTGAGAGAAGCTGAAATAGCTTAGCAGCAGCAAGAAGTTTCGAATTATCATATGCCTCTGTGCTAACCTGCATTTTAGAATTATTTCAGCTAAGTGCAGAATTATGTTCTGAGTCTTAGCATTCCCAAACAAATCAGATCACTGATGTAATGATAGATGTGAATAGTGTACAAATACAGCAGATAAGAATTTTGCTATTTTTCAGCCAGCTCATGGGAAAGGATGACTGACTAGTAGATTTGCATATAGACTACACAGATGCTAAGTATTTTTCTTTAAATAATTACAATAATTTCTTATAATAAATACCTTTATTTCAATTTGACCAGCAATGACAAGTAATGCAAGTTATTTTTGTTGATGCCGTAAAATCTTTCAAGTAATTATGGTTTACTCTTCAAAATTAAATCACCATGTTTCATCTTCATTTGAGCTTTCTACAAAAGTGGTGATAGATAAATACTTGAGCACAGCCCTTTGGGATCTGTGGTAGATTGCAGAGATCCAGTATTTAGCAGATACAGCCAAAATCAGCCCAGGGAAACCTCGAGTCTGTTGAGTCTTTTAGATTTGAGCTAGTGATGGGCTCCTCCAAAAGCCATGGTCTTAAACAGCTGTGAACTTAAGTTGAGATTCAGATCTGGTTTTGTTTTACAACTTCCTCTTACCTTTGTAAGCAGAACCAAAACCATAGTTTCAAGTCTTTTTTGTTAGATGCGTGGCTTGAAACTTAAATCCAGATTTGGTGGTTTAGGCTTGTGCTAATCTTTTTTTTTTTTTTTCCTTTTTAAAATGAAACAAAGTATAAATAACCACCTCAGCAGCTGGTCAGAAAAGCTGCCGTTTTCTGAAATAGGGATTCTCAGTTCAAGTGTAAAATTTGCCTTCTGAAAAGGGAAGAACACAAGATGCTGCCCTGAGACAGTTGGCAGGTGGCAAGTTGACAGAGGATTTTCCTCCAAACCTGTGTTGGGCCCCTCAATCTTGACTTGAAACCAAGTACTGGAATGATAATGTGTTGTTACTGCTGAGCAGAGAGTGCTTCCAGCACAGAGAGCAGTTGTACACATACAAAGTGGGTGAATCAGAATACATACAGGAATCAAGAGTACATAGAGCAGCCATTTTCTCTCACTAGTGAGTATGTAGACCAGGAATTTGTAATTGCCACTGGTTTTCTGGAGAAATTGTTCTGTTGTATTACATTCTTTTCACAACAGTATTAAAGAGTTCTTTCAATTACACATCTTTTGAAATTGGTGTAAAAAAATTGTATTCTTGGTTTACAAATAGGCACTGGCACCAGGCTAGTGGTTTTGTTTTTCACATGGTTGTGGGGAATTGTTTAATTCTCCTTTCTGATTACTCTTTCTCTAGGTCAGCAGCCAGCAGTGAGGAGCATCATGTAAAAATAAAACTCCTATTTTTAGTTCAGCTACATAATGTCCTATTTATAATACTGAAATATCAGCTACTACCTGGCCCCTTTCAATTCAATGAACCATTTCTTCTTTGTTAGCCCTCATTGCTCTTTTTTCACATCTGCCCCTTTTGATTCTTCTGCAATTATTTTTGTAGGTTTGGGGATGCTTTTCCAATGGGGCTTTCAATTCTGCATAGTGCTGAGAGCGATCAGTTCAAGTAATTTGACTAGAAGTAAGGACAAGTGGCAGCTAGCAGGGGATACTCAAAACTTGGTATAATTAATCCTCGAATTTTAACACAATGAAACTCTTGCAGGGGGAGAAGCAGATGCAATCATAATGGTATATCAATTGATCCAGATAGATATTTGCTCCTGCTTTTAATTCCTCATGACTACTGAAAACATGATAATTTGACTTAATTTTCCTTAGGATGATTCATGGCAGAAATTTTCTTCTTTCCCCCCCCTTTTGTATAATTTTAACACACGCCAGGGAGAAGGGAGACAGAGAAGAGAACATACACAAACATCTCCTGGCTAGCCAATGAACTGCCTAGGATCTGGAAGTGAAATTGTTAACAATGTGCTGAAAACCTCAGAGTGTAGCTGAAGTCTGGGGTTTTGGCAAGTAAAAGATGGCTCTCAGCACAGGACCTTAGGAAAAATACATTTGTCCAAAGGAAGTTTTTACCCTGCCCGCAGTCTTGGAGATAAGGCGGGAATTGTAACAGGAATAGTTCCAAAATGTGTTTGTCAGCTCATAGAGCAAGAAGGAAATGTTGATTTGCTACTGGGTGAGGTTCTGCTGCCATCAGAGAGTAGGCTTCAAAATGAGGATTTCACTTTGCTTAAGCCAAAGCTAATGTAGAAAAATTTCCAGTTAGAGGCAGATTATGAGACCAGATAGACCCTATTATCCACTGGGGACCAGACACTGAAAACATTTTATTTCCTCCATATGATGTATCTCACTCGAAAGAAATGAAATGACTTGTAAACCTACAGCTTTTCAACGGGGTTGAGTCATGCTAGAGACTGATGAGAAGTTGGATGGGGGTGGAGGAGGAGGGAAAGTAATTCTGGTAATGTGGAGACCTTGTCATTGTGTGGCAAAGTTTGAGTTTTAGAACCATGATTATGCTTGAGTGAAATTTTTGCATGATGTGTATGATACATGGTGTGGAGCTGTGTTGGAAGATGAATAAATAGATTGAGCAAGTACTTAGCCAGGCACGGTCACGTTGTTGTAGCAGAGGTAGCAAAGTCTGATGGCTGGGAACAGCCATTCTTTAGGAAAATGGGGAGCTGCTTTAAAAGAGCCAAAATAATATAAAAGCACAATTTAAAACCCCTGAGCAACAAACCCTGTAACCCACAGCATTCAGTGGCAGAGGTACAGAACACTTTATGTAATTAGATTCAATGTACAAAGACTCTGCATTTCACAAAATTTCAGTTATCTTCTGAACAACAACAAAAAGCTATTGTTTCTTCTTGTCCTGTTTCATCTCCTTGTTTGAATATAAATCCAAAGAGAGTTCCTCCTTCTCAGACAGTTCTTTTTTCCTCCTTAAGTTGCAGAATAAACAATATAAATAAGTGGAAATAAGTGAGGTATAAAGGAAAAATATCTCTCTTATGACTGCTCTGTCTCAAAACCCTCATCTGTAGTTGGGTAAAAGATTGTTTTTGGAGAGGAAGGTGATGACTGGAATGAGGTTAGGTGGGATAAATGTGTAATTCTATTGTTATATTTAGTATTGCAGTATCTGTGAGCCAAGAGAAAGGTAGCAGGGTACAGATGTGCAAAAGAGGAATATTTGAGGGTTTTCGGTCCCTGCTTGAGGAGAGACCATATGAGTGAATGAGGTCAACAGAAGGGTAAAAATAGACAATGTGAAAAAGGGATGGAGTGAGAAGAGCCCCCTGAAAAATGTCCACAGGGTGTGAAGGGAGGAGTAGAAAGAATAGACTGCTGAATGGAGCTCTAAAAAGAAGGGCAAGGAGGAAGCCCACAGTATAAACTGTACCAAACTGAAGTTTTAGGGAGAGATGGGTGATTTGTGATGTCAAGGATATCAGTGGGGTGTTTAAGAGATTTGGAGAAGACAGTGTTGGGTCTTGAATTTACAGAGGTCAGCAGGGATACCTGGGACAGCTGTCTTAGCAGAAGCTTGAAACTACTTTTCTGTAGACATGAGGTGGAGACTCACAGCAGCTTCCTGAGTGAAGAGATTCCCATTTTTAGCATTCTTTCCCTTTAACAAGTTACGATCATTTCATGTCTTGTAACAGTTATCCTCCAGCTTTTCATTAAGTGACTAATATTCTTGGACTTTATACAGTCATAAATAAAGTATGTTAGATGTGACCATTCCTGGCAGAGCTCCAAGTTCTTTTTCCACAAAGAAACATTTGTTTGCCTTCTACCTAATAACAATCAAAGCAATGAAGACACTGCTATAGTATTTTTGAGGTACTTGGAGTGTTTACTGCAATGTAATATATTCACTGCTCATTGCATTCTCCAAATAATTTATTTTGAAGACAAACACCCACCCCTTTCCTGAGCTCCCTTCCTCCATTCACCTTTCACTTTGAGAAGAATCCTTTCCAAAGCAATCAGCTGGATCTGACCCAAGTACAAATATGCTAAATTATGCCATTGTTCTCTTTTCCTGAAGTATTTTTTCTACCCCCCACCCCCTTGTTTAATGCAAACCCATTTGATCCTGTCCCCTTGGCTTTGTAGTACACAGCACATACATTTTAGTGTAGCCTTGCAATTATTTCTGTGTATTTAATTTCAGTATCACTTTTTGTCATTTATTGTCTTAAACCTGTAAACAGTTTCAAGCTGGTAAAGTTTTCAAAGCTTGTGCTTTCCATGTTTCTGGAACCTGAAGTGCTACCTTAGTATATCTACGTCCACATATGCAATTAAAGATCTTCATTCAGAGACTGGTTTAACACAGGAGAAAAGTAGTATGGAAAACTTGTCATTCATAGACACCATGGTAATTGCCTCCATTTATATTGAGAAGAACAGTTAATGGAGGTAGTGATGGTTTTAAATATTTTCTCTTAATTACATGAAAAGCTACTATTGCTCTAGAGCATGGAATGTGACCACTGGTTGCTTTTGCACACCTGTGCTCTGCCTGCTGTGGATGAAAGGTCCTGAGAAGTAATGCAAAAAGTGTGAGAAAATAGTTTACATCCTTGAATCTTTGATTCTTTGATTCTTTTTTCTTGGGTCACCAGTGCACTGAATGGGATTGAAAATATTCCCCATAAGTAGAGATAATATTTAGGAATGTAGATGATGAATAATTTCCTGTGGCGATACAACTGTTCAAGCCTGTCTGCTCTTGGGCATTAATGGAACAGATTGAGTTTGTTCCCTGGGAAAAGACAGTGCCTGTCTGTTGGGTTGTATCAATCAGAATTATCAAATAAAACTCAAGGTGAAATTCCATCAGGAAGATAGCTGATCTCCTTTTTCTGGTATGTGTGAGAATTATGACTAGAACACTGCTTCAGTTTTTGCCTTAAACTTCTTGATTTAAAAAAAAAATATTACGCAAAAAATTACGGAGCTAAAGGAGAGATACAGATTCCATTTGGTATTTGAATATGTGTGAGAAAGAGAAGACTATTGTAGGGGACATCTTCATATGAGAGAGTCTTATTCACAGGAAATTGGGAGCACAGTTCAAAGAATATATTGAAGAAGGCAGCATTGAAGCATCCAGAAGAGGATGTGTGATGAGAGAGTACTGCACTCGTAATAAACAAAAATACAATGTTCCTGCACCCAGGAATGACATGGAAAACAGGATGGAGCTATCTTCCACTGACATGGAGATAATGAAGCAGAGGTAAAGTAGGATTTAAGCTTGAGGTACAAGCCTTCAGAATCCAACGGTTGTTCATTAGGTATCTTGGATACTGAGAGCCTTCAAGATACTGCCTTTTCCTTGATTACTTTCTTTCTGCTTCTGAATATCATGATATTTGTATAAAAATAGCAAAACATCCTGAAGAGAGACATGCATAAACCTCTGAGCACATATACACTCCCTGGTTTTCATCTGGGGGTCCATATAGAGAACTGGAAATCCCAAGGTCATTAAAATGCCATGAAAGCTCTGGCATTGAGTACCATTTTGGCTCCTCTAGAGCCAGAAGATGAAGAAGATGAGCAGGCAGGACTTGCAAGAGGTTGATCCCCAAATCTGTGTGTGATGGTGACACCAAGCTCTTCATTGGCACATTCTTGCCCTTTCAGCTGAAAGGAAGCTTGGAAAAGCTGAAGACTTGTTTGGGATTCTTGAGTGCTCTGCTCTTCAGGACCCTTTATCATGTTCCTTTGTTTCCTGTTTTTTTCCTCCCTTTTGGGAGGAATTCATATTGAATTCATATTGTGGATTTCTGCTTCCACATGGAGATTTTGTGAGCTTGAGCTCATGTTTTTAAGGGAGTGAACTCGAACAGGAAGGGAGCAGAGACATATGTATCCCTCTTGTGTCAAAGGCTTAGTCATTAAAATGCACTTAGAAAATTTTCTGTGTGACAATATTGTGGTATTGAGAAGCAAGAATATTTCTTAAGTGGCTGAAGTGTATTATGGACTTAAAGGGTAGAAATCCACTAAACTAGAAAAACTTGCATTTGGTTAAAATAGAATTTTTCCCCTCAAGAGTAGTTCTGAATCTGCTCTGTTCAGCAGACCCTTTTTTGACATTAATTAATGTTTTGCATATATGTGAGTAGGACTTGTCTGTTCTGGTGTTGGATGTCCCAGGCTCTGAAGGTTCTCACTTCAGTTGGAGAAGCAGAGAAAAGCAATAAAATTATTCAGGTATGCCTCTTTTTTTTTTTTTTTTTGGTAGAAAAACTGAGTTGTTCCATCAATCTGAGTGACAGCTTTGGACAATAAATTATCATGTTTATTTTACTCACAGTCATGTTCCTCATTGTTAAAGGACAGGCAAGGAGATATTGTTTCACTGATGGCAATGTTCATGGCAGCGTAGAAAATTAGCTTTAGGTAGGTGTATTTCTGAAATGTATGTGTCTCAGTCCCTGACAAGTATTGGAATGTATTTGCTGTTATGGGTTTAGTTGCTAGTTAACATATTTTTGTGTTTTATTCTTGGGACCTGTTTCACAGATGCCTGTGGTTCATTGATGAGTGCTCTGTGCATGTTTTGCATGGTAAAATTTGGTACAAAAATTAGGCTTCTATACAAACTCCCATTTGTCATGTTTTTTTTATTTATTTTTGGTTTGAAATGAGAACAGAGCCATGGTTCTAAAAGTTGTTGTCTTGTTTGCAAATAGTTAAAATTAATTTATTCTACACAGAAATAGAATTTAAACAGGTAGAAATCCTCTTCACTTACTCCTCCTGTTGAGTTGTCCGTTAATGATGGCACGTCAAGAAAAGGAGGAATGTGCTAATCCTTGTTTCTTTCCTGTTAACACAAGGCAGTTATTCTTGACTGGAATTTTGAAAAAAGCAGTGACATTTCTAGGGAATTATTCCAGACTTGATACTTAGTGCCCCTGAAAACATAATTTTCATGCAATCTCCTCAAGTTTCTAAACTCACTTAGTTGTGGCCCTTTCTGTTTTTTTTTTTTCCTCCATCACTGTGTATAAATATAAATAAACACAAATTAGGGTAGTAAGCAGTGTTTGATATGAATATGTGTCATAGCAAACTTCCTGTGTTGCCTGACCCTTTAAGGTCTATCCCACTCCTGATACTGTCACTAAAGATTTGCAAGGTAACGTGATCCGTTTTGGTTTTCAAGCTGAAAGCAGTGAGCTGTGAGGTTCCCCTCACTGCTTTTTCTTCTGATGTTTTGCTGTGATTCTGGAGAAGGAGGACTAGGATCCCTTTTTAGACAATCACCACAATTCCCTGTGAAGGAGAGTTTTTGCATTCCCCTCCAGTGTGTGCACATTTTACAGGTTTATTAACCTTTAAGACAGACAGAACTTCTCCTGAGCAATGGAGCTCACGGTGCGTAACGGGAGAGGCCAGCCTGTGTAACCTCTCTTTTCTAGGAATGAAATTCTAACGAGTGTTGGGTCTCTTGTCCTGGCTCTTTGTCTTGGTGCTGTTTCCTCTTTCAGTGATCCAATATTGATTAGAGCAGCCGTGGAGGCACATGGAAGTGACCAGTGCTGTCACTGGTGAGGGCACAGTGTGTGTGGCTGTGTTTTGCCTCTGTGCCAGGCTCTCTTCTAACACACTTCCAGGCTCGTGGGACACCAAGCTGGGTAAGCTCTTTTCCTTGGGTAGTTGTGCATCATACCTAATTTTCTCCCAACTTTTCCCTGAGCTGGCAGTGATTCCAGAGGCAACCAAGCAGCTCATTGGCAATCATCCAGGAAGTATTGCTTTGTTTTCTTTATTAAACTGTGACTTTAGAAGACAGAGACTGGAATGGGCTTAGTTCTAGTAAGTTAGAACAGCCTAGAGGGCTTTCTGTGCTACCATAGCAGTCTCCTGTGTACCACTGGTAACGTCCCTGCTGCAGTGTAAATCACTGGGTAACTCAGCACACCTTTTATTTAGTTGAATATAAATAAACAGCAGGATACTTGAAAGAAATAACACTCCAGAGGAAAACACAATCCTGGTGCAATTAGAGCATTTCTATTTAGATAATTGCTCACAGAAGTTATAAGCTTGGATCTAATCCTCAAAGGATACAGAAAATTGGCAGTTCTAGGATGATCCGCTTCTTTCACTCTTTTTCCTCCCTTAATGCATTAATATCTTTGTTTCTTAAACCCTAAATGCTGAAATTTTTTTGCTTTTTTCCTACTATACTGAGAGTGATACTGCAAATGACAAAATAGCAAAAGATGCCCTAGTGATAATCTAATTTTTGAGAGAATCTGTGTAGAGAGAGGAGTGATAACAAGCATGGTAATTTACTGCTGCTTGAAAGAAAAACATGACCTCATGCAGTTACAGAGGGGCTTGCCCTAATTATGGGTACAGGCAAGTTGGTCCCTGGGGTGTTGGTGAGCCAAGCAGCAATCTCCACAAACAAGTATTTACTACCTCAGTGAGACTGTTCTCTCTTATGCCCCCTTTATAGGAATAGGCTTTTTGTGAATATTTTTTCCCATTTCTAAGAGCTGTAGCTTGGTGCTCAGGTGAGGAAGGAGAATTAGTTCCTGACTGTCCCATTGACCTGGGCTGGGAGTTCAGGCAGGTTAACTCCATTCCTTTGCTTTACCCACATCTGTAGAGTGGGGATTACCAGCTATGGGTAGAGTGCTTGCAGTTGCTTCCCATGCTTTATTTGGTTTCTTTCTTCTCTTCTCTGTTGACTTTTTTTTTTTTTTTATCCTTAAAGTTTCTGAGACTGAGACCCTTAAAAGCTGGAAAATTTGGAATACAAAGAGAATTGCCTGTTACACTATTCAGCAGAGTGCTCTGAAAGAATAGAGTTCTGGCCAGAAACAAATACTGGCACATATAAAATACTGGTGTATAAAACAAATTACCCCTGTAATGCAGGTCAGCCCTTTGTTCAGTTGTGTTTTCTTAAATGTCTCCTCAATCCTCTGTTTTCAGTGCATTCTGTGAGACATATTTGCACATGCAGTTTATAGAAACACTGCTTTGAACACCTGCCAAGAAGTAGATTTCTGAAGGATGAGTAAAGATCTTAGTTTATGTTGCAGTTCATCAAATTAAAATCAGGAGTCCTGAAAAATAACACTTCAACAGATTAATTGCTGAAAAATTATTGAATTAATTGATAAAGCAAAATGTGAAGTCAGTTAAGATGTGTATGAAATACCCTTACTGGTATGGAAAATTGGCTCGTTATTTACATGAGAAGGTTCCAGATCAGAAAAATAATATGTTGCCATGTGTGTGAGTTGGAAACACTTATTGGTTAGAGGAGTAAAATATGCCTTTGGAAGTATTTTGTTCTGCATGCCATTTTTTCCAGCATATTCCAGAGCTCAGATTTTGCTCACAAATATATGAAAAAATGGGTAGGTATCCATATGCAGTTTCTGTGCATGAGGCCTCCTCCCCAGCTCTTTAGCATTTAAGGGAAGGGAAAAAGTGTGGGTGTGAAAGTACGGGGGCAGTTTGAGAAGGCACTCTTTAAATGGTATGGGATTGTGTCATTCTCCCTCATAATTTACATCCTCAAACCATCATTTACTTCTTAATCCTTCTTTGAATAATGAATATTCATCTAATCTGTTCTTGGTTCTCTATGTAACTCCCATTTCTGAAGAACATCTTTCCAGAGCCACAGAAAGTCACTCTGGATTTCAATTCTCAGGTCTGCTGTGACTGAGACTCACAGAGGCTGCTCTGCTGCGTTTGAACAAGCCTGGAAAGTCTCGGTGCAGGAGGAAGAGATGGAACTGCTGGAGTGTGCTGGTGTATAACTGTTCCAGTCCCCAGAGTAAATTAAACCCTATACAGGCTCAGCCTCTGCCTCAGTCTCTGGGTTTATTGATTCGGAATTGGTAAAATACACTGATGGTCTGCTCCCAGTCCTCCCCATTCATTGTCTGCATGACACTCCCAAATGGATGCAGAGGAAAAGCCACAACAATTGAGGATTCTTCTGAGCTGAGGAAATGCTTGTTGACAAATTTCCTTGATTTTTATTTTGAATCATGCTCTTAGATCAGGGCACAACAGACTTAATGGCTGATGAAGTCATTCACATTCTCCATTGTTTCTTGTGGTCAGCTGAATGTTCACTTGTGTTACTACAGGACGCAAGTTTATGAAGTTGATGTGTTGTTATCAAAGCCTTTTAGTGTGGCCATTAGAACCACTCTTTTTTTTCTCCTCTTTAGCAGTCGGTGATCTGCAAGAGCTGTTTGTTGTATCCAAATGATTGTGAGAGGATTCAGTGAGGGTATAAACAATTACAGAGTTGGTTTCATTAGCAAAGGCCATGCAAGATCAGTGTCCAGGTCTGATTTCTTCTTCTTAAACTTGTATCACTGTAATTCACATTGAAATGGTTAACTTCTGATTTACTTGAGCTCAAGTAAAATAGAGAGAGGTCCACACACTGACACTATTCGTGTTGATGGGAAACCATTTATATTGCTGCCAAATTGTTGGGTTTTATTACAGTGGCAGTGAATAAAAGCCAGAGTAAATTTTTAATTTCACTGCCTATTATATGAGAGAAACTGAGCCATCTTATAGGAGCAGCCCTAAACTAATTCACAGCAGTCATATATTTTTCTTTGTTTTCTGCAGAGATTGGCCGAACTTTTTAATACACATAGTTTATATGGGCAGTGATTATAAAATATTGTTATCTTTCTTACTGTTAAAACACTTTTCAATAATTTTATACTGTTTGTCCTAGAAAGGAAAACAGTAGAAGGGTTCCCATGTAAAATTTTTATTCCTGTTGCTTCTCAAAGAATACTGAAAAAACCCACCAAAATCTCATGAATCTGAGTCTTGGCTGCGAGATTTCCATGTCCTGTGGGGAGTATATCACAGATAAAGCAGGCTTTCTCAGGGGGAATTATACCTCATTACTTGGGAAAGTTAATTGGTACTGCAAACCCCACAGAAGCATCTACAAGATACCTGAGCTGTCCAAAATAACCTCATTTTCTAGCCTTAAAAAGGAAAAAAAAAACAGAAAGCCCTGTGCACTTAAATATTACAAATTTAACTAGGGTGAATCTATAAACTGCTGAAGTGAGTGATTCCACTTGGTGCAGTACTGAATGCTGTCAGGAATCACGTTTCCTGTCTCCCCTCATGCTCCAGGACTGCTCTGCCATGCAGCTTTTAGATTGAATGTCCTTGGGGCAGGGACACTGTGCACACTATTGAGGAGCACGTGCATGGAGCGTTGCATGTGGATGTTCTGGGAGGGAGTTTACCACCAAAACCAGCTGCAGGCTTCTCTGTGTCATCAGATTCCTGTGAATTCATGTCAAAGATGGTGGGACTAGAAGACAGGGACTTGCCTGTATGGAACATATTACAAAAGATGTGAGTCAGAGGAACTCAGACACACCAGTATCCTCTATCATATCACATAAAAGTGACTTAATACTTAAAACAATGCACCTGATTTCCCAATTGCATAGGCTTTTCTGAAATACAGTTTACTTTTGCTTTGAATCTCCTTTAATGCATATATTGATCTTGTTTGCAGGAACAAACAGAGGCCTTTTATTTCTGTATGTCTGTGAGGAAGGTCCCCATGTCTGTTCAGTATCCCAGCTCAATGGATATTAAAACTGGTGCTGACAATATCATGTCGTCACCAGTTCTCTGGAACTCACCACAATGTTGAGTGTTTCTTACAATACTGCATTCTAGAGGGCATAAAATTACCAGTGCAGGAAAGGGGCTGTATTCTGTGTGAAAATAAAAGCAAGACTGTACTAAAGTAAGACAACATTTATGACAGCAGAGGCTTCTCAGCATTCATTGCTGTAGCCGTCCTTGTCTTTTTGAGACAAGTGGGTATTTCACACCTGGAAAGTCTGTATCATCCTTCAAGGTTTTTATGATTTTTCTTACTGCCAGTTGTTAGCACACATTGATACCCAAAACTGTTCTGAAAATACTCTTTATTATTCAGACTGTTCAATTAGTAGAATAACTGCTGATTTAGGTACTTCAGACGAGTTTCGGAATACAAGAGATGCTTTTGTGACAAAGCAGTTTCAGGAAAATGCCATTCTCTGCCCTGAGAATCTGCCCGGGTGGCTCCAGCACCACTTGCTTTGTACCTGTGCTAAGTACAGGTGGAATGTCACTAAATCCAGAGGGCTATTCCCTGTTGAGGTGGGATTATTTCTTACCTGCACCTCTACTTTGCATTGCCTCTTTGTATGCTCTCCATGGTCACATAAACAGCTGTGTAATTCCTAGATCCACACTGCAGCTGTTTCTGCCTTTTTATCATTTCATCTACTTCAGAGGTTCCTGGGCCATAAAATGAAACTCATTTTTCTGAGCTACAGGGACAGTTTGCTGACCCCAGAAATTTATCTTTGCTGGAGGTTTCTATATTGCAGCAGAAGCCATGTGAACATTCCCTGTGAAATTCTCCCTAGAGGCGTTAATCCACCTTTGCTGGAAGGCACAGTCCTGGTGGATATTGATGAGAAGGTAGAGATGGGTGTAGACTTCAGCCGAATCTGGCAAAGATGTCTGTCTGTGGTTTCCAATAGTTTGTGGACAGGTGGCCATCTTCCAGCCCTGCAATCCATTTCTGTCAAGTTAGAGACCTCTTCTACAGCTTTTTCTTATACCTTGTCAGATTTAGTTGAAACATTTGGGGCAGTACTTACTAAGTGTGTCTGAGGAGATGGTGGTGCTGGCATGGTGTTGAAGGATGCAGATTCCTTCTAGACATTTGTGTGTTTACAAAGTTTGTGATGTCAACCCTGTGTACACAGATGTAGCCTGTATTGGTTCACACCAACAAAAAATATAGCCCATAATCCTGGAGAAGCAGGAAAACCAGATCACAGTGAGGATACGGGTGCTCTCAGTAGTTTTTCTCCTTTGCACCACTTGGGTCACAGTCTTTCTTCTCTGCTAGCATCTATTGTTGCTATTCTTTGGAAACAGTAATGTAGAGCATTTTGGTGCTAAAATATAACATCAGGATCATCCAGGATATGGAAAGAGGTAATGTTATATTCCAGCAATAATAAGGGGGCTGGAAGAGCTAAAGAAGTGAAATGCGGTGCCACCTTATCATCTCTCATCTTCCCTCCTCTCCACTTGAACTGGCACTCACAGCTGTGGTATAAAGGCTCCTGGGGAGGGTTATCCATTGGTAAATGTAAAATACCAGCTCAGGAATAACGAGGCAGTGTTGTGCAAGGGGTCTCAGTTATGAGGCTTCAATGTTTTGTTTGTCCCAGGATCTAAACCAGCTTCTGGTGGGAGAGCTGAGGTTGAGCTAGAGTTCTGTATTCTGGGAGGACACAGATCAATACACGAACGTTGGTAACAAAGGAAGCGCTGACTCTTTGCTGTCACTTCCATCTGGCAGCTGGAGGTCAGGGAGGGGTTTCTTGCAGCGGGGGAAGGCATCGGTGCGTTCTGTAGAACCACAGCACGAGGCGCTGCTGGCAAGGGACCTGCGCCCGGCAGAGCTCGGGAGTGGAGGAGGAAATGCGCACACACTAACACACACACACACTAACACACACACACACTAACACACACTCACAAAAACACACACAGAAACACATACACACACAGAAACACACACACACAGAAACACACACATACACACACACACACACACGCACAAAAGTACACACAGAAACACGCAAGGAAATTAGGAGGAGTCAGGAAAACAAGGAAGAGTCAGTAGCCAAAAGTCATAGCAGTGAGGAAAGAGTAGCATCTTGAGGAAGTCTTGAGTCAAATATATGTTTTGAGTGATGAGCCCCGTGAAAGGTTTACTAATCTTACAACAAAGAAGCGGAAAAGCTGAGGATTCTAGATGGCACTTTTTTTTTTGACCAGGCAGGCAATATTTGGATGAGGTAGACCTTTATTGTTTTGACAATAAAGTAACGCTTAAAGCTGTATTTAGTACTCTTCACTGCAGTATTAAAATGCCCCTCGATTCTGCCTTGAAGAGCTTACGATTGTATAGACTAGGCAGAAGAATAAAGAAGTGTGTGAAATGATGAGGATTTGTCATTTTTCAAACACATGGAATAGATCAGTAATTTTCAAGACCGTCCATGATAGTGATTTCTTGTGGGAGAAAGTGTTTAAAGGGGCTACTTCCATTAGGGCCAAAGAGTATGTTCCAGGGACACTGCATTTGTGAAGTGCCTCAACTGCCAGAGGTACCTGTTGTATCTAGTCTTTGTTACTGTCAGTGAGCTCCAGCAGACTGACCCTCGGGGATGTGTTCTGCTCTTGTCCTCTGCATGTTATTGATCCTGCTGCAGTAATGCTTGTACTTGCTCCTTTGAGGTATTGTTTGACTGACTGAATAATGCATTTATAGCTTAATACTAATATTTTGGCATTTAAAAGATTTTAACTAGCCAGCTTTCAAGTAATGAGAATGAGCTGATGTTTCTGGAATTGAATACTAGGAGTTAGGATATAGAGTTAAGCTGTTCTGGGTATATGTTTCAGGAGGAAAGATTAATGTTCATGATGGAGTGAGAAGAGCTTGGACTCCAGGTATGGAGAAGAAGGGACTTTATTTCACTGTGAGTAACCCCCACTGCAGGACAGACCTCACACAATGCTTTATTTGCTACTTCAAATCACCTCAGCTGTACCTCAGCTGGGTGAGGGGTGACAGGGGATGGGTTCACCTCCACCTGCCATTTCAGTGGGGAAGGGATTAGACATCTCTTCTTGGTTCACATCAGTATTATGTCGAACCCAGTGTTTTTGGGTTACAAACATGATTGCTCAGGCCTTGCCTTCTGCAAGAAAAGCTCATATTGGAGTGTTCTGTGCAAGGCAGTTTAGTGAGTGGGTTAAATTTGTCACTGCAAGATTTATCCAGAATGCAGTAAAAGTGTAAAAGATGCTAGTTATGTGAGAAAAGACCAACACAACTTGGTGAGGGTTATCTATGCAGTGAGCAGGAGAAACTGAAGAGTTCAGAAAGTTCTGGTCTGAGCTTGTTACTATTGTGTTGCAGAAATGCACTTGCCATAGCTAAGGTGTAATTAGCTTTAATATTACAAGGCTTTGGAATTACTTTCCCTGAAATACACAACAGTTCTTACTTTTGTTTTGTTCCCTTTCCCTCCCTCCCCAGATTAAGACACTGCACATCAAAAAATGCTTTTACATGCTTTTACATGCAGAACACACATGCACTGTTTTTTCCTCTCCTTTTTTCCTTCTTTTTTTTTTTTTCCTTTTAATCAAGCAAACACACGAACATAGATATAAAATTAAATGCCAGACAAATGCTGTAGTTATTATATGCATAAGCAATAAGTATAATTTAAAATATGATAGCATGACCTGTTGTACTCCAAAGCAGGGAAACTACATCTTTTCTACTCTGACAGAAGCAACAGTAAAAGTTAAAACATAATTTCTCAGGTTCTATAAACCAAACCAACTGATGTGCTGTCTGCTGAAATACACATTGCTTCAAAATTGATGCTGCTGTTAGGTTTTATATGTCTAAACTTTTAGTGATTTGTCTTCCTCAAAGACAGAAAAAAGAGGTGGAGGGAAGAGATTCCTAGTATCTGCACATAATGGAGGATTCTTTTTATTCTGTATTTCAAGTCTTTCTTGATCAAACTCATGCCATTCTCTGAACTGCTTCTCAAGAAGGAAAAATAGTGTTTAGCCTTAAAGGCAAGAATTAAACAGCTTGCCCTAGAGGACCCTAAAGTAATAGAAAGGGTGAACACTTGTCATTATTCATTCTGGTGTTTCAGGTTTGAAAAATGTAAAGTAAACAAATCTGAATAGTCTTTCTAAATGGTGAACAGTAAAATATTTTCTTGTCATGAGAAGGATAGAAGATCTTGATCCTAAAGAAGAGGAAGACCTAGGATAGTTTAGACCTGTCTTGCAGTATACTTAGTTTACACTTTTCTGGCCCATTCTGTGTTTTATCTGTTAAAGAGGAAACATTATATTTCTCATTAAGTGAAGTAGATTAACCATCCTTCTTCCATTTGTGTACTGAAGTTAAAGCCATGGCTTGCTGGTTACTTTAATTCAGGAGACATGAAACTGGCAACTGAAGAAGGATTTCTTACTGTCCCCCTTCTCCTGTTTTTTCTCCTGTTCAATAAAAAAAAATCATTATTTGTCTGTTTAGCATCCTGTGATGCCTGAAGGGGTCAGTTAAGTGCTATTGCTTGCGTGAGGGAGAGGATGAGTAGATTGGAGGGGGAAGGGCAGGGGATGTATTGCCCACTTTCACTGGCATTTTTATAACAGTATTAAGATGCGGGTCTGTGCTAATCTACTTTGTTTTGGCTGAAATGGTTTTGGTGCTGGTTAGAGAGGACATCTGGGAGCTGCTCTGAAGGGGCAGAAACCTCTGCAGCTGGTGGTGATGAACATCTGGGGATAAACCTTTTCCACCAATACAGTCTTCACAAGGTGGGTGTTTGTCCACACCCCAAATTCTTCTCTGCAGGGCTGAAGGAGGAGCATGGTGAAAGAGATGGCTGCCTGCAAACCCCTCTGGTACTCACTTGGAGTGGACAGCTCTCCATGTTTGTTTCCCTTTCCTGTACAGTATATTAGTTTATTGGAATACAATATAGTATTCCAATTAGTTCATTGGAATATAGAGCCAAAAGAAATCTTGCTATGATGTGTCTCAGGAAAATGCACTTGAACATTGTCTGTTAAAGGATTGGCAGAAATCCTTCTTCATGTTTGCAAGAAGATGTTGAGAATATATTGCTCTTTATTTTCTTTTTCTCCCATTAGTTGAGTGACATTTCTTCAGGAATTAATAGCTCCAAATTCCTTCTCATCTCTTGATCAAGGCCACTGAGGATCTGCAGTAAGGTAAAGCAGGGAAGAGCTGATGGCAGAAGTTGTGTTTTACTGTATTGCCAGTCTTAAGCCTTAACGAGGCATTGGTTAAGAACCTGTGGCGTTGTTTTAACAGAAAAAATGAAACCATAAAGTGTGAACTCATTTATTCCTCTGGCTCTGCCACTGAAGTTTTAGAGGAAACCTTGTCATGAGTGGGTATTGGGTCTCACTTCAGTGAAGCTACCTCTCACCTCTGCTCTGGAGCAGCAGTTGTTGGACAGTTTGAGCTGTCCCCATCAGCCCTGGGACACTTTCCTGTGTGTCTGCAGAGCAAAGCTGTTCTGTTTGTAAGGATTGGGAGCAATGTCCTTCAACAGCAATGAATGAGAAGTGTTTCTTTATGTAGCATCTCTTGTGGGTGTATAGTGTGTACTTCTTAAGCTTTGAGTTCTTGATCTTGTCAGAAGTTGAACCAGCAGCCAATCTGTTATGAACATTCTTATTAAGAGAATAATAAGATAAACAATTAATATGAACTCCTGTCATTGCAGGAGTTCAGTACACACAATATAAAACACACTTAAGGCAGGTTAAAAGAATAGAAAGATTTTCTTAGATCATCTTCACCATCCTCCTTGTCATGTTTTTGTTCTTGATTTTCATTATTTGAAAATATTGTAAAATGTCAATAGCACAGAGCTTGGAAATTAAAACTTGGATAAATGATTATCTAGTGCAGCAGAAACTGATGTATTAAAAATTATGGAAGCAAATATCTTTTACTAAAGCAGAATCTTTGTGCAGATCATAGCAGCTGAAATTGGTTATTTAGCCTTTCGGAGAGCTGGTTTGTGTTTTATGATTGGAGATTAGAAGCATTATTGAAATGTGATAAAAATCAGCTGCATGTTTTGAAATTAGTGGCACTGTTTCATTTGGATGTGTTGTTTTTTGTATGGTTCAGTTCCTTCCGTAGTGTAGTGCTCACTAGAGGACCTACAAAATGAAAGCATCCTAAATTTGATGTTTGTACCATGACCAAAGGACAAAATATTTTAGTAGACATATTATATGAACAAGATTCTTCATGGATGTAAATTATGACAGCTCCATACATCTTACTAGATCATGGTATATGATTTAGAACTTGGGGATCTTGTTCTGAAGAATTTTTCTTAAAATATTTGATGCCATGAATATTTATGTCTTTCTTGCAGCCATGATGATCTAAATGATTTGCAAATATCTACATTAAAAAAGAATACAAGCAGAAAATGTTTTACTTGAGAAGTTTGAGAGAAGGAATAGCCAATCCAAGTACTGCCCTTGAGCTTCATCCAGGCTGTGAAAATGACAAAAGTCTTAGCTGGGATCATGTGTGGGTTTTAAAACTGAGAAACCAAGTTTGAGAAACTGATGTGATCTCAGCTTCCTGCTGTGTTCACTGGCACCTGTAAAAGGATATTGAGTGTTGGCGTGCTTGGATAGATTAGTGTTGTTTTTGACAGATGATGCAAACTAGTAAAAATCTGGTATTGTTTCCTACAGATCAGTAAGAAACAAGAAATGGGTTTAGAATTTTAAAAAATATTATATTCTTTGGCTTTGGCTTTCTTTGTATAAGAAATATTATGACAAAGTACTGTGGTTACCAAATCAACCAGCTTCTGCAATGTTGTTCTCATGTACCCCACCTCTGAAATTCTGAATTAAAGCATAAAGAGTGAAATAAGTGAAATATGTACAATGAACTGCATTTGCGATCTTGTAAATGCTGCAAACAGGTCAGAGTCTCCCTAGTAGGTCTGTTTGAGTATTGGTGCTTCCCAGTAGATCTGATGAAGTGCAGCTCGCTGGAACAAGAGGCTTTGGGTTCATTCTAAGCACTGCTGAAGACCATGGGATCAGAATGCAGGAAGCTTTAGGGCATGTCAGAGAGGGAAAGTAAAAATCTTACATTACATGAGGACTATGGAGGCTGAAAAAAAATCAGTTTAATTTTATCTGTGGTTGTAGGCTTTGCTGCAGTAATCCTTGCACATCAATGCATGAAGTCACAGCTGTTTTTTAACATAATAAGCTGTGCACATACTTTTTCTGTTCCACATTGTGCTTCTTCCTCTTCTTTTCAGCAGTACTGAAAACTGCTCTTGCAGATGCTGATAATACCCATAAACAAAGACTGGAGTAAGGAAGCCAGGGCTTCCAGTAATAAACACATGGTTCTGCAGGAGTGTGTGTGTTTTCTGAAGTACTTGTAGTCAGAGTTCAATAGGAACAAGTTATTTTTGGAGGTTTTAGTGTTGCTTCATGATTAATTTTTTCTTTCTGACCACCAGAATTTGTCTGTACTTCTTGCTCTGCATGGAGCTGAGTGAGTGCAATAGTAAAATAGGTTCTGTTAAGAAAGTAGTGATGTTGAGGAGGATCTGCGATGCAAAATAGCCTGCAGCCTCTTTTGTCATGCCCAGAAAATAAGGGAATTTCAGTATATGCATGCCCCCATCAAAAACCTGAAGGTTTGATTGCTGCTTTCCAGCTCATTGTAGGTTTATATGTCAGCCGAGTTTAGTGATGAGTATCCCTTCTGTAAATGTTTTATGCAAAATGGTGAAAGCACATTGTCAGATTTGCTGGAAAGGTTGTCATTTCAAAAGTGAAATTTGTGAATTAACTCCTTGTACATTAAAATGGACAGCAACTTGGTATTTTTTTTCTGATTTTTCAGTTGATCTGTGCACAACATTCACACTCAACCACATGGACAAGTAGATCAATTCCTTCAGAGGCTTTCTTGCATATTTGTTCTTGAATTATAATTTTATTTCAAAGCAGTCTGCGTGATGTGTGTACCAGCCCCATTGTACAGGTAATTAACTGTAGCAGAGGAAATGAATGACAGTTTATGACTAATTCTGATTGCCTAAGCTGTGACACCTGGGACTCAGGTTAGCTGTTTTGAACCCCCTTGTGGCCCATACAATCCATGATCAGGGAACAGCTTCCAGTGCAGCTGGTCAGTATTCATTGTGTCCTGTCAGAAGCTCTGCAACTGTGGGGCATGTTTGAATCAAAAGATTTTCCAATGATGAGAAAGCAAATTAGAGATGGGGATGAAATCCCATTCCATTCTGCAATGTGCAGGTGTCCTACCACGAGACTGGCTTCTTTTTGCTTGCCTTCCTCTGCCCACTCCCTGCCATTTCAGTTGTGCTCATGACCTTCAACAATAAC